>NC_092873.1:529787960-530442960 GCF_028372415.1 Notamacropus eugenii
GTAACAAAAGTTGACAATCAGGAGACAAGAGACCCTGATTACCTATCAAGGTGAATTGTATTTTTGAAAACTTCTGTATCTATTCTCCTTTGAATCTCTAGGATTCATAAATCATCCATATTTGAATCCAATTATGAGACTTTTAATTCGGGGTGGGCTTCTGTTCTGTGAAGTTGCAGGGAATTCTTGGAGCAAGGAAATCCAATCATCGATGGATCATGTGCCACTCTGACAGTGAAATATTTCCAGTTTTAAACTGTCCTTCTCCAAATTAGTAAATGACCTATGGTTAAGACTATATTTAGGATGTTGTTTCCTGTTATAATTGTGTTCAGTCATTTTTAAGACATGCCTGACTCTTTGTTACCCCATTTGGAATTTTTTTTTGCAAAGATACTGGAGTGATTTTCCATTTCATTCTCTAGCTCATTTTACAGATGAGGAAACTGAGGCAAAAGGATGAAGTGACTTACCCAGGGTTGCACAGCTAGTCAGTGTCTCAGCCAGACTCCAGTCCTGGTGCCCTGTGCACTATGGCACACCTGAGCTGACCATTCTCCCTTTTTTCCATTGCCCATGCTTATGTGCCTGTCTTTTCAAATCAACTGAATTCCTGGGATCTATTTTGTATTATTTTGTGTTTTGGAAAAAAGAGGAATCAGAACCAACTGGAAAATAAGCTCAAAGCTAGAACAATCTTAGTCCTGAGCTGTCATATCTTCAGTAATGAAAATGTTTTCTGCTCCCAAGGCTCCAAGACACATCTGCCTCTGGGCTAATGGTTCCCTCTCTTTCTTTTAGGAGTTTATTACACACTTTATTTTTTCTGGACTTGTGATTTCATCTACATGGAAACTCTCATCCCTAGGACAGACTAGTGACTCTTCAGCCAGGTATAGTTTAAAAGTTTACCTGGGGACCATAAGGGGTTAATTTGTGGTTCTCAAGGTCACATAACCAGTATGTGTCAGAGGCAGAAAAAGAATCCAGCTCTTGACTGCAAGGTAAGATTTTCCCCCCTACAATGCATTGGTCATCATGTAAAGACCAAAGATCTGCCCATAATCCTTCACACAGATAGAAAGGGTAAGAGATGAGATTGCCATCCAGTTTTTTGTGCTTCAAGTTCAATATCCTGCATTATCCAGGATACCTCTGGAATGCAACCATAGTCACACACTTCTTAAAACGAGTTAAATTGTACTCAGAAGGCACTGATGTGGAGAATTCAAATTCTGCCTCAGATGTTTACTTTCAGTGTGACTCTGGTTCAACCTTTAATTTCTGTACATCAGTTTCTTTATTCATAACATAAACATAATGATGTATGGAAAGCACTTTGCTAACCCTTAAAGGACATTATAAATTGAAAATTATATTATCATTATTATTTCGTTCTCATCTTTATCTCTGATGGAAATTGCCCTGGAACAAATCACAATCCTATCATTATGCCTTAATGTTTTCTATTCAACAAGTTGTTATTATTTTGCTGCACTCTCTTATTATATTAATATATTACAACATTGTATATTTATTATATAACTTATTATAGTCTATATTGTTTTTATATCTATCTTTGTTATTTATGGTTGTACAAATCTTGTCCCCTGTACTAGGTTGTAAGTGGATCAAAGATAAGAATTGAGCCTTCCTTGCTGATCCCCACATGAGATTCTCCATCTCTTATCTCTGTGTTTTCACATTTACTGTCCCCCAGTGTGAAAGGTTCTCCCTCCTCACTTTAGCATTTTAGAATTCCGATCTTTATTCAAAATTTACTCCCAAACCACCTTCTATAAGAGAACTTCTGCAGTCCCAGAAGCTTTTCTCTAAAGTTTTCTTCCGTCTACTCAGTGTGAATCTAAAATATACCTACTTATTTTCATAATTTCTCCTCCATTAGAATGCAAGCTCATTTTTCGCTTTGTTTACTGTTCCCAACACTTTGCTCAGTACTTGGCACAGAGTAAGTGTTTAATAAATGCTGGTTAATGGATTGATTCATTGATTATTTATATTTCTATCTTGCCTGCTTCTCTTATACTATATTTTACTGGATGTTTGATAAATATTTGAGGAATGAATGAATTTTTAATTGAAGACTAAAGGAACTGTGGATGTTTAAGCTGGCAAAGGGAAGATAAGGATTGTCACATGGAAGAGGGAAAATCTTTTTTTCTGCTTGATCACAGAAGGAAGAACCAGAAATAGTGAATGGAAGTTGCTGAGAGACTTCGGACTAGAGGAAAGACTTTGTAACAGTCACACTCTTTCCAAAAGTGGAATCGGAATGTCTCCATTAATAGTGTATTCAACCTCACTAGTGATCTTCAAGGAAATGATAACTGGCCACTTTGTAGGATGCTCTACGGTAAAAGGACTTTCTCTTCAGATATTGGCTGGACCAGATTTTCTCTGAGGCCACTTCCTACTCTGAAATTCTGTACTTCTACGACCAAGTTTGGAATCTTTCCTCTGCTATTTCCATCTGATTTTTATGACTTTGGATGACACCTTACTTAACATTAAGGCCTCTGTTTCCTCATCTTCAAAATGAAGGAGTTGGACTAGATTATTTTGAATGCCTTCAGATCTCTGATCCTGTAATTCCTTGTGACATAGAGACTCAATTTGATATTGCTGAGCACTATGCCATAATTCCAAATAATAAGTGATTCAACAATCATAGAAATTGCAAAGACTAACCAAAGAAAGGAAGATAACAGACAGGGACAGTGTACCTACAGCTGGTATTCAGAAGATTTAGCCAAAGCAGTGGCAGATGAACACAGCACAGACTTCATGGGTAGTCATGGGCCAAGTTCTTCATTGTTCACTCCAGTGAGCATTGCCAGTGGAGAGGAAGGCTTTGGAAGATAACGAAATCTCTCAGAGACCAACCAACAGGAGGATGTCAGTAAGGCCCATCTGTTCCAACAGGCTGGAGCTCTCCAGGATAAAAGTTCTTGTGACCAGAATTGATTGATCTCTTTTAACCCAGATTATGACACAAGAAAAATGTGAACATGACTGAATTAGAGATGAGACCAAAATCGTAAGCATAAGCCAAGAAAGTGAGAGGGGGGAAAGAAAAGGGTAATTATAAAGATTTCATTCTGAGTTCTTAGTCAGAACTCATTAAAACCATCCACAGTTCAGGACTAAGATATTTAAAAAAGCAGAGAATAGGAGTTCTAGTTTTCTGAGACATCTCTTCGTGTCCCTTTGGCCCTACGGCCATCAAAGTCAAACTAAGTATGATTTAGTATAAATTTAGCTGTAGGCCTGAGTTTAAGTTTTGTTGCTTATTAGTCTGTGTGACCTTCAATGACTTAATTATTCTTTTAGAGTTTCAGTTGTCTCCTTTGCAGAATGGGCATAATAATATTTCTTATACTTAATTCATGTTTTTTTTTTGTTAGGATCAAATTAATCCTTCAATCTGAAAGTATTTATTAAATGTCTTTTCCCCATTTTCCAACTGCTAGTAACTTCTGAGGTTACTTTCAATTCATACAGTATATATTATGTAGGTACAACTATTTGCTCATGGTATTTCCTATTGGAATGTACCCCTTTCCCTTGACCTAGCCTGTCTACACATTCCCTGTGCTTAGCATAGTGTCTGGCACATAGTAAGCATTCAACAAATGATTGTTGACTGTTGATTGATACATGGAAGCCAAACATAAGATTCCCTTTAAGAAGAAGCAATAACACCTTGGGGCAGGGATGGATGGGAAAGGCTACATGGAGGTTAAAAGGCTTCAGAAGGCAGAGATGTGAAGGGAAAACCTTCCAAGTATGGAGGGAGCTCATTCAAAGGTGTGGAGATGGGAGATAGAGCATCCTATCTGAAAAACAGCCAGGATTCTACTACCATGGATTGCTGTTTGCCTTTTGTTCTCAAGAAGCACCCTTGCCATTGTCCTTTTTCCTGAGCTTTAGGTTCATAACTGCCCTTTGGGCTGTTTTCAATCCCAGCTGACTTCAGTTCTCAGTCCTTCATAGCTTCTGGCCCTTTTAAAAATTCTGCTGGGTTACCTTAAAACTTTGTACTGATATATTATTACTGGATTATGGAACAGTTTATTCATAAGGCATCTGTGTTATAGTCTTGTTGTAACCTTGAATATGCATGTTCTTTTAAATCCTTTTCCTTAGGGAGTCCCTTGGTGTGACTGCTCCCAGTAGTAGGTCCTTCCCATCTCACTTAATTCCTTATTTCTTCTTTGCAATCCTTTTACTCCCTGGCTTTCATTTTGCCTTTTTCCCTAGTGCAAACTATCTGAAATGCCCTTGAAGGAGAGCTGGCAAAGGAAACTCCTCCTATCAGCTCTACCAGACAGCAGGAAGCTTTCTTTCTTCCTCCTCTCCCCCATAAGCTACTCAGAAAATTAAGTATTTCCTTCCCTTCAAATTATGGGCAATTACCCAGATTATACTTGTACTTGGTCCAGTTAACTCTCTCATTACCACTTCCCAAACCAGGAAGTGAGAGCCAGTCCAGCCTCTGAGGACTGAGGGGGCTCATGGGCAAACATCAGAGCAGCAGAAAAGCAAGATGAGGCTTATGGCATGATGCTTGTCTAAGAAGGAATTACCACCTTGTCATTGAAGATGACACTCTATTCATTCTGTTAAGAATTAGAATTAGAATTAGTCCAGTCTGACATTTGTTAAGTGTTGTCAGTGAGGAGAGGGGGGGGAGGGAGGGAGGGAGAGAGGGAGATATAGACAGAGAATTCTCATTCTTCAAAAGGAACATTAATATTAAATGTGAAGCAACTTTAGAAGGTTATCTAGTCTAGCTCTAGTCTAGCAGATAGGATAACTGAGGCACAGAGAGGTTAAATGACTTACCCAAATAGAGATAGAAGCAGGATTCAAATTCATATTCTTTGATTCCAAAGCCATCATACTTTCTTTTCCAGATATAAAATAGCAACTGTATCCTGAGGTCTAGAGCTAGAAGTGATCTTAGAAGATTATCTAGATAAATATTATCATTTTCCAGATGGGAAAACTGAGGCTTGCTAAGTTAAAATTTTTGCCTAAGGTAGCATAAGTCATAAGTAATAGAGGCAGGATTTGAACCCTGGTTTTCTAACTGCAAGTCCTGTTCTCTACTGTCACTCCTACATACGTATATCATATTGACACCCACTAAACAAGACTGAAGGGAGGAAGGCATTACATTGGATGGTGGGGCCAAGGAGTCAGGAAGACCTGGGTTCAAATGTTGCCTTAACTCACTTTAGAACCTCATCCTCTTCAACAGAAGGCACAGAATCTTCACAGTGTAGGACCCCTGACCTAATTCTCAGGAAGAAAGGCATTAGGCTTCACGTTGAGTTCATAGTATCAAAGATCATACATGCTAGCCTATAAAGGACCTCAGCACTCATCTAGTCTGGACCCCTCATTTTACCACTGAGGAACCAGAGGCCCAAGGACTATAAAGCAGCTTATCTAAGGTCAAATCAATAGCAAGCATCAGAGTGGGATTTGAACTCATGAATTATTGACTGCAAAAACTACCTTTTCCATTGATGTACAGTGCATCCCGGGACAGGGGAAAGACATGATGATCATCATTATCTTGAACCCCAATTGGTCTTCATAACTGTTGCTAGATGTGTTTGTATGGGAGAGGAGTAGTTGCTGTAATACTTTACCACAAAAGAGTCAAGGGTAATATGAGCATCCC
Organism: Notamacropus eugenii; assembly: GCF_028372415.1. Lineage (NCBI taxonomy): Eukaryota > Metazoa > Chordata > Mammalia > Diprotodontia > Macropodidae > Notamacropus > Notamacropus eugenii. The sequence goes on from NC_092873.1 coordinate 529,793,674, forward strand.
CCATATTTGGAAGACTTTCCCTTCATACCTTTATCTTCTGAAATCCCTGTTATTCTCCATGTATCCTTTCATTCTCCACCAAGGTGCTATTGCCTCTTCTCGAAGGGTACCTTGTACTTGGTTTCCATGTATCTGTCAACAGTAGTAACTACTATGTGCCAACCAACACAAAAGTGTGGAGTTGGGAGATAGAGATTTCTATTTGAAAAACAGCCTAGTACCATGGATTGTTTGCCCTTTGTTGTTACAGGATCAATGATGTCAGGAAGGTGTTGTCTTGACTTTCAAATGAATGGGATTCAAGTGAAGAAGTGTTGTGCAAAGTCACCAGCCTCACTCCTACAGTGATCTATGTCTTGCCACTGGACCCAAAGAGCTCTGGAGGACAGTGTGACTGCACGACCTTCCCTCACTTAAATACAATTCACTTGCAAGTCAAAGTTAATGGAGTAAAGTCTTTGTTTTCTGGGGTATATCATGGGACAAGACATGGGGGAAATTTCAAAATAATTGAGCTATCTAAGAATTATTTTGAATGACATTGTATCCTAGACACAGATCTTTGTGCATTAATTTTAAAGTGCTTGGAATAATTAGGCTTGGGGGGGTCAGTATTAAAAATTAATTCTGAAATTGCATCTGCATCTTTTCACAAGGGCAAAAGAGAAGAAGCCGTCCCTCAGTAGAGGCATGAGATGATCAACACAGAAAGTGCAGTGGTGAAAGGCATTCTGGCTGCTACTTCTGCACTGACTACAAAGATCATGATTTGATTTGAAGGAAAATGTTGCAATCTCTAATTCTGGGGTAACAACATTGATGGATCAATTTCCTTCCTGAGGGAATTCCGTATTATCTGTTCCCATCTCAGCACATTTATACCTTCTCCTCTTGGGACATTCATATCTATGGTTTTCCAGTGTTACATAGGGGAAAAGACATTGAATGTGAAAAAAAAAAACTGAACATGGATTTTAGTACTGAATCTATTATTTAATTATTAATAAGCTAGAACAAGTTAGACTCAGCTTCTCTTGGCCTAAGTTTCATGACCCCAAAATCAAGCAATTTGAACTAATCTCCAATGTTCCCTCCATCTAGCATTGAATCTTCAAATAGTGCCTTTAAAAATAATAGTACTTTTAAATCTTTAATTAAATGAGTTGAATATTGTGGTCTTATCTAGATATCCTAATTTAGTGAGGCACCTATGGCCTCAGAGTTGTCACTGAGAATTAGTGAAACCCATGACTGGGCCATGCTTCTTAATGGGTATATCTTATTCAAAAGAAATATAGTTGGTAAAAGAGAGTGAGGTGGGTTGCATTATTTATTAAGTATTTAAATTCTTCTGAGGAAGAAAGAAAAAGAGAAAGGGAACATAACGGAGAATAATTAGGTGAAGATCAAAGGAGAAAAAATAAGTGACAGTCATTGAAGTACACTGTCAACCACTTGGATAGATGGATCAAGGAAAGGAGGAGTCTGGGCAGTAGGTCATGAGGCCAGCACCACCGGATAATATAGTAGTAATTTGGGACTTTAGTTGTCCAGGCAACTGCTATAGTTCTCTCACATCCAAAATCAGATGATCTGAGAAATCCTTGAATTGCTATAGCGATATTTTCATCCTTCGAAAGGTAGAGGAACCAACAATATGAAAATTTATTGTAGTTCTAATTCTAACATGGAGGGACTTTGATGTGGAGAAGTAACTATTCCATCTTAGAGTTTGTGATAGAGAAAGAGAGAAAATCTAGGTATGATCCAACAACTACCTAGATTTCAGGAAAACAAATTTCAGAGGGATCACTGGGAAGATAGTCATTGTGAGAGCAAAAAAGTTCAGGGGAAGTTAACACAGGAGTGATGGAATGGTTAGGAAGAAATATCTGAAGAAAAAAAGGAAATAATTCCTTTGAGGAGAGAAAAGATAGGATTTGTCTGAAGAGACTAGTGTGGGTTCATGAACAAGTCACCAAGTACATCAGATGTTTGTTTTTCTATTCTTTTTAACCTACAGAAGATTGAAGCAAGCTCAGGTAACAGAAGATACTGTATCATATTCATGTGGGAATATTGTCAGAAAGACTCCAAAAAAGCTCAGGTTGGCAAAGGAAGGGAAGAACAAAAACAACTGATTTTTGTGGTTTTTTTATGTTTTGTTTTACCTACATTGGAAGAGAAAAAAGATCTAAGACAGGATCTTTCTTTTGTTAAGAGTGAACAGGATGCTGATGACAGACGAGAGAGAAAGAGAGAGATCAGGGCTGCTCAGTATTTCTTGTTTCCATTTGTTTCTACAAGAGAATGACCTTTGCTGTTGAAATGGCAGGAGAAAAGTATCTAAGAGGGAGTTACTACTCATTAGAAGACAACATGAGAACATCCCAGTTCACCTTTTTTCAGTTCAAGTCATATGGCCCAGATAAACCACATCCTTGGGAACTACTCCTTCGCTGAACTTCCAACTGAAGAAGAGGTTTTGAGGGCCATTAGGCTCCTTTCATGTGGCAAAGCACCTGGTGCTGATTCTATTCAAGCTGAGATTTACAAGGTACGGGGATCATTGCTCATATGAAAGCGGACTGAAATTTTCTAGGATATATGGCAAGAGGAGATTGTCCCCCAGAAGTTCAAGGATGCCTCCATTGTCCATCTGTATAAGGGGAACGGGAATAGGTTGCCCTGCTACAATCACAGGGGGATCTCTCTTTTCAACATTGCTGGAAAAATTCTTGCTAGAGTCCTCCTTAATAGACTGATCCTTCACCTGGAAGATGGTCATATACCTGAGAGCCAGTGTTGCTTCAGAAAAGTCCAAGGAACAGTTGATATGGTATTTGCTGCCCAACAACACAAGGTGAAATGCCAGGAGCAGAACAGAGGTCTGTAAACAACGTTTGTAGATCTGACCAAGGTCTTTGACACTGTTAGTCATGAGGGCTTATGGAAAATTATGTCAAAATTTGGTTGCCTGGAGAAGTTCATCAATATTGTACTTTAATTTCATGATGGCATGTTTGCCCAGATTCTGGATAATGGACAAAGCTCTTGTGCCTGCCCAGTCACCAGTAGAGTAAAACAGGACTGTGTGCTTGCTCCCATGCTTTTTAGCATGATGTTTTCAGTCATGATGACAAATGCTTTCAATGAGAATGAACACAGCATCAAGGTCAACTACCATACTTATGGGAAGTTCTTCAATTTGAAAAGGCTACAAGCCAAGACCAAAGTGGAGGCAGTGGTGGTGCATGATTTTCGTTTACAGATAATTGTGCACTCAATGCAGCCTCTGAAGCTGAGATGCAACAAAGTATGGATCAATTCTCTGCTGCCTGTGCTAATTTTGGCCTAATAATTAACACCAAAAAACATAGGTGCTTTATCAGCCACCACCACATCCTCCATACGTGGAACCATTGATTACAAATGGAGAAGTTTTGAATGCTGTGGATAAATTCACTTACCTTGGTAGTGTACTTTCCAGGGACATACAAATTGACAATGAGGTTGATGCATGGATTGCCAGAGTTAGTTCAGTGTTTGGGAGGCTCTGAAGAAAAGTTTGGGAGAGAAGAGGTATTAGACTGACTACAAAATTGAAGGTCTACAGAGCCGTTGTGCTGACCTCATTGTTGTATGCCTGTGAAATGTGGACAGTCTACCAGCACCATGCCAGGAAACTGAATCATTTCCATTTGAACTGTCAATATGAAGATTCTGAGGATCACCTGGCAGGATAAGGTACCAGATGCTGAAGTTCTTGCCAAGCTGAACTGCAAGTATTCAAACTATGCTTCAGAGAGTGCAACTCCAATGGGCTGGCCACATTGTTCGAATGCCAAATGTACGTTTGCCAAAAAGACTATTTTATGGAGAACTTGCATGGGGCAGATGATCACAAGGTGGCCAGAAGAAACGATACAAAGACACTCTCAAGGTCTTTCTCAAGAACTTTGGATTTGACTGTGCAACATGGAACACACTGGCACAGGACTGCTCAGCATGGCTTGCCCACGTAAGAAAAGGTGCTGTGTTCTTTGAGCAAAGCAGATTTGAGACAGCACAAAGTAAATGCAGGATGTGCAAATTTGGAATATTCACCGCAGATATTCACAAGGACTATCTGTGCCAAACCTGTGGTAGAGCATTCCGAGCTCGTATTGGTCTGATCAGCCACAGTTGAACACACTGAAATTTCACTTTACAAAGGTAATGTCATTTTGGTCTTCTTGGAAGATGAAGGAAAACAACCCACCCACCTCTACCGCACCCCAGCCACCCACTAGAAAGTCTGACAGATGTGCTTCCCAAGCTACTGTTAGTAATATTGAGTCATCATGGGGTACAGGTAAAGAATGGGAATAAACATTTATATGGTACACATCATGTGCCAGATCAGCACAATGCCAGAAAAGTGAATCGCTTCCTTTTGAACTGTCTTTAGAACATTCTGAAGATCACCTGGAAGGATAAAGTACCAGGCACTGAGGTCATTACTCAAACTAAACTGCCAAACATTCAAACTATGCTTCAGAGAGCACAGTGCTGATGGGCTGACCACGTTGCTCAAATGCAAAATGTACACTTACCAAAAAGACTGTTTTATGGAGAACTTGCATGGGGTAGACAATCACGTGGTGGTCAGAAGAAGCAATACAAAGACCTCTCAAGGTCTCTCTCAACAACTTTAGATTTGATTGTGTGACATAGGAGACATTGGCACAGGACCACTCAGCATGGCATGCCCACATCAGAAAAGATACTATGCTCTATGAGCAAAGCAGAATTGAAACAGCACAAAGGAAAGGTGTGATGCACAAATTTGGAGTACTAACCCCAAATGTTCACACAGACTATCTGTGCCCAATCTGTAGTAGAGCATTCCGAGCTCATATTGGTCTGATCAGCTACAGTTGGACACATTGGAAGTTTATCATGGCAGTGTCATTTCAGTCCTCTTCAAGAACGAAGGATAACAACCAACCAACTATGTGCAAGACAATATACTAAGCACTTCGTACAAATATTATCTCATTTAATCCTCATGACAATCCTACAAGGTATGTTCTGTTATTATCCCCATTTTTCCTATGAGGAAATTGCGTCAAGCAGAGATTAAGTGACTTACCTAGAGTCACACAGCTATTAAGTGTCTGAGTCTGGATTTGAACTCATGTTTTTCTGACTTTGGACCTAGCACTGTATCCATTGTGCCATGCACCTCCTTCATGAGAGATGGTTAGAGGTGCCACAAGATTGTACAGGGATACATTATTTTTTTTGTCTTTGAAAAAGGGAAGAAAATAAGGTCTGATGACTATAGACCACAGAGTTGCATTCTGTTCTGGGGAAGATAGAATCAATAGATTGTTAAAGAGATGATTGGTGAAAATCTAGAAAAGTACATGATATCAAAGAGAACTAGTATTTCGTTATCCAGACCAGATTGTACCAGACTAGTCTTATTTTCATTTTATACAGGAAGAATACAAAACTAAATGAGTGGAACTCAATGGTGTAATTTACCCAGATTTTGGCAAAGTTTTTGATATCTCATGCCATGCTTGTGAAGAAGATGGACAAAACTGGATGAGACAATAATAAACTCATTTGGATTTAGAAATAATTGTATGACCATAACCAACCAGTAGGTGTTATCGACTTAGCATCAATATTTCATAATTATATAGAGATATGTGCACACATATTCACATATATATGTGCATGTGTATACATACATATACATACGTGTGTGCATATATTATGCACATGTATATACACATATATACTGATACATATATAGTGGATAAAGGGCAGGATTCAGAATCAGGAAGACCTCAGTTCAAATCCTACCTAAGTCACTTCTTAGATGTTTAATTGTTGCCAAATTCCTTAACCTCTCTATGCCTCAGTTCCTCATCTGTAACTTGGGAATCATGTATTCTTTTTATTTCTACAATACATGTGTATGTGTTTATACATACACAATATGTATATATGTTTACACACATACAATATGTATATATATGCATATATATATTTCTATGCTAAATGTCTAAGATTTGCAAAGTACTTTCTCTCTATTAACCTATTTGATCCTCACAAAACATAAGAGATAGGTGATATTATTATCCAAATGTTCCACACAAGGAACTGAGTCACAGAGAGGTAAAAATATTTGTCCAGGATCAAACATCTAAGAAGTGACTGAGATAGAATTTGAACTTAGATCTTCATGACTTAGAGTCCTGCATTATATATACACCACATAGAAGGAAAAAAGTTTCCAGTTGAGTATTCCCAAGTATCTCTTCTTGTCTCAATATTCATTATCAATTGCTATGGTCAACACATTTTTCAATTATTCAAAACTTAGAAAGAAAGCTAACAATGCCTGAATCTAGAAGATCCTGAGAGACTCAAGTATGTTGTGGAATTCGATAAGATGTAATTCAAGAGGGACAAAAACGTCCTAAATATAAGATGTGAGAGGAATGATTAGACAGTAGTTTTCTCCTGAAATGTTCTGGTGAATTTGGTGAACTGTGACCTTAGTACGAGGTAGTCTATGATGTGACCACAAAAATTACTAATTAGATTCTGGATTACAATAAGAGTCATGATTCCTGGATATAGAGACATCATGTGGAGAATAAGGTTCCATTTTGAACATAACTATATGTGAAAAACATTGATAATCCAAGGAATATGTAGAAGTGAAGACAGAATGATGAAGACTCTGAATCCATGACATAGAAGGATTAGTCAAAGAAATTGGGAATGTTCTTTTTGGAGAAGGGAAGACTCATAACACAAAATTAGTCTTCAATTATTTGAAGGGCAGTCATGCTACCAGGGATTAAATTTCCTTTATTTAGTCCCAAGGAAAAGAACCAAGTACAATTTGTAGAAAATGAAACGAAAAAATGAGGCTTACTCTCAGGAAGAAATTTTCTAAGAAAAAAGTTGTCCAAGTCTTCAAACTGGAGCTGTATTTGTGGGAAACTGAACAGTGAGAATTACACTCAGAATATGAGTAGAATTAGAAGTTAATGAGGTCACTTATGATTCTCAAATTGTGCAATTTCGTGAATCCACATATTGTTTTAAGGGAATCTGCCAAGGGCAGTGGAGGTCTTCTTTTGCTTGATTCATTGGTTGTTTAGAGGTCACCAGTACAGGCTTTCCTTATTTGATGCCTTTTGATCCTTACAAGGTGATTAGGTACAAACAACATTTTTCACATTTGACAGATGGGACTTTTCACTAATGTCTTATGGTAATACCCTATCATGGGAGAGAAGGCTGATCTCTAGCAAATCCAATGAAATAGGAGAAACCATAATGGTGATGGATGTAGTGACATCTGTCATCTGAAGTCCAGATGAATGATTGGATTTCATACCAAAGATTTCTCTGAAGTATGGGTTACATTGGATGGTAACTGACATGCCTTCTAACTTACATATTACACAATTCTGTAAGTTTTATGCCTATGCCAATTCTACTATCTTCCAATGGAAAAAGTTGTGTGGGAGGAGAATGATTAGGCCAAATTATTGACATGTTTTCTCTCCCATTAGAATATTCATTCCTTGAGGTTTTACCATTTTAGTGTGTGCATTCTTAGCATTAACAGTGTTTGGAACAAAATAATCACTTAGGAGCTTGTTGACTGACTAATGCCTGGTAAAATTCTAGAAATTATGGCCTAAGGGATAATGAGTAAACGTCAAGAAAAGAAAGCAATGATGAATTTATAAAGAATATATTATAGAGGGCAGAGCCAACATGGCAGAATGAGAGCAATGACTCACCTAAGCTCTTCAGATACCTCTACAAAGAGAATCTGACCAAATTTTGGAGGTACAGAATCCAGTAGGAGACAGACTGTGGCAGATTCACAGCTAAGAACAGACTGGAAGGTCGACAGAAAGGATCTGTTCTGCGGGGGTGAGCCCGCAGTGCACAGCAAAGCACGTGCAGCGCAGCACAGCAGGAGGGACCCAGGGAAACCTGAGACAGCAGCAGCAGGAGGAATGGCTCAGTAGCTGCTGCGGCTGATATCTGGTGCTCAGTGGCTGTTACATGCTCGGCTCTGCTGGTCTATTACTCTGGGCTGCCATTCCTGAGAACATCTCTTTAAAAAGGAAAATTGAACAAATGGAAAAGGAAGTACAAAAATTAACTGGAGAAAATAACTCCTTAAAAGGAACAATTGGACATATGGAAAAGGAGATGCAAAAGTTAACTGAAAAAAAAACAATTTAATAAAAATTGGAATTGGGCAAGTAGAAACTAATGACTTTGAGACAGCAAGAATCAGTCAAGCAAAATCTAAAGAATGAAAAGATAGAAGAAAATGTAAAATAGCTAACTGGAAAAACAACTCACCTGGAAGATAGATCCAGGAGAGAAAATTTAAGAATTAGTGGCCTGCCAGAAAGCCATGATGAAAAAAAGAGTCTGGACAATATTTTCCAGGAAATCATCAAGGAAAACTTCCCAGAAGTGCTAGACCCAGAGGGCAAAATTAGTCATCAAAAGAATCCACCATTGACCTCCCAAAAGGGATACCAAACTCAAAACCCCAAGAAATATCATTGCCAAATTCCAGAACTATCAAGTGAAGGAGAAAATACTACAGGCAGCCAGAAAGAACAGTCAGGATCACACAGGACCTTGTGTCTTCTACATTAAAAGACTGAAGGAACTGGAATCCGATATTACTTAAGGCAAAGGAGACGGGACTACAACCAAGGGTCAACTACCCAGCAAAGTACAGCATAATATGTCAGGTAAGGAGATGGCCATTCAAAGAAGTAAGGGATTTCCAGACTGTCCTGACAAAAACGCCAGAACTTAATAGAAAATTCGATCTTCAAATGCAGGTCTCAAGAGTGGCATAAAAGGTAAACAGGGGGGAAAAAAAGAAAGAAAATGTTACTCAATTTGAACAAATTGTTTACCTCAGCATACGGGAAGATGATACCTGTTAAGCTTGAGAACTGTATATCTATTATGAAATATAAAAGGGATATACATAGAGGGAATGGGTATAAAGTAAATGATGTCATGTTAAAAATATGATTTAAGCATGGGAAGGGATTGTAACAGGAGGTGTGAAAAGGAGGAAGCAGAAAATCGTAAATTGCATAACAGGAAGAAATATAAAATTATAGTAGAGGGAAAGAGGGGAGGGAGATGAGCATTGTTTGAGAGGTACTCTCATCCGATTTGTTTCAAGGAGGCAACAATGAACTTAAGTATATAATGCTAAATAGCTCTATAGGCAGTAGGAGGGGAAGAGGGAAGAAAGGCGAGGGGAAGCTAAAAGGAAGAGAAGAAGCAGTAAAGGTAAAGGGGAGTAAAAGGGAGGGCGACTAAAAGAAGGAAATAAAGATTGTTGGAGGTGGTGGTGAAAAGTTAAAACTATTGAGGAGGGAAAGGGAGATGGGAGAGCTAAAAGCACGAACAGTCGAAAGAAGATGGAGGGAAATACCCAGATTGTAATCATAACTGTGAATGTGAATGAAATGAACTCTCCCATAAAATGGAGATAGATAGCAGAATGGATTAAAAGTCATAATACAACAACAATATGTTGTTCATAAGAAAAACATTTAAAACGTGGGGATACACACAGGATAAAGGTCAAAGGCTGGAGCAGAATATATTGTGTTTCTGCTGATGAAAGAAAAGCAAGTGTAGTAATCCTAATCTCAGACAAAGTAAAAGCAAAAATAGACCTAATCAAAAGAAATAAGGAAGGAAACTGTACCCTACTTAAAGGCACCATAGATAATGAAGCAATGTCATTACTAAACATGTATGTTCAAAGTGGTATGGCACCCAGATTCTTAAAGGAGAAGTTGGGGAAGTTGAAGGAAGAAATTGACAGCAAAACTATACTAGTGGGGGACCTCAACCTCCTCCTCTCTGAACTTGATAAATCTAACCTCAAAATCAACAAGAAAGAGATTAAGGAGGTAAATAAAACTCTGGATAAGGTAGATATGATAGATCTCTGGAGAAAACTGAATGGGAATAGAAAGGAATATACCTTTTTTTAGCAGTACTTGGCACATACACAAAAATTGACCATGTACTGGGACATAAAAAGCTCACAATCCAGTGCAGAAAGGCAGAGATAATTGATGCATTCTTCTCAGATCACAATGCAATAAAAATTATATGTAATAAAAGGCCATAGAAAGATATACCAAAAATCAGTTGGAAACTAAATTATCTAATCCTTAAGAAGGAGTGAGTTAAAGAAGAAATCACAGAAACAATCAACAACTTCATTCAAGAGAATGACAATAATCAGACAACCTACCAAATCTTATGGGATACTGCAAAAGCAGTTCTTAGGGGAAGTTTTATAACTTTGAATGCCTACATAAATAAAATAGAGAAAGAGGAGATCAATGACTTGGGTATGCAGCTGAAAAAGTTAGAAAAAGAAGAAATTGAAAAATCCTAAGTAAATACCAAATCAGAAATACTGAAAACCAAAGAAGAGATTTTAAAAAATTGAAATTAAGAAAACTATTGAATTAATAAGTAAAACCAATAGTTGGTTTTATGAAAAAAAACTAACAAAATTGATAAACCTTTGTTCAATTTGATTAAAAAAAAGAAAGAAGAAAATGAAATAATTAATATCAAAAATGAAATTGGTAAGCTCACCTCCAATGAGGAGGAAATTAAAACAATTATTAGAAATTATTTTGCCCAACTTTATGCCCACAAATTCGACAATCTAAATGAGATAGATGAGTATTTTAAAAAATGCAAATTACCCAGATTAAAAGAAGAAGAAGTTGAATACTTAAACAACCCCATCTCAGAAAAATAAATTGAACAAGCCATCAATGAACTCCCTAGGGAAAAATCTCCAGGGCCAGATGGATTTACAAGTGAATTCTCTCAAACATTTAAAGAACAGTTAATTCCAATACCATATAGACTATTTGGGAAAATTGAGGAAGAAAGAGTCCTCCCAAATGCTTTTTGTGATACAAATATGCTTTTGATACCTAAGCCAGGAAGAGACAAAACAGAGAAAGAAAATTATAGACCAATTTCTCTAATGAATATAGATGCAAAAATTTTAAATAAGATTTTACCAAAACGAATACAGCATCTTATCATGAGATTAGTACATTATGATCAGGTAGCATTCACACCAGGAATGCAGGGCTGGTTCAATATTAGGAAAACTATTAGCATTATCTATCATATCAACAACAAAACTAACAAAAACCATATGAATATATCAATAGATGCAAAAAAACTTTCGACAAAATACAATACCTATTCCTATTAAAAACACTGGAGAACACAGGAATAAAGGAAACTTTCCATAAAATAATAAGCAGTATCTACCTAAAACCATCAGCACGCATTTTGTGCAATGGAGATAAGCTAGATGCATTTCCAATAAGATCAAGGGTGAAACAAGGATGTCCATCATCACCACTACTATTCAATATGGTACTAGAAATGTTACCTGTAGCAATTAGATAAGATAAAGAAATTGAAGGAATAGGAATAGGCAAAGCAGAAACTAAGTTTTCACTCTTTGCAGATGATGTGATGATATGCTTAGAGAATCCCAGAGATTCAAGTAAAAAAGTACTTGAAATAATAAACAACTTTGGCGAAGTTCCAGGTTACAAAATAAACCTGCACAAATTTTCTGCATTCCTATATATTAATAACAAAGTCCAACAGCAAGAGATAGAAAGAGAAATCCCATTTAATGCTAAGGTAGACACTATAAAATATTTAAAAGTTTACTTGCCAAAACAAACCCAGGGACTATATGAACACAATTGCAAGACACTTTTTGCACAAATAAATTCAGATCTAAGTAAGTGGGAAAACATCAGTTGCTCATGGGTAGGCCAAGCCAATATAACAAAAATGACAATTCTACCTAAATTAGTTTACTTATTTAGTGCCATACCAATTAAACTATCAGATAATTATTTTCTAGAACTGGATAAAAAAATATCAAAATTCATCTGGAAGAACAAAAGGCCCAGAATATCAAAGGGACTAATGAAAAGAAATGCTAGGGAAGGTGGCTTAGCAGTACCAGATCTCAAATTATATTATAAAGCAGCGATTATCAAAACCGCTTGGTACTGGCTAAGAAACAGAAGGGTAGACAAGTGCAATATGCTAGGTACTCAAGACATAATAGGCAATGTATATAGCAATCTCCTGTTCGATAAACCCAAGGACCCTAGCTTCTGGGATAAGATCTCACTCTTCCACAAAAATTGATGGGCAAACTGGATAACAGTGTGGCCGAAACTAGGCATAGGGCTATGCTTGACACCCTACACAAAAATAAAGTACAAATGGGTACATGATCTAGGTATAAAGATTGATGTCATGGACAAATTGGAGGAACAAGGGGTAGTACATTCATCAGATTTATGGAGAAGGGAAGAATTTTTGACTAAAGAAGAGATAGAAAGCATTATGAAGTGCAAGATGGATAATTTTGATTACATTAAACTGAAAAGTTTTTGCACAACCAAACCCAATACAACCAAAATTCCGAGCGATGTAGTATATTGGGAAAAAATTTTTACAGCTAGAGTATATAGAGAACTGAGTCAAATGTAAAACAATAAAAGTCATTCCCCAACTGATAAACAATCAAAGGATATGAACAGGCAACTTTCAGGTGAAGAAATGGCTGAATAAATTATGGTATATGAATATAATGGAATACCATTGCTCCATAAGAAATGATGAATGAGAGGACTTAAGAGAGGCCTGGAAAGATTTATATGATCTGATACTGAGTGAAAGGAGCAGAACCAGGAGAACTTTGTGCACAGCAACGACTACAGTGTGCAAGAGTTTTTTCTGGTGGACTTGGGTCTTCATAGCAATGCAAGGACAGTAAAAAAAAAAATTCCCGATGTTCTTCTGTGGCAAAATGCCTTCCACATTCAGAGAAAGAATTATGGAATTCAATCTCAGAGTGTAGCAGATCATTTGTGTGTGTGTGTGTGTGTGTGTGTATTATGTTTTGGTTTGTTATATGATTTCTCCCATTTATTTTAGTTCTTCTACACAGCATGACTATAATGAAAATGTATTCATAAGGAACGTATGTGGAGATCCTATATAGAATTGTATGCTATCTTGGGGAGACAGGGGAGTGGTAGGGGATAGGTAGGGGGAAAAAAATCTAAGTTTTATGGTAGTGATTGTAGAGCATTAAAAATAAATAAAATAAAACAAACAAAAAAAGAATATATTATACCAGAATAATCTAATTTCTTTTTTGAAATAGCTAACAAAATGGCAGATAAGGGGAAATCCATAGATATTTATTTATAGAGATCATAGTAAAACAGTTGGAAAAGTGTCTCATGTAATAACAATAATTATTTTTTTCAATTAGTTGTATTTTTATTATTGATTAATTTATTTTTAGTTTTCAATATTCATTTCCACAAGATTGGAAGTTCCAAATTTCCTCCCCTCCCCCACCCGATTATTGTATGCATTCTAATTACCCCTTCCCCCAGTCTGCCCTCCCTTCTATCTCCTTTCACTTATCTCCTTCCCCCTTTCTTTCTTGAAGGGTAATATAGATTTCTATACCCCATTGCCTGTATATATTATTTCCCAATTGCATGTAACAACAAATTTTAATATTTGTTTTTAAAACTTTGAATTCCAAATTATCTTCCTTCTTCCCTCCTCACCCGCCCTTATTGAGAAGGTAAGCAATTTAATATATGTTATACGTGTGTAATTATGCAAAACATTTCCATAATAGTCAAATCATGAAAGACTATATCTCCCTCCATCCTATCCTGCCCCCAACTTTTACTATTTTCAACTTTGACCTTGTCCCTTTTCAGAAGTTTTACTTCTGACTACCCCCTTCCCCAATCTGTCCTCCTTTCTGTCATCCTCCCCCTTATCCCCTTCCCTCTTACTTTCCTGTAGACTAAGATGCCCAATCGAGTGTGTATGTTATTGCCTTCTTAAGCTAAATCCGATGAGAGTAAGCTTCACTCATTCCCTCTCACCTCCTCCCTCCTTCCCTCAATTGTGCAACCTTTTTCTTGCCTCTTGTATGTGAAATAATTTATCCCATTTTATCTCTCCCTTTCTCTTGATATATTCCTCTCTCACCCCTTACTTTTATTTTTACATACCATCCCTTCATAGTCAACTCACCCAGTGCCATCTATCTATCTATCTATCTATCTATCTATCTATCTATCTATCTATCTATCTATCTATCTATCTATCTATCTATCTGTCTGTCTGTCTGTCTGTCTGTCTGTCTGTCTGTCTGTCTGTCTGTCTATCTATTTGTCTGTCTATCTATCTTTCCTCCAAACACTCCGATACTAAGCAAGTTCTCATGAGTTACAAATATCTTTCCATGTAGGAATGTAAACAGATTTTCTTTACTTCATTATTCTGTAGCTTTTACAGCTCCTGAATTTGTTTAGAGTCATTTTTCTAAGCATTTGCAGAGGTTTGAGGGGAGAGTTCAAACAGTTTTCTGCTTTTATTCCCCCATCATTCCCGCCAGTTTAATTATCATTACAAGACAGATAGGCAAGACAGACAGAATTAGTTAGATGATAGTAAAACTGGAGGACCTGGCAACTGGCTAAATAGATGCAAAGAGGAGCAATTCATGGTTATTATCAAAGGGGAAGAAGGTATCTTGTAAAGGGTTTCAAGGATCTATTTTTGGGTCTTCAATGTTTAATAATTTCACCAACAACTTGGAAAAAAGGCAAATCGTATGCATATTAAACATATAGACAACACAAAGCTATGGGCAGGGAATAGATAATATATTGATTGCCAGAGTCAGAATTCTCAAAGATCTTAAAAGACTAAAATATTTGGGTTGAATCTAAGGAAAACAGAGACTTACAACTGCATTTTAAAAATTGACTTCATTTTTCCAGCGGAAGAGGTGGAACCAAATAGCAAAATATAGGTAGAGACTCACTTGAGCTTTCCAAATTCTTTTCCAAATAATATTAAAATAATGCCTCAGAATGAATCTCCAAGTCGCAGAACCAACAAAACGATGGGCTCAAACAATTTTGTAGCCTAAAACAACTTAGTAGGTTGGCAGAAAAGGTCTGTCTCACTGAGATGAGACTGGAGGGCAATCCAGGGAAGTCCATGCCAGCACAGGTTACACCCTGGCAAGCCAGCAGGAGGCCTTCCAGGCAATGGAATCAGTGGTGGTAGTTTCTGGAGCTCTCAACCCACAAATGGCAAGGATGTCACACACCTGGGCAGAAGGAGATTACATGGGATTCTTTGCTGGAACTGTTACTAAAACTGTGTTTCATTGCCCATATTAATTCTAAGTTGTAGTTCCAGGGTGAGGTGGAGCAATAGCAGAAGTGGAGTCCCTGGACAAAGTTATAGAGTGGAAAAGAGTGCCTCTAGTCATTCTTCCACTGGAGTACTGGCCTGTAGAGTAATGACTATATCTCTTCTTAGATTATACCACCTTGGAAAACTTATACATCCCCAGAACTAGCTTAGAAAATATTAGCAGAAAAAAACCCTGAATATTGGGAGAATGCCCTTTCCACCTTAGGAGCAAAGCCCAACTTTAGCATAATTGTTAAAATTGAGCAAACAAAATGAATCTAAACATAGAAAGTTATTATGGTGACAGGGAAGATCAAAACCCAAACACAAAAGATAATAATGTAAAAACAGCCACATGCAAAACCTGAAAGAAAAATATGAATTGGTGTCAGGCCCAAAAGAATATCAAGAAGAGTCAAAAATGAATATTCAAAATTAAATAAGAAATAGAGGGGAAAAACTGGAAAAGAAATAAGTGATGAAAGAAAATCATAAAAAGAGGCTGCAGTTTAGTAAAAATGCAGAAAAATACTAAAGAAAATAACACTTTAAAAATAAGAAAGGCCAAATGGTAAAAGAGGTACAAAATTTAACTGAAGGGTATTCCTTAAAAGGCAGAACTGACCAAATAGAAAAAAGAAGTAGAAAAGGTCACTGAAGAAAATAATTCTTTAAAAAATTAGAATTGGGCAACTGAAAATTAATGACTCCACAAGACATCAAGGAACAATCAAACAAAGTCAAAAGAAGGAAAACATAGAAGAAAATATGAAATATATCATTGGAAAAACAACCTGAAAAATAGATCAATGAGAGATAATTAAAGAATTATTTGATTAGCTGAAAGTCATGATAAAAAAAAGAGCCTGGGCTTCATATTTCAAGAAATTTTCAAGAAAAACTGTCTGATATCCTAGAAGTAGAGATTAAAATAGAAATTGAAAAACTCTATCAATCACCTCCTGAAAAAGATTCCAAAAGGAAACCTTCCGGGAATATTATAGCTAAATTTCAGAGTGCCCAGGTCAAAGATAAAATATTGTAAGCCTTCAAAATAGAAATTCAAATATTATGAAGCTATAACCCAGATAACACAGGATTTTGCAGCTTCTACATTAAAGGTTTGGAAGGCTTGGGATATGATATGCTGGAAAGCAAAGGAGCATGGATTACAACTAAGAATCACCTAGCTAGCAAAACTGAATATAATCCTTTAGGAGAAAAATGGACATTCAGTAAAAGAGAAGATTTTCAAGCATTTCTCATGAAAAGACCAGAGTCAAATAAAAAATTTGACTTTCAAATATAAGACTCAAGAGAAGCATAAAAACAAATCAGGAAAGAGAAATAATAAGGGATTCAAGAAGGTTCCACTGTTTACATACTTACCTTGGAAGATGATACTCAGACTTGGGAAGAACTTTATTATTATTAGGGGACTTAGAAGGTATACCCATAGAAAGAGGTCATAGATATGAGTTGATGTGATGGGAAAAATAGAAGAAAAAATTAAATTAAGGAATGAGAAATAAGGATGCTTTGGAAGAAGGGGGAAGGGAAAGGTAGAATGGGGTGAATTATCTTACATAAAAGAGGAACAAAGGAGATTTTACAGTGGAGGAGAAGATAGGAAGAGGGGTGATGGGCAACATTTGAACCTTGCTTTCATTGCAATTATCTCAAAGAGGGAATAACATACACCTAGCTCAATTGAATAACGCAATCGATTATAGGAATGTATCAGAGGGAGAGTTGAAGGGGGAGACAGTGGGCAGAAGCAAAACAATTTTACAGAGAGAGAGAGAGAGAGAGAGAGAGAGAGAGAGAGAGAGAGAGAGAGAGAGAGAGAGAGAGAGAGAGAGAGAGAGAAGAACAAGAAAAACAAGATCAAGGAAAGAGGGAAGAGAAGAAAGAAGAAGAAGAAGAGGAAGAAGAAGAAGAAGAAAAGAGGAGAAAGAACAAGAAAAATTGCAAGAACAAGAATAAGAAGGAGGAAGAGGAGGAGGAGGAAAAGGAGGAGGAGGATGGAGGGAAATAAACATTTAGTAATCATAACTGTGAATGTAAATGGGATGAAATTGCTCACAAAATGAAAGCAGATAGAAAAATGGTTTACATGATTTGGACATAAATGGTGATACCATACGCAAATTGGGTGAGCATGGAATAGTTTATGTGTCAAAATCTATGAATAAAAGAATAACTTATGACCAAACAAAAGATAGAGAGTATTATGGTAACTAAAATGTATAATTTCAATTACATTAAATTAAAAAGGTTTTGTAAAAACAAAACCAATGCAGCCAAGTAAAGAAGAAAAATGGAAAATTTCTTTTTCAGCAAACTTCTCTGATAAAGGTCTCATTTGTCAAATGAGTCAAATTTATAAGAATATGAATCTTTTTCCAATTGATAAAAGGTCAAGTGATATGAACAGATGATTTTTCAGACAAAGAAATCAGTTATCTATAAAAATATAAAAAAATTTCTCTAAATCAGTATTGATTAGAGAAATGCAAATTAAAACAACTCTGAGGTACTAGCTTACATCTGTCAGATTGACTAATAGGACAGAAAAATAAAATGACGTATTGGAGGGGAGGTGGGAAAATTGGGTTTAGGTGGAGTTGGAGTTCAATCTGGTACTATACCCAAAGAACTATAAAACCCTTTGAACTACTAAAATGACTACTAGGTTTGTATTCCAAAGAGACCAAATAAAACGAAAAAGGGCCTACTTGTACAAAAATATTTATAGTATCTATGATTGTGGTGGCAAAGAATTTGCAATTTAGGGAATGCCCATTATTTGGGAAATGACTGAATAAGATGTGGTATACAATATATTACTGTGTTTCAAGAAATAAATTGGATGTTTTTGGGAAAAACTTAAAAGTCTTACATGAACTGATGCAAAGTGAAGTGAGTAGAACCCAGAGAAAATAGTACATGGTAGTAGTAATAATCTATGATGATCAATTGTGAATGATTTAGCAATTCTCAGCAATAATATCATCCAAAGAAATTCCAAAGGATTGATTAGGAAAAATTCTATCCACCTCCAGAAAAGGAATTGATGGAGGCTGAAGGCAGATTGACGCATTTTTTTTTAAAACTTTGTTTTTCTTCATTTTTTGGTCAGTGTTTTCTTTTACAACATGACTAATATGGAATTATCTTTTTTCAATGACTGCACATGTGTATAACCCATTTCTAATTACTTGCCATCTTAATGAGAGGAGAGACATGAAGGAAGGAGAAATTTTAAACTCAAAATTTCTCAGTGATATAAGCAACTCTCTAAGACTCTAAGTTGAAGAGAAGGACCTTACCTGTACTGAGGAAGAAGTTTCCACATCAGAGAGCTCCCTAACTTAATTAAATCTTAGTTATATTCCCTGTCCCTGTCTTATTCCTGTGTAATGACATCCTAAACCATGAGGATTATTACCACCCTATCATTTTGTATATGTCATTTCATCACCTGTCTACATACCTGTATGGGTCACTTTTCATCCCTGGAATTCACCCTCTCCTCCATCACATCTACTTCACTGAATCTTTAGTATTGTTCAAGGCAGAACTTAGGTAACACTTTTTACAGGAAATGCCCCCTCCATCAGCAGTTGTTACTATCCCCATTCAGAAGGTACTTTGTATTTTGTATCTCACTTTTTTGTGTGGATGTGTGTCATAAGCATAGAACTTGGCACGCTGTAGTCTATTAATAAATGCTGTTGGTTCATTGGTTGTGCTCACATTGTCTCACACCATAGAATGTAAGCTTCTCAAGGTCAGGGGCCTTTAATTTTTCATCTTTGCATCCCCAGTATCCACCAGTGCCTGGCACCTAGCAAGTGCTTAATAATGGGTGCTATCACTGCTGTTGTGGACACTATCTCTCCCCCTGCCCAAGTTCATTGGGCCTTTCCACTGTTTTTCTTCCTGTTCTGTAACTGATCATTTCTGTTATATGGATTAATGGACTGCATGGGTAGGTTTATTCCTTTCCTTCTCATTTTTACTTTAAAGCTTCCTTGATTACATTCAAAAGGAAATCTATTCACAAAATCTGAGTGAGAGATAACGTCAATATCCACATAGCTGGCTCCATAACCAGAAAAGGCTGAATTTTATAATGTACCCAGCTAATTGTCCTTCCTCTTTAACTTGCAATTGTCTAACTAGTGAACACTTTCAACCTCCAAAGGCAGTCCATTCCACACTGGGACAACTCTCAGTTTGGTGATTGTCTTTTCCTGACATGAAGCTTTTATGTATTTCGTTGAAACTGCCACCCCTTGCTCCTTATTCTGCCCTTTGGGGAAAACCAGAACAAATTGAATCCCTTTGCCACACGACAATGTTTAAAGTTTGAAACTGTCCACTATATCCGTTTCTCTTCTCTTCACCTGGGCTTTTTTTTTTTTAGGTCAAACTACCCCAGCTTCTTCAATCAGTCTTCACATGCAATGAACTCAATACTTTTTGACACTCTGGTTGCCATCCTCTGAATGGTCTTATTCTTACCAATCTTCTTGGTAAAATGTTATAACCCAAATGAAACACAAAGATTCAGATGCGTTCTGATGAAGGTAGGCACATTGAAGATGCAATATTCAGATAATCACCTTTCTGCAAATGAAAGCAAGTCTCTCTTAATGAAGCCTAAGTTCTCACTTGCTGTTGGGGTTACCTCATCATGTTGATTATTCATATTCTGTCCACTGGAATCCCCAGATTTTCTTTGGACAAAATTCTATGTAATCATAGTTTTCCCATATTGAATTGGGAAAGTCAACTTTCCTGAAACCACATTTAAATTTCTTCTTAACCCTGTTAGATACTCCCTGAGTTTACAAGCCAAGAAGCATTTATTAAGCACTTATAAAGTGCCAGGCATTGTACTCGGGGCTGATATTATAGATAAAAAATAACAGCCCTTGCCTTCAAGGAGCTTAGATTCTAATGGGCTAAGAAGACACATAAAAGGAAGCTAAAAGGGTGGAGGAGGGAGAAAAATGGTGCTCATCCTGGGGTATGCTGGAGAATTAACTCCAGAGAGTCAGGAGCACAGGGAAGAGGAGTAAACACGGATAGCTTGGGTACTCCTTAAAATTGTGGTTCTGAGAAGAACAGGTCAATCAGAGGATAGGGAGCGGAATATCCCAGGTTAAGAAGGTCACAGAGTTGAAGGCATCTTCCACAGTGAAAAGACTGATAGGACAGAGTAGCAGAGGCTTCATCCAAAGAAATAAGACTGCTGCAAGATGTTAGAAAAAGAAGTCTAGATAGGCCGGAGCAGAATTTGGAGAAGAGGAAAGTCAGAAAAAAATCAGCTAGACATGACAAATTGTGGAATCACACTGCTTGTTTTCTGTAGCCATTAAAATAGAATTACATCATTTCGGGTTTGGAAAGAACTGTCACAATTTGCCCAACCACATCTCACTATGTAAATTGTCTCTACAACATCTGTAACAAAATATAATCTAACCTCTACTGGAAGATCTAAAATGATGGGAAACTTACTCTGCAACAAGCACATCATTATATTTCTGGGCAGCTCTAATTATTAGAATGCTCATTTGTATGTTGAGCACAATGTGGTACCATGGCATTAGCATTGTAGCCATGAAGATATGAACTGGTCTGTTGCATCTCACATAACTGACTGTATGACTTTGGGAAAGTCACCACCTTTCAGGCTCTAGGTAACTCTCAACTTAAGTAAAGAAGGTGTGAATCTGCATTGGTGGGTGGAATTTCCTCACCTTGGAGCTCCTTGTAGCCATGATATCAAATGTCTAATTCTTATTCTTATCCTACATTGAACCTGAAAGCATTTCCTTTGCTTTCTTATGTCAGGCATCCAATTCTTCTAATTCTGTCTTTGGAAGGATGCAGAATAAAGAGAATCCCTTTCACATGATGCTCTTCAAAATGTACGGAGACAGCATTAATGTTGAATGTCATCCAAATGGCAACATCTGAAGCTCACACTTATTATTTAATAATCTGAGAAGAGCAAAACAAACAAATGCAAAATATCATAATACAATAGACCTAGAATTGGAAGAGATCTTTTGGTCCAAATAATCCCCCAGTTCCCTTATTTCAGGGAATTAGAATCCTGAGCAGTTAATTGACTTGTCCATCGTTCTATAGATAGTAAATAACAGAGCCTGGATTTGAATTCAGATCCCAGCACTCTCCATTGAAATATCCCTTCTTTTGGGCAAGGGAGATTTTGCCCTTTTGTATTCCCAGTGACTGGCCCAGCTTAATCAATTATTCTGTATGATGAGAATTGTATGATTCCAGTCAAACACTCTTTACAATGCACTGTCCTTCCATTGTGTCTCTGTGTACATGTATTACATCACAATTGTAGGGCTCCTTTTAAAAATGCTCTCCTTTGCTTTATGAGGTCCCTGTTTATCTGACAGTCATTAAATTGTTTCCCTTCCAACAATGAACTGCTCAAGATAAGATTTTATTTTTCCCCATTAATAGAATGGCCTCCTGCCCATTTCCATAATGGACTCAAGTCATCAAGGATTGGTTAAGATGCTCACTCCATCTCTTGCCTGGAAGGATTTTGCTGCAAGCTGAAAATCTTCCTGCCATGGAACATTAAACAAGTATTCTCCTGTTTTTCAACTTTGCGGTCTCAATTTCCTGGAGTCGTCCGATAGAAAACAGATGCAAATTAAGGGCTCAATTCACAAAAATAATAGGTAGCATTTATAGAGGCTTCCTATGGGGATGAGTCAGAAGAAGTGTGAAAGGCACAGCTAGCACTTTCCACTGAACTATGTGCTGTTACTCTTTCATAAATATTCCCCTCATTCTCTTCCAAATATTGACCTTTCTGCGCTCAACTCAGAGACAGTATAGACTCCAACAGAGCACAGGAAAAAAATGCTTTATTTACTTCAAATTTTCTGCTGCTATTGCTTCTGCATAGCCTGCTGGGTATTTTTCAGGTGTGACAGAGTAGCCTGTCAAGTCAATTTTATTCAAACCTATTGCAATTCAACAAATGTGCATGAAGCATGTAAGGCACGATTCTTACGGCTGAGGATACAACAGTTGGTCCAGTGGATGTAAGAAACTGATATTCAAGCTTTTCTTCACATGTTTAGTGATTGTGATGCAGGATGAGTCTCTTCATCTCTCTGAGGCTCAGTTTGCTCTTCTGTAAATATTCAAATGGGTCAACAGCTTGGCCATTCCCTCTATTGATTCAGGTTACCATTCCTCCATGATTGCCTATCTTGTCCCACTCTTTTCCATGTCCTACACTGGCATGGCCAGTGGGGGTGAGGTGGGGTATGGCAGAACTCAAAGTGTTGGCATCTTCTTCGCTTTCTGCTGATACTATGAGGGTGCCATCAGTTAGCCATCACTCTAATCACATGATCAGCTCTTCTTTGGAGCTTATGCCTTTTCCTGTCACCATCCTTTTCTAATCTTTCTCTTCAAAGGTCCTTATGTTGCAGTATGCTCCACCCAATTGCTCTCTAGAATGGTTGGATTGGCTCATGGTTCCACCAACAATGAATTAGTGTTCCAAGTTTCGCACATCTTCTTCAACATTTATCATCTTCCTGTTCTGTCATGTTAGCCAATCTGATAGGTGTGATGTGGTATCTAAGAGCTGTTCTGATTTTCACCTCTCTAATCAATAGTGATTTAGAGCATTTTTTCATATGACTATAGATATCTTTAATTTCTTCCTCTGAAAACTGACTCTTCATATCCTTTGACCATTTATCAGTTGGGGAATGACTTGTATTCTTGTACATTTGACTAGTTCTCCATATATTTTAGAAATGAAGCCTTTATCACAGACACTACTTGCAAAAATTCTTTCTGAGTTTTCTGCTTTCTTCCTAATCTTGGTTGCATTGGATTTGGTTGTGGAAAAACTTTTTAGTTTAATGTGATCAAAATTATCCATTTTGAACTTCATAATGCTATCTCTTCTTTAGTTAAATATTATTCCCATCTCCATAAATCTGATAAATACACTATTCGTTGCTACTCTAATTTGTTTATAGTATTAATGTTTATACCTAGATCACATACTCATTTGGACTTTATTCTTGTGCACAGTTTCAGGCATTGGTCTATGCCTACTTTCTGCCACACTTTTATCCAGTTTTCTCAGCAATTTTTGTCAAACAATGAGTTCTTATGCCAGAAGCTGGGGTCCTTCGGTTTATCAAACAGGAGATTGCTATATTCATTGCCCACTGAGTCTTCAGTACCTAGTATATTCCACTTGTCTACCCTTTTGTTTCTTAGATAATACCAAGTGGTTTTGATACTTGCTACTTTATAATACAGTTTGAGATCTGGTAGAGCTAGGCCACCTTCCCTAGCATTTCTTTTCATTAGTTCCCTTGCTATTCTGGACCTTTTCTTCTTCCAGATGAATTCTGATATTATTTTTCCAGATTATTTTTATCAGATAGTTTGATTGATCAGCATTAAATAAGTAAATTAATTTAGGTAGAATTGTCATTTTTATTATATTGGCTTGGCCTACCCACGAGCAACTGGTGTTTTTCCAGTTTCTTAGATCTGACTTTATTTGTGTGAAAAGTGTCTTGTAATTTTGTTCATATAGTCCCTGGATTTGTTTTGGTAGGTAGACTCCCAAATATTTTTTAGTGTCTACCTTAGCTTTAAATGGGATTTCTCTTTCTATCTTTTGCTGTTGGGCTTTGTGAGTAATATATAGAAATGCAGATGATTTACATGGGTTTATTTTGTAACCTGCAACTTTGCCAAAGTTGTTTCTTATTTCAAGTAATTTTTCATTTGAATCTCTGTGGCTCTCTAAGTATATCATCATATCATCTGCAAATAGTGATAACAGACTAAGAAAATTTTGATAATATTTCTTGAACTGAGTTAGCATGATACCAGAACATTCTGGAGATACATGAAAAGTATTGGTTTTATTGGTCTTTCCAGAAAAAAAAAACACACACATCTGGCTTCCTGTGGATAATCAGGTGTTATCATGCCTCACATAGAATAACTGGATGGTTTTGATTTTCATTTTCCATTTGGGTGTGTTGTAATCCCATCAGAAGGCTCAAATTGGGGAGCCTATTCTATCAAGAGTGACATCTTGCATCTCTGCTAGATTAGCTGAATGAAAAGAATGGAAACTTCCTCACACTATAAGAATGAAACTGCACGAAGATTGGAGTTAGGGGAATGATTAAAGAAAGGGCCACCCTTGGGTGGAGGACCCAGCTGTGTGCTGACTTGAAATGGGATGACTAAAGGAGACCTCGATTCACACCCAACTTTCATCCTTCTCCTCTGATCATGATGCTGTCATCCCCAGGAATCTTCTGTTACAGCCTTTCTCCTTTTGGACAGAAAACAACACAAGTTTCTAATGGTGAAGATGAAAGCACCAAGAGTTGCTCTAAATCTCTCCTATTAATCATGGTGTTTGTGAGTGAAGATTGCTTGTATTATTGCACATTGGTCCCTTTAGCACACTGGAGTCTGGGGACAGAGACCAACTGAGGTCAGAGGATTATGGGTCAAAGGCTCCAGCCCTTCTCATTTTCAAGAAATTCTAGAACACAATTAACTTTTTTTTTTTACTATTTTACTTTCCCCAATTACATGTAAAACTGTTTTTAATTTTTTTTGTTTTAAGTTCCAAATTTTATCCCTCCCTCTTCTCCCTCATCCCTCCCTGGGATGGTAAAAAAATCTGATATAAATTATCAGTGTGGAATCATGTAAAACATTTTCATATTAGTCATTTTGTGCATGACTTAAACAAAAAAAGGAAGGAAAAAAGTAAGAAAGAAAAGAAGGAAGGAAGCAAGGAAGGAAGGAAGGGAGGAAGGGCAAAATAGAATGCTTTAATTTGTATTCAGACATCAGTTCTTTCTCTGGAGGCAGAGAAAATTTTTCATCATGAATCCTTAGAGATTGTCTTGAATCATTTAGTTATGTTAACCAATCTGATAGGTGTGAGGTCGTGCCTCAGAGTTGTTTTAATTTGCATTTCTCTAATTAACAGTGATTTTAGGCACTTTTTTATGTGACTATGGATAGCTTTGATTTCTTCATCTGAAAAATGCCTGTTTATATCCTTCGACCATTTATCCACTGGGAAATGACTTGCATTCTGATAAATTTGACTCCTTTTTTCTGTATATTTGAGAAATGAGGCCTTTGTCAGGAATATTTACTGTGATTTCCCCCCCTTCCAGTTTTCTGCTTTCCTTTTAATTTTGAACCCATTAAACTTTGAAACAATGCTCTCCACAGCACTGATCCATATTAGTCATGTTGCAACACACAGATACATACACACACACATATGAAAAATAAAGTGGAAAAAATGTTTCATTCTCCTCTCATACTTCATTAGTTCCTTTTCTGAAGGTACAGAGTATTTTTCATCCTGAGTCCTTTGTAACTGTCTTGGATAGTTATCTTGATCAGAGTTACTAAGTCTTCTCCAGCTGATCATTCTTGGAATTTTGCTGTTGCTGTGTACAATGATCTCCCGGTTATGATCAATTCACTTTGCATCAATTCACCTAAGACTGCCCAGGTTTTTCTGATGATACCACCCTGCTTGTCACCTTTTTTTGCAGCACTGTAGCATTCCATCATAATCATATATCACAATTTGTTCAGCCTTTCCCCAATTGATGAGCATCCTCTCAATTTCCTTTTTTTGCCCCCACAAAAAGAGCCGCTATAAATATTTATGTGCAAATAGGTCCTTCTCCCTTTTCTTTTATCTTTTTGGTGTATGGACGTAGTAGTGGTATTGCAGGGTCAAAGAGTGCACTCAGTTTTATCATTTTTTAGGTATACTTCCAAAGTATTATCCAGAATAATGGACCAGTTCACAGCTCCACCAATAGTGTATTAGTGTACCAATTTTTCCACACCCCCTCCAATACTTGTTATTTTTTTGTAATGTTGGCCAATCTGATAATGTGAGATGGTATTGAATCTGAGCTTCTAGAAGGAACCTAGACAAACTAAGAGATAGTGGTTAGGTGCAGAGAATTTTAGGCAAGAGGGCAATGCAGTACAAAGGCAGAAAGATGGAAAATAGAATGTTGAATGTGAGGCATTGTGCTAAGCAACAGGGACACAAATACAAGAGGCAAGCAAGGTTTTGCCCTCAAGAATCTTACATTCTAAAGGGAGATGACAACACATATGGGTGGCCAAGGAAGTCACAAAAATAGATGAGAGTGATAGGGCAACTAATGACCATATTTCAAGGAGTAGGAGAAACAGGGTTGATTAGGGGAATATCTGTGCTCACTGACATTGTTGGAAGGTGATTAGATAAGAATAGAATGGGGATCCTGGGTCAGGGTAACAAATGGTAGTTTCACCAATTAGAAATCCAGGCATTGGGGTCAGAGCTGGACTGCAAGGTCATAAGTGGAGGCTGGGGTACAGAATTATGAAATGAATGAATGAATGAATACATACATACATACATACATGTGTGAGTGAATGAATTAAAAGTGTTTATTAATGATGTGGCAAACACTGTGCTAAGTGTTGGGGATTCGGACACAAAAACAAAGAAGGTTCTGCTCTCTAGGAGCTTACACTGTAAAGGGGGGAAAATTATGATAGGTTGGTGGTGGCCAGAGTGTTAAAGGGATGGTGAGGGGGGTATTGGGCAGTAAATCAATATGCCCCATCCAGGAAAAAAAAAAATATGCTGACATTGATTTGAACACAGTTCAAGACTCCCCAATTTCAGAAATGGTGTAGAAAGAAGGTGAGGGGAAGGGTACTCTTGTAGTTTCCTGAAATGCTGCTGGGGAAACTGATGTTTCAGGGTGGATGTTCTTGAAAGTAATGGTCGCTGGTACAGTCAAGAATGTGGAGAAGGTGGCTAGAGAGGCAGCTACTTCATGAAGATGGCCAGGAACAGCAGCCAAGAGTAATGATAAGAACAATGAAATAACATAGAAGAGAGGCTAGAGAAATCTCCTAGAATTCAAGAAGACCTACTTTTAGCACATCCTGGCTTTCTGACTGCACAAGTCACTACATAGATAGCTTTCTGAGAGTGAACTTGCTTTGGTACAGTGAGTTTCCTAACTGGGAAGTTCCCTATGATAACAAAATGATGGGCTCTCTCAAACAATCAAAAACCAAGTCAGATTTGTATGCTATTTGAAGATTTGGATATCACTCCTTTCAGAGAGCTCTGATAAAAGTAGTGAATGTTTCCCCACTTAGCAGCTGAAGAATTAAATTCTGAGAGGTCAGGGTTTGCTATTGTGGAGACATTGTCACATAATTAGTGTCTGAGGCAGGATTTGCACAGGCTTTTTGGACTCCCAAGTTTAGTGTGCATTTCATTCCATAATTTAAATATGAATTTGTGTTTATGCCCCCCACCATGAGCATAAACTACGGATCTATCCTTTTTCACCCTATGCACTCCTTGTCCCCATTTCCTGCAAATCCTCCTCCTCATGTACTGAAGACTGTTCTCTGCTTCTTTTTGTATCTCTACAACTGGGCTGGCTAAGGATCTCTGATTCAGTTTACCTGAAAAACCCACCTGCTTTGCCCAGCCATTCATATACTAGATAATGCTCATCAAGGAGAGATGGTTACACAAAAGAAGATACCATAATCTCAGAGGAGTCAGAACGAACTCCAAATTAACAACACGGCTCAAGGGGAGTATATCTGGTCAGTCTGAGAGAACGAGCAAGAGCAAAAAGACTACACATATTGAGGTCAACGGGATGGCTGAATCACTCATTTCATTTTGGCTTCCTCCTCAGAGGACAATGTTCTTTGGCCTGATAATAGATAGAAGGGATAAAAAAAAAAAAAGATAAACAGGGCTATATATCAACACCACCAATAACAACACTAATATGGAGTATTCATTTAGCACTAGAAATGTTTTCAAATCACTTTATATATGTGTAGTGACAATGTGATATTCACAGCACCTATAGCAGCCATGAATATCCGGGTACAATTTTGAATCGTGAAATGCCACAGACTCTCCACATGAAGACAAAACCAAAACATTTATTCAGTCACTAGAAAACCAAATCCTTCACAGGAATAAAAATCTATACACAATAACAAGGAAGGGAAGAACACCATCCCCAACCCTTCCCCCTGCTCGACTTCCTACAAACTAGTTCTCTTAAATCCCTTAAAGACTTGCTTTATACCAATACCCTTTCCACACACAGCCAGCTTCTGGCTTGCCAGCATTCTTTAGTTCTGACTGCTCTCTAATTTCCTCTCAGCTCTATCCTAGCTCTACCTCTTCCTGTTGCATCTGTTCAGCAAACTCCTCCCACCACAGGCTCCATGTTACTCATACTTCTATGTGACCCAGGCAGGTCACATTGGCCTATTAATGGATGGGAAAGATCTTGCCTGAAGAAGCAAAATTTCATTAACAATAAGGAAAAATACATTACCAATACAATATGTTATGTCATTTAATCCTCACAATAACCCTGAGAGGTTGATACCATTACTATCTCCCTTTTAGAGATGAAAAAAGTAAAGCTTTCAATGGTTAGACGACATGCCTCAGGTCTCATAACTAAAAAGTATCTGAGGCAGAAATATGAACCCATGTCTTGCTCAGTGAGAATCTAGTGCTTTTTCTACTCTGCTCAATTTAATGGGACAAACTAGTAGTTCCATTTTGAACTAGTTCAGTTTGAAATGCTTCTGGGACAGCTAAGTGGAGATGTGTAACGAGGAGTAGGAGAAATTAGACTGATGCTTAGGGATGAGCTTGGTACTAAATGTATATATAATCAGCACCTGTCACCACAGAGGGCAGAGTTTGCCTGAGTAGGCTTTTCCTCCTCCCAACTGATTGGAGGAGGAGCTGGTCCTTCTCTACCACTCCTATATCCTCCCACTGGATGAACTTTAAGTGTAACATTTCTTTTGGTTACTGTCCTCTCCTCCTTTTCACAGGTCCCCCTACATATTGAATGATTGTGTGTTTGTCCTTCATTTTCAAAGAGGACTATAACATAAGTGAAGTGATGACATGATTTGCAGTTAACTTTGATTTGAGTGAGGGAGGATGACTGAAAATTTGCTGGAGGATTCAACTTCAAAGCAACCCAACTTGATGATAGCCAGAATGATCATGTGGTTTTAGCACAGGGGCAGAGGGTCAAATTCATTCAGTTCCTTTTGTCTGTTATTTTAGGGATCTTAAATGATGATGATTATTTTTTAAACCTTCACCATCATCAGATCCTCTTCCACTCACATACTTTGTCAAGTCTTGAAGTCTTGGAATCCCTATCATTTAGCCCTAGGTATAGATCTCTGACCTTTTTGCATTCTGTGTATTCAAGCACATCATGAGCATTCCTCTTTCCCTCCCTTCTCCTACTCATTTGTTCTGTGTATATAATTAAATATAAATATCCATAAAAAATAATTAAAATTTGTCTTATCTTCTCCTCAAATCTGTTTAAATAAGCAAATAAACAACTTCAGAAGACCATAAAATTCAATTTAAACATGCCTTCCTTTTACACAGAAGTTGAAGGGAGGAAAGAAAAAGGTAACAAGTCACCAGCCACCCGTATTCTTGGCAAAGGGCAAGTTCACCGATAATAGAGAATGTCCCACACTGTGGTTCCCATGAACATGTCTGCCTTCAGTGCAGGAAGATTCTTTATGTCCTGGTGAAGTCTAGGCATGCTTAGCGTCATTCTCCTCTGCCTCTGTCATCCTGGGTACCTAGGTCTGTCTCTCGGGTCTCTCTCTCTTGCATAGTTGCTCATGTCTTAACTGTGGTGAAAACTCACCTCCAATTTGGATTCTACAATAGAATCCCACCCTCAATGTGAACTAGGAGAGAAGACTGCTGCTTTCAGAATTACAGCTCCCAAGATGCCTAATGAGCCCCTTCTTCTTGCAAAAGAGTTACCTCTCAAAAGCCACTCTTACCCATTGCTTTGACAATCAACTGATAATTGAAAACACAGGAGTACATAAAGTACTGCAAGATGAGTGTGCAGAGAGTGAAGTGAAGAAGAGGGTTCAGGTCAGATGAGGCAAATTGAGGCTCAGGATTCAAATGATTCATTAACGATAACGTAGCTAGTCAATTGGCAGAGCTAAGACTTGGAACCCCGAATCTTCCCCTTCTGAAGAGTCCTTCCACTGTAGCACCATAACAATCTGCTGCTTGTCCTACCAACATAGGTAGCTACATGACTGTGTTGTCTGTAAATGTTGATCCTTTCTGCTTGCTTCTGGCATTTAACAAAAATAGATTAATAAATATATATATTTATATATGCATTCATATATAAATATGTTATGTATTATATATGTGTATTTATATATGCATATATATATAATTTATTGACAAATAAATGAATGAATGAATTTAAGTAAGTAGATAAACAAGTGAATCAATGGATATATAGATACATAGAAAAATAAATCCATATCAGCTGTGTTCCCCAGGCTCTATAGTTTTCTGAAGGAATACACTTGTAAGGGGAGGAAGAGAAGAGTAGGCGAGATATGAAAAAAAGCTGGAAGAATTTCTAAATGTAAAACCACAAACTAATCTTGGTTACAAGATTCAGTTTGCTTGCATGGATCAAAGGTTTGGTATCAATCCTTTCTATTTGTTCTCTTTACCATGCAATTACTACCATACATTCAGCACATTTAGTATAGATCTTTGAAATGCTCTTATGATGGTGTGAGGACATTCCTTTGGATTTATTATACAGTTATTTGTTACTCATTTTGTTTGATATTATTGCATTGGGAAAGGGTACAATCAGTAATCAAGCATTTATTAAGTGCCTACCATGTGTCAGAGGGTGTAGGGTGTGTTCAGGGAGGAACAATACCTTTGGTGTGATGGCTGCTAAGCCCTTTCTGGGGCTCATTCCACCTTTGGTGTCTACCTGTTTCACCTTACTCTCACCTGTGGCTCATATGGTGCATCACAACTACTCAGTGCTGATGGAGCCACATTGATTAGTAATAAGGACATGAGCCTGGAGAGATGGGCTGAACACTTCCGCAGTGTTCTCAACAGACCATCATCAATCAATGCTGAGGCCACTGACTGTTACCTCAGGTTGAAGTCAATTTCTCCTTAACTGAACTTCCAACTGAAGAAGAGGTTTTGAGAGCCACTAAACTCATTTCATGTGGTAAAGCACATGGCGCTGATTCTATTCCAGCTGAGATTTACAAGGTAGGGGGACCATTGCTCATACAAAAACTGACATTTTCCAGGTTATATGGCAAGAGGAGGTTATCTCCCAGGAGTTCAAGGATGCTTCCATTGTTCATCTCTATAATGGTAAAGGAAATAGATTGGATTATGACAACCATAGGGGTGTCTCTCTCTTAGTCACTGCTGACAAAATTCTTGCTACAGTCCTCCTTAATAGACTGATCTTTCACCTGGAATTATGGTCATATACCTGAGAGTCAGTGTGGCTTCAGAAAGGGTTGAGGAACAGTTGATATGGTGTTTTCTGCCCTGCAACTCCAGGAGAAATGACAGGAGCAGAACCAAGGTCTGTACACAGCATTTGTAGATCTTACCAAGGTCTTTGATGCTGTTAGTTATGCGGGTTTATGGAAAATTATGTCAAAATTTAATTCCCAGGGAAGTTCATCAATATTATGCATCAATTTCATGATGGCATGTTTGCCTGGGTTCTGGATAATGGACAATGCTCTCATGCCTTCCCAATCACCAATGGAGTGAAACGGGACTGTACGCTTGCTCCCATGCTTTTTGCATAATGTTTTCAGCCATACTATCAAATACTTTCAAAGAGGATGAACATGGCATCAAGGTCAACTACTGTACTATTGCTAAGTTCTTCAATGTGAAAAGGCTACAAGCCAAGACCAAAGTGGACAGAGTGTTTGGTGCATGATTTTCTGTTTGCAGATGATTGTGCACTCAATGCAGCTACTGAAGCTGAGATGTAACAAATTGTGGATCAATTCTCTGTTGCCTATCCTAATTTTGGCCTAATAATTAACACCAAGAAAGGTCCTTCTTCAGCCACCACCACACCATCCATACATGGAACCATCGGTTACAGCAAATGGAGAAGTTTTGAATGCTGTGGATAAGTTCACTTACCTTGATAGTGTACTTTCCATAGTGGTCAGGAGAAGCGATACAAGGACACTCTCAGGGTCTCTCTCAAGAACTTTAGATTTGACTGTGCAACCTGGGAGACACTGGCACAGGACTGCTCAGCATGTCATGCCTACATCAGAAAGGGTGCTGTGCTCTCTGAGCAAAGTAGAATTGAGACAGCACAAAGTAAATGCAGGATGTGCAGATTTGGGATATCCACCCCAAATATTCACATGAACTATCTGTGCCAACCTGTGGTAGAGCATTCTGAGCTCATATTGTTCTGATCAGCCACAGTCAGACACACTGAAATTTCACTTTATCATAGTGATGTCATTTTGGTCCTCCTTGCAGATGAATGACAACAACCATCTATGTGTTTGGCAATGTGTTTGTTTCAGGGAATACATAGATAACATGGAATAGTCTCTGCCCTCAGGAAGCTTATATTTCCATAGTAGAGGCAATACCTGCATATGTAAATAGCAAATATACATATATAAAATACAGCGTGGACAGGAAAGGGGGACTAAGCAGCTAGTTAAAGTCAAGAATTACTTTCAACTTTCTAGAGGAAAACAAGACCTTGAGATAAAACACAGTACAATAGAAATCCCTCAAAGTCACAGTTGCATTGCTTTTTCTCGGTGGGAGGGAGTAAACCTCCCAGTAGGAGGCCAGCCAGAGAATGATTCTGCCTTGAATTGTTTCCCCAAGAAAACAAATTTTCATTAGCACCTGTGATTTTTTTCTTTCAGCTCTAGTTTCAATTCCTCCCTATCACCATCATCCTCATCCTCATCCTCATCCTCCCTCTCCTTCCCTCCCTCCCTCCCTCCCTCCCTCCCTCCCTCCCTCCCTCTCTCTCTCTCTCTCTCTCTCTCTCTCTCTCTCTCTGTCCTCCTCTCTTTCTTTCTCTGTTTCTCACACATACACACATACATCATAACTTAGCAGCTTCATACTTGCATTTGCTTCATACACTAGTTTGCCCATCAATGGATACTTCTTCCTTTCTGCCATGTAGCCAAAACCATTAGGGGTGTTGACCTGTTGTAACTTTGCATGCTACTGCCTAGAGGTTTTGTCTCTGACTTATGCACAA
Source organism: Notamacropus eugenii (assembly GCF_028372415.1). Lineage (NCBI taxonomy): Eukaryota > Metazoa > Chordata > Mammalia > Diprotodontia > Macropodidae > Notamacropus > Notamacropus eugenii. The sequence goes on from NC_092873.1 coordinate 529,827,369, forward strand.
TGACATCTTCTGATCTCGTGAGATGTGTCCAGATCAAGAATATCATCGGGGAAAATGGAAGGATTGGTGTGACCCTTTGTCAATCTTGATTTTTGCCTGTGAGTGATGGTAATGCTAAACTTTGGATTAGACATCTGACTGATCTCAGAGAGCATGATGACATCCCTGTGACCATGCATAACTTCGCACAAATAGTTTATTTCCTCCCTTGTCCAGGACCCAGGACCTCCCACAGCCACCAAAGCTATTCTTGTGGTCCTCAGAGATGTTTTTCAAATGTACAGTCTCTCTTCTCATCTTTCTTTTAATAAAGGTTTCTGATTTATTGTGCATTTTTGAATTGCAGTGTTCATCAGTCTACAGGCAAAAATTTATTTCTCCAGTGCAAAATGTTGCCCAAACAATGAGCAAAGGGCACTTGCTGTACTGTGGAGCAGTATTTAAAATATTATACTTCATATGATTAGGAAAACTGGTTTACCCTACTGTCCACAGTTGGATTTTGCAATAATAACAAGGTTTATTCTTCCACCCCAAACATGCCCTTTTACAATAACTACAGATTTTACCCCTGTATCTTCACTGTACTCACATCTCTCCCTGTGGTTCTGGCTGTCAAGGACAATCTAGGAATTTGGAGACAGCCTGGGGGTAATTGAAAGTGGCTGAGACTGACATACAATGTAATCTGCAGGAGGCCAAGGCTGCCTATCAATGAGTAACTGCCAGAAACTGACTGAACAGGAAGTCTATAGAATCTACAGTCAGATCTCCCCGGTGCCCCAAATGTTCATAGGGACAGCTCCTCCAGAATGCTGACCAACCAATTAACAGTGGTAAGCTGTGTTCTCATCATGTGAGCCCCATAGTCTTTGGCAGAAATTGCCCTCCTTTTTAAATATAAACTCTGATTTCTATTAGTCATTGTTACAATGAGCTCATCTCACATCAAACTTGTGTGTATCACCACTTGCTTGAGGGTGGTCAGGAGGAATTACTGTATGGAAAGTGTTGGACTGCCAGAGGCCCCATCCAGTGGCATGCTGGCATTCCAGCCTGGCATACTGGAACAGATACAGGTTCCATGAAAGGCCAGGAATACCTATATACAAAACCCATGCTTCAAAAAATCAGGAAGATCTCAACAAGATGAGGTCAGAATGTCTTGAAAGAAATAGTAGGAGGGGAAGGGCCTCCAGGCCAAACCGCCACCAGTAGGCCAGTTGCCTCCAAGAACACATTGTGCCAGCTTCATTGCATTGTCTTGATAAGGTTATTAAAGTGGCATACTAAGGTGAGGTGTAGATAAGTAGATGATAGATTGATAATTATCAAGCATTTTTTATGTCTTTTCTACATGTGAGATATCATGCTGAGCACTGAGGATATACATAAGACAAAACAAAACAAAAACCAAAGTCCCTGACCTGCCCAACATTGCACAGGTAATAAGCATCAGAGGCAAAAGTAGTACTCTTATCTTCTGACCCCAGAGGCAGGATTCTTTCCACTATCCCATATCCTGCTCCACTGAGCAACGAGTGAAAACAATAAAAGCAAGTGTATGTAGGGAATAAGGAAAGATTTCCTAGGAATTACATTTGTCTCCAAATGTTGTGGGATTTCCTCAAGAAGTCCCTTCATTCGTGGGATTCCCCTCTCCCCTGGAGGTCCTAGCACAAAGCGGGGGGATTCATTAACCGGTATTGCGGACAGGAGTTTCATTGATCAAACAGGGGATTTGGAGATTCTTTCCAATTCTCCGATTCAATTGTTTATGTAATGACCCTGCATGGGAATTGGGCTCTGACTGAACTGCTCACCTACTAATTCCCTGAATTGTGCACCTTGTTCTTCTGGTTTAGTCCCTTCTCTGATATCAGCTGAGGGAGGGATGGTGATCTGGGTGACAGAGTACAAGCAACCAAAAGGTCAGTGGACCAGGAGTTAAAATACTTGAGTCTCAACCCGAGTTTTTTATTTCACTAATTCTATTTCTTCAATCAACAAGAATTTATTGAATATCAACCATGTGTCAGGCACTGTGGCCTGAGCCCTAGAGATAGAAGGACGAAGAATGAAGTGATCATTGAGTCTTGGATTATTCTGAGAGTCTATTTTCTTATCTAGAAACTTTAAAGTTTCACCTCCCAGAATTGTGTGATCTACATAACATGACTGAAGGGAATTTGAAAGTTTTAAGGGTTATTAAAATCCAAACTAAGGCATATTTTAGTATTGTGAAAGTTGTTGTTTATGTTTCTTTCCTGAAGTGAATCAATGGCATCACGAGGGTGTCTTGACTTGCACATGAATTGGATTTAAATGAGACAGAGCTGAGCAAAGTCATCAAGCTGACTTTGTCTCCAGAGTCATCAAAATCTAGTGGCAGGACAAAAGTCAGGAAGGCTGGTGATGCTCGAGAATGCAGCGGATTCCTTTAGCCTTTCTAAATGAAGATCTCCCCAGGTCTTTTTGAATGAGGCAAAGAACATTCATTGATCAAGAACTAGGTAAGAATTGAGACAAAAGATGGCCTAATTTACCATTACAAAAAATCTCTCTGGAAAGGGAAGGGTCTAAAAGTTTCTGGCTAAAATAGAAAGTGATTGCAAGTTACACTCATTCTAAACCATCAAAACCTAAAGTTTGAGCCACAGAAGCTTAGGCTAGGGCTGTTATTGGCCATTTAATGAAAGCAAGAGTGATTTTGGTTCAAAAGTGTAGTAAAGTAGCTCCATTTGAAACATAATGGGCTTTTTTATAGCCTGTTTTTCTAGAGATCTATTTCAAGAAATATTAAAAGAAAACTAAAAAGGACAAAAAAGTAAACTGTCTCAGTTTTTTTAAAAATATAAAAAATAAATAGATAGATAAATGAAGAAATGAATGAATGAATGTATTGAAATCATTTGCCACCCAAACCTCCAAATATGTCACAAAACACAAGTGTTTTGTAATAAAACATAATTATATTTCTATGGACAAAACACTTATATACAAGGATATGACATATCAAGTGGGAATACCATGTATGGTGAGGGAGGAGGAGGAAGAGGAAGAGGAGTAAAACAAGAGGAGGAAGAGGAGAAAGAGGAGAAAAAGAGGAGAAAAAGAGGAGAGGGAGGAGGAGGAGAAGAAGAAGAAGAAGAAGAAGAAGAAGAAGAAGAAGAAGAAGAAGAGAAAAATAAGAGAAAAAGGAGAAGAAAAAGAGAAAGAGGAGTGTGTGTTCATCCTTCGTTTTGCTGAAGAAGACCATGCCATCAGAGAAATGATGACATGACTTGCACTTGACTTTGAGTGAGGGAGGGCTGTGCAGGTCACCAGCCTCACTTCTCCTCCAGAGCCATCTGAATCCAATGAGCAGATATTCATCAGGATGATTGGAGATGACCCAGGATGAGGCAGTTGGGGTTATGTGACTTGCCCAAGGTCACACAGCTAGTGAATGTCAAGTGTCTGAGGAGAGATTTGAACTTAAGTTCTCCTGACTCCTGCACTGGTGCTTTATCCACTGTACCACCTAGCTGCCTCGGGAGGGGGAAGAAGAAGAGAAGAGAAAGAGGAAAAGGAGGAGAAGGAGAAGGAGATGAAGAAGATGGAGAAGAATCCTCCAATTTTTGTTCAAATTGAGAGGTTGGGTACCCAGAGGACAGTTACTACTCCTCTCATGGTCCTAGAGAAGCCTCAGAGACTGTGCTTCCCCTACTGTAGGTCCTGATTGCTCAATGCATTTGTCTCCATTGGGATCATCCAATGGTCTCTCTTACTTTTTAACCAAAACTATTTGCTCAGATAACATAGTAAAGACTGTTAAATTGTGAATGTTACCAAACTGAAAAATAACAAAAGGCATATTTTTATATAGAAAAAATTCCACTTAAGTGGCTTTAACTCTGCATATCTAGACACTCAGCCTAGAAGTTGGGTGTAATTAAAATTGGTAGCAGAGGTTTATTTCCATTAGATTTTCAGCAACATAATAATTATCCCTTACCTTTTTCTGGACTTTATTGTTTATTAGAAAATATTGTCTCGTAATTCAGAAGAGCCAATAAGGAAATCGAAACTGAGATGGTTTATGTGACTTATCCAAGGTCACCCAGTAGCAAAGGTTAAACCAGAGTTCATTTCTCTCACACTCAGTCTAGTGCCCTTTTCATTCCTAAATTTAGCTCAGGGCATTTTTATTAGCCATTGTCCTTCAGGCCAAAGCCTATTTTACCAAAAAGCATGCTGAGTTCTTTTGCTTGGAGCTGTCCCTCACAACTGTAATCTTCCAGCCATAAAACAATTCATGGTTGAGAAGCCATGCTGAGCCAAGTGAGAACATTTTCCTGCTGGGCTTGGCTTGCTTACATAGCCAGGAAGGAAAGCCCCAAAGCACAGAATTTCAGAGTGGGAACAGAGTGAGTGTCGCTGGGGCCACCCACTCCAAGTTATTCCTTGAGAAGACTTCCCTCTTTAATACCCAAACCAATCTGCCTTTCCTTGAAATCCTCCAAAGAGAGCAAACTCAATTCCTACTTTGGCAGGCCATTCAGATGTTGAATAGGTCATATTTGTAGGGCATTTCCCTCTTACAGTGGCTGTAATGGGCCTCTGTAAACCCTATCCATTGTTCTAGGCTCTGCCCATTTCAGACCAATGAGAACAGAAAGGATCTTTCTTTCACATGACAACCTTAGAAATATTTGAAATCAGTTACCATACCTTACTTTGCAAACTATCTTTGCATACTCCCTTTCTCAAACTAACCAAACCCAAGTGGCACAAGGACTAAGAGTTGGACAGTAGGATGTATTCAAATCTTGCCTCAGACATTTATTAGCTGTGTGACTCTGCGTAACATAATATAACTTCTCTCAACTTCAGTTTTCTCATCTGTAAAATGGGGTGGTAATAAAACCTACTTTCCAAGATTTTTTTGAGGATTAAATTAGGTAATGAGCTCCATCAACTTTAAAGTAATGTATCGTACTTAATCACTAGAAGGATTAGGGGGCAGCATGTTGCCACAGTGGGTAGAGTGCTGGCCATGGAGTCAGGAAGACCCATCTTTCTGAATTGAAAACTGGCCTCAGACATTTATTAGTTGTATGACCCTGGGAAGGTCCCTTAATCCTGTTTGCCTCAGTTTTTTCACCTGTAAAATGAGCTGGAACAAGAAATGACTAATTGCTCCAATACCTCTGCCAAGGAAACTCCAAATGGGGTCACAAACAGTCAGACACAACACCAGAAGGAGTAGGTACATACAATTTTGCTTGGTCTCAAGTTATTCTCGAATTCTGGACCTTTGGCTCAGTGATATAGTAGGTAAAGGATTGAACCTGAGGGTAAAAAAATTCTAGATTTGATCCTACCTCAAACACTTACTGGCTGTATTACTCTGGAGAAGTCAACTCACTTCTTCAGACTCAGTTTCCTTATCTGTAAAATAAGCGTAATCATAGCACATTTCTTTTGTGAGGATCAAATGGGATATTTTGAAAATGTTTTGCCAACCTTAAAGTGACACATATGCACTAGCTATTCTTATTATTAATTACCATGACTCCTAGGCCCTCTTGGTTGCCCTGCCCTGATCCATGGATGGCTCTCATCAATGCACTTCCTCAAACGTGGGTCACCAAATTGAACTCAATACTCCAGGGATAATGTTTCCAGGGATGCTGCCAGTTTCCACTCTCACCTCACACTTCAGTTATCCTTCAGCTTCCAAGCTCCTGTCGGAATTTCTCTTTGCTGCCTTCAGCCTTTGGGGGAACCTAGATGCTTATCTGGGATATATATTTACAACCTCCTTCTCTGTACTTCAGTTGTTGGTGATATCAGAAGCAGCTGTCAGCTTTGATTATCCTGATAACCTGCTCCTGGCCATGTATCTAGCCTTCCCCAAAGAGAAAGAGCAGCTTTGTCAGACCTGATGCAAGTTTAATCATGTTCTTCATTTGCCTACCTGTCTTACTTTTACACCCACAGACACTAATGGCAGCACTCACAATAAATATTGCATTACAAGCAGCCTTAGTTAATGGTAGAAACAGGCATTTGTCTCCTTCATGTGACAATATCTAAATACATTCACTTCTCTTGAATCTGACCTGATCACCCCAACCTGGATATTCTGCCTTGTCTAATGGCTTAGGATCTAACAGAAAAGAGCCTTCACTTGGAATGAAGAAATGGGACTCTAGTCCTAGCTAGGACATTAACAATCTACATGGCTTCCTTCAAAAAAAAATCAATAATGTCTTCAATTGCTTTATCATATTTATTTCTGAATTGTTTCTCTCTCCCCTCAGACATAACTAACGTGAAAATCTGTTTTGCTCTGCTATGAAGATTTGTTACAATGGTTTCTTGTTTTTCAGTTGGGGCAATGAGAGGAAGACACAATAAATATTGGTTAATTGAAGAAAAAAGAGAAAAACAAAATTAAAATGGGAATGGAGAGAGGCAACTTAGAGAAACATACCAAAACATGAATCATGATTGGCAGCGTATGCACTGTGAGGTACCCAGAGTCCTCTGTCCTTACCATGAAGGGAGGCAGGTGCTTTTTCTTAACTCTTCTCGTCAATTGTACAAGATATTCCAATTATACTGGTGTGGTTTTTAGCAATCCAATTTTCTCTACATCTCTTTACCTCAGTTTCCTTACTTGTCATGTAACAATTGGACTGGAAGATTGGTAAGGTTCCTCTCAGCTCTCAAATTAATTGAATTTAGAAAAGTAGTTTAGCTAATAGAGGTTTGCTACATACATGACATAAGGATTACCCAGTATTTAGAAAGCAATACACACTCATGTGTTCCTGGCACTGAAATGAGGCCAAAAATGTTTTATTAGTCCCTTAGGAATCTGAAGGCACTTTGGACTCTTGGAATGTCCCCAATATCGTTGTGCTACAAAAGGGAGGGTAAAAGAAAGAGTGCTGGGTTGGGAAAGGGAATCTTGAACGCTGAAACAGCAGACTATGAGAGTGGTTTCTGAGAGTGGGATTTGGCCTTTTGGACCATGGACACCCTCACTGCTCTCATTGACTTGTCACCATATCTGACTCTTTGGGTCTTCTCTAGCCCTAGAAGATCTCCATACCCTGTGGTCTCCTTCTCTGATGAGTGAGTCCTTCCCAGAACATCCATTTTGCTCACTCCTAGATTCTTCTTCCCCTCATCCTTGAGTTTCTAGACCTCTCTACCTCCTTCTGCTCTTGTCTTTTGAGCCCCCTATTCTGTGTTATCTTTCCCTTATTAGAATATAAGTTTCTTGGAAGGCACAAACTAGACTATCTTTTTGCTTGTGTTTCTATCACCAACACTCAGTGGCTGACACATAGTTAACAATAGATTTGTGTGGACTTGACCATCTCTGGGTGAACTTAGGCAAGTGATCTGACTTCCCTGCGACTTGGTTTCCTCCTCTGTTAAGGGATTGGCTTGGATTATCTGTCTCCTAAAGTACCTTCCTGCTCTGAACCTATACTCATGTGGTTCTAAAAACCCAATGGGGGGAAGGGTCAATTAATTGAGAAAAACAATAGAAAGTCAGTTCCCAAAGTCACATAAGGAGTCACATGCCTGTCACCTTCAGCTTCCTTAGATCTTTTTCTTCGTTTCCTCAGACCTATTTTTTTTCCTCATTTACAAAAGAATGGAAACTCTTTAAGCACAAGTACTTATCCATCTTTATCTCCCAGAGTCACCTCAGTACTGAGCAGATAGTGAGCATTTAATATATGCCTATTGAAATGAAACACAATGGGAACTCACCCATGGCTTCATACTTCCTCTTTGCTATCACACTCTTGTCCAAAGCACAGGAAAATATAGTCAAGTACATTCCATGCTACACCCAAGACCTAGTGAAAAGAGTCCATGACTTGGGGGTGATGGAGACCAGGGTTCAAATGCTGTCTCTTATAAATTGTGTGATCTTGAGTTAGTTCATTTTTTGTAAAATGGGGAAACTGTTATATCTATGTCATAATGTTGCTATTAAACTCCTAGATGAGCATCTCACTGGGATATTATGTCAGATTATATCCAGACAGATTTTTCTTTACTCCAGGACATCTTGTCCCAACTACCTTAACTCCACTTATATACACTTCTTTCTTCCATTATGCAGTGGAACCTTTTCCCAAATGCCACTTAAATTGGAAGGTTGAGTCCCAAGAGGTAGGATGACTATTCTGAGGGCCCCAGGGGAGAGCAAGTTTCTGTCATTGTCACTCATAAGCCCCCACTAGTATGCTTTATATTGACACCAGTCAGCTGAACTGTGATGTTCTTTTTTAACATGTTTACTAAGAAGATGCTATAGACAAGAAGTAGTACTTTCATCCCCACCAATATATATATTTGTATATATGTGAGTGTGTATATATGTGTATACATACAATATGTGTGTGTTTAGAAGAATACCCTCTCCATTTGAACACACAGAAGTAGGGATACAAGTGATGGTACAATGGCAGTGAGAGAGAGAATACATGTAGATAAAATGCTTAATACCTAACTCCTGCTTACTAACAGTTCTTTCTTTAAGCTCTTCTTCCTTCTCTGCTTCAAAGGTGCCGCCCTCCATGAGATGTCTCACCCCATTGGGTGACGGTCTTTCCTTTCATCACTGTCCTTGTCTTTCCTCATGGTGTGCTCTGGATACGTTATCAGTTAGTGATCCTCTCTCCCTGATCGCGTGGCCAAAAGAGAGGAGTATAACACTCCATCTGGTCTTCCCCTCCCTGCTCCCTCCTGCCCTCTGGCACAGAGAGAAGGTTAAACCTCCTCAGAGTTCTCCTATACCTGAAGTAACCTACTGCTCAACAATTTTGCTGTTTGACCAGATCAACTCCTAAAATTCTTCCATTATTTAGAGTTTGCAAGGATTGTGGTTAGATTGTTTGGTTTAGTCAACTAAGTTCTTTCCTCCTTCCCCAATTAAAGAGGAGCACTATACAAAGTCCTCACTGTGTGGCACATAGTAAGCACTTAATAAATGTTTTTTTCATTCACACATCATTCATTAATTTATAATTTACATGAAGCACTTCGCTAACTCTAAGATCCTCTATAAAGGCCAGTTATTATTGTTTATCGAAGTCCAAAGAAAGAAGGGCACAAACGATCCGATTAGGAGAGGCATTTAGTCATCTGTCTTCTAAATCACCAAGAGTTTTAAAGTGGAGAATGGTGTTTGACTCCTGCCAGACCATGAGGACTGGTTAAAAGCCTTTGAACCATCCAAATTTAAACAATGAAAAATGTGCAGGCTAAGGGGAAATACGATGAAGAAGAGTCTGAAAATTCTCCATTTCACCTGCAGTGGAGATCTTCTGCTTTGGGGAAGAGAGAGGAGAGTTCAGGATTAGGAAAAGCACTTACCATATCAAGTGGAGAGGTACAGAGCTCCTCTAGGGAAGCATCTTCCATTGTCAGGTAGAAGAGATCCTGATATACATGCCTGGCACTGTTTCAGAGACTTCTCATGACCAGACCAGCGAAGCAGGGATGTAAGAAGATACTGATTGGATGAACACTTGGATAGGGAAGAGAGAGTAAGGGGGAGGGGTGAATGGCAGGAGTCAAGGCAGCAGCTCACTGTCATCATGCTTGACAAACTGCTATGGGATTGAAGCATCATAGATTTAAGGGCTACAAGAAAGCTCCAATTGGAGCCAGTGTAAGGGATGAGCAAAAGGAGGTCCAAGGAGTCTGACTGCACCAAGATCACACAGTCAATATGTGACAGTGCCAGACTTCTAATCTTCATGGCTTTTCCTGAGCATTGGCCTTCTGGAGGTTGTTTTTTAGTTCCTTTCAGTCATGTCAGATTCTTTGTGACCCAATTTGTTTTTTCGTTTGTTTGTTTGTTTTGGCAGAGATGCTGAAATGGTTTGCCATTTCTTTCTTCAGCTAATTTTATACATGAGGAAACTGAGGGTTAAGTGACTTGCTCAGAATCTTAGGGCTAGTAAGTGTCTGAGGCTGAATTTGAATTCAGGTTTTTCTGACTCCAGGTATAGCTCTCTATCCACTGCGCCACCTAGCTCCCATCCTGGAGGATGTCACTCTACCTATACTCTGAGGTTTTATTTGTATCTGTTGAACTTTGCTCAAGGGGAAGACACACAATGCCTCAAGATGTTCTGTGTAACACAATTTCTAACCTTAAAGTACCGTACTATTAGAAGCAGTGTAACATAAAGAACAAGACAACTGGTTTGGGAGACAGGGAGATGTGTTCAAACTCTGCCTTTTCAGAATTGGGGGAAAGGGGCCAGCCTCAGTGGGAACAAGAAGCTGCTACTCCGCTGAACATCTTTAGGATCTTACCCCACTGGGATCCTCCTTGACTTCAGCCTCCCCAGGGTTGGGGTTAGGGAGACCAGGTTCCAAAAGGGGTAAGGATACATGGATAGACAGTTTTGGAGCAACACATATGGAGGGACTCCTTGAGCAGGAAATGCCACTAACCAGACCCTTGGGGTTGGGGATGGTACTCAACAGGCACAAAAAAAGTTCTTTATAAGGTGATACCAGATGCCATAGCACCTGTGGATTACTCCCTCTCAAGGAGACTGTTTTCCAAGGTTGCTCATATTCATTCACTTTTAGCACTTACAGGACTGGAATTTAGCATTCATAGGATTGGAAGGTAGACTTGAGGTTCCTCTTCAAGTGCTGCAGAGAAGGAAATCTTTTGTCAATGACTGACCTTTTCTTCTCTAAATATTTTCTCCCCTTTTCTCATTCCCTGATCTTCTGAGGGACTAGTGTTCAAAGTCTCTTATCTTAGCTCCCCAAGTTTGCCTGCACAAAGTTTTCTCCTGTCCCTCTCTCCTGTTTCTTTGGAGTTGCCTTGGAACACAAACCCAAAATGCAAATGCAATTTATGTTTCTCATTGTTATTCTTTGTACTCAACCTCAGATTTTGTCAGCATAGAGAGTTTCAAATGTGAAAACTTCCTCTACTTGTGAATGTCTGCATCTGCTCTGCATCTCAGAGTCTGAGTCACCCTGAAATATTAAGAGGAATCTCATATTTTTCTGTGGTCACACAGCGAATCTATGGTGGAGTGAGGACCTGAACCCACCCATGACATTGTACCTCTGAGGCTGGCCAGAAATCCATTAAGCCAGACTTGCTATTCAGTCACTCTGTCATGTCCAACTCTTTGTGACCCCATGCACCATAGTATGCCAATGCTTTTCATGGAATTTTCTTGTCAAAGATATTGGAGTGGTTTCCATTTTCTTCTCCAGTTGTTTAAGGGAAACAGAGATTAAATGACTTGCCCAGGGTCTCTGAAACTAGATTTGGACTCAGGTTTTATTTATTTCAGGTCCAATGCTCTACCCACTGAGCCACCTGACTACCTTTTACCATCTTATTATTATTCCTTAAAGAAAAAGTCTTTATTCATGATATAAATAGCTAACATTTAAATAGTACTTATGGGGGGCAATGCAATTTTCATGTGTTATCTTATTTAGTCTTGATAACAATTCTGAAAAACTTTTGAGTAGGACATAACATCAGAGTTTAATGTGTACTCAGATAGGCCAAGCCAGGTCAAATGATCACAGAATCTAAGGAGGTCCTAAGAGTCCATGAAGTCCAAGTGAGAACTGGCTGAACACCAATCCCTCTGCAGCTTCCCATGAAAAAGCAAGTGGCCATCTAGCTTTGTTGGAAGACCTCCAAGGGGGATAAAGCTATTATGTCCTAACACCTACCCATGACACAGTGGAACAACTCTCAAATAGGAGAGAAGTTTTTTCTTTATATGAAGGCAAAGTTTCCTACAATGCAAATGTTAAGTGTTGTTTCTCATCTTGTCCACCAGGGTCAAGTAGAATAAGGGTGACCCCCTCTTCTCCACTGGGATGAGTGAAAGATACACTGCATGAGAAAAAGTGCTGAAAAACAAATACACCATTAGGGAAGGAGAAGTGCATTGAGGTCAAAGATGAACATAGTGAATTCAGCCAAGGGTTGCTCATCACATTTTGCATAATATACAAAATAAAGGAGGGAAGATCAAGAATTTATTAAGCACCTACTATGTGCCAGGTGCTGTGCTAGGTGATTTTAATAATTATTATCTCATTTGATCCTCAAAACAACCCTGAGAGGCAGATGTCGTTATCCTCATTTTACATATGTGGAAACTTAGGCAAGCAGAGGTTCAGTGATTTGTCAGAGTCTCACAGTTAGCAAGTGTTGGAGGCTAGATTTAAACTCAGTCCTTCCTGCCTTCAGGCACTGAACTACCAGCAGACTCCTAATGATAGATACAAGGGAATTTTGAAGGGGAGGCAGCAGTAGCTTGGGATGAGAAAAGTCTTCCTGTTGAAAGTGGGATGTGGGCTTGGTTTTGAAGAAGACCAGGGATTCCAGGAGATAGAGTTGAGCTGGGAAGGTGTTCTGGGAGAGGAGGCAGCCTGTGTCACAGGGAAGAGGGGTGACAGAGTGGCATGTGTGAGGAGCAGCAAGTCCAGCTTGTCTGGATCGTAGATTTTGGAAAGCAATGTAAGATAGTCATGAAAATGGAGGTGAGAGCAGGCTTTATGTCTCAGAGTTGGGCTCTGAAGCTTTTCTCATGTCATTTACCCCTCTGGCAGTCAATCTGGTAAAGCCTGTGGACTCCTTATCAGAATATTTTTTAAATGTTTAAGGGAAAATCGATAGAATTACCAAAGAAACTTATCAGACTGAAAAGTGCCATAGAAATCAATTAAAACCCATAGGCCTCAGGACAAGATCCCTATCGCAGAGAGCTATCTATGGTGCAAAAGGATAATTGACTCTGTAGCCAGTACCGATCAGAGGCAGAATTTCAACCTAGGACCTTTGACTCCAAAAGTTCAAGGTTCATTTCACTTGAATACGCCATCTCTTCATGAGCATTTGGGACCAACAATGCTCTTCTGGTCATCCCAGTCTCCTTAAATATATCATCTGCTGCTGGACTGTTCCAGTCTCATTTTCACTTTCTTCTGCTTCCCTCCCTCAATAGTCACATTTTCTGTGACTTCCACTCTCTCCTCTGCAAAATTCCATTTTTTTTAAGAATTCAGGAGGAGAGGCCCTGGCCTTGGCAACAGTTCTGAAATGGGAGAGCTCAAGCAATATACTGCAATACTTTACACTTAGAGCAACACTTTTCATTGAATAAGGTGAATTGCTTTGTTGATGGATGTCAGACAATGATTATGGTAAGTGTTCAGCTCAGTCATCTCAAAACAAAAGGTCCTTGGAATGTGGGAAGGCTGAGGAAAACAAGAAAAATGGGGGCCCAAGGCATTAGGTATTTCAGGAAAGTTTGTGTGATGCTGTTTAACACTTCTCAAGGTTTGATCAGCTCTTACTCTTGCGTGTGTGTGTGTGTGTGTGTGTGTGTGTGTTTGTCCTTCATTGCCAAAGAAGACCATGCCACCAGAGAAATAATGACATGACATGCATTTGACTTTGTTTTGAGTGACAGAGGGCTGTGCAGGTCACCAGCCTCACTTCTCCTCCAGAGCCATCTGAATCCAGTGACCAGATATTCATCAGGATGACTGGAGATGACCCAGGATGAGGCAATTGAGGTTAAGTGACTTGCCCAAGGTCACACAGCTAGTGAGTGTCAAGTGTCTGAGGTGAGATTTGAACTCGAGTCCTCCTGACTCTTGCACTGGTGCTCTATCCACTGCACCACCTAGCTGCCCTCTTACTCTTATAATAATACCTGGAATGTGTGTAACAGTTAAAAACTTGGAAGTCCTTTTACATATATATCACTTCACATGAACACTGTGGAGGAGGGGTAATGTATTATTTGACCCCACTTTATAGCTGAGGAAACTGAGCCTCAGAGAAATATCGTAACCCACTGAGAATCACAGCCATGAGAAGTGTCAGAGTCAGATCCCAATCCAGATTCCAGATGACTCAAAGTCCACTGTAGGCAGCCAAGGAAGGGGACTTCATCATTATCACAAAGAGTTCGTTCTGTGTTGAATTTTTGATTGCATTGCTATGTACAAAGAGGGTGATCATGTTACTTGGCACCATCTGGAGGATGGTTTTTACTTACTGGGAATGTCACCATGATGAATTGGCTCAGATTTTAGGGAATTCAAGATCTCTGCTGACATAGAAAGCAACCAGAAGACATTGTGGATAAAGTGATGGATAGTCAGAAAGAGTTGGAGATTAGAGTTTAAGTCTTGCCTTAGAGAAATACCAGCTGTGTGACTCCAGATAAATCACTTTTCTTAACTCAGCCCCATCTCCAAGGTGGGGACAATAATGGCACCTGCATCCCAGGGTGAAATGAGTAGAAAATTAGATGATATGATATCATACAATATAATACACTTTGCAAAACTTGTCACCTAGTAAATTTTATCAATCAATCAATCTATATATCTTCATCATCATCATCATCAACACCATTATTTTAATTCAGTTAACTGATGAGCATTTTCTGTATGCCAGGCATTACGCTAGGTACCAGATATATGAAACCAACAATTTAGATAATCCCTTCTTCCAAGGAAATTTTTTCCCCATTTCTTCTAACAGGGTCCCAAAAATAGTTAGTGGGAGTGGTAAAGATCAGCTTCCTGTCAGCTACAAATGGCTCCCTTACAGTTTCATTCATGTGCTTACACTCTTAGCCCAAGACTGAACCTGGTTTCCTAAGAGGTTTCTGCCTTCCTTTTATTTTTGAGAACAGGAGAGAGATCATAGATGTAAAAATGAATTTTCTCAGTCTGAAATAAACAGTGAGAAGAACAAAGAAGAACATCCTGAGAAACATATAGGGGCTACAATGCTTTCCTCCACTTGTACTGAGAGGGGAGTTCATGAATAATGGGGTCGCCAAACCCCTGATTTCTAGGGAATTTTAAAAATTTTTTAATCCCACAATCTAACCAAGGTAGTAAAAGCAGATTTCTTGGGCAACAATCTTGGGAGGTGCCTTGAGGATAATCCCAAATTGTCATTTAGGGATTTAATTTTCTAGCCATAAAAAGAGAATTTCTACATCTATTAGGGAGACAAGAAAATCACCCACATAGCCCACCCCAATACCTCAAAATGAAGGAGCAGCAAAGGATTGAAAAGTCATGACATGGGAGACCAAAAAGCTTATGATTTGTTCGCTGCAATTATTATGAGATCTACGGAAAGTGAAAGTCTTATTCGAAAGAAATTTTCTGTACTTCAGAACTCAAAAGCATTCCTCTTCTTAAGTCAAACGACCAGGTGACAAGAACCATGAAGGACCTTGGGAAGAACTATGAAGGACCCTGTGGGAAAGTCAGATCTACCAGAAATAGAGAAGAATTGTGTGAATGGAAATTTTTTTGTACCCCATTCCTTAGCATGACATCTCTCAAATAAAAGGAGTTTAATAAATGACCATTGAGTTGAACTACATTGAACTGATGATTTGGGAAAAAATAATGTCTGGTTTTGTTTTGTTTTTTATTTTTGTTTATGAGCTCCTGTTAATCCTTTGTAGATTTTGCATTTTCAGTGGAGAGCAATAAAGCTTTTCCTTTTATCTAATATATGTTTGTTTCCTGCAGTGCTTGTATAGGAGGTATATTCATATTTATGGGAATCAATACACGATGTATACATGTAATATGTTTTCCTTAGAACAAAATTTTTAATGGTACATAATGATTCAAAAAGTTATAGATCTATTGAGCAACACATCAAAATTTGATCTAGTCTGTGTGAGCCTCCAGGGCTTGGGGGCTCTGAGCTATGTATTATATTTTTCATTACCCTGAATGAGAGCTCCCTAGCTACTACCTCTTTCCTACAACTTCAAGTTCAGACTTCACAATTTTGCTTTCATCATCCGCCATTATGTAATCCCACCCTAGCTATTACACCTACTTTCTTGCTATTTTTTTCTGCACCAATTATGCTCTGGAATTTTTCCTCATGTGGTTCCTCTCTGCCCTCTTCTGTCTACCTTTACCCTAGCCATCTTTCAAGACCTAGTTCGCATCCACCATCCCTTGTCTCACAGGAAGTCTTTGAAGGCTGAAGACAAATTCTAATCATGTCTTTGTCTGTTGCATGCACGCTTAGCCACCTAGTGCTTTCTACCATTTGCCAATCATGCCAGTTGGATTGATCTTGTCTCCACAATGATATCTCATTAACTTCTTAAGAGGATGAGCTATTTCTATTCTTTTCATATTCCCTAAAGATAAGGCAGCATGGTTGGTGTGGAGAGAAATAGACCTGGAGTCAAGATGCCTGGGATTGAAGCCATAACTTACTTGTTATATGATAGTGGGAAAGCTTCCTGTGAGGGCCAATCAACTGACCTGTCAGAGTCACAATCTCCCCATCTGCAAAATGGAGATAATAATATTTGCACCATCTACCTACTTCCTAGAGTTGTTGTGTAGGCAGTGCTTTAGAAATCATGAAATACTATTGAAATGGGTTATTATTTTCAAGAAGCTCATATAGTAGAGGGCTAAAATTTAATTGGCTCTCAACTATTTCAACCAGTAATTCTGCTGAGCATTTTTTTTGTTAGTTTTCCCTCCCTGACACCAGAACAACGAATCAGAGAATATTAGAATCCAGAGGTAGGAAGGAATCAAGGATAACACTGAGTTTTGTCTACAGTTAAACAAGTATTTCCTCTCTGATATTGTCAACAAATTATTATTCAGTATTTCTTGAAGACTTTCATTGAAGTGAAAACCACTAACACATTTCATAAGGTTTCTGTGAGAGTGAAAGCAGATAATATTTGCTTCATGAGCTGGACAGGAAAACTACATGCTAATCTCAACATAACAAATCTTTTTATACCTATAACTCCATCTCTTTATCCCTATGTATCTATGCATTCATCCATCTATCCATCCATCCATCCTTCTATCTGTCTGCCTATCTATCATGTATCAACCAATCTATCTATATATCTATTTATATATCTCAGTCATTTTCAATCATGTCTGACTCTTTGGGACTCCATTTTGGATTTTCTTGGCAAAGATATTGGAATGGTTTTCCATTTCCTTCTCCAGTTCATTTTACAGACGAAGAAACTGAGGCCAACAGGAGTAAGTCAATTGCACAGGGCCCCAGAGTGAGTATTTGAGGGTAGATTTGAACTGAGGAACATGACTCTTCCTGATTCCAGGGCTGGCACAATCTATCTACTTTGCCACCTAGCTGTGTGTGTATACATGTATATATGTATATAACACATACATGTATATGTTTATAGGCATTTTAATATACACATACACATATAATATGTGACTATACATACTATATACATATACAAATGTGTGCATGCATATATGTTGTATACACACACACTTTTAAAATATTATTCTGAGAGGGGGTTCATAGATTTTATTAAATTGCCAAAGAAGTCCATGGTGTAAAAAAAAATCCTAAGAAACCCTGGATTGTGGCAGAGCTATAAACATTAGGAACTTTTTCCTGATATTGAGCCTATATTTCCCTCTCTGTAATGATACTTTCTCGAAACATGTCCATTCTGTACCAACTCCTACAGTAGTTTTCCATTCAACTGATCAGTCCTGATTTATCTATATGGATCAAATCAGAGTTAAGGCAACAAGCATTTATCAAATACTTACTATGTGCAAGGTACTATGCTAGGTTCCAGGCATACAAAGGAAGGCAGAAAGAGTCTGGGTCACCAAGGAATTCACAATCTCCTTGGAGAAACAAGATGCATAGAACTACGTATCAGTGGATATCGAGGGATATCAAGTCTCTGATGATAATATCACTGGTAGCTCCTATTTCTGCACAGTTACATTGGAGAAGAGATATGAAATATTATTGGTTCCTATTCTACAAACAATGACCAGTGGATGAAAACCACTATGGCTGCATTCCCAAGTCACTTAAAAAAATTTGAGACTTGAGCCGAGAAAGTGTGGAGCACAGCCCAATGTACCAGGGACATGACCTTGAACAGACTTCAGAAAGTCACCAGCAGCAGCAGTTCCCAGATTGCTCAACCCACAAAATCCACATACAGCTTCAAAGGTCAGTGAGAGAGCTCAATCACCCAGGAGAAGGGAGCATGGTCTGGACCCTGGAAACAGCCACTGCAGTGGCAGCTTCCATTTTGAAGCCCTTACCTAAAGCCCCTGGGGTAATTAAGCAGCTGATCTGAATCTCAGCACTGAGCCTGCCGATGACAAAGAACTCAAAAGTCAAGTAAATGGCTGGGAAAAAGTCCAAAAAGGGGAAAAAGTTTAAGACAATAGAAGGTTACTTTCTTGGTGAGCAGGTATTTTCTTCCATCCTATTGGATGAGGAGGAAAATTTTAGGTCTTCAGAGGAAGACTTAAAAGTCAAGGATTCTGCATGCAAAACCACCAAAATAAATATGAAATGGTCTCAGGCCATGGAAGAGCTAAAAACGATTTTGAAAATAAAGTAAGAGAGATGGAGGAAAAATTGGGAAGAAAAATGAGAGTAATGCAAGAAAACCATGAAAAACAAGTCAACAATTTGCTAAAGGAGACCCAAAAAAACGCTGAAGGAATTAACAGCTTAAAAATAGACTAGTTCAAATGGCAAAAGAGACCCAAAAAGCCAATGAGAAGAAAAAATGCTTTAAAGAGCAGAATTAGCCAAATGGAAAAGGAGGTTCAAAAGCTCACTGAATAAAATAGCTCTTAACAGAGCAGATGGAAGATAATGACTTTATGAGAAACCAAGAAATTACAAAACAAAAAGAAAAGAATGAAAAAAATAGAAGATAATGTGAAATACATCACTGGAAAAACAACTGACCTGGAAAATAGAGCCAGGAGAGACAATTTAAAAATTATGGGACTACCTGAAAGCCATGACCAAAAAAAGAGCCTAGACATCATCTTCCATGATATCATCAAGGAAAACTACCCTGATAATGTAGAATCAGAGTGTAAAATAAATACTGAAAGAATCTACCAATCACCTCCTGAAGGAGATCCAAAAAGAGAAACTCCCAGGAATATTGTAGCCAAATTCCAAAGTTCCCAGGTCAAGAAGAAAATATTGCAAGGAGCTGGAAAGAAACAATTCGAGTATTGTGGAAATACAATCAGGGTAACACAGGGTCTAGCAGCTTCTACATTAAGGGATCGAAGGGCTTGAAATATGATATTCCAGAAGTCAAAGGAACTAATATTAAAACCAAGAATCACCTACGCAGCAAAACTGAGTATAATACTTTAGGGGAAAATGGTCATTCAGTGAAATAGAGGACTTTCAGGCATACTTGATGAAAAGTCCAGGCCTGAAAAGAAAATTTACTTTCAAACATAAGACTCAAGAGAAGCATGAAAAGGTAAATAGGAAAGAGAAATCATAATGGACTTTCTAAAGTTGAACTGTTTATAATTCTACATGGAAAGATAATATTTGTTACTAGAGATTTTTCAGTATTTGGGTAGTTGGAGGAATTATGCACAAACCCATGTATATGTGTGTGTGTGTATGTGTATATATATATATACATACATACACATATATGTATATATGTATGTGTGCATATAGACAGAGAGCACAAGGCGAATTGAATAAGAAGGGATGATATCTAAAAAAATAAAATTAAGGGGTGAGAGAGCAATATATTGGGAGGAAAAAGGGAGAAATGGAATGGCACAAATTATCACTCATAAAAGAGGCAAGAAAAAAACTTATTCAATGTAGGAGAAAAGGAAGGAGGTGAGAGCGTGAAAGTAAAGATAAATCTCTTCATATTTGGCTAAAGGAGGGAATAACATACTCACTCAATTTGGAATGAAAATCTATGTTACACTACAGAAAAGTAGAGGAAAAGGGGATAAGTAAGGTGAGGGGGATGACAGAGGGGAGGGCAAATGTGAGAAGGGAGTAATTAAAAGTAAACACTCATGGGGAGGGACAAGGTCAAAAGAGAGAATAGAATAAATGAGGAGCAAGGTAGGATGGAGGGAAATATAGTCTTAAACACCATGACTATTGTGGAAGTCTTTTGAAAAACTGCACATATCCAGCCTATATTGAATTGCTTGTCCTCTCGGTGGGGATGGGTGGGGAGGGAAGAAGGGAGATAAGTTGGAATTCAAAGTATTAGGAACAAATGTTGAGAAACGCTTTGTATACAACTGGGAAATAAGAAATATGAGTAATGGGATATCAAAATCTATTTTTCCCTACAAGAAAAGAGAGAAGATGGGAATAAAGGAAGGGAGGGGTGTGATAGAAGGGAAGGCATATTGAGGGAAAGGGGTAATCAGAGTGCAAGGTGTTGTGGGGTGAGGGAGGGGAGAGATGGGGAGAAAATATGGAACTCAAAATTTTGTGGAAATGAATGTTGGAAACTAAAAATAAATAAACATTCAAATAACTGTAAAAAAAGTAAAAATTATTACTGGGTGAAAAAACACACAAAGTTCAGAACTAAAAATAATTGGGACACTTAATGGACTACAGTCTCAAAGCAAGAAGACAATATATCATAGTCCCAAGAAATATATTTTGGACTGCATAACGAGTGACTTTTTTTTTGTAAGTGTAATCACCTTTTATTGTTATTTCTACACCAAGGCCAAATATATAGACATACATAATCCATGTTTGTACACACATATATAGTTTTATGTAAGTGTACATTATTTACATATAGATATATACATATACATACATCCAAAGACCATCTTTGGGTCACTTTTGTAGGATATTTTGCATATTAGAAAAGGTAAAAGACTTGTAATCAAAGCTTTGAATTGTTCCTTAATTTTTTTATATTTTAAAATTTATTTATTTATTTTTAGTTTCCATAAGATTTTAAGTTCCAAATTATCTCCCCATCTCTCCCCTCTCCCCACCCCAAGACATCATGCATTCTGATTACCTCTTCCCCCAATCTGCCCTCCCTTCTATCACACCCCTCCCTTTCCTTATCCCCATCTTCTCTATTTTCTTGTAGGGCAAGATAGATTTCTGTAATCCATTACCTATATTTCTTACTTCCTGGTTCCATGTAAAAACAATTTTTAACATTCTTTGTTAAAACTTTGATTTCTGACTTCTCTCCCTTCCTCCCTCCCCACCCATCCCCACTGAGAAGGCAAACAATTCATTATAAATGTGTAGTTATGCAAAATACTTCCATAAAAGTCACATTGTGAAAGATTAACTATACTTTCCTCTATCCTATCCTGCCCCCCATTTATTCTATTCCCTCTTTCTGACCTTGGCTCTCCCCAAAACTCTTTACTTCTAATTAACTCCTCCTTCCATTTGCCCTCCCTTCTATCATCCCCACACACACTCCACTTATCCCTTTCTCCTCTACTTTCCTGTAGTATAAGAGAGATTTTCATACTAAGTTGAGTATGCATGTTATTCCCTCCTTACAACTAATGTGATGAGAGTAAGTTTCACTTTTTCCCTCTCACCTTCCCGCTTTTCCCCTTCCTTGAAAACGTTTTGTCTTGCTCTTTTATGAGAGATAATTTGTCCCATTCCATTTCTCCCTTTCTCCTCCCAATATATCCCTCTCTTCCCCCCACTTAATTTTAATTTTTAGGTATCATCCCTTCCTCTTCAACTCAGCCTGAGCCCTCTGTCTATATGTATATGATCCCTCCAACTATCTTAATACTGAGAAAAGTCTCAAGAGTTACAAATATTACCTTTCCACGTAGGAATGTAAACAGTTCAACTTTCATAAGTTCCTTATGATTTTTCTTTCCTGTTTACCTTTTCATGCTTTCTTGATCCTTCTGTTTGAAAGTCAAATTTTCTGTTCAGCTCTGGTCTTTTCATCAAGAACACTTGAAAGTAATCTATTTCATTGAATGACCACGTTTTCCTCTGATGTATTATACTCAGTTGCTGGGTAGATGATTCTTGATTTTAATCCTAGCTCCTTTGACTTCTGAAATATTATATTCCAAGCCCTTCAGTCTCTTAAAGTAGAAGTTGTTAGATCTTGTGTTATCCTGATTATATTTCCATAATACTCGAATTCTTTCTTTCTAGCAGTTTGCAATATTTTCTCCTTGACTTGTGAACTCTGGAATTTGGCTGCAATATCCCTAGGAGTTTTTCTTTTCAGATCCTTTAGGAGGTGATTGGATGGATTCTTTCAATATTTATTTTACCCTCTGTTTCTGGAATATCAGTATAGTATTCCTTGATAATATCATGGAAGATGACATCTAGGCTCTTTTTCTAGGCTGGAAATGACTTTCCAGTAGTCCCATAATTTTTAAATTGTCTCTCCTGGATCTATTTTCCAGGTCAGTTGTTTTTCCAATGAGGTATTCCACATTGTCTGCTATTTTTCATTCCTTTGCTTTTGCTTTATAATTTCTTGAATATTCATAAAATCATTAGCTGCCATCTTTTCCATTCCAACCTTTAAGGAATTATTTTCTTAAATGAGCTTTTGGATCTCCCTTCCCATCTGGCCAGTTCTACTTTTTAGGGCACTTTTTTCCTCATTGACTTTTTGGATCACTTTTGTCATTTGGTCTAGTCTTTTTGTTAAAATGTTATTTTATTCAGCATTTTGGGGGTCTCCTTTAGCAAGTAGTTGACTCGTTTTTCATGATTTTCTTGCATCACTCTCATTTCTCTTTCTAATTTTTGCTCTACTTCTCTTACTTGATTTTCAAAATTCTTTTTGACTTCTTCCATGGATTGAGACCAATTCATATTTTTCTTGGAGGCTTCTGATGAAGGAACTTTGACTTTGTTTTCTTTCTGCATACTTTGGTCCTCCTTGCCACCAAAGTAAGATTCTATAGTCTGATTCTTTTTCTGGTTTTTGCTCATTTACCCAGCCATTTATTTGGCTTTTAAGCTCTTTGTCAAGGTAGTTCTCTGCTTCCAGTGGGGAATGGGGGTGTACTGTCAGACTCCTGATTCTTTTTTAAATTTTAATGTTTTATTATTTTATTTGTTGTCAGTGTTCTAAAATCATTTCCATATATCTTAGATAATTCCCCTCTCTCCTGCTCTTCCCTCCCTATATCCCCACTCCTTCCCTGAGATGGCATACAGTTTTATATAGATTCTACAGATACATTCCTATTAAATAAATTTTCACCTTAGTCTTCATGCATAGAAAAATTAAAAGAAATGGGAGAAATCATAAAACAAACTTAAATATAATGCAAAACAACATAATCTGCTTCATTTTGTGATCGAGTTCCATAGTTCCTTCCCTGGACATGGAAGACATTTTGCCTTAAAAGACCATTAGTAATTATTCAAATCATTGCATTGCAATGAAGTACGAAGTCTGCCAGAAAAAATTCCTCGCATTCTGTGGTTGTTGCTGTGGACAAAGTTCTCCTACTTCTGCTCCTTTCACTCAGCATCAGTTCACACAAGTCTTTCCAGGCCTCTCTGAAGTCTTGCTGTTCATCATTTCTTATAGTAAAATAGTATTTCATTATATTCATAGGCTACAATTTATTCAGCCATTCCCCAATTGATGGGAATCCCCTTGATTTTTAGTTTTTGGTCACCACAAGGAGAGCTGCTGTAAATATTTTTGTACATGTTGGACTCTCTCCCATTTTTATGATTTCTTGGGAATACAGTCCTAGAAGCAGTATTGCTGGATCAAAAGGTATGCACATTTTTGTAGCCCTTTAGCCATAGTTCCAAATTGCTCTCCAGAATGATTGGATCAGCTCACAGCTCCACTAACAATTCTTTATGCTAAAATCTCTTTTAAAGTTTTTGCATCTATATTCATTAGAGAAATTGGTCTACAATTTTCTTTCTCTCTTTTGACTCTTTCTGATTTAGGTATGAAATCCATGTTTTAATTATAACAAGAATTTAGGAGGACTCCTTCCCCAGTTTTCCAAAATAGTCTATATGGTATTAGAAATAACTGTGCTTTAAAAGTTTGATGGAATTCACTTTTGAATCCATCCAGTCCTGGAGGTTTTTCCCTAGGGAGTTTATTGATGGTGTGCTCAATTTCATTTGCTGAGATGGGGTTATTTAAGTATTCAACTTCCTCTTCTGTTCATCTGGGCAATTTGTATCTTTTAAAATAATCGAATTTATGGGCATACAGTTGGGAAAGTAATTTTGAATTATTATTTTAATTTCCTCCTCTTTGAAGGTGAGTTCACCCTTTTCATTTTTGATATTGGTAATTTGGCTATCTTCTTTCTTTTTTAAATCAAATTAACTCAAGTTTTATCAATTTTATTGGTTTTTTCATAAAACCCAATTTTTAGTTTTAGTTATTAGTTTTCTTGATTTCAGTTTTTTTAATCTCTCCTCTGGTTTTCATTATTTCTAATTTGGTATATACTTGGACATATTAAATTTGTTCTTTTTTGAGGTTCTTCAGCTGCATGCTCAATTTATTGATCTCTTCTTTCTGTATTTTTTTCATGTAGGCATTCAAAGATACAAAGGTTCCCCTAAGAACTGCTTTTGTAGTATCACAAAATATTTGGTAGGTTGCCTCATTCCCTTCAATAAAGTTGTTGATTGTTTCTATAATTTCTTGCTTAACCCACTCATTCTTTAGGATTAGATTATTTAGTTTCCAATGAGGTTTTGGTTTATATTTCCATGGTCTTTTATTTCATATAACTTTTATTGCATTAGGATCTAAGAAGAATGTATTCACTACCTTTGCCTTTGTGCCCTTGATTGTAAGATTTTTATGCCCTAGTACATGGTCATTTTTTTATATGTGCTATGTACTGCTGAGAAAAATGTATATATTTTTCTAACCACATTTCATTTTCTCCAGAGATCTATCACATCTATATTGTCTAGAGTTTTATTCACCTCCTTAACTTCTTTCTTACTTATTTTGAGGTTAGCTTTATGAAGTTCAGAGATGGGGAGGTTGAGGGCCCCGCTATTATACTATTGGTCTCTATTTTTTTTTCTGTAACTCCCTTACACTTCTCTAAGTTTTCAGATGCTACACCATTTGGAGAATACATGGTTAGTAATTAAATTGCTTCATTGTCTATACTGCCTTTTAGCAGGATATAGCTTCCTTCCTTATCTCTTTTGATTAGATCTATTTCTGCTTTTGCTTTGTTTGAGATTAGGATTGCTACCCCTACTTTTCTTACATCAGATGAAGCACAATATATTCTGCTCCAACCTTTTACTTTTACCCTGTGTGTATTCCCCTATTTCAAATGTGTTTCTTGTATACCACATATTATTGGATTATAGGGTTTAATCCAATCTGCTATCCATCTCCATTTATGAGAGAGTTTATCCCATTCACATTCACAGTTATGGTTATTTTCTGTGTCTTCCTCTCCATCCTCTTTCCCACCATTTGTGCTTTTAGTTCTCCCTTCCCCTCCACAATAGAATTTTAATTTTGGCCACTATGTCTCAAAAATCTTCCCTTCTTTCTTTCAGCCACCCTCCCTTTTACTCCCCTTTACCCTTACTACTTCTTCCCTCCCTTTTAGCTTTCCCTCCCCTTTCTTTCACCCTTTCTCTCCTACTGTCTGTAGAGCTAGTTTGATTTTTATACTTAATTAAATTTGCTGTTCCCTCCTTGAACCAAGTCAAATGAGAGTAAATATTAAACAATGCTCATCTCTTCCTCCTTTCCCTCTACTGTAATATAATTTTATGCCTCTTCCTGTGATGTAAATTACTAATTTCTCCCTCCTACTTTTCACATCTCCTGTTACAATCCCTTTGCACACTAAAATCACATTTTTATCACAATATCACTTACTTTATATCCACTTCCTCTATCTCTCTCTCTATATATATTTCCCTTTTATATTTCATAATAGTTATACAATTCTCAAGATTAGCAAGTATCATTTTCCGGTTCCAGGAGCCAACATGGCTGAGTGATTGCTATCTTCCTCCCCTTGTTGACCTTTATGAGCCTAGATAATTTCTCCTATGAAAAACCCTGGAAGAATGGGACCAGCAGAAAGGGTAAACAGACTCTTAGCCCTTTAGGCTGGAAAGATCAGTAAGGAGGAATCCTCTTCCTGTGGCTGAAGGCAACCAGTGTAGGATCAGAGCTGTCCCAGACAGCCCCACCTGAATAAACTGGGAAAATATCTTGAACCTGAGGGGGGTGAATCCAGCAACTGCCAACATCAGGAACCCAGGCATGCCTCAGCACTGCAGTGAAATTGGGAAGACACTAGCACTTTAGCTTAGCTATGCTCTAGCTCAGCAGAGGAGACCTCCGATATCCAAACCACCATTCACCCACACTTAATGAGCTACCTTCAAGGCAGCTGAGGGGAAACCCCAAAAGACCTTACCTGGCCTCTGCTTTCCAACACCAGTCAGCTGAGCAAAGGGTAAGTTGGAGCTTAGATTCTAGGTGAAAGAATCAGAAGCCCCAACACACAAAGTCTCAAATTTTAGACACAAGAAATGTGGGACAGAGCTCCCTGTGACACAGATGTAGAGATCTACTTTAAAAGCCAGGAAAGGGGTTATTATCATGAGTAAGAAGCAAAGCAAAAAAGAAAAGACCATAGAATCTTTCTATGGGGACAAGGACCAAAACACAAAAGCCAAAGAGGTCAGCACTGAGACTGTACTCCCATCTGAAACCTCAGAAGGGAATATGAACTGGTCTGAAGCACAAAGAGCCTTCTTGGAAGAGCTCAGGAGGGATTTTAAAACACAAATCAGAGAAATAGAAGAAAAAGTGACCAAGGACTTTAAAAATATGAAAAAAGAAATCACAGAGAAATTTAAAAGGACAATTGAACAAATGGAAAAGGAAGTGAAAGTAACTCCTTAAAAGGAACAATTGGACATATGAAAAAGGAGATGCAAAAGTTAACTGAGGAAAACTTTTTGATAAAAATACAATTGGGCATGTAGACGCTAATGAATGGATGATACATTAAAAATCAGTCAAACAGAGTCTAAATAATGAAAAGATGCTAGAAAACGTAAAATATCTAGTTGTAAAAACAACTGACCTGGAAAATAGATCCAGAAGAGAAAAACTAAAGTTATTGGTCTACCAGAAAGCCATGAAGGAAAAAAGAGCCTGGACAATATCCAAGAAATCATCAAGGAAAATTACCCAGAAGTCCTAGACTCAGAGGGCAAAATAGTCATTGAAAAAGTCCAGTGTTCATTTCCTGAAAGGAATACCAAACTAAAAAAAAAAAAAAAAAAAAACAAGGAATAACATTACCAAATTCCAGAACTATCAAGTGAATGAGAAAATACTGCAGGTAGCCAGAAAAGAAACAATTCAAATATCGAGGAGCAACTGTCAGGATCACACAGGGCCTTGCAGTTTCTACGTTAAAAGATAGAAAGAATTGGAATACAATATTCTGTAGGGAAAAGGAGCAGGAAATACAACCAAGGATTAATTACCCAGCAAAATCAACCATAATATTTCAGGCAAAGAGATGGACATTCAATAAAATAAGGGATTTTGAGACCCTCCTGATGAAAAAGCCAGTACTCAATAGAAAATTTGATCTTCAAATGCAGGTCTCAAGAGAGGCATAAGAAGGTAAATGGGAAAAAAAAGTACTGGCACAAATGGGCAAACTTTTTACATCCCTAAAAGGGAAGATGATGCTTGTTAATATAAAAAATTGTATATTTATTATGAAATGTAAAAGAGAATTACATAGATAGAGGGAGTATGTGTAAATTAAATGACTTGATGATAACAAAAGTGATTTAAGGGTGCAAAGGGATTGGAAAAGGAGATGTGGAAAGGAGGAGGCAGAAAAAAATAAATTCCATCACAGGATGAGGCATAAAAATATACTACAGTACAGGAAAAGAGGGGAGGGAAATGAGCATTGTTTGAGAGGTATTCTCATCTAACTGGATTCAAGGAGGGCACAGAAAACTCAGTTAAGTATAGAAATACAATTAGCTTTATAGGCAGTAGGAGGGCAAGGGGGAAAGAAAATGTTGGGGAGGCTAAAAGGGAGGAAAGAAGTAATAAGGGAAAGGGGGATTGAAAGGGAGGGGGACTGAAAGAAAGGAAGGAAGACTGAGGGAAGTGGTGATAAAAATTAAAACTCTACTGTGGAGGGGAAGGGAGAAAGGAGAACTAAAAGCATTAACAAGGGGAAATGGGATGGATGTAAAGACACAGATATTAATCATAACTCTGAATGTGAATGGGATGAACTCTCCCATAAAATGGAGACAGCAAAGTGGATTAAAAACCATGATCCAATAATATGTTGGTTACAAGAAACTCATTTGAAACAGGGGCATACACACAGGGTAAAGGTAAAAGGTTGGAACAGAATATTTTGTGCTTCAACAGATGTAAAAAAGCAGGGGGTAGCAATCCTAATCTCAGACAAAGCAAAAATAGAAATAGATCTAATCAAAAGAGTTAAGAAAGGAAACTACATCCTGCTAAAAGGCACCATAGACAATGAATCAATATCATAACTAAACATAAATGCACCAAGTAGCATAGCATCCAAATTCTTAGAGAAATTAAGAGAGTTACAGGAAGAAATAGATAGTAAAAGTATGCCAGTGGGTACCCCAACTTGCTAAATCTAACCTCAAAATAAATAAGAAAGTCGTTAAGGAGACGAATAGAACTCTGCATAAGGTAGATATGATAGATTTCTGGAGAAAATGGAATGGGGATAGAAAGGAATATACCATTTTCTCAGTGGTATATGGCACATATAGAAAAATTAACCAGGTACTAGGCCATGAAAACCTCACAATCCAGTGCAGAAAGGCAGAGATAGTCAATGCATCCTTCTCACACCATAAAGCAATAAAACTTATATGTAATCAAAGGCTATAGAAATATAAACCAAAAACGAATTGGAAACTAAACAATCTAATCCTAAAGAATGAGTGGGTTAAACAACAAATTATAGAAACAATCAACAACTTCACTGAGGAGAATAACAATAATGAGACAACCTACGAAGATGTTGGAGATTTGGAACACTAATTCATTGTTGGTGGAGCTGTGAGCTGATTCAGCCATTCTGGAAAGCAATTTGAAACTATGCTAAAAGTACTACACAAATGTGCTTACTGTTTCAGCCAGCAATGTTGCTTCTGGGAGTCTATCCCAATGAGATCACAGAAATGGGAAAGGGTCCCAAATGTACAAAAATATTTATAGCAGCTTTCTTTGTGGTGGCCAAAAACTGGAAATCAAGGAGATTCCCATCAATTGAGGAATGACTGAATAAGTTGTGGTGTACAAATGTAATGAAATACTATTGTGCTCTGAGATGCAATGAACAGGAAGACTTCAAAGAAGCCTGGAAAGACTGATATCAACTGATGCTAAGTAAAAGGAGAAGAACCAGGAGAACTTTGTAAACAGCAACAACCACAGCATGTGAGGAAGTTTTTTGGTGGACTTAGTACTTCATTGAAATGCATGGGCTTAAAATATTTCTAATGCACTCTTGAGGCAAATTGTTTCCACATCCAGAGAAAGAACTATGGAATTGTATCACAGATAGATACAGACCATTTTCATTTGTATTACGTTTTCTTTTGCTTTATTTTATGGTTTCTCTTTTTCATTTTAATTCTTCTATGTAACATGTATTTAATAGGAAAGTGCATGTAGAAGCTATAGAAGATTGCACACTGTCTCAGGAAGTGAGTGGGAAGGAAGGTGGGAAGGAGGGGGAGGGAGGGGGAAAATCTAAGATATATGGAAATGACTGTAGAAAACTGAAAACAAATAAAATAATTATTCAAAAATAGACTAACCCAAATGGCAAAAGAGATCCAAAAAGTCATTGAGGAGAAGAATGCCCTAAAAAGCAGAATTGGCCAGATGAAAAAGGAGATCCAAAAGTTAACTGAAGAAAATAATTCCTTAAAGCTTAGAATGGGGCAGATGGAAGCTAACGACTTTATGAAAAATCAAGAAAATATAAAACAAAACCAAAGGAATAAAAAAAAGCAGACAATGTGAAAAGTATCATTGGAAAAGCAACTGACCTGGAAAACAGATCCAGGAGAGACAATGTAAAAATTATTGTACTACCTGAAAGCCATTATCATAAAAAGAGCCTAGACATCATCTCTCAAGAAATTATCAAGGAAAACTGCCCTGATATTATAGAAACAGAGGGTAAAGTAAATATTGAAAGAATTCACTGACTGCCTCCTGAAAGAGATCTAAAAAGAAAAACTCCTAGGAATATTGTAGCCAAATTTCAGAGTTCCCTGGTCAAGGAGAAAATATTACAAGCAGCCAGAATGAAACAATTCAAGTATTTTGGAAACATTATCAAGATAACAGAGGATTTAGCAGCTTCTACACTAAGGCATTTTGAAATATGACATTCCAGAGGTCAAAGGAGTTAGAATCAAAACCAAGAATCAACTACCCAGCAAAACTGAGTATAATATTTCGGGGAAAAAATAATTTTAAATGAAATGGAGGACTTCTAAACATTCTTGTTGAAAAGACCAGAGCTGAATAGGAAATCTGACTTCCAAGTACAAGAATCAAGAGAAACATGAAAAGGTAAAGAGGAAAGAGAAGCCATAAGGGACTTGCTAAAGTGGAGCTGTTTACATTCCTACATGGAAAAATATTTGTAACTTATGAATTCTTTTTTCAGTATTAGGGTAGTTAGAGGGAATATACGTATGTGTATATACATATTTATGTATGTATGTATGTGTATATTATATATCTGTAGGTATGTAGGTGTATATGGTTATATGGGTATGTATGTGTATATATATGCATATATGCACATATATAAATATACACATATGTTTATACATATATACATATATGTGTGTACATACATAGACAGAGGGCACAGGGTGAGCTGAATATGAAGGGAGAATACCTGAAAAGAAATTTCCTGTTCAGTGGAATGTGCTAGGAGTAAGAAAAAGGGAAAGGTAGAACGTAGCCAAATCCTCCCACCTAAAAGAGGCAAGAAACAGGTTATACAATGGAGAGGAAGAGGGGGGAGATAAAAGGGAATAAGTGAGCCTTACTCTCATGGAATTTGGATTAAGTAGAGAATAATATACACTAATTGGATATGGAAGTCTATTTTACCCTGCAGGAAGTCAGGGGGGAAGTGATAGGAAAGAGAAGATAATAGAAGGGACAGCAAATTTGGGAAGGGAATAATCAGAAGCAAACACTATTGTGGGAGGACAGGTCAAAGGAGAGAATGGAATAAATGGAGGGCAGGAGAGGACAGAGGGAAATGTGGTTCATCTTTGCCAACATAAATATTATGGGATTGTTTTGCATGACTACACAAGTATGACCTATATTGAATTGCTTGCTTTCTCAATGAGGGTAAGGAGGGAGGGAGGAACTTAAAGCTTTAATAGT
The DNA here is from genome assembly GCF_028372415.1 of Notamacropus eugenii. NCBI lineage: Eukaryota > Metazoa > Chordata > Mammalia > Diprotodontia > Macropodidae > Notamacropus > Notamacropus eugenii. The sequence continues at coordinate 529,858,733 of NC_092873.1, forward strand.
CAATGTTAAAATTTGTTTTAGCATGTAAGTGGGAAGTAAGATGAACAGGCAATGGGGTATAAAAATATGTTTTGCCCTACAGGAAAATAGAGGGGAGGGGGATGCTAGAAGGCTGGTAATAGAAGGGAGGACAGACTGGAGGAAGCGGTAGATGGGCTTCATGCTGTTGTGGGGAGAGATGGGGAGAAAATTTTCAATTCAAATTCTTGTGGAAGTGAATGTTGAAAGCTGAAATATATGTGTGTGTGTGTCTGTGTCTGTGTCTGTGTCTGTGTGTGTCTGTCTGTGTCTGTGTCTGTGTAAAGAAACTGAGACAAATCCACTTCCTGTCAAGGATAGCATCTCCCAGAAACTGCTCAACCAGGCATCAATCCCTTCTCCATGGTCCATTACAAAAGCATGACCAGGAGAGTGAGGGGACAGAAGACCATTTTAGACACAGATTTATGAATATTTAGTCTTGAGAGGAGAAGGCTTAAGGGCAAATATGCAGCTGTCTTCAATTATTAGAAGTGCTGTTTTATGGACTAAAGATAATGATGCATAACATGGATGATGATAAGGAGGAGGATATCTAGCATTTATATAGTGTTATAAGAGCAAAAGGCTCTCCAAATATTATCTCATTTTATCCTGACAATAGATAATAGATGAGAAAGATAGATAAGGAAACTGAGGCAGAAAGAGATGAAGTGGTCTATCCAGTATAATACAGTTAATGAGTTTCTGAGGCCTGCTTAGAAGTTATCTTTCTAATTAGAAACTAGGTTTTGTTCCAGGGGGAGAACAAGAAACAATGGGAGAAAATTAGATTGTAAGTGGGCAGAAAAAAAAAAATCCCAAGTGAGAAATAACCTCCTTGGGAGTGGGGACTGGAAATCCCCTCCCTAGAGATGAATGGTCACCAATAGCAACCAGCTATATTTGTAGAGAGGATTTGGGTGAAGATGGAATTTGAATCCCCTTCCAACCCTCTCAGATTTCAGTATATTGAAGGCTGCACATCTCCTGTCTTGTGCTTTCTGGCTTAACTGCAATTTCAACAATCTCTCACTGAGCACTGGGCTGGGAAATCCGGAGACATCTTCTGATCTCTTTCTCACTGTGGCCATCTCAGATGACACCTAGCACAAGTGATCCATCCAGGTGGGACAAGAGTCCGAAGGTGATATCCTCTCATCTGACCTGTACAAATTCTAGGGAGGAATGTGACTGCATTTTCTGAGAGAGCCAGTAGCGAGGTTTTTGCAAATCTTTTACACTTGGTGAGTTCATTTGACATTCGAAGCTCTATATGTGGGTTGTTACTGGCACGTAGCAACGGCAGCCTCTCCTCCACTGCTAGCATGTAATTAAATGCTTTGTGAAGCATTTGGGGACATTCAGTTATGTGAAAAAAAATTATAGAAGCGCAGCTTGTTTTTGTCTTTGCTCTTTGAATCCGAGTACTAGAATTTTTACTTAGGAATTTTCTTTTCAGGTATGCCTTATCTTTGGGAATATTGGAGTTCTACTTTTTAAATATGATTTTTGGAAGAATGAATTGAAAATATACCAGAAATGCGTTGTCCAAAGAATATCTTAAGATATGAAAATAAGGAAATAGAAAGAGAGTCAGGCATTTTCCTGGCTTGTCATTTTCTGGCATCACATGTCCTATGACTCAGTTTCCTCCTCTTTAAAAAGGATAAGAACTAGACCTATGATCTCACTGGCATAAAGAACTCCCAGATGAGGAAACAGTACCTTCTGAACAATTTTGATGCTCCTAGAACATTGGGAGATTAACTAGGTCACTCGACCAACATGCATCAGAAGCCAAATGGGAACCCAGGTATTCCTAAGTCTGAGATCAGCTCCCCACCCACTTGGCCCCAACAACTTTGCACACTGATAGAAAGCAAGTGTACCTAAAGCAATAGTTTTTAACCTTGCTGGTATTCTGAACCCCTCTGGTGGTCTGGCAAAGTCTTTGAACTCCTTCTTTCAATCTTATTCCAAAATGCACAAAATATATCCGTATGAGAGGAAATTTAGACAATATTTTAAAAAATATCCAATTTATTTTAAAAATAGAATGCACAGAATTGCAAAAGAAACCTATTGTATTGAAATACAGTTATCAAAATATTATTTAAAAATTCCTGGGGTTAGAGTCTTTAATTATTCAGGGAGCTCTTTTGGCTCTAGTAATTCAGGACAGCAATAGACTTATGGCCTGGAGATGCCATCCAGAGATTCAAAACAAAAAACAAAACAAAATAAATCGTATTCTTTTAGAAAGAACATTGTTGGTCTTCTTGATATTCCTTTAAACTGAGTTTTCCATTTCCAGTCTCAATGTTTTTGCACAACGCCTGGAGTACACTTATTCCTTCCACAATTTAAAAGGTTTATTTTTGTTTTGAATAAATATCATCTCACATGATCCTTACAATAATCTTGTGAGGGAAATGTTTTTATTATTCCCATTTTGTACCTAAAGAAGCTGAGACAAACCAAGGTTCAGAAATCCCAGTGCTACCTCCCATATGAAACTGTCTGATTCTCCTAGTTTCTAATGTTGTCCTTTCCAAAGTAACTTGCAAACACCTGTCCCATTTACCTCAGTAGTGTGTAAGCTCCATGAGGGCAGGGCATGTTTTTCATTTTATTTTTATGTACCCTTAACCTTGTACATAGTAAGAAAAGAAAAGATTTTTATTGCACTGGTTTGGATTTGATTGGCTTGGCTTCAATTAGATTAGCCTGAATAAGTTTGTATTGCTTTCTTGTGTCATTCACAATTATTTAGCTCAATAGAGAATCTTTAAATATACAGCCTCAGCTATTTTCTCCATCAGGTTGTGTTTTTTTCCCAAGAAAATCCTACCCTTGACGTGAAGTGAATGTTCATATTTTATTGATATGAATAATTTAGGCAGCTGTTTACTATATATTTTAACTACAAACATTATTTTTTTAATCCCTGCTTCCTTCTTTGGAGAAGTATAATCAGGTGAATCAAAGCCCCAGAAAGAGGGAAGTCAGAGCTTCCTGTTCCTGGGTCATTGATTCACATCCATTACCTCTGATGGGGCAACTTGAGCCATTTTCTTGGGTGCAATGTAGAAACAAAAGGCACTGCCCACTTGGAAACATGTAGTCAAAAGTACAGCCAACAATATGCCAAAAATCTGAAGAAAAGCAAACAAAGGGCCAGCCTCTGCTGTGCCATGGGAGGTATAGCACTCAGTTCAAGACCAAGTCTTAATCATGCCCATTACACCAGTTGGGTATATATCATAGAATGCAATTGTCCTCTTGCTAGGCAAATTGCTGTATCTGTAAATAGCTTCCCCCTCCACATGGGTGGTACAAAAGTTGTCCACCCATTTATGGTAGAAAAATTGATTCTACTGGTGATGGTGTCTCAGTCTCAGTTCCTACTGGAGTTACCCAAATATACTTCATACAGCTGGAGATCTGGGATTTGTTGAAAGGGTGGGGATGTAGAGGTAGGACATTTTTTCTTTCCCTGGTGATACTTACCTAAAATGAGGTGATTTCTGATCTTGCTTCCTGATATTTTCCCACTTAATTCCACAAGAAGGCTGGTCTTGTAAGAGGAAAAATGTCATAGTTGGTAGAATGCTAAACAAAGGAATGAGTCAGTTCTGAGTTTCAAACCCACCTTGGACACTCACAACCTGTGTTACCCTGCTCAGGTCACTTTCCTGCTGAGTTTATGTTTTGTTATATGTGAAATGAGTGTCATCATAATACCCATTCTGTAGGGCTGTTACAAAACTCAAAAGATGTTGTAGATGGAAGGAGCTTTAAAATTTTGAATCAGCAATAAATGAAGAATCTTAAAGAAGGAATGAGAAAATGCAACTCCCTCTCTCCTTTGTTCAATTGGGGTATGTTGGGGTTGAAATGTCACATTTACTCTCACCCTCATTTAAGGCATTTTATTATTTTCTGAATTGCACTTTGGATGCTTGGTTAGAAGGGATGACTTCCTACAGAGAAGAAGGAACAGGGCATATTTGAAAATGAAAGTGATGCAAAAGCAAAACTTATCAATAAAATGATGTTTTAAAGCACTGTATATGTCTTAGTTCTTATTTCCTACCCATCCCATGCACTTGAACCCTACTGCAGAAAGAAAGCAGGTTTTATGAAAGGACCATGGAAACCTTTCAGGAAGTCTACCCTGTTTCCTGGCAAATTCCATTCATTGTTTTTCTTTTTGAGGCTTAGTCTCCATATCAAAGGTCCCATCCCACTGCTATTTTCTGACTTGATCCTTTGGTCCCTTCCTACAAAGCTTGGTAACTCCATGTTCTCAAGTCTTCACCACAGGAATTAGGCCTTTCAGGATATCTGAAAGGCCTAGTCTGTTGTAGCATATTAGTTTAAAATTTATGATCGTATAATATGGTAGGGAAGATAAAATATGTCTATAATTCATGATGAAATATGAGGAATATATAACCATGATTGGCTCCTATCAGAGTTTATTAAAGTGAAAGCTCTCCATTGATAGAGAATCAGAATAAATGACAAAGCATTTATTATTTAACTTTGTGCCAGGAATTCTTCCAAGTGCTAGAGATTAAAAAAAATTAAGATGGTGCTTATATGGCGAAGGAAGTAAAAATTTAATACAGAAAACCAAACAAACAAGCACACACACACGCAGAGGTAAGTTATGACCAGGGAAGTGTGATGGACCCAGGAAGTCACGGTTATGTTGAGTGGCACAATTGGGCTCTCAATGGATATTCCCTCTCCCAGGAGTGGTAGTGCTAACTTGATCAGCGTTTCCAGAATAAGAGATGGGCAGCTAAGGAAACGGTTGATGGAATAGTCAAAAGATGGCTGGAATCAATAATGTAGAGGGATGGGTCTGGGGAAGAGCTAGATACGTCAAACTCTCACTACTCATGAGAGCACAAGCCCAGGTTCGGTAGTGGAGGACCAGGTCAGAAGCAGATTTTGGAGTGACAGCTGCAGGGTGATCCACAAATGACCAAAATAGCTCATCAGAGAAAGCTTTGTAGAGGAAATGGTGTCTGAATGGAGCCTTGAAGGACAAGGGATAGAGACTGGAAATGAATACAAAATAAAGTAAAGCAGTGGGTGTGGGAACCACTAAACACAGCTCATATACACTGAAAAGAGAGATGGTTTTTAGAGTAGCCCAGCCAAGGTCAGTGTAATATCGAAACAATGTATCTGTTTGGTAATGGGAAAAAATATCATTTTTTAAACCTAGTTATTTGGATGGAAATTAAAAACCTTCTTTATTGCTTTACAAATTGAATTGGCCAAGTACAGTCTCTTTCACTGGCTGATCTACAACATCCTTTTGTCTGCACAGGAACCGTGGCCAACAATCTAGAGAGGTGAGTGAAAGGGCCTAGAAAAGCCATATTGTCCAGCAAAGTCTTTGTTGTTGTTTTCAATTAAAAAAATAACAGAGACTGTTTCCCATTTTGGCAAATATATTTCCAATGTAGAAAGTCAGCATGTCATAGTGGTGAGAGCGCTAGCCTCCACAAGTGGGAGGCTGGGAGTTTTCATTGTGATCTCCAAGAAATTTCTATCTATACTACTCTTGACATGTGGTCACCCAACAAGTTCTGGAAGATATCCAGTGACAGGGAACTCATCACCTATTAGGGCATTCTAATGAAAGATAGAGTTTTGAGTGAGGCGATGGTTCCTAATATGAAGTCAACATTTGCTTATCTCTGACTCCTAGTCATTGTTCCCAATTTTGCCTTCTGGGGACAGGCAGAATCAATCTAATCCCTGACTCTTAACAAGTTCTTCTCTGGCCTGTGCTCATTTTCATTCATAAATAAGAAAGTTGGTTAAAATCAGCAGTGACAAACTTAAATAGAAATGAGGGTCACTAAATGGTTGCCCCATGTTGACTTAGTTCTAAAATGTAATGTTATCTATGTTTTATTATATTTTAATTATTTCATTAATATTTGCCACTTATATTTAAGCCAGATTCGGACCCACTCAGAAGGGTTGTGAGCTTTATATGGCTTGTGGACCAGGTGTTTAACACTTCTGTTTTAGGTGAACTCCAACTCTCCTAACTCTAAACCTATGATTCAATGAATCTTTGAAATATTTGAAGTCCAGCGCACTAATAACATATGGAGCCATCACCTCTTTTGACTAAATGTCACTTTTGTCTTCAACTGACATTTATATGGTCTGATTTTTAACCCATTCTTCATCAAAAACAATATATTTATTTATTGAGAAATTAAATGACTTCCCCAGCATCTCATACATGCCAGAGGCAGGATTTGAACACCGATCTTCCTGATTTTGAGGCTGGCTCTCTCATCATGATGCCATACTGTCTTTCTACATTGGAAATGTATTTGCTAAAATGGGAAACAGTCCCAGGTCACACGGGTCAAAAAAAACAAAAGTTAGGATATATAAAATGCTAGGTACTACCTTTTCTCAGTATGCTACAGTGATGTCTAGAATTAATTTCTCAAAAGTAGAGAAGTGTGGCTGGGTTGTACAAAATAAAAACTCCTATTGAAACAGGAGCACTTTTGCAATACGAGAAGAATGATCAATTTGAAGAATGTTCTGTTCCTTTTTAAAAGACAAAGTTAAATATGCCTATGAGCGCTGACTGTCTACTTTTATGAAAAGATATGAGTCCAGAGAAAGTGACCTTGGCCCTTGGTCTCAGCTTTGTCTAAGGGGCTTCTCCTTGGCGATCCATCTACACGAGGGAATGGGAAAGACTTAAAGGTTAAAAAAGGTAAAAAAGAAGACATTGCCACCAACAACGGGAGAATCACCCATCCCAACACTGTTTGCTAAGTACTGGACAAATAATCCTTATGCAAGTTGAGCTTCCAGAGGTGAAAAGTAGGAGGAGAATGGAGAGAGAAAACTCTCTGGGAGTTAGACTGAGATCACCTGAGGAGACTCCCAGATAGTGTGACCAAACAGCACAAACGAAAGACAGAAGTTGAGATATTAAAGATTTAGTATCTTTTCTCTTTACTTTAAAGAATCAGGAAGCGGAGGTCGAGCATCACTTCCTAGGGAAATGAGAGGCTCCAAGACTCAGAGAGGAAGAAGGCAGTTAAGTCCAAAAAGGTTGAGGGAAAGGAATTGAAGTATTACTCCACAGAGACAAATTTCTTCCTGTTCTAAACAATTTGGGCTTTAAATTTAAAGAGTTTCATTAGTAGAAAATAGCTAAGAATTTCAGCAGAATCATATGCTGGATGCAGTGGAGTAGCAGCCCATATGGTAGCCCCCTCAGGTATGTGGCATCCAACACAGCAATGTCTATCTGAGTCAAGTCAAACTGCAACACCAACTTGGAACAGACCCAGGGAGAGCCGTGGGCTGTTAGCAGTGGAAAGCCTTAGCACCACTACAGCTTCAGAGGAATGGATTGACCCTCCATTCATATCCTGTGACCTTAGGTTCCCTCCATGTGACCCTGTGCAGGAGCACATCCTACCCATGCATGTTCCTTGTGGACAGATGTCCCATACTCACCTGCTGTCTCTTTCTGCTAATGATGTATGCATTCCCCCCAGGTTCGGGGGTGGGGGGACACACTACTTTTTCTTGGAAATAGTTATGTCCTCTGAATGATTACTGAATGTGAATGAGACCCAAGAAAGTTTCTTAATGTTGCCCAAGGTCATACAGTTAGTAAATGCCAGAGAAAGAGGGGCAGCTAGATGGTGCATTGGATAGAGCACCAGTGCAGGAGTCAGGAGGACCTGAGTTCAAATCTCACCTCAGACACTTGACACTCATTAGCTATGTGACCTTGGGCAAGTCACTTAACCCCAATTGCCTCATCCTGGGTCATCTCCAGTCATCCTGATGAATATCTGGTCACTGGATTCAGATGGCTCTGGAGGAGAAGTGAGACTGGTGACCTGCACAGCCCTCTGTCACTCAAAACAAAGTCAAATGCATGTCATGTCATTATTTCTCTGGTGGCATTGTCTTCTTTGGCAATGAAGGATGAACACACACGTGCCAGAGAAAGAATTTGAAACTAGGCCCCTTGATTCTAGAATCAGTGTGTTTTCTACTTCACTACATCCTGTGGCATGTGAGTGAGGGCTATGAGGAATAGGAACCCAAAGAGTACTTGGAATCTGAGGTAGCCATTTTCTAGGGAGGGAAGCCTAACCTAACCTGTGAGTTGGGCACTACCACCAGATGCTTAAAAATATTAGAAAGAACAGTTTCTTTTCTGTTACTTTTTATTTTTATGTATTTTCAGTGTTCTACAATCATTACCATATAACTTAGATTCCCCCCTCCCCCTCCCTCCCCAAGATAGCACACAATTTTATATAGGTTCTACACATACATTCCTATTAAATACCTTTTCACTATAGTTATGCTGTATAGAAGAAACAAAACGAATGGGAGAAATCATACAACAAACCAATATGTAATACAAAAGAAAATGATCTGCTACATTCTGCGATTGAACTCCATAGTTCTTTCTCAGGATGCGCGAGGCATTTTGCCTAAAAAGACCACTGGGAATTTTTTAAGTCCTTGCATTGCAATGAGTTTCCAAGTCTATCAGAAAAAACTCTCAAACACTATGGTTGTTGCTGTGCACAAAGTTCTCCTGGTTCTGTTCCTTTCTCTCAACATCAGATCATATAAGTCTTTCCAAGCCTCTCTAACATCTTCCTGTTCATCATGTCTTATAGCACAATAGTATTCCATTACATTCATAAACGTTAATTTATTCAGCCATTCCCCAATTGATGAGCAAGGCCTTGATTTCCAATTTTTGACCACCACAAAGAGTGCTGCTATAAATATATTTGTACATGTGGGACCCTCTCCCATTTTTGTGATCTCTTGGGGATACAGTCCTAGAAGGGATATTGCTGGGGCAAAGGGTATGCACATTTTTGTAGCCTTTTGGGCATAGTTCCAAACTGCTCTCCAGAATGGTTGGATCAGCTCACAGCTCCACCAGCGATGAATTAGTGTTCCAACTCTCCCACATCCTCTCCAACATTTATTATCTTCCTGTTCTGTCATGTTTGCCAATATGATAGGTGTGATGTGGTACCTCAGAGTTGTTTTGATTTGCATCTCTCTAATCAATAGTGATTTAGAGCATTTTTTTCATATGACTATAGATATCTTTAATTTCTTCCTCTGAAAACTGCCTGTTCATATCCTTTAATCATTTATCAATTGGGGAATGACTGGTATTCTTGTACATTTGACTCAGTTCTCCATATCTTTTAGAAATGAGGCCTTTATCACAGACACTAGCTGAAAAAATTCTTTTGCAGATTTCTGCATCCCTCAAAATCTTGGTTGCATTGGGTTTGGTTGTGCAAAATCTTTTCAGTGTAATGTAATCAAAATTATCCATCTTGCACTTCATGATGCTTACTATCTCTTCTTTAGTCAAAAATTCTTCCCTTCTCCATAAATCTCATAAATACACTATTCCTTGCACCACCAATTTTTCCTTAGTATCAGTCTTTATACCTCAATAGTATACTCATTTTGACTTTATTCTTGTGTATGGTGTCAGACTATAGTAAGTGTCTATGCCTAGTTTCCTCCACAATGTTATCCAGGTTTCCCAGCAATTTTTGTGGAACAGTGAGTTTATATCTCAGAAGCTGGAGTCCTTGGGGAGGTTGAGGTGCCTCACTTGCATAGTTTTTCTGTCTGTTTCTTCCTGCAACTCCCTCAACCTCTCTTCTAAGAATGTGGATGCTATACCACTTGGAGCATACACGTTTAGTAATGATATTGCTTCCGTGTCTTAAGTGCCTGTTAGCAGAATATAGTTTCCTTCCTTATCTCTTTTGATTAGATCTATTTCTGCTTTTGCTTTGTCTGAGATTAGGATTGCTACCCCTGCTTTTCTTACATCAGCTAAAGCACAATATATTCTGCTACAGCTTTTTACCTTTACCCTGTGTGTATCCCCTGTTTCAAATGTGTTTCTTGTAAACAACATATTGCTGGATTATGGTTTTTAATCCATTCTGATATCCATCTCTACTTTATGGGATGGTTCATTCCATTCACATTCACAGTTATGATTACAATCTGTGTCTTTCCCTCCATCCTCTTCCCTACCATTTGTGCTTTTAGTTCTCCAGTCTCCCTTCCCCTCCTCAATAGAATTTTCACTTTTGACCCCACCTCCCACAATCTTCCCTTCCTTCTTTCAGCCCCCCTCTCTTTTACTCCCGTTTACCCTTACTACTTCTTCCCTCCCTTTTAGCTTCCCCTCCCCTTTCTTTCACCCTTTCTCTCCTACTGTCTGTAGAGCTAGTTTGATTTTTATACTTAATTAAATTTGCTGTTCCCTCCTTGAACCAAGTCAAATGAGAGTACCTTTCAAACAATCCTCAGTTCCCTCCCCTCTTTTCCCCTACTATAATATAATTTTGTACTTCTTCCTGTGATGTAATTTACCATTTTCTTCTTCCTCTTTTTCATATCTCCTGTTACAATCTCTTCACTTGCTTAAATCATATTCTTATCATCATATCATTTACTTTACACCCATTCCTTCTATCTATGTTTATCCCTTTCATGTTTCGTAATAGATGTACAATTCTCAACATTAACAAGTGTCAGATTCTCTTATAGGGAAGTAAAGAGTTTTCCCAAATTGAGTAACAAGTTTTTCTTTTTTTCTTTTTTTTCAATTTATTTATTTGACATTCATTTTAACAAAATTTTGGGTTCCAAATTTTCTCCCTTTTTGTCCCCTCCCCCCCAAACACCGAGCATTCTAATTGCCCCTATCACCAATCTGCTCTCTCTTCTATCATCCCTCTCTGCCCTTGTCTCCATCTTCTCTTTTGTCCTGTAGGGCCAGATAACTTTCTATACCCCTTTACCTGTATTTCTGATTTCCTAGTGGCAAGAACATTACTCGACAGTTGTTCCTAACACTTTGAGTTCCAACTTCTTTACTTCCCTCCCTCCCCACCCCTTCCCTTTGAAAGGCAAGCAATTCAATATAGGCCAAATCTGTGTAGTTTTGCAAATGATTTCCATAATAGTTGTGTTGTATAAGACTGACTATATTTCCCTCCATCCTATCCTGTCCCCCATTACTTCTATTCTCTTTTGATCCTGTCCCTCCCCATGGGTGTCGACCTCAAATTGCTCCCTCCTCTCCATGCCCTCCCTTCCATCATCCCCCCCACCCTGCTTATCCCCTTATCCCCCACTTTCCTGTATTGTAAGATAGGTTTTCATACCAAAATGAGCGTGCACTTTATTCCTTCCTTTAGTGGGATGTGATGAGAGTAAACTTCATGTTTTTCTCTCACCTCCCCTCTTTATCCCTCCACTAATATGTCTTTTGCTTTCCTCTTTTATGAGAGATAATTTGCCCCATTCCATTTCTCCCTTTCTCCTCCCAATATATTTCTCTCTCACTGCTTGATTTCATTTTTTTTTTAAGATATGATCCCATCCTCTTCAATTCACTCTGTGCACTCTGTTTCTATGTGTGTGTGTGTATGTGTGTGTGTGTGTGCATGTGTGCGTGTGTAATCCCACCCAGTACCCAGATACTGAAAAGTTTCAAGAGTTACAAATATTGTTTTTCCATGTAGGAATGTAAACAGTTCAACTTTAGTAAGTCCTTTATGACTTCTCTTTGCTGTTCACCTTTTCATGCTTGTCTTCATTCTTGTGTTTGAAAGTCAAACTTTCTTTTCAGCTCTGGTCTTTTCATCAAGAATGCTTGAAAGTCCTCAATTTCATTGAAAGACCATTTTTTCCCCTGAAGTACTATACTCAGTTTTGCTGGGTAGGTGATTCTTGGTTTTGGTCCTAGTTCCTTTGACTTCTGGAATATCCTATTCCATGCCCTTTGATCCCTTAGTGTAGAAGCTGCTAGATCTTGTGTTATCCTGATTGTATTTCCACAGTACTTGAATTGTTTCTTTCTAGCTGCTTGCAATATTTTCTCCTTGACCTGGGAACTCTGGAATTTGGCCACAATGTTCCTAGGAGTTTCTCTTTTTGGATCTCTTTCAGGCGATGTTCTGTGGATTCCTTGAATACTTATTTTGCCCTCTGGTTCTAGAATCTCAGGGCAATTTTCCTTGATAATTTCATGAAGGATGATGTCTAGGCTCTTTTTTTGATCATGGCTTTCAGGTAGGCCCATAATTTTTAAATTGTCTCTCCTGGATCTATTTTCCAGGTCAGTTGTTCTTCCAATGAGATATTTCACATTATCTTCCATTTTTTCATTCTTTTGGTTTTGTTTTGTGATTTCTTGGTTTCTCATAAAGTCATTAGCCTCCATCTGTTCCATTCTAATTTTGAAAGAACTATTTTCTTCAGTGAGCTTTTGAATCTCCTTTTCCATTTGGCTAATTCTGCTTTTGAAAGCATTCTTCTCCTCATTGGCTTTTTGAACCTCTTTTGCCAATTGAGTTAGCCGGTTATTCAGGGTGTTATTTTCTTCAGCATTTTTTTGGGTCTCCTTTAGCAGGGTGCTGACCTGCTGTTCATGCTTTGACTATCTCTCATTTGTCTTCCCAGCTTTTCCTCCACCTCTCTAAGTTGATTTTCAAAATCCTTTTTGAGCTCTTCCATGGCCTGAGCCCACAGAATATTTAGTCTGGATGTTTGGGATACAGAGGCCTTGACTTCTATGTCTTTGCCTGATGGCAAGCATTGTTCTTCCTCATCAGAAGGGAAGGGAGGAGATGCCTGTTCACCAAGAAAGTAACCTTCTATAGTCTTATTTCTTTTCCCTTTTCTGGGCATTTTCCCAGCCAGTGACTTGACCTCTGAATATTCTCCTCACACCCACCTCGCCTCCTGATCCTCCTAGCCAGCACTTGGGATCTGAGATTCAAATGCTGCTCCCCAGCCTCGAGGCTTTTGGCAGGGGCAGGGCTGCTATTCAGTGTGAGATTAAGTTCAGGTGCTCAGGTCGGGGCAGGGCCGCCTCTCAGGCTCACTTCCCTCAGGGGGTTTATGCACAGACCTTCAACAATGGATCCAGGCTCCTGCCTGCTTGGGGAGCCCTGGTCTGCTGCTGTGTCAGCTACTGCCTCCTGAGGAGGCCTGAGTTATGGGGGCACCCCACTCCCCTCTCGACCTTCCAAGAAGACCCTAGCACTGAACCCCATCACCTGTGGGTGGAGGGACCTGCATGGCCGCTGGAGATCCCGTCCCTGAAGCCCACTCAGATCTGCTCCTCTCCGTGCCGTGGCCGCGGCAGGGCTGGGCTGGGCTCCACGTCCGCAGTGCGACAGACCTTTTCCGAGAGGTTTGCAGGTCCCTCTGGAACAGAAATCTCCCCCGCTCCACTGTGCTGTGGCCTCTACTACTCCAGAATTCGCCGTGAGTTCCTTTTTACCGATGTTCTATGGTTTGTGGGTTTGGAGCTATGTGTATATGCGTCTTTCTACTCCGCCATCTTGGCTCCGCCCCGAGTAACAAGTTTTTTCTTTTCTTCTGTTTACCTTTTCACCCCTCTCATGAGACTTGTGTTTGAGGATAGAATTTTCTCTTGAGTTCTGGTCTTTTTGTCAGGAAGATCTTCAAATCTTCTATTTCCTTGAATGTCCATCTCCTTGCCTGAAATGTTGTGCTGAACTTTGCTGGGTAATTGATCCTTGATTGTAGTCCCAACTCCCTTGCCTTACAGAATATCATGTTCCAATTCCTTCGATCTTTTAATGTAAAAGCTACAAGGTCCTGTGTGATCCTGACTGTAGCTCCTTGATATTTGAATTGTTCCTTTCTGGCTGCCTGTAGTATTTTCTCCTTCACTTGGTAGTTCTCAAATTTGGCAACAGTATTTCTCAGTGTTTTTATTTTGGGATCCCTTTCAGGAGGTGAATGGTGAATTCTTTTGATGGCTATTTTGCCCTCTGGATCTAGCACTTCTGGGCAGTTTTCCTTGATTTCTTGGCAGATATTGTCCAGACTATTTTTTTCATCATGGCTTTCTGGTAGGCCAATAATTCTTAAATTTTCTCTCCTGGATCTATTTTCCATGTTTTTCCAAGTAGATATTTTATCTTTTCTTCTTTCTTTTCATTCTTTAGATTTTGTTTGTCTGATTCTTAATGTCTCATAGAGTCATTAGTTTCTACTTTCCCAATTCTAATTTTTGTCAGAATTGTTCTCTTCAGTTAACTTTTTCATCTCCTTTTCCATCTTTCCAATTATTCCTTTTAAGGAATTATTTTCTTCAGTTAGTTTTTGTACTTTCTCTTCCATTTTTTCCAGTTAGGTTTTGTGCTTCCTTTTCCATTTGTTCATTTTTTAAATAGTTGTTCTTTTCATAGAATTCTTTTTTCATACTTTTAAAATCATTTGCCAGTTTTTCTTCTATTTCCTTATTCAGTTATTTCAGGAGATTTCTTTGTGCATGCAAGCAGTTCGCAGTCCCTTCTGAAGTTTCAGACGGGAGTACAGTCTCAATATTGACCTCTTTGGTATTCATGTTTTGGTCTTTGTCCCCATAGAAAGATTCTATGGTCTTTTTGCTCCTCCTTTGTTTCTTCCTTGTGATGGTGAGGCTTTGTGTATTGTGGCCTCTGGCTCTTTCAGCTAGAAGATGGAGAACTTGGTGTTGAACTGGCTAGTGTGAGAAAGCAAGGGGCAGTTGCCTTTTTTCTTTTTTTTTTCTGTTTCCCCCAATTAGCCCTGGTGCTAGCTTGTTAAGTGTGGGGGAAGGGTGGTCTGGTCATGGGAGATCTCCTCAGCTGAGCTAGAGCAAAGGCAAACTCAGTGCTTGGTGATTCTGACTGCCCTATTGTCTTCCTGTTTCCTAGAAGTGCTTAGGCACAGCTGGATCCTTGTGCAAGGCCCCACTCCCTTGGTCCTCCAACACAGTGAGAAGAATCCTCTTTAGTTATTTTCCTAGCCTCATGTGCTATGAGACTGTTTGCCCCTTCTGCTGATCCCACTCATCCAGGATTTTTCTGGGGAAATATTTTATGATTCTTTTGAGATCAACAAGGGGAAGGGGAGAGAGGATTTACCAATCACTCCACCATTTTGCCTCCTGGAAGTTGAAGTAGGTAACTTACAGACATTTAATCTGTGAGCTGAAAATCTCAGGAGCAGGTGCGGCTTTTTCCTGGGGCTCATCAGCTGTCACTCCATTGGCTCTGCTGGTCTCCCACCCTGGGGTGCTACTCTGCTGTTCAGTTTTGTTGCTGCTGACTGAGGCTGCCCTGGGGGTTTCCTGCTTGGCAGTGCTGCAGCAGGACATGCTCCCCTGCGTGCTATGGGCTCACCCCCAAGGAACAGATCCTTCCCATCGACATTCCAGTCTGTCCTGTTCTGTGAATATGCCACAGTCTGTCTCCTGTTGGATTCTATCCCTCCAAAATTTAGTCAGATTCTCTTTTTGGAGGTATCTGAAGGAATTTGCCTAAGAGCTAAGGTGAGTTGCTGCTCTCATTCCGCCATCTTGGATCTGCCTTCCTGGAAAGAACAGTTTCAAAGTAAGTTTGGAATGAAGTCAAAAACACTAAGAGAAAGAAGTATTTCTTCCTGAAGAAAAGCTCAATAAAGAACATAGAAAACAGGGGGGAATACTGGCGAAGAAAGAGTAAAAATAAAAGTAAAATGTCAAGGATCAGAATGATCCCTAGACAAAGGCCAGCTGATGAAAATGGAAAAGGATAATTAGGAGAAAAGGCCCTTCCACTGAATACCCTCAAATTTGTGAGTGGAATGCTAGGATCAGACACTGGGAACTTCAAGGCAGCTTAGGTCTCATTTTGCAGATGAGGAGGAAACTCGGGCTGGAAACATCCCTGAATTTGCCTCAATGCCACATATTTATTAAGGATCCCACCTGGGACTAAACTCAGATCCCTTGACTCCAAATTCAGTGTTCTTTATGGTGGTTCTTTAGGGTGGTCAATAAGTGGCTACCCCGAAAAGAAGATGAGACTGATCCTAGCCCTGAATACTCCAAGGAAGCACTCGCTGAGCTGCTGACAGCTAGAGTGCAACTTGGATGGGCCACTCTTCCCTTTTCATTTGTGTCTGTGAAAGTGCTCTCTGAGCTGTCCCTTGGCTGGGGGAGATAGTAGAAATACTCAGCTGAAAATAAGGATTGGACAGGTGGAAGGTTTTCCTTGTTTTACCAGAGCCATAAAGAATTTGGGAATCTAATACAATATTTCTTTAACTCCAACTGCACATACTATAAATAGGTTAATCTATAATGAAAGCTTTCTCCAAGAGTTTGCACTACTTTGGCCCATTCTTGGAACACTCTCCTTCTTGATCTCTGCCCCCTGGCTTCCCTAGAGGAGGCCTCACCTGCAATAAGAACCCTTTACCAATCCTCCTCCTCCTTTTCAGTGCATTCCCTCAGAGACTCCCCCCATCTGCCCTGTCTAGATCTCGTTTGTGCATAGTTATACAATGTTGTCTCCCTCTGTACACTGGGAGCCCCTTGAGAGCATTCTTTTTCCTTTCTCTCGACCCCCAGAACTTAGAAGGCACAGACTAGACTTTTAATAAATACTGTTCGACTGAAAGACTTTGCTAAGTTGGGAAGGAGATGAAAATCTTATCGGGAAATGAGATGGAGAGCCCCAGCCAGGCTAGGGATGTTGAGAAATTCATCCTTCCCCTTTGACCTTTCTTCTAGTGACCCAGCTCCCCAAAGTCTTCATCTCCTTCCTCACCTTTCTCCCTCCTTCTCTTCCATATCAGTTGCCTTGTATTATACTTTCCTCCCTCCACCATATGTCTCACATACATCTACTTCTCTACTCACATGGCCACCACCATGATTCAAGCCCTTCTCATCTCTAGCCTATATCAATGCCACTGCCTCTTAACTGGCCTCCCTGTCTCTTGTTTCTCCCTCCTCCAATCCAACTCCTTTACAGTGACCTAATGCAGATTTGGATCTTGGAATTGATCTGGATTTGGAAGGGGCTTCAAACATCATTTTGAGTCAAACCCCCTCATTTTACAGATGAAAATGTTGTAGCCTAGAGTAGATAAGGGAGACACTCAAGGTCACCTGAAGTAGTAGAAACAGGATTTGGATCCATAAACTAACTCCCAAGATGGTAATTTGTCTACTGAAACAGGTTCCCTCCTTGTTCCTAAAACCCAATTCCAACCACTCTAGAAGCCTCAGGTGTGCCCTGTTGTCTCTGGGGTCAGACATAAATTCTTTTGTTTGACCTTTCAGCACAGCACAACTTGGATCCAGTCTGTCTGTCCATCTGTCTGTCCATCTATCTGTCTGTTTGTCTGTCTGTCTGTCTGTCTGTCTCTCTCTCTCTCTCTCTCTCTTTCTCTCTCTCTCTTTTAGACCTGATCATATATGACTCATTCCTCCTACCCACTCCCCATGTCCTTTCATTCAGGTCAAACTGACCTATATTCTGTTCCCTGACTTCAGCGTCTACCTCAACCATGCCTCACACCCTTCCCCTCTTCAATTCCAGCTCCCCTGGCTGGCACCTCCTCATATCCCCACTCTAGCTCCACTCCCCTAACTGCTGGAGCTCCTCCCACCTGCTATTTTAACTTACATATCTTTGATATTTATATTTTGGAGGCGTGTTGTCACCCATGCCCAGTGGAATGTAATTTGGTAAAATAGTGCTGATTCTTATTAACAGCCATAGCTAACATTTATGCAGCATTTCAAAGTTTGCAAAATGCTCATCATATGTGTACTCATTTGATTCTCACAACCCTCGGAGGTGTGTACCAAGATTATTCTTAGTTTGTAGATGAGGTATCGGAAGCTGAGAAGAACCAAGTGACTTGCCCAGGGTCATACAACTAATATGTCTTTAAGTCAGAATTCAAGCTCAGGTCTCCTTGACTCCAAGTCTCACCCTAGCCATTGCATTGCACTCTCATCTCTTTGAGGTCATAAGTTGTTTCAGTTTTTGTCTTTTGTCCCCAGGGCCTAGTTTATACTAGGCCTTAATAAATGCCAGCCTGGTTTTCATTTTTGACTTTGCATCCCTAGAAATTACTAAATAGTAATTGTTTCTTTTTATCCAGGAACCCTGAGGGTCTTCCCCTTCCAATTTGATTTTTTTTCTTTTATTAAAAGGGATCAAGGTTTGAGTAATTACTTGAAAAGGCCTATTCATTGAATGGGTGTATCTCACTCAAAGTGACAATGTGACAAGATCATAGCCTAAAATGGCCAGGGTGTTCCACTGCATCCTGGGCCATCTTCAGTCTTCCTGATGAATATCAGTTCACTTGATTCAGATGACTCTAGTGGAGAGAGTGAGGCTGGTGACCTTGCACGGTCCTTCCTCACTCAAATCAAAGTCAACTGAAAGTCATGTCATCATCTTGATGTCATGGTCCTCTTTGAGAACGGAGGACAAATACAAAGGTGCTTAAAAAATGCAGGACAATGATGATGTGAGTGAAGAAATGGGATGCAGGAGATGTTGGGGTCTTGGATGACATTGATCTTGACATCTGATTCGGAGTCAAGGAGGGGGAGTTAAGGTAGATTTAAAAGCTGAGAATGGTTCTTAAATTTCTAATCTTGGCAATTTCTTGAGTTATGTTCCAGAAAATTATCAGAGTAGATAGGTTGTTTGTCCAGAAGGGCCATTGTATGAATACCAATGATTTCAATCTAATTAACCAACTCAACTTTTATTAATTTTATATATAGGACTAGCTATGTATAAGACACTGAATCAAGTACTAGGGGCTCTAGAGATGAATGAGACAAAACTGCCCTCAAGGACCTGGTTCTCCATCAAGGAAGACCAGAAAAGTCGAATTGTGTGCTGCCCAAGGCCCAGGAAGAGGGACCACCATCCGATACAAAGGAATAGGGAGAAAGATCTCTATAGATGTGAGAAGCAGAAAGGCTAGGTCTAGAAAGGACCTTAGACACCCTGGAGTTCATCCCTATCTTTCCACAGATGAGGAAATTGAGGTCCAGGGAAGTTGAGTACCTTGCCAAGGACACATGATAAGGGTCTGAGACAGGATTTGAGCCCAAGTCTTCCTGAGTCCCAGCTCAGCATTCTACTCACAATGCCATACTACCAAAACTGGATTCAAAAGAGTGTCCCTGATCATTCTTATTGTCCAGTAAGTAGAAGACGAAATTCTCTGGCCAGAACTAAGCCTGAATTTCTTTTCTCTGAAAAATGTCCCTAGTTTTCAGATCAGACACCCCTGTGCTGTGATCTGACCAATGAACACATATGATAAAACCCCACATTGGTGCAGCTATATTCATCCTCTTTTGCTGCCCTCCCTTCATATTTATCCCATCCAAAGCTAACTATTTCTATCTGTCTTTGATCCTCCTCACTTCCCTTGTCCAGTTACATTAAAATGAAATGTCCTTCAATAAAATAAAAATCTTCATTATAATGTGCTCTTAGGACTCAGGGTCACATAGAAGAATAAGAAAGCAGATTTCAGGCAAAGTGCGGTGATTCCTTTGGAGGGGAAACAAGCCTTACTATAATTTTATCACTGAACATTGTTTATAATGAAACTCCTGACGTAGTCCACTCCTCCAGCAAGTTTGGAATCATTTTGAATTTAATATGTCAATTATGAGATCAACTGATAAGTGGAAATTGAAAACCAGGTGTGCTGATCCCTCCAATCACTTGTACACATCACTGGGACTTCTGGGACCATCTTCAATAGGGCTGCTAATTACAGGGAGGCTTCGTACAGGAGATGCTGAATGTTAGTGACATGAAGAGAGGCAAGAAAAATGGGCTCCAACCCAGGCATTTTCCAATGAAAGACAAAGGGACAGGAGGTGGAAAAGCAGAGGAGTAGATACAGCATAAGGAAAGATGAATTTCCTTCATTTTTTATCTTTGTTTTTGTTTTTCCTGCATCCAGGTAATGGCCCTTCTGGTCCAGTGGTATATTCTGATAATTTCTCAGAACAAAGTTCAAGAAATTGCTAAGGTTGGAAATCTCAGCTTTTAAACGCACCTTATTTTCCCCTCCCAATCAACTGCCAAGATCAATGTAAGCCAACATTATAACATTCCCCACATCCCTTCTCCTCACACACATTACCATTGCTCCAAGTCCATTTTATTTCAACAACATTTTTATTTCCTCTTCCCCCTTTCTTTCCTAGCTTCCTCAAAGAAATGAAATGTGGGAAGGGATAATAGGAGCAGGAGCAGATATTCTTTGTTTCCTTCTTTGCATCCCCAGTAACTTGCACACTACCTAGAATGCAGTTGGTGCTTAATATATGTTTGTCTGATTGGACTGAATTTATAAAGCCACTGATAACGTGAGGTCCACTTACCCCTCCACACATTTTAGAGGATTCCATCCAAGCAATTGGCACTTGACACAAGCTGGTCACCAGAATTGATATTCTATCTCCTATCTCCAAGGCTTAGTGGAGAGATGGCCCAGGATGGGAAGGTACATTCTCCTTGTCTCTGCCTTGCAGATATCCTTAGCTTTCTTCAAGGTTTACCTTAAGTGCTCCATCCAAGGGAGCTAATTCCCCTGTGTTTGTGAGTGAACACAAGCTCCATGAGGGTAGGAATTATTTTTCAGTTTTTGTTTTTATATCCCCACAATCTGAGGCATATAATAGATGCTTGATCAATGTTAGCTGAGTTGAACTTAAAACACTATCAAAATAAGACCTGTTCCTTATTTTATCTAAGCAGGTTAATGCAATGCATTTACAAGCCTTGCACAGAATAGGAATTTGGTAAATATTTGTTCTTTGTGGTTGGCTGATTAATTGTGTTGGCTCTGGGCTTCTGCTCAGCTGCTGTGATTGGCCCCTGGGAATTACAATAACTTGGATGGCTTATGGTATAAGCTTTGGGTAAGTATTTTAATCATTACTTCATGTGCCCTTAGATAACAGTGGAGGCTCTGAGCCCAACTCAGTCTTAAAAGTTGATCCTTTCAGAGGACCTACAGAAGATTTAGCAGCACCCATAAGCACATGGGGGGCTGCCTTGCCCTCCCCATGGCCTAAACTACTCTAGTTGCCTAGTCCTTTTCCTTTAGTTAATGATGCTCACCTTTGGCTGTGTTGATCCCCTATTGTGGGCGGCCCTGAAGTGACTGTCCCTTCTCACCCCTTATCCATCTGGTGTAATCATCTTGTTCTCCTTAATCAATTCCATTCAGTATTATTCAACAAGGATTTTAAAGTATTTTCTGCATACATTTTGTATTAAGGCTCTAGCAGAGTCTAGTTGGAAGGGGGTAAGGCAGATAAATAAAAATCTGGGCTTGGATTCAGGGATTCATAGGTTTACACATGGAAGGGCCTTCAGAGGTAGAAGAAGCCCCATTTTGTAGGGCAGCTAGATGGTGCAGTGGATAGAGCACCAGTGCAGGAGTCAGGAGGATCTGAGTTCAAATTTCACCTCAAACAGTTGACCTTGGGCAAGTCACTTAACCCCAATTGCCTCATCCTGGGTCATCTCCAATCATCCTGATGAATATCTGGTCACTGGATTCAGATGGCTCTGAAGGAGAAGTGAGGCTGGTGACCTGCACAGCCCTTCCTCACTCAAAACAAAATCAAGTGCAAGTCATGTTATGATTTTTCTGATGAGATGAACCAGTGACAGTCAGAAGGGGAAGGTGATAGAACCTCCGACTCCCAATCGAGCCTTTTCTATTAATCTTCATCGGAATTCAAGGCTCATTTCACAAGCAAGCTGACCTGCCATTGGCTACCTCTGTGACCCTGGACAAGTCATTCCTCCCCAGACTTCAATCCTTCATCTATAAAATGAAGGAGACTGGACAGGATGACCTCAAAGGTCTAAGCTCCAGGTCTAAAGGTGTGATCCTCTTTAAAAAAAATCCTTGTCCAGAGAAAGCTTGAACTATACTTTGTCTGGAAAATGGGAATAATACTAGCACCTCCCTCACAGGGCTTGTGAGGAATAAATGAATAAAGCATTTGTGAACATAACATGTTGGCTATTATAATGAATAGCAGTGTTGTAATCTGGCATTCATCTTGTCTTCTTTGATCCAGTTGGGCCTTGTCCAAGTTGAAGTCCTTCTAGGTAACTCTGAGATAAAGTTTGAGATCATATATTTATAGCTGATTGAGACTTTCCAATGATCTAGTCAAACCTCTTTGTTTTATAGATGAGAAAACTGAGGCCAACAGAGTTAAGTGACTTGCTCAGGGTCCCAAACTACAGTAAGCATGTGAGGTTATAAGTGGCTCAGTTAGAACTCAAATCACGGTCCTCAGATTCTAAATCCAGCACTTTCTGCACTCCTCCATTTATGTGAAACTGTCTAATCATGTCTGGTCTACCTATCTTCAGAAGCCAAGTTTTCAGGGACCATTCCATGAATTTTCCAAGTCCTTTCCTTTTCTTAATTTCCCTCATAATTTCCATAGCATTAAGTACTCTAAGCAAGCTCAGGGAGAGAAAACCTCCAGCAATATTCGTCCTGGCTGGTATCTCAGGGAGGAGGTTTGACAGGGAAGGGATTTGAAATTAATGGATAAAATCCACTTTGAGGAGAGTAGCACAGAATCTTAACACTGGTTCTACACAGGACCTTAGAGGTCTTTCAACCCAATCCTTGCCTGATGGATCTAATTCACTTTAGTTCTCTGCACTCTGGATGAAAACAGTCAGTGCCAGGGAATTCATTGTGTGCTTTTCATTCTCTCAACAGTTTCATTGTTCTAGAGGTTTTTTTTTTTTTTTTAATATGAAGACAACATGGTGTAATAGGATAGGAAGGACAGTGCATTTAGAAACAGAAGTAACATGTTCCAATAATAGTCATGCTTCTCCAGTCCCACTTCCCTTTCACTTTCCATGATCCTTCAGTCTTACCTTCCAGCTGAGAAAACAAAGTGCATACCTGCACAATTAGCAGAAACAAACTACTTTGGAGGGGAGATCGAAAAAGGGCTCCTGAAAGAGGTGGCGGCTCCTGATTAGAATCCAGAAGAAGCTAAAGATTCTTTGGGGAGTCCTAAGTAGGGGTGAAGGGCACTACAGGCGTGAGAAGTCATCTGAGGGATTCGGCCCTCATGTGCACCTCTCCACTGGAAGGATCTCCGTAGCACAAATGGATATCATAATCACCTCCTCATTGTTCTGTGGGCCTCCAGGCTCTCTCCTCACCAATCCATCTTGCCCAGTGCTGTCACAAAAATCTTTCCAGAGCACAGTGACCAGGTCACTCCAATCCTCAACAAGCTCCAGAGCCTCCCTATTGCTTCTGGGACCAACTACAGACTCCTCTCTCATGTGGAGGAAATTGAGAGGATTAGAACAGCAAAGAGTTCATTGTAGTAACTGAATCCCACTGACTCCATCATGTGACTTAATTCTGGAGCCAGCTCAGCCCCCTTTCTATTCAGTTATGGGTCTAGTTCAATTTCTGTCCTATAAGCAAACTTTATTCAATTTTCGCACCTGGGAGAAGACCTTATTGCATTGTTTGAACCTACCTTGAGTGCAGCTGGGATGCTGAGCCATCTCTGCATGCTGCCTGGTAACTCTTGACTAAGGACCTAGCTTATGCTGAAAAGAAAACCCGCTCAGATTCAAAGATTGATCCAAGGAGTTTTCTCACTATTGCCCATCTCAAGAAAGCTGTATGTCTTATCGGAAAACTGGTCCCATACTGAGCAATCATTTATTGTTTCCGTGTTCCTTCAATCACTTATGGACATTTAGGGGAACTGGGATATGTCTTTTCCTGAATTCAGGGAATTGTACCCGTTTGCTCTCCCCCTCCCAACTTTTGCATATTTTTTCTAATTAGAAATCAGATTATCTAATACTGTACTGTTTCCTTTTAATTCAGTGACCTTATTTGCTAAATTGCTTTTAATGTATAAATCTCTCTCCCCCTGTATTTAGATGCAGGACTAAGTGAAGGAGGTCTAGCCTCAGTTTCTTGGGTAATTGACATGCTTTGCTTAGTAAACCAATATGCTCAGAACATCTAACCTTTATTTCTTCAGGCATTTAATCTTTCGCCCACCATGTCAACAAGAGATGTCAAACACACAGCCCAACACGGAGGCTCAAGGTGGCCTAACCACGTTAAAATGTAATTGAGGAAAAGTTAATAAAATAAATAAAATATAATAAAACATGGATAACATTACATCTTAAAAATTAAATCCCTATGCAGCCTGCAGGGTTCCTTGTGTGTGGATTAGTGAGGCTCCACCCAGAATCTGCTTCTTAGAATCCTCACACTCAATTCTACCACCACCACCACCATCTCCTCCAGAAGGGCTTTGGACTACTTTGAGCTTCTACCCATTTACCGCTTTCCAGACTCCCAATTTCCTTGATTTTATTGTGCATATGTTGTGCAGATCTTTAATCTGATATAATTTCTTACCATATAGAACATTTTTCAGAGTCGGGATGGTTTCATTGTAGCTTTATACCTACAGTGCCTTGAACCTTGGAGGTGCATTCTAGATACTGATTGACTGAGTGATTGAGAAAAGTAAGGAAGGCAATCAGTATAGAACCTAAATGTGTTGCCAACCTTAAAATATCATATAAGTGTTTGTTATTATTAGGATTAGGATTATTGCTGGTGTAGTTATTAGAAATGTCTCCAAAGATATGCTGAGCCAGAAGTGAAGAGTTTGCAATGCCAAGCATTGCGTATGTGTGTATACATACATACCTACATATACATATAATTTGTAAATAATATTTTTCAGTTACACATAAAGACAGTTTTCAACATTCATTTTTATAAGATTTTGTGTTCCAAATTTTTCTCCATCCCACCCCAAGACGGCAAGCAATCTATCACTGGTTACACATGTATAATCATGGTAAACATATTTCCGCATTAGTCATGTTGTAGAAGAAGAGTCAGAACAAAAGGAAAACCCACAAAAAAAGCACAAACAACAAAAAAGTGAAAATTATATGCTTAGATTTGCATTCGTACTCTATAGTTCTTTCTCTGGATATGGATCACATTTTCTACCATGAGTCCTTGATAATTGTCTTGGATCACTGTATTGCCGAGATGAGCTAAGTCTATCAAAGTCGGTCATCGCACAATGTTACGATTACTGTGCATAATTTTCTCTGGTTCTGCTCACTTCACTCAACATCACTTCATGCAAGCCTTTCCAGGTTTCTTTTTTCTAAAATCTATCATTTCTTAGAGTATAACAGTATTTCATTACATTCATATATGACAGCTTATTCAGCTTTTCCCAAATGATGGGCATGCCCTCAATTTCTAATTCTTTGCCAACACAAAAAGAGCTTCTATGAATACATATATATATATATGTATATTAGTTCTTTTTCCTTTTTTATACTGTCTTTGAGATACAGGTTTAGTAGTAGTGTTGTTGGATCAAAGGGTATATACACAGTTTGGTTGCCCTCTGAGCTCAGTTTCAAATTACTCTCCAGAAGGGTTAGATCAGTTCACAAATCCACCAACAATGCATTAGTGTCCCAATTTTCTCACATCTTCTCCAAAATTTATCATTTTCCTTTTCTGTCACATTAGTCAATCTGACAATGTGAGTTGATACATCAAAGTTGTTTTAATTTGTAATTCTCTAAGTAATAGTGAATTAGAGCATTTTTTATGCGACTATACATCGTTTAGGTTTTATATTCCAGGCAATAAGAAGTCATTTAAAATTTTTGAACAGGAGAAGTACCTGGTCAGCTGTGAATTTTAGGAAGATTCTATCGGAGGAAATGATAGAAGGGAGTGATTGGAAGCTGGAAGATTGATTAGGAGGCCACTCTGATTGTCCTGGTCAAAGATAATGAAGGCCTGGACTCCAGGACTGGAGTAGCACCTGGAGGAGTGGAGAGACCACAATGGATATGAGCAAACTGGTTGAAGGAGAATCTCTATGTTTTGGCAAGCAATGACCTACGTCTAAGGGGATCGATCAGAAACACTAATTTTGCACTAATGCTGGTCTTTGGAAGGCAAGTTCAATAGAATGCTTTCTTTGGCAAAGACTGGGCTCATGCATGAGGAAGAATAATGAAACTCATTAGCCTAAATGTTTCTTTGCTTTTAAAAAATCAAAGGTTCTAACTTGTTGAAGTGGAAAAAAAATAAAAAAACACAGAAGCATAATGTATGCTTATCATTTGACAGATATTGGAATAAATGTGATTTATGAATGTAACGGGATATTATTGTGCCATGAGAAATGACAAATAGCAGGAATGGAGATTAACTTGGGAAGACCCGCATGGACTGTCACACAGGGAAAAAAGTGGCACCAAGAGAATATTATATATAATAACCATAATATTGAAAAGGAAAACAAAGTGAAAAAGACCTTAATGGAATGGTCCATCTTGATTCTAGAGGCTGATGAAAACAGCATAGAAACACAGATTTTGAGTTAAACAAATGAAGATGATTCAGCTAAGAAGTCACAGAGCCAATGTTCAAATCCCAGACCTCTCTCTCCAAATCCAGTGTTCTTTTCCTATGCCTTCGACTGCTTCTTAACAGTTCCCTTCTCTTAGGAAAGAGGTGGGGAACTACAGGTGCCAAATACTGTTTATGCTCTCAGAAGCATTCATGTATTGTTTATTTCACAGTTTTATTCTTTGTTTTAAAGATGGAGTCTACAATGAATTGATTGTTATTGATAAAAGACATAAAGAAATAACAACCAAAAAGCATCAGTGAAGAATAAAATGCATCCAAAATTACCATTTGTTGCCAAAAATCTTTTCTCTTTCTTCCTTTTTCTTTTTTCCTTCCTTCTTTCCTTCCTTTCTTCCTTCCTTCCTTCCTTCCTTCCTTCCTTCCTTCCTTCCTTCCTTCCTTCCTTCCTTCTTCCTTCTCCCCTCTCTCTCTCTTTCTCCCTTTCTCTCTCTTTCTTACCATCCCTTCAGAGGTATGTTTAGTGACCTTTAACTATAAACATTTTCCTGATATTATATCAGGAAATAATACATATATATATATGTACTCTAAATATTGACATCTCTTTATAATTACTGTTGACATTGTAGACGTCTCAATTAAATCTTCCAATTCTATTGTATGAGCATTGCCCTGCACAGGGGCAGGAGGAAAGGGAGCGTTCTTTGGTGTCTCCTTCTATATTAAATATTTTAAAAATATATTTTCTCTGGTGAATTTGCTGCCTCCAAAATCATATTGTCCCTAGAAGACATTGGATGGGAAATGAAGAGTCCCTCATCCCATACAGAGAAGTGTAATGAGTATTAATGACATGCAGAAAGAATTGTCAGGCTTGTTAGTGATGAGCAGGATGCTTAGATCATGCTAATGGTGAAGCCTACCAGATTTCCCCAATGCCTTTCATGTGGATTTGAGAAACTTGTTTCCATGGCAACTTGCAGCAGAGTTAAGAAGAGTACCAGTTAGACTGTATTCACAATTTCGCTTAGTCTCTCAAAAAGCAAAATGTCAGGAGAAACCATTTCTTCACCCACAATTGAGATCAAAGGCATTCCCCACCCCCACCCTCTGTTTCCAACACCCCTACCCTGGCTTCTAACATCAGCCCTTGAACATGTTCTCAAGGAAAAATTATCAGAGTTTAGTTGCTGGCCTACTGTGCACTCTTTGAAACCTGGGCCCACCCTGAACCTGAGAATAACAGATGGAGACATATTTGCAGAGACAGAGCCAAAGGAAAGGATCAAAACAGAGAAAAAATGAACATCAAACACCAAGAAGTAGGAAAAATGAGAAGGGGGGAAAAGTCACTTCAGCCAAGAATCTTTGAGATGATTCTTAGATTTTAAAAAAAAAAATCATTTATTTAATTATTTTGTGTACAACATGTTCTAGGGGGACCAGACTTGCTCTTCCAGGTTCAATGATTTGCTATTCTGGGTTGCTGTATCTAAATAAAATGCATGTTTCCATTGGTCTCCAAGGCATCTGATGCACACACATCTCAGAGAAGGTGAATCCAACCACATGTGCCTTTGTTTCATCTATTCAGTCATTTTCCTGTGTCAGACAAGAAAGTAGAAGGGTACCCTGAGAGTAACTTTGGCAGATCTGTTCACAGCGGGGTACTGAATATCAGGGTTAAAAAAAGATTCTCATTTTTGGCCCATATAGATTTCAAAGACTCATCATTTTAGATCCAGGTAGGACCTTAGAGATAGACCAGTAGCACTCCATTGACCCTACTTTATGGTTTAGAGGCATGATTTGGTGAATCCCAAATCATATATCTATGGGACAACAGAGACCAGACTTAAATTCAGACTTTCTGACTCCAGATTTCTTTTAAGCCTCAGGATAACGACTGAACCCTCTGATCGATTTTTCTTGGCTGATTCAGGCTCAATGCAAGTCTTCATGACTACGTGGTTTAAAAAAGGTACCAAGATGAATGTGTAGATGCTTCCTCATCTGGGAATTTCCCTTACCAATGTAGCTACCACTGCAATAATAGCTAGCATGCATATACCACTTTAGGCTTTGCCAAGAACTTCACATGCTATCTCATTTGATCCTTGGAGCAACTCTGTGTATAGATGAGGAAACTGAGGCTAGGAGAGGTGCCCATGGTCACAGAGGTAATAAGTGTCTGAGGTAAGATTTGAATCCTGGTCTTCCTGACTCCACTACAGCATTGTATCCACCGAGCCACCCAGTCCTTATCCCTTGTTCCCTTTACCATTCTTGAAAGGTAAGATGACATCATGGAGAACAAGATGTCCTTGAAATTGGGAAAAACTGAATTTAAGTACTGCCTCTGACACCTACTAGCTGTGTGTCCTCAGGTAAGTCACCTAACCTCAGTTTGTCTCAGTTTTCTCGAGTTTAAAATGAGGATAATAAAAGTATCCACCTTCCAGGACTGATGAAGGATCAAATGAGGTCATATTTGTAAAGCACTTAGCGTAGTGCCTGGCACATAGTAGCTTCTGTCTAAACGCTATTGTTATTATTATTAATAATCTTTCGATCCATAGGCAACTCACTCTCTAAGGCTCTAGGTCTGGACTACAGAATTGGTAGGAGTTTCCACACCAGGACACCCAAACTTAACCCAAAGTAACTTAACCCAAAATTACAACCAACAACAGGAAGACATTTTCAAAACATTCTTTCATGAAACTGCCTCTTAAACTGACTCAAAGAGGGGGAGATCAGAAAAGACAAGACTATTCTGCAATTTATTAATGTCTCAGAGAGTTTATTGACTTATCTAGGGTCACACAATCAGAGCAGGACAGGGGGAGATCTTAACTTGACACATTCAGAAATCTGGGGCATCCCTGTAACCACTGTACTAACCTGACTTTTTGGCTGCATTCTGGCCTGCTACAGGGCCCAGAGAGACTTTTACAGAGAGTTTTCTGTGGCAGATCATTTCCTTACAATTCTTCTCTTCTATACAAAACAGAAGACCCTGCTGGGGCCTATTGTTCACTGATTTTTCAAAAGTATTTGACTATAGAAGAACAAAATGCAGCTTCCTCAGCTGAGACGTCTCCCATCCACCCGTTACAATCCTACAAGATTCTATGACAGATGTGACTCCAGAGATAATTCTTCTCCATGATCCCTGAAGGCCCTAGATGCCAGATAATGAGCTCTTTGTCCCATCCCAAGGAGAGATGTGTACCTCCTTGACAACAGCACAACTGGTAGGTTTTTGCCTTGCTCTGAAGCTGGGCTTTCCTTCCAACACAACTTTGTGTCTAGTGCATAAGAAATGCCTCAGGAGTGCTGCTGGGTTTTCGCTGATTGATTGGTGCCTGATGTCTAACAGCCTCCTTTGCCCTGGATTCCTTCTCTGTTGTTCCCCATGCCCCAGCCCTTGGGGGTGTTAGGCTAGAACTGGTGCCTTCCTTTCTGTGAGCAAAGCTATGCCACAATGCTTTAGACATCAGTAGGCTAGCTGATTCTTTTGTCAGTCAACTAACACTTATGAAGCACTTCCCAGGTTCCAGGCATTTTGCTAAGTGCTGGGAATATTGGAAAATCTCCCCAAGTCCCCAAACTAGTGAAAGTATGGAGACAGCCTGCTTTCTGGTCACTCATCTCTTCTAAAATGCCTGCTTATCAAAACGTTCTAGTTGAGATAGAATTTGCATTATTTTGGCTTGTTGAGCAGTATTACACTGTTTTCTTCTTTTTTTCATCTTGTCTGTCTTTTTATACATAACACTTAGCAGTGTTTCAGTGTTTTCAACATAGTAGGCACTTGATAAATGCTTATTGACTTATACTATATACATCATTCTTTCAATTGAAACATTTTTACCTCCCCCCACCCATATAGCTTTCTCATTCCAGTAAAGAATGCGACAACTGATTAAGATTTTGCTTCAATTTGGCCAATAGGTCCTTACTATGCACTGGGGGCTGTGCTAAGCATCAGAGACACAAAAACAATACAAAAAGAAATTGTCCCTGTCTGGGGGGATTACATTCTTTTGGGTGAGAAACTATATTATAAATGGAGGGAGAGAGAGAGGGAGAGAGAGAGGGAAAGAGAGAGAGAGAGAAGAATGTGACAAGAAATGTCAGAAGATTCTTTGATAGATGCTGTCAATCATACAGTCAGTGTTGTGGAAAGAGGGAAAAAACAATAGTTCATTTATGTAAGGAGGGGAGGCATTGCTATATCAATCATCTGTGAGCCCGGATGTCAGTTTCAGAAACCTACTGTAGGTTTTGGTTGAATAGACAGGATGGGGACAAAGGGATTTTACAGAAATCAGAAGGGGAAGCTCCATAACAAATAAGCCACTAATTTGCAGACAGGTAAAGGAGGAGTTAATCAGTTAACAATGGGGCTGGAGGTGATATCTCAGGCTGATTTTACAGTCTCCATCCAGCTAAGTGACCTCCCATCTTGAGTAATAGGCAGTAAGAAGGTTAAGACAGAAATTCTCTTATGACACAAAGTAATTTTTAAGGGAGAGACAGGGCAATTGCAGGTGGGGCTGTATGAAGACAATTTAATATGAAGAGCACACTGTAGACCCCCAAATGGTGGACCTCTCCAAAGGGTCCAGTGGAAGGGTATATCACAGCAGGAGATGGGGCACTGTGAGGGTGGCAGTGACATGGATCACTGTGAACAAATAAAAGCAGATGGCCAAGGGAGGGAGCTTACACGGAGAAGATACTTAATAAGGGTTTGCAGTGGATTGGCTGGTTGGTTGATTGATTAATAGGCAGAATTATAGTGACTCCAAGTGGCCCCATGGGGTTCCACATAGAATCCATAATTCTAAATTCCCATGCCCATCACAGAGGCAATGACAACATTGCTTTCAATATCACTCTCCAAACAAGAGATGAAAGCGGGGGTGGGGTGGGGAGGGTTGCAGCACACACATTTCCAGGTTCTGCTGGATGGTTGAGGCAGAGGGGCAATGAAGTCTTAGGGCCTCATTGGTTGTAGAACAAGGAGGGGTGGTTGAGGGATTCACTTTCCAATCTTCAATCACGTTAACTCTGCCTCAGGTTGCACTCCGAACTGAGGAATTATCTCCCTCTGGAGAGGAGGCAGAGGAGGGTCTTTCTTTCTGGACAGGGGTGAAGGGGAAAAGAAAAGTAATCAAGAGGACCCTGTGGCCTCTGGCACATAGTAGGTGTCTAATAACTGTTGATTGACTGCTTGGCCTGGCCTTCAGTCCTTAATGGAGAAATCTTAAGAATTTCTTCATTGTGAGACTAGTCCCATGCCAGGAATATATCCTTGGGGATCCTGTTTTGCTTTTAAAATTAAGGTTAAATGATACCTCTGTCTTCGGTTTTTACAGGCAATTTTAATTTTAATATCAACCAATCCAAAATGAGGTAATGGGGAAAAATGTGTCATTTAAAAGCAAAAGTTCTGGGTTCTAGTCTATCACTGAATAATTTTGTGTCCTCAGCCCCCTTGTCTCATCCCTCGGAGCTTCTACTGTCTTCTGCTTCTCTGCAGTCTCCAAACTTCTACCAGGATATGAATATTCATTTTTTTTTCTGATGCAAGGGAGGAAAAATGAGATGAAAGATTTTGACAAAAGAAAAACATTGCAGAGAAAACTGCTCACCACAGTCAATTGCTATGAAATGAAATACTAGGCTACAGATGGTCTCCCTTCAATTAACCCTTGGAATGCCTCCATGTTCAATTAGTGTCTGTACTTAAAGATCAACAGATCATCCCTGATGGCTCAATTGGGGTGGTTTATCCATCAAATCATTTCTATATCTTAATGGAGGGTTTCATTCATGAATTGTGAGATATGATATATATCACATATACATATATAGATACATACATATATATTGTGTTTGTGTGTAGATATAGTGATACTTCTATAGATATAGAAAGGTGAACAGAAGCAAAGGGGAGATAGAGAAGAGGGAGAAAAGGAGGTAGCTAGGAGTCATAATAGATAGCATACTGGGTTTGTAGCCAAGAAGACCTGACTGAGTTTGAATTCTGCCTTAGATAATGACTAGCTGTAGAATCCTGGACAAATCATAAAATGGTAATAGCAATTGTACTGGTCTCAAAGAATTGCTAGATAAAATGGAATACTCATTGGTGACTTGATAGATATCAATGACAATAATAACAACAAACAATCATTTTTACAGCCCTTTAAAGTAGGCAAGGTTCTCTATGGATGTTATCTAATCTAATACAACAACTCTTGGAGATAAGTACCATTATTTTATCATCCTTTTTACAGATGTAGAAACTGAGGCACAGAGAGACTAAGCAATGCCACTGAATCACACAGCTAATAAATGTCTAAGTGAGGATTTAAACGTAAGTCTTCTTAACTCCAGGGCCAGTCCCTCCCAACTGCACTAGCTAGCTGGCACCATGGTCATTTTGATCATCGCCACCATCCTCATCCTCACCATCATCACCTTCATTTGGCTTCCAATTCACCTGATCTTCAGAATATCTGACCTGAGCTTGGTTTTCCTGGGGAGTGCCCATTTCTGGGTCCATACTTGAAGGATTTCTAGATTGTCTGCATTTGATAGAGTTTGGCATCTTCTGGGCATAGCCTCCTGGAATTGGTGGTATTCTCCAAGCCAAATTAAAGTATCTGAGGAGGACTTAAGTCTGACGCTCAATTCATGCTAACAAATCCTAGGAGGTCTAATGTCACCTGAGTCTGACTTAAGGAAGGCAGAGCAATTAACCTCAGGAAAAGGATAGTCCCATCATACTCAGAACTAGCCAGACCACATTTGGGGCATTGTAGTGCTTTGGGACAGCTGATTAGTGGGAGACTGTCTAGGGGAGAAGAACCAATATGGCAAAAGGCTAGGAGTTCATGCCATGTGAAAATCAACTGGACAGAAAGAATAGTTAGCCTAGAGAATAGATTTGGACAGAACACAATGGAAGGCATTCATCACATATTTCTTGGGCTTTGGAAGTAGAATCAAGAGTAATGGGTGGGAGTCACAGAAAAGCAGATTTCCATGAAGTAAGAGCCATCCCAAATGGAATGGGGTGGGAGGAGCAGGTGAGTTTCCTTTCATCTGGGATCTTTAAGAAAAGCTGAGTAGACCACCTTATGGAGATAAGATCTAGAGAAAATTCTTTCCAAAAATCACCACTAAAGACCCTTCTAACTCTGAGGTTATGGTTCAATTTCCTATTTCCAGGAACATGAACTGGTAACACTTTTACTCCTTGGGTTACAAAGGCTACATTTGCATATATGAACTGATCTAATTGGATTCTATTTTCTTTAAAAGGTTAGGCTAATTTTGGCCCTCAAACAGAGAAGAAGAAATACATTGTCCTCTTCCCTTACAGAGGGGAGCCTGTGAAGGCCAATGCTGTATATACTGTCATGTGGTTGTTGCAGCCATCAGTTTTGCCTAACCAAGGTTCTTTCTGATAAGGATAGTCTCCCCATGTGTATGTATGTGTGCGTGTGCGTGTGCGTGTGCATGTGTGTGTGTGTGTGTGTGTGTGTTTGTAGAGGGAGGCATATTTGTAAATCACTCCAATAGAAAGCAAAAGACAAAAATACAAATTTAATTTAAAAATTCTTGGAAATTTTCCCCCTGCCATCATGTTCCAAAAAAGAAAAGTAGACTCAATATGATATTGCATCAGTACACGGAGCAAGTTTAATTCAGTTAATGCTGTCTTTGCTTGGCTTTTCCAAGGTTGTTTTGTCCTGTAGTCTGGGTCTTTCTATGGCAGCAGTCTGGTCACTAAAAAACAAAACGAAACAAAACAAATACCAGTCTTGCTCTCCAGTTCTCATACTAACTTCCTTGAGAAGGTTTCTTGCTCTCCTCATTCCTCCCTCTTCTTTCCCTTTAGTCCATGTGGGTATCTGGCAGCACTAGTGATCAGGGGTCTTCAGTTCTTTCACAATTGATCAGAGAAGTGGAAGCTGTGGGGTACTGGAGTTTGTGCTGGGTCTGGTAAATGACAAAATGTCTGGATGTACTTGGAGAAGTATCGTTTCCAGGCCTGGGGGAATGAGTGATGTTTCTACTGTGGTCTGCATGCTCACCTGGAGGACTGTGGTTGACCAATAGATCATCAAACATTTATTAGCTGCCTCTAAACCTTGAAGTTAGAAAGACACAGACAAAGTAACTCCTACCATCAAGAAACTTACCTTCTGGAGGAAGGGATACAGCCTGTTTACACAGAAGGAAATATAAAATCTGTGGAACCAAAGGTATAAGGCAATTTGAGGAAGGCACTAGCAGAAAACTTTTAGTATAGGATATACTAAAGGCCCATAGGATATGGCCCTTGAACTTACCTTGGAAGGAAGCTAAAAGGAGAAGATGAATGCAAATGCCTCCCAGGCCCAGGGAATACTGTGCCACCCACAGAACCAGAAAGGTCCTTTCATGTTGAGTAGCTGGGGGTAGCACAGTACACAGAGTGCTGAACTTAGAGGCAGGAAGTCCTGAATTCAAATCTTGCCTAACACACTTACTAGTTGTGTAACATTAAGCAAGTCACTTACCCCCTTCAGCCTCAGTTTCCTCATTTGTGTAAAAATAATAATAACATCTACCTTTCATAGGTTGTTAGAATAAAAAATGAAGCATTGAGATTAAGTGCTTTGTAAACATTAAAGCATTCTATAAATACCAGCTATTTGGAGTAGAATTGACAAAGTGGCAAATTTGGGCCTGAGGTAAGGAAAATTTTCTGAGCGATTGGAGTTTCCCTAAAGTAGAATAAACCATCTTGGAGGCTCCCTTGGTCTCTGGCTTCCTTCCCAAAGCAACCAAACTTTCAGCCAACTAGAGCCACTCAGAAGTGAGACCTTTCAGCAGGAAGTAATGCTGACCCTCACCTTTGTAGAGAGTTCAACTTGTGATTATAATAGTTACTATTACTAAACAAATGTTTTTTTTTAACCATGGGTAATATCCATTTCAAAATCCTGGCAGCACCTATAGTTTATACACACACATGCAAACATATCAAAGATACCTATTGATAGTTATAATATTGCATGCATATAGGATACATTTGCAACTAAAATTTTACTTTAAAAATGGACTTCATGAATGATAGGGTGAAAAACAATCCCTTTCTTGTCTACAAATACCTCTAAAGAAATGTATGATAAAGGAAAAAAAGGCACTAAAGAGGAGAAAAAA
Organism: Notamacropus eugenii; assembly: GCF_028372415.1. NCBI lineage: Eukaryota > Metazoa > Chordata > Mammalia > Diprotodontia > Macropodidae > Notamacropus > Notamacropus eugenii. The sequence goes on from NC_092873.1 coordinate 529,894,370, forward strand.
ACTGAAAAGTAAAGGAAATAAGAGAGTGTGGACTAGTTATGTGCCAAGCCTAGAGGCCTGTACTGGGCTACCCGAGTCTTTCTTACCTGTCCAGGTCTTCGGCTGGCCACGCCGGATGCACATATGAGAGAAAGGACGTTCCAGAGTCAAACAGGGGTTGAGCTTTATTACAGGGTTTCGGTTACAAGTGCAGGGGGTCTTCTTTCTTAGGACGAAGAGGGGGAGATTTCCTAAGAAGGCTAAGCTTAAGGGAATGGAAGTAGAAGTACAAGCGGGGGGAGAGGGGGAGGGGAGAGAGGAAAGAAAAGAAGCGGAGCCCTACTTTTCTCTTTGGCTCCACACGTGCTAAGCGAGCTTTTAGGCTTCCTCAATCCTACTTAATCTTCAGCCACACAGTTTGCATCTCAATACCATGCTGTTAGGTAACTAGGTGTGCTCCAATCCGGGACGACCTCGAGGGCAGGGAGACTCCACCCATCAGGTATCTCCGGGGGAGAGGCGGAAATACCCGAGCTAGCCGAGCTAGCTCGGTCTGACCTTCTCGAACCCCTGCTGTTCATGGAGGGCCTCGTAAGACTCTAAGATTTAGAAGTCCCACTTTTACCTGCCCGAGACTGTCCACACGGAATTGAGCTTCCAGTCCCAACAGTTATGTGATGAGATCGACGGATAATGAGCTCATAGACATCCTTGGTTTCCTTTAGATGCTGAGAAATCTAGATGGTAGACCTCCTGTGGTGATTTCATGGGACTACCTGTAAATATATAGGAGTACCTATATATAACCTACAGTTATCCAAGATGAGCAAGGCATGGATTGGTTGTGATCTGTCTCCATAGATAAGACCCCTCATCACTGATATGATAGAATAATTGGAATATTGAAATAGATAGATGATAGACAGATGGCTGGATAGATGGATAGACAGACAAATAGGTAGGTAGGTAGACAAATAGGTGGGTAAATAGACATGCAGACAGACAGACAGACTCAGACAGACAGACAGACAGATAGATAGACAGATAGTCAAATATGTGGGTAGAAAGAGAGAGACAGAGACAGAGAATCACAGACAGACAGACACAGAGAGGTGGGTGGGTAGAAAGACAAATAGGCATACAGGTAGATAAATAGTTTTTACTATATGACTATTTGAAATTAAAAAGGTAACATCTCCCTGATGACTTGTCTGAGTGGTTACTAAAACAATAATTTCAGAGAAATTAGATTAGGAAGTGTTGAGCACTGTGCATAAGACTGTATTAGTGAAGAGCACGTACCACAGAACCATGGTGTCTCAATTTATTTTTAGAAATTCAAAGTCAAAACTCTTCTCCCAAGCTAAGTACCATTGCTTCGACATGATGACCACTGGGTCTGGTCCAGTTCTACCTCATCCCAAAGGCACAGAGACAAATCAGCCCAGCCTGCTTTCCAGGCATTTGAATTAGGGCTTCTTGGAGCTCAGTGTGTGCCCTAAAGAAATAAATAGTTCATCTCCCACCACTTTCCCTATATCCTTAGCTCTTTTTTATATAAACCTGGTCACTATGTTCATCATAATAATTCAAACTCACATAGCACTTTAGCAATAACACATATCATTCAAAGCAACCACTCTGTGAGGTGGTTAGGATAAGGGTCCTTTTCCTTATTTTAAAGATACAGAAAGGTGAAGAGAATTGCAAATAATCCCAATGCTGTTAAGTGTTGGAATTGAGACCCAACTCTTAAATCTCCTGACTCCAAGTCCACCATTGTCAATCGATGTCCTCTTCTAGGTTCATGAGATCACCTTATTCCTCTGTGAGCACCCATCTTCCTAAGACACAGGGCATATCACTTCGCTCCCTGCTCAGGAATGATTGGTGGCTCTCTATTGCCTTTGAGCTAAAACACAAACCCTTGCATTTGGTATTTAAAGCCCCGGACCCTGTGAATTCAAACTACTGGTAAAGATACTTTCAAATCACTGCTTGTCTCTTCCCTTAGCAAAATTCAGTCTCTAAGCCTGTGCCCAGATTGTCTCCCCCAAGCCTAGAATGCATCCCTCTTCACCTTAGCCTTGTAGAACACTTAATTTCCATCAAAACTCATTTGGGGTACTACCTGCTTGAGGAATAACAGCCACCACCACCACCACTGACAAGACCCAAACAGCCAGAAAAACAATAACCATCACATACATTATTCTTGAAGGATTTGCAAGGCACAATATGCTATCTTACCTGATCCCTAACAACTTTTTGAGGTAAGTGCTATCTTTTTATCCCCATTTTATTGGTTAAACCACTTGTCCTCCTTCCACTATACCATAGTGGATTTCCTTTTGGTACAGTAGTCCTAGTCATGCCTAAGAAGACTTTTCCATCAGTTGTTTTCCTGAAACTAGACAAAGATTCTTAATATGAGATCTGTGAACTTTAAATATATAGAGAGATAGAAATAGATGATAGATAAACAGATAGATCACAGTCAGAAAGATGGGTAGATAGATATTTGTCATAAAATTGTCAAAAGGGTCTTTGACTCAGAAAAGGTTAAGAACTCCTAATGCCATAGATGGTGATTTGTTTTCCCCAAGCAAACTCAAGTTCCATCAGCTTCCCTGATCCAAAAATTACCTCACTATGATCTCAAGCATTCTTTATCCCTAATAACTTGAACTTTTTTTCTCTCCTCCTTCTCAGGATAATACTAAAAATATACTTTGATGGAGATAAATTATACCCTTCGCAAAATGACCCACAGGGCAGGTTTTTTTATGACAATGGAGGGTTGGTATTTCCCTCTTAACATTCATGTTCCGCCTCCCCTATGCAAAAGAAAGACAGCAGACAAAAGTAACTGACGATCACCAGCACTTTTAGTTTCAAAACTGAGTATGCTCATTTTGTCTCCATTGAAATCTGAATCCCAGATGCCTCTCTCCCTCAAAGCCTGTGTTTATCATGACTAACTTGGCCAGAAGGAGAGGACCTTTTTTGTGATTTTTCCAAGCTCAGTTCAGCTGGATGAACACTACAGTCTCTATCAGACTGTCATAAGGTTCCTTTATTAATTTATCAGTGCACCAATAAGTATATAGTAAGGAAGCTAATGTTATAAATTATCTAAAATTTGGTACAGTAACTAACCATCATCCATTGCTGCCATGCCAGACTGCCTACCTGGGAAAGGAAGTAGGATGGACACCCAACAAGTTACTTTTCCCCTTATGATTGACACCTTAGTCTTGATGGAACACAAGCTTCAAATTTTTAATGATGCCTTCACTCTACCAATGTTGCCCAAAAAGGTGTCCCATGATTCTCCTCACCTATTTTAGTGTAGTTTAGAGTGGGTCTTTCATTCATAATTTAGCTTTTCTTTCTTCATTCATTGACTAGCCTCAATCTAAACATACTTTTGTCACTTTTTTCTTTGTATTTGTTAGCATTTATTTTCTAATGTTAACTATAAAATGATAGTTGTTTAGATGATCTCTGAACTCCCTTTCAGGTCTAATTCTATGATCTGAAGATCCTTAAGAACAATTTGTATCCTAGTAATTCACAAACAAAACTGTCTCAGATTCAATTCAACAAATACTTATTAAATGATTATTTTTGCATGATATTTGCCACTAATGTCCCCCTCTGTCAGACAAAATAATATCAAAAAGGTAATAGCTATAAAACATCACAAGTTCTGGCACATAATAGATGCTTATTCCCTTCCCCACCTGCCTATCTACCACCAGTATGTTTCTTCATTGCAACATCACCACATCGTTGGTGTCTGAAACACAAATTCTATTTGCTTCTCACAGCCTGGAAAGGGAAAGAAGAGAATGCCGGTTGTATGGAGATCAACCTACCAAAGTTGGGAGAGTGTCATCACCATATTAGCCACAGGATGATGAAATTTTTGGACATACTAGCAACTGAAAATCATCTGTAGAAATCATAGGGTAGGTGGAATCTGCATTGTTGAAAAAAGAAGCCATATCAATGTACCCGTTCATCTTTGAATTGCAGAAGAAACAAAAACACACCATTTTCAAATTGTCAGGGACCATCCAATCAAATTCATAGTCAAAAAGGAATAATCTCTCCATCATCCTTCACAAGTAGTCATCTGTGCCAATTCTAGCCTGCCTAACTCTAAGTTTTCTTTAAGTGTGAAAATGATGCCTTCTATGCCTTTATCCAAGTTACTGCTGTTACTGGCCCTTCTACTACTACACAATATAAAAAAGGTGAAATATTGACACATGTTCAACAATGATTGGTACTGGGAAAGTGCAGACTAAAGGACAAACAATTCCTGTCCTTGTGGTACTTAAATGGCTTAAATGTGGTACTTAAATGCCTTCCACCATTCCTAGTATCATCACTATTTTTACAAATTGTGAAACAGAGGCATGAGAAAGCTAAGGATATAGCAAGGTAGCTAGTCAGTCTAGTGAATGAAATGCCAGATTGGGATTCAGAAAGACTGAATTCCAGTCTGGCCTCTGACACTAACTACTCTCATTTCCTCATCTGTATGATAGGAATAATAATAATAAATAATAATGACAACACCACCTTACTTCCGTGGTTAAGAGGATCAAATGTGGTAATACATTGAGAGTGTTTTACAAACTTCAAAGTGCTCTATAATATTAAATACATTTTATTTTCTTCCTGACTTGCAGTCTAGCATTCTTTTTCTGAGTATACATCTACTTAAACTGGTATCTGGCAATAAATAAATCAAGGAAGACTAAGAAACATTTATTAACCACTCACTTGGTGCCAGGCACCATGCTAAGTGCTAGGGATCAAAGAAAGGGGGAGGGGAACAGCTCCAAATCTCAAGGAGATCACAAGCTACTGGAGGATAGATGATATGCAAACAGTTGCATAAGAGTAAAATAAATACCAGATAAATTTGAGACAATATCAAAGAAAAGTCATTGAAATTAAGGAGGACAGGAAAGGTGCCTTACAGAAGATGGGATCTGAGCTGAGACTTTAGGATAAGCAAGAAGTAAAGGTGAAGGAGAGAACACCTTCTCTTCCTCTGTGACATTGACAAAACTTCTCTGGACATAAAATACTTCTCCTTCTGGCCATAGGGAGGACAGAGAAGTTCCCTTGGGATGGTTCTATGAGCACTCACATCATTGCCTCATTCCACTTAGAACTTTCCCATTCCTTTAAGATGCAACCTCCTAAGTGTCAACAGAAATGGGAGAGCTCTGTATAATACCGCTCCTTGTTCTGGGCCACCACTAACCTGGTTTTTAGGTTTCCTTGAGAGCAGTCAATTCCCACTTCACTAGAGCTCATGTGTACTTGCTTCTTTGCAAAAAGATCATTTAGTCATACTGTGCTGCCCCAGTGCCAGAGGACAAGCCGTGCTTGGCTACCATGGGACCATTGATGACTCAATCAGTTAAAAAATGAACCATAAAACAGGCAAGCAAAGGGTTGATCCGTGAATTATTATATGTGTTCCTGGGTGGGTGTGATCATCTTTGTGCACTTTTATGGTCACAGCTGCTTTGGTGTAACCTCAGAATTTTTTTTTCTTTTATAAGCAGAAGTCTATTGAAAGGGGTAACAGAATGATTTATTATTGCAGCCCCCATTCCAATATACGATTCATTGGCATTTATAGACAGAAGCTACACTTTGGCCAGCACATGCAGAATATTAAAAAGTGAAATAAAACAAAATAAGACAGAAATTGAACTTCTGTTGTTCATAAGGGGGTACTAAATAAGAGAGAGCTGTTGAACAAGTTTTGGAGTGCCCTCCACATGTGCTTAGAAATCTCCATGGAATTGTATTACATTCTTCAGCCAGAAATAAATGTATGGAGAAACCAGGTAATAAAATTTTCATGCATAATCTGCAGCTTGGAACTGAAAAGAATATTATTTTTAAAATTTTATGCTTTTAAAAAATTATAGTCTTTTCCTAATATGCCAACCTACATACTTAAACACAAATGAAGCCCATTCTGTAACAAAGAATAAATATTAAACAAATCCAACTGGCAGAATAACTGTCTATGAGAGGGTATAATACATTCAGTATCCATAGTCCCTCACTTGCCTATTGAAAGGAAGGCAACATACTGAGGGGGCACAGAGCATAATAAAAAGAGACCTGCATTTGGAGTCAAGGAATCAGGTTTCAAAGCCAACTTGATTGCCAATTTCTTGCATGGCTTTAAGAAAGTTATTTAAGCTTTCTAGGATCTAGTTTCCACATTTATAAACCAAGGGAGGTAGACAAGATCACCTTGAAGGTGCCTTAAATCTATGACCACTTGTTCTCTGAGGCACAGATGGATCATTACCATTAATCAGAATTCAGCTGCCTTTCAGTGTTCTTTTCATTTATTGAAATTATTTTCCATAATGTTCTTTGGGCTCTTCTTACTCCTCTCCATTCCCACAAGCTTTCATTTTTATTAAAAGTTTTGCTTCCAAGTTCTAACCCACCCTCCTTCCCATCCCCCCTCCCTGAGATAGCAAACAATCAGATATAGATTATACATGTGCAAATATGTAAAACTTTTCTATATTAATCATTTTGTACAAGAAGACAAAAAAAACATGAAGGAAGGAAGGAAGGAAGGAAGGAAGGAAGGAAGGAAGGAAGGAAGGAAGGAAGGAAGGATATTTGACTTTATTTGTGTGAAAATTACTTTATATTTGTGTTTATCCAATCCCTGGATTTTTCTTGGCAGGTAGACTCCCAAGTATTTTATATTGTCTGTATTTATTTTAGACGGTATTTCTGTATTTCTTGCTGCTGGGATTTGTTAGTAAAATATAGAAATGCTGGTGATTTATGTGGGATCATTTTGTATCCCACAACTTTGCTAAAGTTCTTAATAATTTCAAGTAGTTTTTACTTGACTCTCCAGGATTTTCTAAGTATAGCATATCTTCTGCAAAGAGTGATAATTTTATCTTCTCATTGCTTATTCTAATTCATTTAATTTATTGTCCTTCTCTCATTGCTATAGCTAACATTTCTAACACACTATTAAAATGTAAAGGTGATAATAGGCATCCATACTTCATCCACGATTGTATTGGGAAGGCTTTTGGCTTCTCCCCACTATAAATAATGCTTGCTGATGGTTTTCAACAAATTTTGCTTATCATTTTAAGAAAGCTACATTTATTCCTATGCTCCCTACTGTCTTTAATAGAAATTGGGGCTGTAATTTGTCAAAGGTTTTTTCTGCATCTATTGAGATGTGATTTCTTGAGGTTTTGTTATTGATACAGTCAATTATGCTATTAGTTTTACTAATATTGAAACAGCCCTGCACTCCTGATAAAAATTCCACATTCCACTTCTATGATCCTTGGGATATACTACTGTAATCCCTTGCTACTATTTTATTTTAAAATTTTGTGCCAATATTCATTAGGGAAAAATTTTCTTTCTAAGTTTTGACTCTTCCTGGTTTTGGTATCAGCACAATAATTGTGTCATAAAAGGATTTTGGTAGGATTTCTTCACCTATTTTCCTTAATAGTTTATATCACATCAGGATTACTTATTCTTTAAAGGTTGGGTAGAATTTACATATGAATCCATCTGGTCATAGGGATTTTTTTCTTAGGTGACTTATTCAACTTCCTTTTCTAAGATTGGTTTGTTTAAGTGGTTTTCTTCTTTTGTTTATCTGGGTAATACATATTTTGGTAGATATTCATCATTTCATTTAAATTGTCAAATCTATTGACATATAATTAGGCAAAATATTTCCTAACAATTTTCTTAATTTCCTCTAATTTTATGATAAATTTAACCTTTTCTTTTTTGGTACTGGCGATTTGGTTTTCTTCTTTTTTTAAATCAAATTAAACAATGATTTACCTATTTTATTGTTTTTTCATAAACCAAACTTCTAGTTTTATTTATTAGTTCAATAGTTTTCTTACTTTCAAATTTATTAATCTTCTTTTGATTTTCAGAATTTCCAATTTGATTCTTACTGGGGATTTTTAATATGTTTTATTTCTAGTTGTTTTTTACTTTCATGCCCAATTCATTGATCTGCCTTTTCTGTATTTATTTTTTTTTTTGCATAAGAAATTAGACATATAAATTTTCCCTGAAGTACTGCTTTGCTGCATCCCATAAATTTTGGTATGTTTTCTCATTGTTGTCATTTTCTTTAGTGAAATTACCTATTATTTCTATTATTTGTTCTTTTTTTTAATTTTTATTTTTTGATGTTTAACAATCACTGCCATATAATTGCGATTTTATCCCCCCCACCTGCCCCTCACTACCCCCCTCCCTCCCCACGACTGCATACAATTCTGTATAGATTCTACATATACTTTCCTATTGAGTATATTTTCACTATAGTCATGCTATGTAGTCAGACTAAGATAAATGAAAGAAATCATATACCAAATCAGAACATGATACACCAACACATACACATACACAAACATGATCTGCTACATTATGTGAGTGACTTCCATATTTCTCTCTCTGAGTGTGGAAGGCATTTTGCCTTGAGATCCACCATTGGGATTTTTTTTTTTTTTGTAAGAAGTTCTTGTGTTATTACAAAAATCTAAGTCTACTAGAAAAAACTCTCACACACTGTGGTCGTTGCTGTGCATAAAGTTCTCCTGGTTCTGCTCCTTTCACTCAGCATCAGGTCGTATAAGTCCTTCCAGGCCTCTCTGAAGTCTTCTTGTTCATCATTTCTTATGGCACAATAGTACTCCAATACATTCATATACCATAATTTATTCAGCCATTCCCCAATTGATGGACATCCCCTTGACTTCCAGTTTTTGGCAACTACAAAGAGTGCTGCTATAAATATTTTTGTACATGTGGGACCCTTTCCCATTTTTATGATCTCTTGGGGATACAGTCCTAGTAGCGATATTGCTGGGTCAAAGGGTATGCACATTTTTGTAGCCCTTTGGGCATAGTTCCAAATTGCTCTCCAGAATGGTTGGATGCGCTCGCAGCTCCACCAACAATGAATTAGTGTTCCAACTCTCCCACATCCTCTCCAGCATTTATCATTTTCTTGTTCTGTCATGTTTGCCAATCTTATAGGTGTGATGTGGTACCTCAGAGTTGTTTTGATTTGCATCTCTCTAACCAATAGTGATTTAGAGCATTTTTTCATATGATTATAGATAGCTTTAATTTCTTCCTCTGAAAATTGCCTGTTCATATCCTTTGACCATTTATCAATTGGGGAATGACTTGTATGATTATACATTTGGGTCAGTTCTCTATATATTCTAGAAATGGGGCCTTTATCCCCGAGCTTAGCTGTAAAAATTCTTTCCCAATTTACTACATCCCTCCGGATTTTGGTTGCATTGGGTTTGGTTGTGCAAAAACTTCTCAGTTTAATGTACTCAAAGTTATCCATTTTGCATTTCATAATGCTTTCTATCTCTCCTTTAGTAAAGAATTCTTCCCTTCTCCATAGATCTGATAAATACACTATTCCTTGCTTCTCCAGTTTATTCATGGTATCAATCTTTATACCTAAATCATGTACCCATTTGAACTTTATTCTTGTATATGGTGTCAGGTATGGGTCTATGCCTAATTTCCGCCGCACTGTTATCCAGTTTTCCCAGCAATTCTTGTCAAACAATGAGTTCCTATCCCAGAAGCTGGGGTCCTTGGGTTTATCAAACAGAAGGTTGCTATATTCCTTGCCTACTGCATCTTGAGTGCCAAGTCTATTCCACTTGTCTACCTCTCTGTTTCTTATCCAATACCAAGTGGTTTTGATAATTGCTGTTTTATAGTAGAGTTTGAGGTCTGGTAGTGCTAGGCCACCTTCCCAAGCATTTCTTTTCATTAGTCCCTTTGATATTCTGGACCTTTTGTTTTTCCAAATGAATTTTGATATTATTTTATCCAGCTCTAGAAAGTAATTGTCTGATAGTTTAATTGGTATGGCACTAAATAAGTATATTAATTTGGGTAGAATTGTCATTTTTATTATACTAGCACGGCCTACCCATGAGCAACTAATGTTTTTCCACTTACTTAAATAGCACTTTATTTGTGCAAAAAGTGTCTTGTAATTGTGTTCATATAATCCCTGGGTTTGTTTTGGCAGGTAGACTCCTAAGTATTTTATACTGTCTACCCTAGCTTTAAATGGGATTTCTCTTTCTATCTCTTGCTGTTGGACTCTGTTGCTAATATATAGGAACGCAGAAGATTTGTGTGGGTTTATTTTGTAACCTGCAACTTTGCCAAAGTTGTTTATTAATTCAAGTAATTTTTTACTTGAATCTCTGGGATTCTCTAGGTAAATCATCATATCATCTGCAAAGAGTGATAACTTAGTTTCTTCTTTGGCTATTCTTATTCCTTGAATATCTTTATCTTGTCTAATTGCTACAGCTAACATTTCTAGTACCATATTGAATAATAGTGGTGATAATGGACAACCTTGTTTCACCCCTCATCTTATTGGGAATGCATCTAGCTTGTCCCCATTGCATATAATGCTTGCTGAAGGTTTTAGATAGATACTGCTTATTATTTTATGGAAAGTTCCCTTTATTCCTACGTTCTCCAATGTTTTTAGTAGGAATGGATGTTGTATCTTGTCAAAAGCTTTTTCTGCATCTATTGAGATAATCATGTGGTTTTTGTTAGCTTTGTTGTTGATGTGATCGATAATGCTAATAGTTTTCCTAATATTGAACCAGCCCTGTAGTCCTGGTATGAATCCTACCTGATCATAATCTATTAATCTCGTGATAAGATGCTGTATTCGTTTTGCTAAAATCTTCTTTAAAATTTTTGCATCTATATTCATTAGGGAAATTGGTCTATAATTTTCTTTCTCTGTTTTGTCTCTTCCTGGTTTGGGTATCAAAACCATATTTGTATCATAGAAAGAATTTGGGAGGACTCCTTCTTCCCCGATTTTCAAAAATAGTATATGTAGTATTGGAATTAACTGTTCTTTAAATGTTTGATAGAATTCACTTGTGAATCCATCTGGCCCTGGAGATTTTTTCCTAGGGAGTTCATTGATGGCTTGTTCAATTTCTTTTTCTGAGATGGGGTTGTTTAAGTATTTAACTTCCTCTTCTGTTAATCTGGGCAATTTGTATTTTTTAAAATATTCATCCATCTCATTTAGATTATCGAATTTGTGGGCATAAAGTTGGGCAAAGTAGTTTCTAATTATTGTTTTAATTTCCTCCTCATTGGAGGTGACTTCACCCCTTTCATTTTTAATATTAGTAATTTGGTTTTCTTCTTTCTTTTTTTTAATCAGATTGACCAAAGGTTTATCAATTTTATTAGTTTTTTCATAAAACCAACTATTGGTTTTATTTATTAATTCAATAGTTTTCTTAATTTCAATTTTATTAATCTCTCCTTTGGTTTTCAGTGTTTCTAATTTGGTATTTACTTGGGTATTTTCAATTTGTTCTTTTTCTAGCTTTTTCAACTGCAAGCCCAAGTCATTGATCTCCTCTTTCTCTATTTTATTTATGTAAGCATTCAAAGATATAAAACTTCCCCTAATAACTGCTTTTGCAGTATCCCATAAGTTTTGGTATGTTGTCTCACTATTGTCATTCTCTTGAATGAAATTGTTGATTGTTTCTATGATTTCTTCTTTAACCCAACCCTTCTTTAGAATTAGATTATTTAGTTTCCAGTTGATTTTTGGTTTCTCTTTCCATGGCCTTTTATTACATGTAATTTTTAATGCATTATGATCTGAAAAGGATGCATTGATTATCTCTACCTTTCTGCACTGGATTGTGAGATTTTTATGTCCTAATACATGGTCAATTTTTGTAAATGTTCCATGTACCGCTGAAAAAAAGGTATATTCCTTTCTATTCCCATTTAATTTTCTCCAAAGATCTATCATATCTACCTTATCCAGAGTTTTATTTACCTCCTTAACCTCTTTCTTGTTTATTTTGAGGTTGGATTTATCGAGTTCAGAGAGGGGGAGGTTGAGGTCCCCCACTAGTATAGTTTTGCTATCAATTTCTTCCTTCAACTCCCCCAACCTCTCCTCTAAGAATCTGGATGCTATACCACTTGGAGCATACATGTTTAGTAATGATATTGCTTCATTGTCTATGGTGCCTTTTAGCAGGATATTGTTTCCATCCTTATCCCTTTTGATTAGATCTATTTCTGCTTTTGCTTTGTCTGAGATTAGGATTGCTACTCCTGACTTTCTTACATGAGCTGAAGCACAATATATTCTGCTCCATCCTTTGACCTTTATCCTATGTGTATCCCCCCGTTTCAAATGTGTTTCTTGTAAGCAGCATATTGTTGGATTATGGCTTTTAATCCATTCTGCTATCTGTCTCCGTTTTATGGGAGAGTTCATTCCATTCACATTCACTGTTATGATTACAATCTGTGTATTTCCCTCCAACCTCTTTCCCACCATTTGTGCTTTTAGGTCTCCCGTCTCCCTTCCCCTCCTCAATAGTATTCACTTTTCTCCCCCTCCTCCTGCAGCCTTCCCCTCCTTCTTTTAGCCACCCTCCCCTTTCTTCCCCCTTCCCCTCCTACTACCTATAGAGCTAGTTAGGATTATCTACTTAAGGTTATTGTTCCCTCCTTTGAACAAATCAGATGAGAGTACCTCTCAAACAATGCTCATCTCCCTCCCCTCCTTCCCTCTACTATAGTTTTGTACTTCTTCCTGTGATATAATTTGCCATTTTCTGCTTTCCCCTTTTCATACCTCCTATTACAATCCCTTCTCATACTTAAATCATATTTTTGACATGACATCATTTACTTTATGCCCGTTCCCTCTACATATATCCCTTTTATCGTAATAGCTGCACAGTTCTCAAGATTAACAGGTATCATCTTCCCTTATAGGGAGGTAAACAGTTTGCCCTAATTGAGTAGCAAGTTTTTGTTTTTGTTTTTTCCCCACTGTTTACCTTTTTATGATTCTCTGGAGACCTGCATTTGAAGATCAAATTGTTTATTGAGTTCTGGTGTTTTGGTCAGGAAGCTCTGGAAATCCCTTATTTCGTTGAATGACTTTCTCCTTGCCTGAAATGTTATGCTGAACTTTGCTGGGTAGTTGATCCTTGGTTGAAGTCCCAACTCCTTTGCCTTACGGAATATTGGGTTCCAGTTCTTTCGATCTTTTAATGTAGAAGTTGCAAGGTCCTGTGTGATCCTGACTGTGTGTCCTTGATATTTGAATTGTTTCTTTCTGGCTGCTTGTAGTATTTTCTCCTTCACTTGATAGCTCTGGAATTTGGCAACTATATTTCTTGGGGTTTTGAGTTTGGGATCCCTTTCGGGAGGGGAACGGTGGATTCTTTCGATGACTATTTTGCCCTCTGAGTCTAGTACTTCTGGGCAGTTTTCCTTGATGATTTCCTGGAAGATGTTGTCCAGACTCTTTTCTTCATCATGGGTTTCTGGCAGGCCAATAATTCTTAAATTTTTTCTCCTGGATCTATTTTCTAGGTCAGTTGTTTTTCCAATTAAATATTTTACATTTTCTTCTATCTTTTCATTCTTTAGATTTTGTTTGACTGATTCTTGTTGCCTCATTGAGTCATTAGTTTCTACTTGTCCAATTCTAATCTTCATCGTATTGTTTTCTTCAGTTAGCTTTTGCATTTCCGTTTCCATCTGACCAATTTTTCCCTTTAAGGAGCTATTTTCTCCATTTAATTTTTGTATTTCTTTTTCCATTCAACCAATTTTCCCAGTTAGGTTTTGGGTTTCCTTTTCCGTTTGATTAACTCTTCCTTTTAGGGAGTTATTCTCTCCAGTTAATTTTTGAACTTCCTTTTCTATTTCTTCAATTTTCCTTTTCAGAGTGATGTTCTCATCAGTGAATTCTTTTTTTTATAATTTTAAAATCATTGGCCAGTTTTTCTTTTATATGCTTCTTCAGACGTTCCAGGTAATCTAGTTGTGCTTGCGAGAAATTCATAGTCCCATCTGAGGTTTCAGATGGAAGTACAGTCTCAGCTCTGACCTCTTTGGTGTTTGTGTTTTGGTCCTTATCCCCATAGAAAGATTCTATGGTTTTTTCACTTTTCGTCTGCTTTTTCCGATTCATGATGTTGGCTGAGTGTTGTAGCTTTTGGTTCTTTCAGTCAGAAAATACAGATCTTTTAAGTTGGGCTGCTGTGTGTCTAGGCTGAGAGCAGGCTTTTTTTGTTGTTGTTGTTGTTGTTTCCCAGATCAACCCTGGGGTTAGCTTGTTAGGTGTGTGGGAGGGGTGGTCTGGTCTCAGGAGATCTCCTCAGCTGACTTGAGGCAAAGGCAAGGTCAGGGGATGGTGATCCCAGCTTCCCTATTGTCTTCCCTTTTCCCCTGGAGGGCTGGGGTACACCTAGAAGTTAATGCGTGTTCCTGCCCCTCCTGGGGCTTATCTCCCGGCTCTGAGGCTTGCCTGGGTCTCAGTGCGAATTTTCTCTGCCCTGGGTCATCTGTCCCTCCAGATCGCCTCCGCCACGGTAGGAAGAATCCCCCCTTGCCACTTTTCCAGCCTCTGGTGTTATGAGACCACCCGCCCCCTTCTGCTGTTCCCGCTGATTCAGGATTAATCTGGGGAAGAATTTTATGGTTCCCTCACGGTCATCAGGGGGGAGGAGAGAGCACTTACTGATCACTCCACCATCCCAGCTCTTGGAAGTTCAAGTAGTTGACCCACCGAAGTCCAGTCTTCAGGCTGAAGGTTTCAAGGGCTGCTGCGCTGATATCTGGCGCTCAGCGGCTCTCATCGGCTCGGCCTGGCTTATCTCCTGCTCTGCTGGTCTCACCCGCCACTCTTGGGCCCCTCAGGTCCCCTCCGCCCTGTCGTGCCAACCACGCTGCGCTGTGCGCCGGGGTCTTACCCCTGGAGAACAGATCCCTCCAGTGGACCCTCCAGTCCAACCTGGGCTCCGAATCCGTCAAAGTCCGTCACCCACTGGATTCTACACCTCCAAAGTCTGGTCAGACTCTCCCCCCAGAGATATCCAGAGGAGTTTTTCCAGGAGCTTAGGTGAGTCGTTGCTTTCACTCCGCCATCTTGGCTCCGCCCTATTATTTGTTCTTTTACCCACTTGTTTGTAGGATTACATTATATAATTTTAATTGATTTTTAAATTTCTTTCCATTGTCCATTATTTAATGCAATTTTACTGCACTATAATCTAAAAGAGGATGTATTTACTATTTCTGCTTTACTGCATTTGGCTATGATGTTTTTATGTCCGAATTCATGATTAAATTTTATGTGGTGCCATGTACTGCTCAGAAAAAAAGATATATTCCTTTCTATTCCCATTCAGTTTTCTCCAGAGATCTATTATATCTAATTTTTATAGAATTTCATTTGCTTCCTAAACTTATTTCTTGTTTTTTTAAAATTTTGTTTTGTTTGTTTTTTAGTATTTTCTAGTTTTGAGACAGGAAAAGTGAGGTCCCATGCTCTATTTTCTATTTCTTTCTGTAACTCATTCAGTTTCTTCTTCAGCCATTTAGATACTAAGTCATTTGGTGCATATATGCAATATGACTTCATTGTCTGTGGTACTTTTCAGTAAGATATAGTTTCCTTCTCTCTTTTAATTAGATCCATTTGTTTTTGCTCCTGTTTTGCCTGAGATCGTGATTGCTACCCCTGTTTTCTTTGCTTCAGGAAAGTATAACAGATTCTGATCCAGCCCCTTACCTATACCCTGTGTGTATCTCTCTGAATCAAATGCGTTTCTTGTAAAAAAAAATATATGGTAGGATTATAGTATTTAATCCAATCTACTATCTGCTTCTGTTTTGTGGGTGAGTTCATCCCATTCACTTTTATAGTTATGATAACTGTCTATTTCCCTCTATGTTATTTTTCATTTATCCCCCTCTCTCTGACACCCTATCCTTCCTCTCCTCACAAGCATTTTACTTCTGATCACCACCTTCCCCAATATACCTTCCTTTTTATCAGCACCTCTTCTCCCTTCTGTTATCTCTACCTATTTTTATTTCATTATTGAATAAGATAGATTTCTATACTCAACTGGGTATAGGTGTTACTGCCTCTTTGATCCATTTTTGAAGAAAGATTTAAACTTTACCTGCCTCCCCTTCATCTTCTACTCCATTAAAATAACTTTCGTGAATCTTTTATGTGGGATAATTTACCCCATTTAATCTCCCTTCTCCTTTTTCTCATCCCTTTATTTTGTTTTTCTTTGGGGGGAGTATCATCCAATCAATGTCACCTTATATCAAGGTCAACCTCTGTCTCCATATGCTCCCTCTAATAGCTCTTATAGTAACAAATTTGTTAAGAGTTTCAAATATGATTTTACCACATCAAAATATAAACAGTTTAACCTTTTTGATTCTCTTTTTTTTGTTGTTGTTTCTTTTGTATTTTTTTTAAATGTTTCCCTTAAGTCTTGTATTTGGAGGTTATATTTTTCAACTCTGGTCTTTTAATTTTAAAGTCCTCTATTTTATTAAATGTCTATCTTCCCCCAGAAAGATTACATTCAGTTTTGTTGGGTAGGTGATTCTTGGTTGTAATCTTAACTCTTTTGCCTTCTGGTATATTGTATTCCAAGCACTCTGGTTGTTTAATGTGAAAGCTGCCAATTCCTTTGTAATACTGAGTGTAGCTGTATGATATATGAATTGTTTCTTTTTGCCTGCTTGTAATACTTTTCCTTTGATCTATGACCTCTGGAATTTGGCTTTGATGTTCCTGGGAATTTTCATTTTGGAATCTATTTCAGGTGGTGATCAGTAGATTCTTTTAATTTCTATTTTACTCTCTGATTCTAATATATCAAGGCAAATTTCTTTGATAATTTCTTGAAAGATTTTGTCCTAGCATTTTTAAAATTATTTGATTAATTTATTATTTAATTTAATTATTTAATTAATTAAACAATTTTTTATTACTTAATTGTATTATTACTTAATTAAATTTAATTAAATTTTATTTTCCACTTTACCCTCTGGTTCTAATATATCAGGGCAAATTTTCTTTGATAATTTCTTGAAAAATGTTGTTCCAGCATTTTTTTAATAATAGCTTTCTGGTAGTCCAATAATTCTGTTATTAACAGGGATAATTGTGGCACCTGCCTCACAGGGATGTACTAAAGATCAAAGGTGTTAATGTAAGTAAAGTACTTTGCAGACTTTAAAGTTTTTGCATCTAGCATTGCAGTGCCATGTTTTGCCTTCATTTACAAAGAAGTTAAGAAGCAGAGCCCTGATCACCATGCTTGTCATTCTGACTACAGAACTCTTTCCTTTGGGATAAGCTTTCTCCCAAGACCAGACTAAGACCTGGGAAAGAGCTTGGAAATGCACTGCATTAAAGATTACACCCAGTCACCCAGGAGAGAATCAGAGTTTTCTTTCAGGAATCCCCCAGTTAAAGTGCCATAGTCTATGAGAGAGCTTGCCTGGTCCCCCTTATTGCTAATGCCTTCCCTCTGTTTGGTCATTTCTAATTTGTCCTGAATATACTGGATTTTGTTCATACTTACATACATGTTGTTTACCCCATCAGATTGTGAACTACTTGAGGGTGGGGACTGTCCTTTATCTTTCTTTGTATCTCCAGCACTTAGCACAGTGCCTGGCGCATAGTGATATTCTAACAATTGTTAATAGTACTAATGATGGGAATACTAGGTGGTAAAGTGAATAAAGTGCCACACCTAACTCAGGAAGCCTCATCTTCCTGAGTTCAAATATGACCTTAGACATTATATGCTGTATGACCCTCACCCTGTTTGCCTCAGTTTCTTCATCTGAAGACTAAGCTGGAGTAGGAAATGGCAAACCAGGTCTCTATCTTTGCCAAGATAACCCCAAGTGGGGTCAAAAAGAGTAGGACACAAGTGAATTGAGTGAACAACAACAAAATAATGATGAATTATATGATAAATGAAATGATAAAAACAGACTGATAGATTAGTATTAGTACTAATACAACATTCATGTCTATTGCCTGAATGACTGATTGAATCTGAGAATTCATTTAGCAATTACATTTTACATTGGTATTTGGAAGATTTCAAAACTTTTGTTGACTGAAATCTTTTTTTTCCTTTCTTTCTTTTTTTACAAGGTAATCAAGGTTAAGTGATTCGCCCAGTGTGACATAGCTAATAAGTGTCAACTCTCAGAGGTGGTCAGGTCTTCCTGACCCCAGGGCCAATGCTCTATCCACTGTGACTCCTAGCTTCCCCCATTTTCTTTCTGTCTTTCTTTCTCTCTCTCTTTTTAAAAATAATAATCCAAGTTTATAGAGAGCCTTGGCACTTATTTTAGGAGAAATGACTCCAAGCAAAGAATACTCACCTGACGAGCTGAGATTCACAGATTATAATTTGGTTCATCTCAGCAGATAAAAGGGACCGAAATGACATTGAATGATATAGTGCCCTGACCAAGACTGTCCCATTATCTAGTAATTTCACTGACTGCCACCATCCTTCTACCTTGGAATTTCTCATGGAGCAAATCCCTGTTGATGCCTTAAAACAGAGCCAGAACCTCTTCCTCAGTCAATAAGAACTACCTCCCCCCACCAGTGTCTCAAAACTACCGATAACCTACACAAGTAGAACTGTAAGGAAAAATTCCTGGTCCCAAAGGATTCTCCCTACCCATAGGGAGGATGCAGTTGAAATCTCAATTATGGAGCCCAGGCTAGTGGGCCAGTGTCTCTTTGCAAGATTCTTTTAAGGTTTGAAGTATTGACTCAATGGCAGTAACTCAATATTCATCATTGCACTGGGATATTGTAACATTTTAGAATGGAAGTCCCTTCAGTGGACAGATTCTTTTTGTTGGGTTATTTGGTCCCTAGTGCCTACAGCATTCTCTAGCCCTGGGAAGATAGGAAGGGAAGGATGAATCTGTGATTCATGGCACCCATGATTCTAATGGGATAGAGAATTCCCAGTAAGGGCTTTACTTAGTAAAAATACCTACAAGTCTACCGGAAAGGACAATGTATCATAATGAATAGAGTGTAAAAAATATAGTCAGGAAGAGTTCAGTTTACAGTCCTTTGATGACCCTTGTGTGGTATGGAACCATGGGAAAATCACTGCTACTCATCCTATTTTCTCATCTGCAAAATGGGGATCATAGTAACCAGATCTTACCCCACAGGATGATTGTGAGGCTCAAATAATATAATGAAAATTACTACCTGTGTGACCTCCTCCAAGTCACTTTATACCTCCATTTTTCCAACTATCAAGGGAGGCAGTTTAGCTTAAATGGTCTCCATTACTTACTCAAGTAATGATGAGTTACTTTAAGGCTCACAAAGCCCTTCTACAGCTCTACCAGAGGCTCATTGATCTCCAGCTGAGCACACACACACACACACACACACACACACACACACACACACACACACACACACACAAAGTCCATGAAGTCGAATCAAGGAACAGAGAAAAGGGAAAGGACTTGGCAAAAGTCATGCAGAAAGTCGGTAGTAGAGCCTGGATTTAGTCGTCTCTCTTCTGCCTCAGAATCCTGAGCTCCTCCCGCTGTTGTCCCCTCTCATTGATGGAGAAAGAGCCGTTTCAGCAGAGGGAGTTTCCTACACCCTGAGGAAATGTTAGATCCTTATCATATCTGCAGATGTGTATATAATTCTTATATTTTGTTTGATCAGATGCGGTTTGTACCAGAAGATGTTCCTTTCACATCATATCAGATAACTGATATGTTCTGGTCACCTAATATTTAGATTGATTTCAGTTTATGTCTCTGCTCTGATCAAGGATATTCAATGGTTCCTTGCTGTCTGAACTCTGAAATCTAAATTCCTCTGCTTGGCCTTCTTGATATAATCCTTCCAGTTGGCTAGTTTTTAATCGTTCTTTTATCTTCCACAACAATTAGCTTAATAGTGCCCATGAGATGACACCCTCAAGGCTTCCTGCTCCCCTTTAGTCACTCACTCCATCATCTAGTCCAGAATCAAAACCTTCTAGTCATTGGTGACTTTCCTCTTTCCCTCACACTCCGCAGTCAGTTAGTTGACAAATCCTGGAAATTATTCCTCAATTCCTCTCTAATTGACCTCTCCACATAATTAAATGTTGTCTTAATCAACATGAAGCAGACATTCTGTGTTCTTCTCAGGGACAGTTTGGCATAATGCAGATACTACTGGATTTGGAATAAGGGAGGTCTTGTGGTAAAATTAATTTCTCCCTCAGACAAACATCTCTGTGGCAGTGGACAAGTGATTTCAGCCTCAGTTTCCTCATATGTATTATTAGGATGGTGATATCTCACATACAATGCAAGGGTTATTCTGAAGTTCAAATGAGATAATGCATACCAAGCACTTTGGACAATTTAAGATGTTATATAAAATTCACTTCTTACCATTTTAGATGGGAGAAATTGGTCAAAGATAATACAATAGATACAGCCCTAGGTCAGGAGCTAGAGGACCAAACCCAGGTTGAATTTCACTTCTGCTACTTACAACCTGGGTGATCTGGTGGAAGTCAGCTGGCCTCCTTCCACCTCAGATCCTCATCTGTAAAATGTGTGGCTTGTACTGGGTGGCCTCAGAGGCCTCTCCCAGCTCCTAGATCTAGGAATTTATGACCTCCTGCTGGAGGTTAAAGAGAAATGGATTTCCAGCCTCTATAAGACAAGTTCCTAACCAGAGATATACAGAACTAGAACAGATTGCCTCAGGATGTAGTAAACTCCCCATCACTAGTACTAGGCAAGCAAAGGTGGAGGTGACCACCTAGCAAGGATTCTTTTTAAATAATTCCTGCTCATAGTCTCCTGCCACTCAAAGATTCTGATTCTGTTGCATACTTCACAGTTTCCTCTGAATAAAACAATCAGAAGCCCATAATTTCCAGATTCCAAGGAATGAAGCATGGACATTGAGTGAAAATACTACTTTCAAGAGTCTTGAGACATTTTCACCAAAGGGAAGAAAGGAAGGAAGGAAGGAAGGAAGGAACGAAGGAAGGAAGGAAGAAGGAAGGTTGGTTCCATGTAACTTGACCACCTCATCAAGATGCATTCCTACAATGCTGACTTTTCACTGGAGTTACATCTCCCCAATTCAGATAACTTGAGAAGGGATTGCCAAAGAATCTAGAGATAAGACAACTATTTGGAGGCGAATTGGCCTCTAGGGCAGTGTTTCCTAAAAGTGCATATAGATTTTGACCAATTACTGATTGTAAATTGATCTTAAATTAAAAGAAAAAGCCTCTCAATGTAGGAAAAGAACTGGATAGTGGAGGGCTTGGTAGTGGGAATGGATACCAGACTAGCTTCAGGGCATTCTAGCTTGTTGGGCTCCTTTTAGGATTAAAAAACAAAGCAGTTAGGTCACAAAAGATGGTCTTCCTCTTCATTTGATTCCTACTCTTAGCAGTAATAGCTGTGATGAAGCCCAGCTGGAACACAAAATTAGCCTCTTGTGGCTGATCTATTGGTCCCTTAGCCCAGTCTCTTGGTAGTGCTGCAGAAAACGGAAAATGAAATGCTTGCGGTCAGCACATTTCTGATATCCAGGTTAAGCCTTTTGAAACAAATACATTAGTTCACGAGAAGCTTCTTGTCTTTTAATCACTTTTCAGGTTCAGATGGGCCTCAATTCTAATTAAACTTGACCTTGTTTAAAGTGAAACCAGGATACATGTTTGAACTAGCTAGCAGGACCCAGAGAGCTTTGGATATTATCTTAGAGCAGTTTTCTTAGACATAAAAATTTCCAGTATTCTCCATCATTTCCAGATCTTAGGAGGTGAGAGCTAGAGCTAAAAGCAGAAACTTAGACGTCGCTTAGTCCAGGCACTTAATTTTATAGCAGAAGAAACTGATACTACAAGATAATTAGTAAGCTGAAAGAGAACTTGGAGGTCAGCCAATCTGACCCTCGCATTTTAACAAATGAGGGAACTAAGACTGAGGGAGCTCAGGGATATTTCCAGGGCCATGCAGTCAATAACTGTCTGACACAGGATTTGGATCCCAGTCTTGTAATTTCAAGTTAGAACAAAGTGTTTACTATATGCCAGTCATTGTGCTTATAGTCAGTGATAAGATGTGAGCAGGCACCAAGACAGTCCCTGGCCTCAAGGACCTTCCATTCTAATGGGGAAGACATTAAAGAAAATGAGCTAACAAGGGGATGCTGGGATGGGAAGAGATCCATGGAGGGGCCCAGTTTGGATCTGAGAATGGAGCCAGGAAAGAAGTGAAGGTGTGAGCCCTGCTGTCCTGAGCCCTTCCTCAAAGTGGAGGCCCTGGCACAACTCACACATCAGAGGATGGGCTACTGAGAGGGGCAATCATCCCAAGCAAAGGGTCACAGATGTAGAGGGATCCTCCAGGGAGAGAGAGGTGTTGGAGCATTCCATGGAAGTCTGGAGAGCCAGGGAGCAGAGCTGGGAAAGAAGGGAAGGGAGATTCAGCAAAGAGGGTGACTAGCCCAAGGATCTACGCATCAAAGGCTGAACTTCAAAGTAGATTCTCTGACTTTAGGGACAACTAGGTGGTGCAGAGAGCATGCGGCCTGGAGTCAGAAAGAGTCATCTTCATGAGTTCAAATCTGGCCTCAGACACTTACTTACTAGTTGTGTGACCCTGGCAAGTCACTTCACCCTACTTTCCTCAGTTTCCCCATCTGTAAAATGAGCTGGCAAAGGAAATAACAAACTACTTGAGTGTCTCTGCCAAGAAAATCCCAAATGACTTGACTGAACAACAGTTTTAACTTGAAGTAATTCTTCTTGTTGCTGTACTATAACATCTCACCAAGATGCTAGGGAATGCTGTGGGTTTGAATTGAGCTAAGACAGCTGCATTCATCCTGTTAGATAAGGAAGTTCAAAGGGGAGAGGGGAAAAGAAAGGAAACAGACTGAGTGAGGAGAAAAAGAGAAAAGGGAGGGGGAAAGAGACAGAGATAGAAGAGAGAAAGAAGGAGGAGGGGGAGGAGGAAGAGGAGGAGGAGAGAGAGATTAGAAGTGAGGATAAGGCATACTGGTATACTCTAATATACCAATGGATACATCAGTCTCCAGAGTGCACATCTATTCAGCTTTTGAACTGAATTCTAGAACCAGTGGTCTTTACCTCATAAAAAACTGTTCTCCTAGAAGAGGGCTGGCAATCCGATGATGGTTGATCTGGACACTTCATGTGGCTGACCATAAAGGAATCATGGTGTAGACTGAGCATAGGAGTTGTAGGGGATGCCATCTGCACAAGAGCAGAGAGTACCTCACTCACTCTGTCATTTCCTCACCCGCCCTTGAAGTCTTGATGTATTCAGGGTAGCACAAGGTCATTTAATTAAAGTCAATTGAATCAGATATAGAGAAAATTATATTCTGCTGTCTCATTGATTAGCTTTACAAATAACTCTTCTCTTGTTAGAATAGGAGATAATTTAGAAGGAGGATATAGTAGACAGAGTATTCCAGGGATTAAAGGACAATCTATGAGGCACGGACTAACCGTATGATCTCAGATGTCCATAATTAATCTTTGTAGGGTCTCTGCTATGTTTTCTGCAAAAGTGAAGCTTAATAGTTTCCCATTTTTATCTTACAAGGGCCTAATTAGGGTTAAAAAACA
The DNA here is from genome assembly GCF_028372415.1 of Notamacropus eugenii. NCBI lineage: Eukaryota > Metazoa > Chordata > Mammalia > Diprotodontia > Macropodidae > Notamacropus > Notamacropus eugenii. The sequence goes on from NC_092873.1 coordinate 529,918,009, forward strand.
GCATCTGCTGTTTCTCCCATACAAAGATGAGGCCCCTACTGCCATCAGTATCATGGGCCCATCAGATGTTGGGTATACTCTAATATCATCTGATGGGTTCCATCAGAGGAAGTGGCCCAGACCAGCTGTCCTTCCCAGTCTCCTTTCTGACCACTAGCAGCACAAACCCAGGAGGACAGAGTGGCACAATGGAGCAGAGTCAAGAGATCTGATCCAATGGAGAATTTTTTCCATGCCCTGGGCCTTCAGGCCTTGGGAATCAATCTGGTCTTTCCCTGATGGAGTAGCCAGATCTCAGATTCCAGTAGCAAGCTGGGGTTCTGAGGAAGAGTTGGTCTTAAAGTAAGGAACTACAGAGGAAAGAGAGAGAGAGAGAGAGAGAGAGAGAGAGAGAGAGACAGACAGACAGACAGACAGACAGACAGACAGACAGACAGACAGACAGACAGAGACAGTGACAGAGACAGAGACAGAGACAGAGAGGAAGGGAGGGAGAATGCCATCCTTGATCTCTTAAAAAGGAGGTTCAACTCCCAGCCCTAATCCCTTAGCAAGGCAATGACAAGGAATTTTTCAGATTTAGGACACAGTTAAGAAACAACAAACTTTTAAAAGACATTATTTTGTTGAGGAGACCTTGAGAACTCAATCACCTCTGGGACAGAGGCAGAGATCCCAGGTCAGGGAATATTTAACCTGGAGGTCAGAGGATCCCAGATTGATGTCTGGTATGAGAGTGAGAGGTTATCACATCCAACCACCCATTTTATAGATGAAGAGTTGCTCTGCAGTTAGGGACATCCCTGAGGCTGCAGTTTGTAAATGTCCATGTCCAGATTCCAAACTGATTCCATGACTCCAAACCTAGCACTCTTTCCACAGTTCTGTGCATCCTTGGTCTGGATGCCCTGGCACCCAGGGGCCCTCTTGCCTCCATGGATCCCAATGAGAAACCTATCCTCCATTAACAGTGCCACTTATTGAAACTCCACATTACCCTAGAGGTCAAACTCTATTGCCACCTCCCCCATAAATTAATCAGTCAATAAGTGCCTACTACGCACCAGACATTTTGTGAGATCCTGAGGATAGAAGGGCAAAGAATAATCTCAAATTTCCAGAAGCATACATTTCACAGGGGAAGACAAAAAAGACATATAAAAATAGAGAATAAATAGGAAGTTGTTAAACAAAAGGGGGTTTTACAGGGAAAGCCAGGACCATTTGAGATGGTCAGGAAATGCTTTGTGTAAAAGATAACACTTAAGCTGCATCTGAAAGGAAGAGGACTCAGTGAGGCAGAGATAAGGAGGGAGTTCATTCCAGGTATGAAGCACAAAGAAGAGGACAGTTTGGCGGGAGCAGAGTCTAGGAAGCTCAGTAATGTCTAGTAGAGTTGGACTCATGGGTTGGGGCCATGAAGCATCCTCCGACTCCATGATCCCTCCTCACTTTCCAGCAAAAAGCGTTCCATGTCTTCAACTGCTCTGACAATATTTTGTCTGATGCTTCCATTTGTCTTTAGAATGTTTTACCTTAAATCATACACATTGTGGACACATTCTCTTCATTCTTCCCACATGGATTAGAAATTCCTTGAGAACAAGGTCTGTGTTGTTCTGTGAATTCCCAGACCTTAGCCCAGTGCTGGACATGTGGTATGGGCATAATGAAGGGGTATTAAAGCAAAGTAACATGTCTAGAAATGGACTCCTTGGAGGGGATAGATTGAGGAATCTGAGGTGGGAAAACCAGGACTTGAAACCAGTCTCAGAGACTTTGTATCCATGTGACCATTGGTCATTTACTGTATTACCATTACAATTCTCAGACTCACTTTCTTCATCTATAAAATGTATGTGACTATATAGCACTTAACTAAAAGTGTTGTGAAATTGAAATCTTTCAGAATTTCTTAAGCACTTACTATGTACCTGACACTGGACCAGCTGATGGAAATACCAAGACAAAAATGTAGCAATATTTGTCCTCAAGTAGTTTCCATTCTATCAAGAGAAGCGTTATGTACATATAAGTATGCATAACACATACATAGTAAATATAATACAATTTTTGGGGAAGCTCTGTCAAGTGAGGATCAGAACATGATATTATACAGAAATGCCTTATATATGTGTGAATATATATATATGACTCGTGTGTGGATATAAATACATATCTATCAATCTTTCTCCATAAACTTAGAAACACACAAGTCATTGTTTGTGTATATCTGTGTATATGTATATATCCATACATATATTTTTGTGTGAATATGTATGTATGTGTCAATGCATATATGAATCATTATTTGTACATATGTGTGTATGTATGTATCCATTCATACATGAATCATTGTGCATATGTATATATGTGCATTTATCTATGTATTCATGTATCTATACATATATGAATCATTGTAGAGGAAAATTTTGTTAAGTATCTGTGTGTATGTGTCTGTGACGTAGTGTTTTATTAACCATAAAGCAGTATCTGAATGTCATTAATTCATTATTTCTTACCTTCCCTTTACCAGGTCAATAATTTTCAAAATTCTTGGCACATAGAAGACACTTAATAATTACTTGTGATGTGAACTAGCAAGATCTGCTCCTTGCTGGTTAGCGTAAGCATTATTCTAGTTGTCAACTGAGCTTACCAAGCAGGCCCATAATGGTGGTTTGCAATGGACCCAGCCCCATCTGGAATCAACTGCACTCTGGGTACCACTGACTTGCTAATTAATTCCTCACTTCCTCTACTGTCCATCTAGGATCTCACAGTAATATACATGACCTCAAAATTATAACAAAAACCTTCATCTCCTTCAGAAATTTGGCTGCATCTGTCAGATAAGCATCACTGATGAAAAGATTCTATTTCTTAAGTAGTTTATTAACTAGGATTATCTCAGCTTAGCAAACCCCCGACTGGGACAATTAAAAGTTAGTCCATGATTTATTGTCATCCATTACTCTATGAATATGAATATAATATTCCCTATTTACCCAGCATCATAACAAGCTTTCAACATCTGTCAACAAAAATTACTGACCTTATTGAATGGTTGGGAAAGTGAGTGCCAGGGACATCTGCCACTTAAAATACCACGGATTGGGAGAGGCAGAATAAATTACCTAGGGTATATAGACTGCCTATATACCCTAGGACCTTGCCTATCTTATTCCCTCTTTTATTGAAAGATTCATTACAAGGAGGACGGTTCATAGGTCCAGAGCTGCAAGGTACTTCGTAGTTTATCTGGTCTAACCTCCTCATTTTTAAGGTCACACAGGTAGTATGGACATTACGTGAGTTAGGAATTGAAGTCAGGACTACGCTAAATCAGAGAATTGCATAATCTCCGAGGTGCAAAGGTTCCTTCACATATGACATGTGTTTTTAATTTTTAAACATTTTTACTTAAAGTTTTGAGCTCCAAATTCTACCCTTCCCTGAGATGGTAAGTAATCAGATATAGGTTATACAAGGATGTAATGCATTTCCATATCGGTCATTTTATACAAGACTTGAACAAGGGAAAAAATGAAAGGGAGTGAAAAATAGCATGTTTCAGTCTGTATTCAATCAGTACCAGTTCTTTCTCTGGAGGCAGGTAGTAGGCTTCATCATTTGTCCCTTGGGATTGATTGTCTTGGATCATTGTATTGCTGAGAAGAGCTAAATCATTCAATTCATCAAACAATATTGTTGGTAGAATGTATAGCCTTCTCTGGGTTCTCTTCACTTCACTTTGCAATAGTTCATGTAAGTCTTCCAAAGTTTTACTGAAATTATCCTGCTTTCCTTTTCTTATAGCACAATAATAGTCCATTACTATCATATACTGCAACTCGTTTAGCCATTCCCAAATTTGATGGACATTCTTTTGATTTCCAGGTCTTAGCCACCACAGAAAAAGCTGTTATAAATATTTTTGTATATATAGGTCTTTTTCTTTTTTTGAATGTCTTTGGGATATGGACCTAGCTGGTATTGTTGGAGCAAAGGCCATTCACAGTTTTATAACCCTTTTTTGGCATAGTTCCAAATTGCATTCCAGAATGGTTGAATTAGTTCACAACTTTACCGACAGTGCATTAGTGCCCTTCAGATCCCTCCAACATGCAACATTTCCCTTTTTTGTCAAATTAAACAATCTGATAGGTAGGCGGTGGTACCTCAGAGTTGTTTTACTTTTCATTTCTCTGTGATGAGAATTTTGCTTTCCTCAATGGTAATTTAGAGCACTTTTTCATATGACAATCGACAGCACTGACTTCTTTGTCTGAATACTGCCTGCTCATATCCTTTGACCATTTATTGGTTGGAAATAACTTCTACTTTTATACATTTGATTCAGTTCTCTATGTATCTGGGAAGTGAGGTCTTTATCAGAGATACCTGTTGCAAAATTTTTCCAAGTTTTCTGCTTTCCCCATAGTCTTGATTGTGTCTAAAAACTTTTGAATTTAACATAACCAAAGTTATCTGTCTTTTTAGTATAGACACCCAAATAAAAAGAAAGATTAACACTTCCTTTAAATAAAGAGGAAAGAGGAATGAAAAATAGGTTAGCATAGGTCCATAACCTACCAAAATACTTTTGGAGGAAATAGACATTGCTTCACCAAACAACAAAGGTTGAAAACAGTTAAAAAGATATCTAATTTACAGTTTGCAATGCTGTCTATATTTACATTGGTGCTAAATTCTTCCCTCATACACACATCTGACAGATAAACCATTCCATACTCTGGTGTTTATGGTATCACCCTCTGTGTGTAAATCATGTACCTATTTTGACTTCATCTTCATTTGTGGTATGAGATGATGGACTATACCTAGTTTCTACCATACTGCTTTCAAGTTTTCCTAGGAGTTTTTGTCAAATAATGAGTTTTTGTTATAAAAGCTTGTATCATTGGATTTATCATATACTAGATTACTATGGTCATTTACTGCATGAAACCTCCACCTAATGCTTTCCACTGATCCACACTCTATTTCTTAGTGAGTACCAGATTATTTTGATAATAACCACTTTATGATACAGCTTCAGATCTGGTATGGCTAGACCACCGTCTTTTACTTTTTTTTTCTATTGATTCCCTTGATATTCTCAAGTTTTTGTTCTTCCAGGTGTTTTATTATTATTTTTATTGTTATTATTTTTATTATTGTTTTTCCAGCTCTAAAAAATAATTTTAACAGTTTGCTTGGTGGGGCACTTTATAAATAGATTAATTTAGATAGAATTGTTATTTGTATTATATTGGCTTTACCTATCCATGAGCAATTAATATTTTCCCAGTTTTTAGATCTGACTTTATTTGTATGAAAAATATTTCATGGTTGTGTTCATATAGTTTCTGGGTTTGTCTTACCAGGTAGATTCTGAAGTATTTTATTTTGTCTACAGTTATTTTACATGGATTTTCTCTTTCCATCTCTTGCTATTGGGTTTTGTTGGTTATATAGAGAAATACTGTTGATTTATGTGAGTTTATTTTATATCCTGAAACTTTGTTAATTTCTTAATAATTTCAAGTAGGTTTTTTGAGTTAATTCTCTAGGATTTCCTAAGTATAAAATAATATCATCTGCAAAGAACAATAATTTTGTTTCCTCATTGCCTATTCTAATTCCTTTAATTTCTTTTTTCTTCTCTTATTGCTATTGCTATCTTTTCTAGTTATATTTAATAGTAGATGTGATGATGGACATCCTTACTTCACCCCTTATTGTACTGGGAAGGCTTCTAGCTTATCCTTATTACATATACTGGTAGCTGATGGTTTTGGATAAATGTTACTTATTAGGAATGAGTGTTATATTTTGTCAAAGGCATTTTCTGCATCTGATAAGATAATCATATGATTTCTGCTGTTTTTGTTATTGATATGGTCTATTATGCTGATAGTTTTACTAATATATTATTTCATAATATATCATATAGACATATTTCTTAATAAAATCATTTTCTATCATGACACAAACCAACTTGCTTGAGACCTCAAGTGAGTGAGGACCTACTGCTTCATGAGACATCCCTTTGAATACTTGTACATCTTTGATTCTTCGACAGTTTTGCTTGACTTGGTTTTCCACTTCATATAAAGTCAACAATTTATCTCTCTATGATGACCAATTCTACCTGCTTTAGTTCTGATCTCCAGAGTCAAGCAGAGAAAAGTTTTATCACTCTTCAGAGGCAGTGAGATGATGCTGTAGACAGAATGCTGGAACTGGTCAGGAAGACTTGAGTTCAGATTCAGCCAAAGACACTTGCTGGTTATGTGACCCTGGGCTCTGTCTGTCTCAGTTTTCTCAACTGTAAAATTGGGAAAATAATAGCATCTACCTCCTGAATTTGTTGTGAGGATCAAATGAACTCATATATGTAGAGTTCTTTAGAAACCTTAAAACACTATATAGACACTACCTATCTCTACTCTGGACAATGGCCTTTTAAATGACTGGACAGCTCATATGTCCTTTTAGACTTTTCTTAGTCAGACTAAACATCTTTCCATGGAGCTGCACATGACATGCAATTGAAGTATTTTACCTGGGAGGGCCTGAGAGTCAACACAGTCTAGTAGAAAAGATCAGGAGTTGGGGGTCCCTCCTCCAAATCTCACTTCTGATACCCATTATCCATTTAACCTTGGACAACTCATTGGATCTCTGTTTACTCAGTTGTAAAATGAAAGGGTTGGACTCCAGGACCTCCAAGACCCTATCAAGCTCTAAGTCTATGAGATAATGATGATGATGATGATGATGACGGCTAGCATTCATATGCTTCTTTGAAGCTTGCAAAATACTTTACAGGTACTTTATTATTTGATCCTCAAGACAACCCTGGACTGAGTTGTACCAGAGCTGGTTCCTGCCAGCTTCAGAATACTGATTATTAGATTTCAGTGTGAAAATTTAGCTTTCAGAACTCTATTTGTAGCAGTTGTAGCAATACTACAAATCAGGGCTTGATTTATTGTTTTGTTGATGAAAATTTTAATAATGTAGATTAAATTTTAAAATGTATCCTGGTACATTTTTTCCAAATATCTGATTGTTAAATATTTACCAACACATCATTACCTGAAAGGTATGTCATATTATTTTTCAGCATTTTGTAGATGAGAAAAGAAATGTTAAATTACTTGCCTCAGGGTTTTATAGCTAATAAGTGTCCAAGGCAGGTGTGAATTCAAGTCTTTTGCACTATAATTTCAGTATTCTAACTGCTATGTGGCCTACTGGTTACTTTCCTCTGCATGTCCTCCAACTATTCAATGTCCTTCCTGATTCTTGACCAAGAAAATTGCCACAGTCTTCCCATTGTGGCCCAGTCATAGAAGTGGGGATTCTCTAAATTTCTGCTTGGGAACAAAGGGGAGTCTGGGAGTTTTTGTTTAAAATCATCCCTATCATAAACTTCTTTGGACTCCTTATTTCCTTCCCTCATGCACCTCCCCCTCGGTAAAGAACTAGGATGTCCAAAACAATCCATGAGTAAGCAGGGGATTGCTGATGTTTTCTCACCAACTGTCCAACTCAAGAGAGCCCCACATCCTTTCCATGAGAATTCTGTCTCCCTGAAAGAGAAGCAGATTAATATATACAAATACACACATATACATACATACATGCACATGCACATAAACACAAACACATATATGCATACATGCACACATATATTTCTATCACAATCACATCTCAGAACTTTGGTTAAAATAGTATTGAAGGGAAATTAAGGTACAGTGAGTTATGCTTCACATTGCACTCACATGACTCATCAAGTGTAGATGAATAGAACACATAACCAGGGAAATATGAATCAATCACATGACATTTCACCATTATGTTCTGTGCTCAAATGATATGATTTCCAGATAGCACAGAATTGTGTAAGGGCAGTTTAGTCAGGAAGTTTCTCATCCAAAAAAAGAGAAGATTCTATGTTGACATGATAACCATCTTTAAATAGTGAAGTCTGTGCCTTGAACCCTGGCCTGGCCATGAGTCAGGAGGATCTAGGTTCAGATCTCACTCCAGGTACTTATGATCTGTCAGATCCTGGACAAATCACTTTAACCCTCTGAATCTTAGCTTCCCCATCTGTAAAATGAACTGGTTGGAACAATTGTATCTGAGCTTCTTCTAGTTCTTGATAGATTATCCTCTGGGTGGACAAATCCCCTGAGGAGCCATGACTAATAGGAAGCAGTGGAATATAAGTTCCTTGAAGGCAATTAATGAATGCTTTTGAATTGGCCAGTGTCAGCTAAGAAAATAGCAACACTGGGTCGTTTATTTTCTTTTTTGTTTTTTGATTTCTAATAACTCAGTTTAAATTGGTGCTATCTAAGCCGTCCTCCAGATCAGCAACCCAACCACTGGCATGGAAGGACTTCATAGAGATTCTTAGATAGTTTCCTTCTTCACATCTGTCTCATGCTCTTTGAAATCACAAAGATCAAGGCAGAGGCCACTATTCTGGGAGGCAAAGCCTCAGCTATAGCATAAACCCTGTGCTGAGAGTTCCTAAAAGGACTCAGCCTCTACAACTCATCTGTCCTTTGAAACCCTTTGGGAAACTGGAGACAGAGAGGGTGATGTCCCTAACTGTTCAGTTTTTCTCACATTCCATCATATCTGAGGCTGTTCCAGGCTATTAACTCATGAAAGGAAAAAGCCATGCCTTGTTCTTTAAGGGTTGAGACAAAGCCTTTATATAGGCTACCATATCTGATGTGAAAGCCATAGATGAATGAAGTCTAAGATCATCTCCACAGGTGGGGTACTTTAATTTTAAAATTATAAATAAAGTAAATGATGTGGGAAAAATAATACTATAGAAATGAGGAAGCATATTATGTCAGAAAGTATATTAGTAAAGAGACAAAGTAGAACATGGGAGGCAGTTCTGAACTGCAAGAGAGGAAAGAGCTGACTCTAACATGTCCTGGCTGTGTGACTCTTGAAGAATCCCTTAACCTCTCTGTGTCCAAGGCAATTCTTCAGGAGTAGAGTTTGCAGATCAGAAGCTAAGCTCCTCATGGGAAATTCTCTGCACCAACGAAATTCCAGCCTGGAGTACATGAAGGTTTTCGGTCTGTCTGTTTGCCACCTTCCTCGGAGGTAGGACATTCAAGAATTTTTTTTTTCCCACTTTGAGGAGTAGGAATTTCCTTGATCTAGAGAACTCTCAGTTAGGAAACCTCCTCTTCCAATATGAACCACTATGTGAAAGATATCCTCTTCTCTCTCTAAGGTTAAATGTTATTTAGCTTCAGGCTCAAGCAGACAAGGATTCCCTGATGCTTTTACCTAACAGGTCTGCAGCTTCCAGGATTAAAGACCCACCTGGGAATTTAGAAAGGGAAAAATACTTGCCTAGGGTCACCCACCTAGAAAGTGTCAAAAGGGAGACAGGCGTGGGACCCAGGAGTTTTGGCCTCTGAGACTAGCTTTCTTAGATACTTTACACTACTCCTATGTACAGATGAAGACAAAATTCAGAGAAGAGAAATCATTTCCCTAATGTCCCCCCAGTTTCATGGTTTTCACAGGACTTGGAGATGACCAAATCATAAGAAGGACAGTGGACTAGAGTCCGTGCACTTTCTACCTATATGACATTGGGGCTGACCCTTAAGTTTCCCTGGCCTAGGATTCTTCAACAGTAAAATGAGAAAATTGGATGACATAGCCTCTGAGGTTGCTTCCACATCTACACCTTTGCTTCTATGAGCCTAGTTCAAGCCTGTTATCTTACACTTAAGGGGAAACTGAGGTCCAATATTGAGTTGTGAGTAACAGAAAAACGATTTGAATTGAAGTCCTCAGCAACCAAAGGAATGGTTCTTTCTAGCATAGTGGGCATGATGCCAAACTCCTACTAATTTATAATGACTCAAAAGTGAGTTTCAGTCCAATGCAAGAGGAACTTCTTTGTTGACAAAGAAAGCCATTCAACATTGGAAAGAACAATTCTTATGGCACTGAGGTTGCTTCACTGAAGATATTAAAGTGAATCATGGATGGATTTAAAAGGGTGACTTGCTTCAGGTAGAGGGTTGAAATAGATATCAATTATCAAGGCACAGCTTTAAATTCTCCCAAGCTGCCAAATAGCTATTTCCTCAGATTTCCTCAATTCAATTCAACATGTAGGACTGCAGTTTTTTGTTGTTTTTTTTTAGTATACTGTTATCCCTTCCATATCATGGAGATAGGGGTATGAAGACCCCACAATATAGAAAATCCATGTAGTTTTTTTCTTGACTCTCCCTTTGTACTAGAGAAGGCTAATTTTTTTCTCTTTTCCTTTTAGGGGTTTTTTGAGTACCTTTCTGTAAAATTTGTTTCAAGCATTTGATCATAGTCTCTATGTCATGTGTTGGCCTTTGTATGTGATCTGTGGTTTTCACAAAACTTTCCCAAAATTCCCATTTAATTTTTTATTCTGACCCAGGATAAATATCAAAATTGTGACAGGGAAAGTCATGACATAAAAGGAATAACTGTATTTATTGTACATGAACATACATATATTCATAAATACATATCAAATATATGTTTATATATTGCACATATATGGCTACAGATGTAGATGTACATATGCACATATATAAACATATATTTGATATATATCTATTATATAAATTACATGTAGACATACATATTCATACATATACATACATATATACATAAATATGCATTCATACACATACATATATGCATATATACACATGCACACATATATACAGACACACACACACATATGTAACAGCTTTCACTGAAACTGGAGAAAAAAAATCTTTCCTTTGTAGTTATCTACTGACTTTTCATTCGGCTAGGACCAATTTTTTTTTTTCTCAAAAATGTTCCAGCTATTGGCTTCATTGAGGGATAAGGATCAGAATTGGGTCCTCACTATCACAGGACAATAAAGGAAATGAAGACAGATAAGTTTTTAAAATAGAATCATACACCAATATTGAATATTTACATATTGTCTTACTCTTTACAAAATGTGTGCCATAGTTCATCCCATTTTGTCCTTGTAACAACCATTTGAGGTAGGTCCTATTGTTTCTCCTAATTTGCAAATGAAAAATTTAGGCTTGGAGACATCAGGTGACTTGATTAATGTCATACTATTAGTATGTGGGATTGGAATTCAGTTCCTCCTGATGGTATATTTGGCATCAATTCGAATAAGTGAGCAAACATCTCTGAAACATTACACATTGTAGGCACTATGCTAAAGGCTAAAGACACAAAGAAAGGCAAAGCCAAACCCAGCCAAACAAAAACGAGTAGAAAGGTGTTTTGCTCACTTTACCAAAGCACCACATAATTATGCAGCTCATACATTTGAAGTTGGGATTTTTAGCTTTTTTGAATAATGAAACCCTTTGGCCTTTGGTTGCAGTCTGATGAATCTCATGGATGCATTCTCAGAGTAATGTTTTTCAATGCAGAAAACAAACTATATACAATTACAAAGGAAACCCAAACTTAGTAAAAATGCAAATGCATTTTATTTCTTATCCAAACTCACAACTCCCTGAAATCTAACCATGATCCTCAGATTAGTCAGCTCTTTTGTAGAGACAAAAGAGACCTTTGGGACCATCAGACTTTACAGGTGAGTAAAGTAAGGCCAAAAGTGTAACTAACCCAAAGTTTCTCTGTTAATGAGTTTGACAGATGGGATTCAAACCAAGCTCCTAGAGAAGAGGATCTGAGATTTGAAAGATACGGTGAAGTTCACCTAGTTCATCCTTTATGTGAGCAAAAGTCTACTTTATAACCCCAATCACTGGTCATTCAACCTCTGCTTGAAGACCAGTGATGGGTTACTGACTACCTTATAAAAAGAAAGTCATCCATATTCCATCTTTGTTCTGAGTAATCATTAGTGAGCAAAGCTCAGAGATGGGAGGAGCTGGGTTCAAGTTTTATCTATTACATATACTGACTATGGAACTCTGGAAAAGTCTCTTCACTTATCAGTACCCCAAGCAATTCTCTAAGATAATTGGACAGGACAGGTGCCATTTGCATTGGTAGGTGGGTTATCATCACTAATTGTTGCTTATACCAATGAAATTACACAAAATGGCCCCCAAATTCTGATATTAATGAATTATGTAAGAGGATTCTTCTCTACCTCCATTCTTACCATTTTAATAGAAAAAGGAAACAAACTATTGAATCAGGGAAGCTAGTATTTGTAATCATTATTCAGTGGCCAGCCACATCATTGGAGGTAGATCTATCTGTGAGGCATAGCAGAGATCATAGCTTATACAAAGTCATTACTAAATCAAGGGAAGAGACCAAAATCATCACTAGGAATCTTACTTCTCAACCTTATGTACTTTTCCCAGAAACATGATGAAGGGAGGCTAATTTAATGCCCTCCCAAAATGCCAGTGAAATGATGGAAGAAAAAGAAAACTGATGTGAGGAAGAAAATTATATTTAAAAAAATATTCTGGTCTCAGAACATAGCTTTTTCAACAATAAAGTACAATTCAGTCAAGTCAGCAAGTATTAATTAATCACCTACTGTGGGCCAGAGTAAGAAGAAGAAGGGGGAGAACCAAGATGGAGGAGTAGAAGCAGGGACCTGCCTGAGCTCTCCACTGAAACCCCTCAAAATGCTTATAAAAATAATACTAGGAAGGGTGGAGCTAAGATGGTAGAGTAGAAGGATGGAACCGCTGGAGCCCTCCCAGAAAAGTCTTTAAAATACATGTAAAAGTGACTCTAAAAAAATTCTAAAGCAGCAGAAGCCACAAAATAAGAGAGTGAAACAGATTTCCAGCCTAAGACAACCTGTAAGGACAACAGGAAGGGTCTGTGGCACTGGGCTCTGAGTGGAGCTCAACCAAGCAGGGGCTGCATGGCACAGACAGGACTGGAGCAGGTTTCAGGGCACTGAATCATGGGCAGCTGCTGTGGGTTTCCAGATTCCTCAACCCACAAATGCCAAAGACAGCTTCAAAAGTCAGTGAGAAAGTTCTTTCATCTGGGTGAGAGGGGAGCATGGTCAGGCCCCAGCCCTAGCCTCAGGGAAGCTGCAGTCACTGCTGCATTAGCAGCAGCCATTTCTGAAGCTCACAGCTTACAGAACATGGGGGAATCAAGCAGCTTATCTGAGTCACAGTTCTGAATGGCAGTTCTAGGGTGAGAAGGAGCACAGGCATGGCCGAGTCTGGGCAGCTGTGGAGAGGCAATCTTATTCGCAGTTCCAGGGCAGAAAAGAGTGCTTTTAGTTGCTCACAGGCCAGGTAAGGAGTAAACACCTCTCCTCTGACTATACTACTTTGGAGCAACTGAGAATTTGTAGGTCCCTGGAGATATATCAGAGAACAGCCGCACAAAATCTGTCAAACCTGGGGTAGTATACCTTCCACTTGACAAAGGGCTAAAAAGTAAAGTAATTTGCTGAGAAAATGACCCAAAGAGGGGAAAATGGAACTATAGAAGGTTATTTTATTAGTGGAAAGGTATTTTCTTCTATTCTTTTGGATGAGGAAGATCAAATCATAGACCCAGAGGAAGACCAAAGCATACAACTAGAGTAAGACAACAAGGTCAAGGCTCCTACACCCAAAGCCTCCAAAAAATATGAAATGATCTCAGGCAATGGAAGAGCTCAAAAATTATTTTGAAAATCAAGTAAGAGAGGTAGAGACAAAATTTTGAGGAGCAATGAGAGTGATGCAAGAAAATCATGAAAAACAAGTCAACATCTTGGGAGACCCCAAAAAATGCTGAAGAAAATAACACCTTTAAAATAAACTAACCCAAAATTGCAAGAGGTAGAAAAATCCAATGAGGAGAAGAATGAATTAAAAAGAAGAACTGGACAAATGGAAGAGGAAGTCCAAAAGTTCATTGAAGAAAATAATTCTTTAAAAATTAGAATGGAGCAGATGGAAGCTAATGACTTTATGAGAAACCAAGAAATTATAAAACCAAAAGAATGAAAAAAATAGAATACAATGTGAAATATCTCATTGGAAAAACAACTGGCATGAAAAGAAAATTCAGAAGAGGTGATTATTAATTATTGATCCACCTGATAACCATGATAAAAAAAATTAACTTCGACATCATCTTTCACGACATTATGAAGGAAAACTATCCTGACATTCTAGGACCAGAAGATAAAATAGAAATGGAAGGAATCCACTGAAAAGCCCTTGAATGTGATCCCAAAAGGAAAACTCCTAGGAATATTGTAGCCACATTTCAGAATTCGCAGATCAAAGAAGAAATATTACAAGGAGCCAGAAAGAAACAATTTGAGGATTATAGAAACACAATCAGGATGACACAGGTTTTAACAGCTTCTACACTAAGGAATCATGGGCTTTGAATATGATATCCTATAAGTCAAAGGAGCTAGATTTAAAGCCAAGAATCACCTACCTAGGAAAACTGAGTACAATACTTCAGGGGAAAAATGGAATTTCAATGAACTCAAGGATTTCCAAGCATTCTTGTTGAAAAGACCAGAGATGAATAACAAATTTGACTTTCAAATATAAGAATCAAGAGAAGCATAAAAAGGAAAACAGGAAAGGAAAATCTTAAGGGACTTATTAAAGTTGCACTCTTTACATTCCTACATGGAAATATTATTTGTAACTCATGAGACCTTTCTCAGGATTAGGGAACTTAGAGGGAGTGTGCGTGCATATACATGCACACATGCACATATATACACACATATGTATATGTGTGTATACAAACACCTATGTATATATGCATGTACATATCCATATATATTCACATACACATGTACAGACATATGCATGTATGTATACACATACATATGCATGTGTGTGTGCATGTATGTAAAGATGAGGGCAAGGAGAAAGATTGAGCACAGTAGATTCTGTTCTAAATAGATAGATAGATATACAAATAGATCATTAATATGTAGAACATTGTTAATCATTTATTATGTACCAGCTGCTGGGTGAATCATTTGGAGACACAAATACAAGATAGTAAGATAATCCCTGCCCTCAGGAAGCTTACATTTTAATGATGAAGACATAATATGGTGGGAGCAGAAAGGGAGGGAATGGAAGGCAGAACTTATCGAGGGCATGATGTGGAGATTTCTTGTTCATTAGTGTGGAGAGAAGGCTCTCTGGGCAAGGTGAAAGTGTGGTAAAGTTGGAAATCTGGTACTCCTGGGCCCTCTTCCCCTTTTTTCCCACTATTTTTTCCTTCAGAATTTTTGCCCTTTTCTTCTCCCAGAAGTTTGCTATTATCTTTCTGGTTCTAGGAACCAATCCTTTCTTATTTTAATTGTTATGTCACTGAATGAGTCAATTAATTTAAGTCACCTATCAGAGCTCAGAAAGAGAAGGGCAGAGTCCAAGTTTCCAGATGAGGAAAGTGTGTTTGTTTATCTATTTTAATGGAACTACGAAGCTTGTACCATATTGTATATTATTCCATTAGAATGTAAACTCCTTAAAGCCAGGGACTGTCTTTCTTTTTGCTTATATCTATATCCCTAACACTTAGTGTGGTATCTGGCATATAGTAAGTATTTAAGGAATATTTTTTTCCTTCCTTCCTTCTTTCCTTCTTTCCTTTCTTTCTTCCTTCCTTCCTTCCTTCCTTTCTTTCTTCCTCGTACATGTGAAGTAGATTTTTGAACCCAAGTGTGAGAATTTGCATTACCTCTATTAAATTCCTTCTTAGATTCATTACAATTTTCTAGCCAGTCAAGATCTTTTTAGATCCTGACTCCATCATTCAAACCATTAGCTCTCCCTGCCAGTTTTGTGTCATTTGCACATTTTATGAACGTATCATATATGACTCTATTCTTTTTTAAAATCTTTTTATTACTCTTTTTATTGTTATTTTTAGTTTTCAACATTCACTAAGATTTTGAGTTCTAGTTCCTCCCTCTTTCCCCTCCACATTCCCCAAGACGGCACATAATTTAATATAGGCTATCCATGTAAAATCATATTAAACTTATTTCCACATTAGTCATGTTGTGAAAAAAGGATCAGAACAAAGAGAAAAACCATGAGAAAGGAAAAACAGCAACATAAAAGAGAATATAGTATCCCTCGACATACATTAAGATTCCATAGTTCTAGATATTTATAGCATTTTTCATCATGAGTCTTCTGGAATTATCTTAGATCATTGCATTGCTGAGAAGAGTTAAGTCTAACAGAGCTGATCATCACACACCATGGCTGTTACTGTGTACAGTGTTCTCTTGACTCTTCTCACTTAACTCAGCATCAGTTTATGTAAGTCTTTCCAGGTTTTTCTGAGATCTGCTTGATCACCATTTCTTATGGAACAATAGTATTCCATTACATTCATGCATCACAACTTGTTCAGCTGTGCCCAAACTGATGGGCACGATTTCCAATTCCTTGCCGCCACAAAAAAACTACCTTTATTCTTTATAGCCCTTGATAAAAACAATAAAAATATAGGTCTCACGTAGAGTGTTCCTAGGACACTCTACTGGTTATCTTTCTCTAAGATGACACCAAATCATTAAAGACGTCATTTTACTTCTGATCATTCAAGCAATTTCAAATTTGCTGTAGATGACAGATTGGAAATTGCTTTATTAAGGCACCATTTAGGTGTCAGCTACTGATTTTTTTTATTATTGTTGTTATCTTCTTACAGACTAAAGGAAGTTATGACCAGGGTAGTTCAAATTCATTACAAACTGGAAAGTCATAAAGAGAATGACATGGTATCCAGACATCAAGAAAGCAAAATGATTATTACTTATTTTAGTTCTGAAACCTTAAATAATTATTATTATCATTACTGGTTACTTTTGTCTTTTCATTACAGTCATCTCTGGAAATACCCAGCTGGATAATCCAACTCATCCTCTCCATTCTATCTCCCTTTCCTCTTCCTTTGGAATTTACTGGCTAGATGTCCATCTTTTCTCCCTCCCTCTCTCTCTTCCTTCCTTCCTTTCTTCCTTCCTTCCTTCCCTCCTTCCATTCTTCCTTCCTGCCTTCCTTGCTTTTCCCAAAACCTTAAACCCAGTGCACTCTGAAGATCATAGGTTCGAGAACAATATGTTCCTGCCCAAACTCCACTTAATGTCTGGCTTAGAGTGATTATCAATATTAATTCTGTTTCCCTCTCAGTTTGATTCAGTTATTTTTTTCTTGTGCTAATTAAAACAGGCATTCCCTGACCACTTCTTAAAGAGGCTTATCCACTCAGTGGGCAATACCTCTCCCTAAGTAAGTTAAAAGACCTAGCCTAAAAAGGCCAAGGTGTCCTATTGCATCCTGGGTCATCTCCAGTCGTCCTGATGAATATCTGGTCACTGAATCCAGATGGTTCAGGAGGAGAAAGTGGGACTGGCGATCTTGCACAGCCCTCCTTCACTCAAAATAAAGTCAAGTGCAAATCATGTCATCATTTCTCTGATGTCATGGTCTTCTTTGAAAAGGAAGGAGGAACACAACAACCAACAACACGCTCATTTAAATGAGAATGAAAGATACAACTGACTACTGACACTTTGATTCCCATTAATAAACTCAGTTTGCTAATTACCAAGATGAGTGATTAATTTAGAAGAAAAGAGAACTAATGACAGTCTTGGAACCTTTCTCTTTTTCTTGACTGATTACTGGGACAAAGGAGTGTATTGAAAACTGGAAAGACAAATTAAATTGTCTGAAGTCTGTGATACTTGACATCTGAAGCATCTTCTTACTTTGGAAGGTGAGTACCTACTGGTCTATTTAGGAATACTAGTCTGAACCTCAGTATGAAATCTCCAAACTCTGTGTCTTTTGTAATGGAAATTGTGAGAGCTGAGATCAAATGAGATGACTCACTTCTGGTCCCTCCTGCTGATATCAACATGCCATGGATTTGGCTCATTCTTGAGATCAGGGACTATTTTTCATTTGCGTCTTTGTATCTCCTGTACCTATCACCAGTCCAAACTTCAATATTTATTTAATAAGCATGTGTTGAAATAAATTTCTATTTCTGCCATTACCTGTTGCCTAATTCTCAACTTACTCTCTGACATCCAACTACTTAGCATCTTGGAATCAGAAAGGACATTAGAAGTCATCCCATCCAATTCCCTTCTTCAGGATGAATTTCTTTTAACAGGATATAGTTTCCTTCCTTATCTTTTTTGATTAGATCTATTTTTTGCTTTTGTTTTCTCTGAGATTAGGATTGCTACCCCTGATTTTTTTTTTTTTTTTTTTTGCTTCAGCTGAAGCATAATATATTCTGCTCCAGGCTTTTACCTTCACCGTGTGTGTATACTCCTGTTTCAAATGTGTTTCTTATAAGCAAAATATGGTAGTATAATGATTTTTAATTCATTCTACTATTGACCTCTGTTTTATGGGAGAGTTAATCCCATTCACATTCACAGTTATGATTACAATCTGTATCTTTCTCTCCATCCTATTCCCCTATTTATGCCTTTCCCCCCTTCTTCCTTCCCCTCCTCAAAAGAGTTTGACTTTTGATCACCACATCCCTCAGTCTTCCCTCCCCTCTATCATCCCCTTGCTTTTGTTTGCCTTTTCCCTTACTGCTTCTTCCTTCCCTTCTAAACACCCCCTCCCTTTTTTCCCCTTTCCCCTCCTACTGCCTGTAGTGTGCGATAGATTTCTATACTTAACTGAGAATGTTATTCCCTCCTAGAACCAAATCCAATGGCAGTAAAGCTCAAGCAATGATCATCTCTCTCCCTTCCTTCCCTCTATTGTAATATGTTTTTCTGTCCATTTTCTGCCTCCTTTTTCCTCTTCTCCCTTTGTACCCCTTAACTAGGCTTTTAATCATCACACCAGTTGATTTATTCCCCTTTCCCCTATCTATCTAACTATCTATCTATCTATCTATCTATCTATCTATCTATCTATCCCTTTTAAATGTTGTAATAAATATATAATTCTCAAAATTAACAGGTATCATCCTCCCGTATAGGGATGTAAACAGTTTGCATATTGAATAACAAGTTTTTTTCCCTGTTCACCTTTTTATGCTTCTCTTGAGTCTTATATTTGAAGATCAAATTTTCTATTGAGTTCTGGCCTTTTCACCAGGAAGATCTGGAAATCCCTTATTTCATTGACTGTTCATCTCCTTTCCTGAAAGATTATACTCAATTTTGCTGGGTAATTGATCCTTGGTTGTAGTCCAAGCTCTTTTGCCTTACAGAATATCATTCCAATCCCTCTAATCTTTTAATGTGGAGGATAAAAGGTCCTGTGTGATTCTGATTGTAGTTCCTTGATATTTGAATTGTATCTTTCTAGCTGCTTGCAGAATTTTCTCCTTGCCCTAACAATTATGGAATTTGGCAATAATATTACTTGGTGTTCTTAATGCCTCATGACATCAGAGAAATGATGACATGACTTGCACTTGACTTTGTTTTGAGTGAAGGAAGGCTGTGCAAGATCACCAGTCTCACTTTCTCCTCCTGAACTATCTGGATTCAGTGACCAGATATTCATCAGGACGACTGGAGATGACCCAGGATGCAATAGGACACCTTGGCCTTTTTAGGCTAGGTCTTTTAACTTACTTAGGGGGAGGTGTTGCCCACTGAGTAGATCTCTTTCAGGAGTTTATGAGTGTATTCTTTTGATGACTATTTTGCCTTCTGAATCTAGGACCTCAGGGCAGTTTTCCTGGATGATTTCTTGAAAGATACTGTCCGGGCTCTTTTTGTCATCACGGCTTTCCATCAGACCAATAAATCTTATATTTTTCTCTCTTAGATCTATTTTACAGGTCAGTTCTTTTACCAATGAGATATTCTACATTTTCTTCTATGTTTCATTCCTTAGATTTTGTTTGATTGATTCTTAATACCTCATAGACTCATTAGTTTCTAATTGTCCAATTCTAATTTTTAGCAAATTGTTTTCTTCAGTTAGCTTTATGCCTCCTTTTTTTAAAGAGTTATTTTCTGTAGTTCCATTTTGTATCTACTTATCTATTTGGCTCCTTATCCATTTTATTTTTTAAGGAATTGATAGTATTTTTAAATCATTGTTCAATTTTTCTTTTACCACATTAATTTGCTTTCAAAATCCTTCTTGATTTTTTTTTCAAGAATGCTCTTTGGGCTTGAGAGCAGTTCATATTCCCTTTTGAGGTTTCAGATATGGGAGCAGTGTCAATGCTGTCCTCTTCTGAATTCAGATTTTGTTCTTCCTTGTACCCGTAATAAGATTCTGTGATCTTTACTTTTCTAATTTGCTTCTTGCTCATAGAGGTTGATTTTTTCCTGGCTTTTATAATAGATCTCTTCTTCTGGGGTACAGATAGCTAAGGTCCTGGTTGTTGGCTTTGTCTTCTGTGGCCTCTGTTTTCTTTTTAACTAGAAACTATATAATGCTGCAGCTTGTCTGGTGCTGAGTTGGTTGGTATGTGCCAGGTGAAGTGTAAGTTTCCCAGGAGTTACACTGAAGCTCATGGTGTGAGATGTGGGGGACAGGTGGTCTGGCTGCTAGAGTTCTCCATCCCTAGGGCTGCACAAACTCTGCCTGCCTAGGTGTCTGCCCAATTGCCCTGGCTGTGTTAAAACACAGCTGGGGTCCTGGTGTTAGTGCTTACCAGCTCCATCCCCTTTAAGCTCAGGATCTCCTGCTGGTCCTCTCAGGTGGAGTTTGCTGGGGCATTTCCAGTCCTGCACTGGTCTCCTTAAGCCACAACAAGACAGACTCTTTCTGGTGGTCTCCTTAGCCTACTGAACTAAAAGATTCTTGACCCCTTCTGCTATCTCCACTATTCCAGGATTTGTCTTGGGGCAATATTCTCTGGGTTTTTCAAGGTTAATCACAGAGGGCAGCTTACTCTGCCATCTTGGTTCCAGAATTTCAAGTAAGGATGAATTTCTCCTAAAGAATTCCCAATAAGTGGATATCTAGTGCCTTCCTGGAAACCTCCAGTGATCCAGAATAAACCACATCACAGAGCAATCTAGGATAGGAATTGAAATCATTCAGCTTGTGTAAGAGACAACTTAGGTGGTGGAAGAATACACTCACTCTTCTTGTGGGCAGGAAGTGTTTTCCATTTGAGTTGGTATGCACCCCTTTTGAGAAGACTGGAATGTACCTCATATTTCATTGGTAAATGAAAATATTGGTGATGAGGCAAGTTGCTTCTTTGAAGGTCTATGAGCACCTACTCCACCATTAAAGTCTATAAGAATTTCTAAGACATAAGGAGGTTTATCAGCTTGTTTAGTCACTGGAAGTCTGTTCCAGAGTCATAACTTCATTCCCTAGAGACTACATCCTACCACCTTGCATCTATTAGATGCTTAATTTTTGTGTTGCATTGCCTTTCAGAACAGATCTATGCTACCATAAGTCAGGTAGACTAATTCCCTTATTTTTTGGATAAGGAAACTGAAGCAAAGGGAGCTTACATGATGCCTAAATTTGTGTAAGAAATAAGTACCATAGGAAGGAGCCAAGATGGTGGAGTAGAAAGATACACATATGCTAGCTCCAAACCCACAGCCCATAAAATACCAGTAAAGAAGAACTCCCGACAAGTTCTGGAGCAGCAGAAGCCACAGAACAATGGAGCAGAGGAGATTTCTGTTCCAGAGAGACCTGAAAAACTGACCTGAAAGGTCCATCGCATCCTGGATCCAGAGCAGAGCCCAGCCCTGCCTTGGCTGCGAAGCACCGAGAGGAGCAGATCCCAGCAGGCTCCAAGGATGGAATCTCCAGTGGCTGCTCAGGTCCCTCCACCCACAGGTGCTAAAGGTCAGTGAGAGAGTCTTTTTCGCTGGCCAAGAGGGGAGTGGGGTGACCCCATAACTCAGGCACCCTCAGGAGGCCGCAGTGGAGGCAGCAGCAGACAAGGGTTCCAAAAGCAGGCAGGAGCTCAGATCCATGGTTGAAGGTCTTCACATAAAACCCCTGAGGGAACTGAGCCCCATGTGGCGGCCCTGCCCTAACCAGAGCCCCTGAACTTAATCTCAAACTGAATAGCAGCCTCGCCCCCACCCAAAGCCCTGAGGCTGGGAAGCAGCATTTGAATCACAGACTCCAAGCGCTGGCTGGGTGGATCTGGAGGCAAGGTGGGTGTGAATAGGATATTCAGAAATCAAGTAACTGGCTGGGAAAATGCCCAGAAAAGGGAAAAAAAATAAGACCATAGAAGGTTACTTTCTTGGTGAACAGGTGTCTCCTCCCATCCTTTCAGATGAGGAAGAACAATGCTTAGCATCAGGGAAAGACACAAAAGTAAAGGCTTCTGTATCCCACACATCCAAAATAAATATTCAATGGGCTCATGCCATGGAAGACCTCAAAAAGGATTTTGAAAATCAAGTTAGAGAGATGGAGGAAAGAGTGGGAAGAGAAATGAGAGAGATGCAAGAAAATCGTGAAAAGCAGGTCAACACCTTGCTAAAGGAGACTCAAAAAATGCTGAAGAAGATAACACCTTGAAAAAATAGGCTAACTCAATTGGCAAAGGAGGTTCAAGAAGCCAATGAGGAGAAGAATGCTTTCAAAAGCAGAATTAGCCAAATGGAAAAGGAGGTTCAAAAGCTCACTGAAGAAAATAGTTCTCTCAAAATCAGAATGGAACAGATGGAGGCCAATGACTTTATGAGAAACCAAGAAATCACAAAACAAAACCAAAAGAATGAAAAAATGGAAGATAATGTGAAATATCTCATTGGAAAAACAACTGTCCTGGAAAATAGATCCAGGAGAGACAATTTAAAAATTATGGGATTACCTGAAAGCCATGATAAAAAAAAGAGCCTAGACATCATCTTTCATGAAATTATCAAGGAAAACTGCCCTGAGATTCTAGAACCAGAGGGCAAAATAAATATTCAAATATAAGTATCACCGCCTAAAAGAGATTCAAAAAGAGAAACTCCTAGGAACATTGTGGCCAAATTCCAGAGTTCCCTGGTCAAGGAGCAAATATTGCAAGCAGCTAGAAAGAAACAATTCAAGTACTGTGGAAATACAATCAGGATAACACAAGATCTAGCAGCTTCTACATTAAGGGATCAAAGGGCATGGAATATGATATTTCAGAAGTCAAAGGAACTAGGACTTAAACCAAGAATCACCTACCCAGCAAAATTGAGTATAATACTTCAGGGGGAAAAATGGTATTTCAGTGAAATTGAGGATTTTCAAACATTCTTGATGAAAAGACTAGAGCTGAAAAGAAAATTTGACTTTCAAACACAAGAATGAAGAGAAGCATGAAAAGGTAAACAGCAAAGAGAAGTCATAAGGGACTTTACTAAAGATGAACTGTTTACATTCCTACATGGAAAGACAATATTTGTAACTCTTGAAACTTTTCAGTATCTGGGTGGTTGGTGGGATTACATACACATACACACGCACATACACACACGCACACACATACAGAGCACAGAGTGAATGGATTAGGATGGGATCATATCTTAAAAAAATGAAATTAAGGGGTGAGAGAGAAATATCTTGGGAGGAGAAAGGGAGAAATGGAATGGGGCAAATTATCTCATAAAAGAGACAGGTAAAAGACTTTTTAGTGGAGAGAAAAAGAGGCGAGGTGAGAGAAAAACATGAAATTTACTCTCATCACATTTAACTAAAGGAAGGAATAAAATGCACACTCATTTTGGTATGAAAACCTATCTTACAATACAGGAAAGTGGGGGAGAAGGGGATAAGCAGGGTGGGGGAGATGATGGAAGGGAGGGCAATGGGAGGAGGGAGCAATTTGAAGTCAACACTCTTGGGGAGGGACAGGATCAAAAGAGAGAATAGAAGCAATAGGGGGCAGGATAGGATGGAGGGAAATATAATTAGTCTTAAACAACACAACTATTATGGAAGTCATTTGCAAAACTACACAGATATGGCCTATATTGAATTGCTTGCCTTCCCAAAGGGAATGGGTGGGGAGGGAGGAATGAAGAGAAGTCGGAACTCAAAGCTTTAGGAACAACTGTTGAGTACTCTTCTTGCTACTAGGAAATAAGAAATACGGGTAATGGGGTATAGAAAGTTATCTGGCCCTATAGGACAGAAGAGAAGATGGGGACAAGGGAAGGGAGGGATGATAGAAGAGAGGGCAGATTGGTGATAGGGGCAATTAGAATGCTCGGTGTTTTGGGGTGGGGGAGGGGACAAATGGGGAGAAAATTTGGAACCCAAAATTTTGTGAAAATGAATGTTAAAAGTTAAATAAATAAATTTAAACTATATAAATATGTATGTGTGTGTATATATATATATGCATATATATATATGCATATATATATATAAAAGAAATAAGTACCATAGATAGGATTTTAATCATAGTTCTCTGACTCCATAATCAGGGATCTTTCCACTGTGATAACATGATGCTTTATTTAGATACCTAGAGAACTGTCATGGAGAAGATGGAACATTTTTCCCCATGAAGTTCCAAATATAAGACACACCCAATGGATTCAAGTCACCAGGACACAGGCATTACATTAATAAATAGAAGGAAAAATTTTCTAGTAGATATAATAATCCAAGAATGGAATGAAATACTTCCTTAGCTAGTGAGTTCTCTATCACTGGAGGTGTTCAAGCAGAGACTGGATGCCCACTTCTCAGGATGTTGTATAGCGACATAATTTTTCCATGTGTAAGGTTTGAATAAGAGGCCTCTGAAATCTGTCAGATGGAGCTCATAGAAGGTGTAATGGATTATATATCTTGTACTATTGTTTTAGTTTTTTTCTCTATCATTTGGATTCAGTTTGAAATATGTGATGACATCTCCATCTTAGTGAGATGCAGTCAATCAGTTATGGCTGCATGTGTAAGAAGTATCTATCCTATGGAAAACTGGAGGTCAGATCCAAGGGGATAAAATTAGAACAGGCTCTAAAAAGAAACTTCACTGGAAGATATTGATCTGCTCATTAGTGGGCCCTCCATTTTCCAACATAATTAGAAGTGACTAAGCTGAGAAACCTCATTAGTAGAGGAAAGATATGCTAGAATGAGAAATGTATGTGGTCAAAATCATATGTCAGCACTTTGCTGTCAGAAAGGAAGGATTCTGAGTCCTCTTAGATAGGGCAAGTGAATGACTGATCTCAAAGAGACATGCCCACCCCAAGTTTCACTTTGGATTCTGTACGAATAGCTCATCTTAAATCAGGTGCCAAGCAAAAGTTTCTGAAGTGGTTCCCAATTGTCATCATCCTGTAGAATCCAGTTGCTATATTCTTTTTATTATTATTATTATTTTTTAATGCTTAACAATCACTGCCATACAATTGAGATTTTATCTCCCCCACACCTATCCCCCACTACCCCCCTCCCTCCCCACGACTGCATACAATTCTGTATAGGTTCTACATATACTTTCCTATTGAGTACATTTTCACTATAGTCATGCTATGTAGTCAGACTAAAACAAATGGAAGAAATCATATAACAAATCAAAACATGATACACAAAAACACACACACACAAACATGATCTGCTACATTCTGCGAATGACTTCCATATTCAGTTGCTATATTCTTGAAGGGAAAAATGATCTTTAATTTATGCCTCCTCATCCACCCTCCCTGAAACAGTGATTTCCCCTATTAGGTGCTTAGTAATTTCTTGTTGAATTGCATTGTACTGAGAATATCCCATTAGTGACATGGTTGACATAGGTTTTAACACAAGCATTCAGGAAGGAAAAGGGCAACCTCCACCTTGATCAAAAGAGAAGGAGTCTATATAGGAAGAGAAGGATGTATAAAATGAAAAAGTCAGCCAGCTTGGTAGCATGGTACATCAAAACACAAAGTCCTGGGCTAAACAATGTATCAGAATTAAGGGGATACTATAGTGTTAAGAGTTTTTCAGTCACTTCAGTTTGCCCATCATCCTATTACTGACTCATTGCCTAGAAGGATTTTCATTATAAATGCCCCTCCACCTTGGGAACTAGTAATAAAGTAACTTTGATTTTATTTCTTGTCTTTTCTTTTACTCAGCTTCAAGACCCTAGCCAGGGATAGTACATCTGGCAAAACACATAAATTTCAGGTTTATCCGTTTCCATTTTGTAGGGATGTATACCACTCATCTGTCTTTTCCCAACTGTTTTCCCTGTGTAGCAAATGTTGGTGATTAATGAACAGTTTCCTAGCTTTATCTAGTTCCATGTTTGATTCATTCCTTCAGGAGTTGGGTTCCTCTTCAAAAACGTTCCTTATATAACACAAGATTGATGAGCAGCATTCTTAAACGATGTTGTTCATCTTCCAATTTGGAAAAGAACAAACGATGTCACAAGTGATGTCTTGATTTGTATGTGAATGGAATTTAAGTGAGGCAGAGTTGAACAAATTTATTAAACTCTTTCTTCAAGAATCACCAAAGTCCAATGGCAAAGCAAAACTCAAGATGACCAGCAATGGCTTAGGATGGATTGGGTGACCTTGTCATCTGTGATATCTGACCAAGCTCTAAACACTCCAAAGTGCTGGCTTCAGCTGCCTTTATAACTTTGGGACAAATTGTTTTCATATGTCCATTCTATTTACAGTAGTCTTTGCAAGCTTGCAGTAGACATTCCCCTAACTCACTAATCGGTTTGAGGCATATTGGTTACCCTCAACCTCATTTAGTCTACCTGGCAAGATGGTTTTATCAGGGTGTGACCACAAGTGAGAGTTGGGTGATAATTAGAGACCAAAGGTAGATAAGGAGCCCTAAAAAGGGCCTGACAAACCTCTCACAACAAGGGTACTTGTAGTCCCTGACCACCTTATATACCCCTATCAAATAATGTTTTATGACACATGGAAGAACCTGCTACCAGAGGGCCAGGATGGCTGGAAGTTGAAGAATGTTGGAGATACTTGAAGCAAATGCCAACATTTTATAATTTTGTCCTATTTGTTTTCCACATGATGAAGGGGTTCTCTTTGATTGACAATGAAACCAAGATAGGGAGCCAAGTATATGTGCCTGATGTTATTTTTATCTTTTCTGCGTCCACTTCTTCATGATTCTGGAGAAAGAAAACTGGAGATGAGCATAACCTTTTGAGATTCAAAATGTCAGGAGAGAAAGGCAACAGAAGGTTCAAGAGCAAAATCCATCCTGTGTTGTTCAGCATCAAGATCCCAGGGAGTGACCTTTAGTACCTACTCATCCAGTATCTGTGGCATCTTTTGGGTATGAATCTGGTGGGTGCTATGTGGTTTGAGATCACTCCTCCAGGGACCAAGATATGTTATGGAAGACTGTGCCCAAAGACAGAGTTCTATATTTCAGGAGCAGAACACTGCAGGCAATGAAGTAGAAAGGTGAGAACAAGGCAAATTTATAGACAAGTCTAAAAAAGTTTTCTTAATCAAGAATAAACCAAAGTAGGAGAAACATAGCTAATGAAGGGACCCCAGATTCTAGCTTGCTGTTTTCCAGATGAAGGAGAAACCAAAGCCTGTGGAGGTGATACAATGTGTGCACAGCTAGTGAGGTTAAGGAACGAGTTTTGAATTCACATTCTGTGACTTGAGAGCCAGTGTTTTCACTTTTGTTCTGAGATGTGTCCCTGAGAAACAATCAAGAATCAAGCAATAACAAAACCTATCGTCTATTTGAATCCAGTGATTTTACAATGATGTTAATAGCTAATAATAACTAACAATTGCTGTGCCAAGCACTGTGTTAAGTACTTTACAAATATTTTCTTATTTGATTTTCACAACAATCCTGGGAGGTAGGTGGTATTATCCTCATTTTACAGTTTAGGAAACCGAAACAAACACAAGTTAACTGATGTTCCCCAGGGTCACACAGCTAGTAATAATAGCTAATATTACTATCTAAGGCTGGATTTGAACTCCCATTTTCCTGACTTTATGCTCAGAGCTTTAACCATTGTCATTTAGCTGTCCCTTTGATGTTGCAAAGATGATAGCCATCAGTCATTTTTTTTCTTCCCCTAACCCATGCTAATACTTGAAAGTCCACCACAAAAGATGCATTGACAGGATCAGAGAATCTCAGGGTTGAAAGATACTTCAGAAATCACCTGTTTCAGTATGTAGCTGAACATCAGCATCTTCTATGATATTCCTGACAAGTGGTCATCCAGACGGCTTGAATACCTCCAGCTCATTCTGTCCAAGTAATCTCTTCCACTCAGGGGCAATTTCAATTGTTAGGGAGATTTATTTTGTCTCATCTTGGGCTGAAATTCATTTCTTTTGTGAATTTGCTTCTTCCTCCCCAACCTTTCTTGTATTTCTACCCCTTGAGGTCCAGCAGAAATAGTTGAATCCCTCTTCCATATGACAGTCAATCAAATATTTGCAGACAGCTAGCCTATGTATTGTAAATCTGTTTGTGTCTAGGCTAAACACAGCATATTTCTTGAACCAGTTTGAGTGGTGAGTCTTGTCTTTGAAGTAGGAAATCCTTGGCTTGAGTCCTACATTTACCATCTTGTACCTGTATGACCTTAGGTAGATTTCTCAAAACCTCAATCTCCTCATCTTACAGCAAGAGTAGGTTCAACAGTTTCCACTGCAGATCAGAAGGCTGTGAAACAAAAGAGCAGCTAGAGCTAACCCCTTCCCCTTCCCAGTCTCCTTTGTGTTTTTGTGACTCAAGACATTATTGTTGTGGTTATTGATGGTGGTGGTAGTGGTCCTTCATTCTCATAGAGGACCAAAAAGGGTGACTTGTTGCAGTCACCTCAGATAGGGGCAGTTTGAGTGTGCTGATTCACTGATGGGTTGGACTTGAATCCCAACTCCAGCTGAGGGTCCTGGGGATAAGGAGTAGAATGACTTCTCTAGGAACAGAAAAGGAAGTTATGAAGTGCCTTGGAGGCCGCTGAGCCTCCAATTTGAATATTAGACTCCTGGCAATCAATTGCACCTGATCTATAACTCATCCCAGAGCAGCCTCAAAGGTCCCTTTCCAGCCTGAAACCTATGAGATTTTGCACATGACCCCAGTACTCAGGCCAGTCCCAAACCCCAAATTATATCTCTTAGCCCATCAGACTGTGTACCCTAGACATCTCTCTCCTGCCATTGAACTTTCTAGACCACCATATTTCCCTTGACTATACTGGATTACTTGGGACCTTTGCTCTCTGGATGTCTTGAGTCAAGCACCACAAGTATTTATGACTTTATCTAGTCAGCCCTTGGTCCTAGACCCCATTTCTCATCCCATCAGCTTTCTCCTTGTATGCTCTGCTACACCTAGGCAAACTTCCTCTGGCAAGAGGGATCAATGATTTTTCACTCCTCTATAC
The DNA here is from genome assembly GCF_028372415.1 of Notamacropus eugenii. Classification (NCBI taxonomy): domain Eukaryota; kingdom Metazoa; phylum Chordata; class Mammalia; order Diprotodontia; family Macropodidae; genus Notamacropus; species Notamacropus eugenii. The sequence continues at coordinate 529,947,364 of NC_092873.1, forward strand.
ATTTTCTTGGCCCCCCCAAGAAGGTTTTCAGAATAGGATGATCTAGTTCCCATCCTACCTAGTTCATTACTGCCCTTGTTCCCATGAATCCATGAGAGAAAATTATATATATATGTGTATTGCTTTTTAGTTTTGTTTTGTCCTGTTTGTTTGTTTCTATCTCTTTTTTGTTCTTTTATACTAGAAGTCTGTTTTCCAGTGTGTTCCCTTACAGGAAAGATCAGTTCCTTTGATACGGCTTCTGTTTAAATGCTTATGTACTGATCTCCATTGTTTTACAGCACCATTGGATAAAAATCACACAACTACTTAGGCATACTTTACAGACAATATATGGAAGTCCCAGAATAATGATGACAGCTAGGTGACATAGTGGAGAGAGTGCCAGACCTGCCATCAGGAAGACCTGAGTTCAAATTTGTCTCAGACTCTTCCTAGTTTTGTGACCCTGGGCAAGCTACTTCTTGCTTTGTCTCACTTTCCTCATCTGTAAAATGAGCTGGAGAAGAAAGCAACAAGGCACTCCAATGTCTTTGCCTAAAAAAAGCCAAATGAGGTCATGAGGAGTCAGACACAACTGAAACAACTGACCAATAACAAAATAACAATGGTGCTGGCCACTTTGTCTAGAACACACTCTGCATTAGTTCATCAGTGTTGGTTTTTCTTCTTCTTTGCTTCTAATCAGATTGAGAGTGCTTGACTTATTTTGAGATCTGGAGAGATCTATAGGATAAAGTTTTCCTGCTGTTCTAGAAACTCTGACCAATAATCTCATGTTTTTAATCTCTTTTGTAATCCTCAGGTATGTTCAGGGTTTATGTAATCCTTTCTTATTTCTTTAGGACTGCACCTGATTGTCCTTATGAGGGATGAGAGAGAAATTCTTTTTCAGTTGCCCTGTCTGGGGGGTAAGGATCCATTTGAGAAATTTGGGGTAAGTGATAGTATTCCAGAGATCCAGTGACATTTTCCAGGATTAAGTCAGTTCTGGGAATATTAGTTCAAAGCAGAGCATGAGTAAAGGCTGAATGACAGGAAAAGGTGATGCCAAGGGATAGATGCCCTTGTAACAGTCTTAATAGAGCAAATGTACCATGTAAAGGCTGTAATTATGATCCAGTGTGGTCCAATGGAAATCCTTTGTGGTGGATATGCAGGGGTCCCCAACAGCCCAAGCTTCTGTGTATTCCGAGTCCAGCATTTCTGGAGGGGTAATGAGAAACCTTCACCCTAAAGCCATCTTTCCTTTGAGCCTTTCTTCACACAGGTGCTCCATGGACTCCTTAGCCTCAATTCAGCTTGAACCACCAGTGGACCTCTAAAGAACCCAGTGGATCTCCCCAGCCCACCAAGTCATCTGGGAACTAGGATCTCAGAATACTCCTAAGATGAGAAAGAGGGACCACAAGTAGACAGGAGTGGCCATATGTGCCCCAGGCTGCCTTAGCTGGGTGGGAGAGAGTTCTGCCCCCTTTCCCCACCAGGCTTTGGATAGTTCTACATAGTCCTGCCTCACCAAAACCATAGAAGAAGAGAGGATGAAAGGATGTGCTGAGGCTCTCTTATAAACCCTTCAGTATAACCTCCAGTCATCTTTATTTTAGCCTCACAACAAATTGGAAAACTTTTTTTTGTTTTCACTCAGTACATGCCTCTCAGCAATGTATGGATGAAATCTAAGCTCCCTATAAGCTTCCATATGGTTCCTTGGATTAAAATCATATAGGGAATATATGTACATTCCCTTCCTCCATAAGTGAGTATAGCCATATTCCTTGGATTTGACTTTCTCTCTCTAAACCCCCACTCCTACATTCTGCTCCAAGTCTCTTTCACTCATATCCAAAACCTCAAGACACTGAGGAAATTTACTGTTGAGATGGTTTATTTTTAGAATGTCATATTATGTAAGGTCGCATGATGGTGTCATACCTCTCAAAACCCTCTGTTTTCTGCAAGACTTGGGATTCTAAGCGATATTCAGTAGATTTCAGCCAGAGAGAGTCGAGCCCAGCACTGAGGACGGCTCAGAAAAAAAAAAAGCAAATGCAAGCATGTCTCTTGAAGAACTCACTTCATTATTTTTGCATTAACAAATACAAAGTATATGAATCTGGGCTTATTTTCAAAGTTGACAGCCTGCACCTCTCTTTCTAGCCTCATGTTCTGTTAATTAACAATCCTGAGGGAAGGGGAAGGGAGGAGAGAAATGTATGGGATGCATTTACTCCCAGTGTCTTTGCAGAGACATATTTTCACTGAGATTTTCAACAGAGACCCTGCAGCCTTGCAGCATCCCACTACTCTCTGTAAAATGCTTCTCTCAGCCCCAAAGGAGGGATTTTGCTCAGTACCACTGACAGTGTGATCAACGTCAGTCTCGGAATCAGCCTCCAAAACAATGGGGAGCTTCTAACTAGGAGTTTACATAAAGCCAAAATGAGCGTCTTATTAGAGGGACATTTATATATATAATATAATATATGTATGCATATATATGTATAGAGAGAGAGTCTCTTTTCTGAGTCAGTGGAGTTACTTTCATATGTCACTGATTTGAAAAATAAAGATTCTTTTTCAGCTGTCAATCACAACTGTATCTTCAACAACACAGCTCCTTGGATATGAGACTGGATATAACAGGAGGAGGTTGGGGCAGAGATCCTTGAACACCACCAAAATACACATGGATAAGCTAAACTACTTATTAGCTTCATTGCCAGCCAAGGGAAAATTCTTGTGTATAATTATATGTCTTGCCAAGTTAGCAGTGGGAACTGGCAAAGACACCGGGGGACAGTTTTTCTGGTCCTCATGTCCTGAGGATCAGAAGTAGCCTGCTCCTCCCCAAAGAAATATGGAGTTGGAGATGAAATGGGCACGTTTTCTTCCTTCTCTCTTATCCCTGCAGTGTTCATTTAGACTGTGCTACTCACATGTCCCTAATATCTCCATCATGCAGAGCTGCATGTGTCCAAAGGGCCCCCAGCACCCTTTTTTTGTCAAGGGACTGCTTCCAATCTCACTAATGGAACACTCATCAGGTGTGCACTGATCAGTCAAAGCTATGGTACCAGTGATTCCTTTTATGATCAACAGTTTGTCTTCCTGCCAGATTATTTTCATAAATGAAAGTTTAGGAGACTACCAGGAATTCCTTAGAGTTTCCCCATTTTCCTGCAATAAAAGTTTAGAAGTGGAAAAGGGAAGAAAGGCTGTCAAGGCCAATCATTCCATATTACAGATGAGTAAGCTAAGGCTAAAGAGATTAAATTCTTTCCCCAAGATCATAAAAGAAGTAGATGGGAGAATACAAGTCTGGTATTCTCATAAATACAGTGTTCCTCCTACCATACTAATATTTGCCACCCACTGCTTTATATCAGGGGCGGTCTGGAGCCAGCTCGAATTGGTTAATGAAATCTTATTTGTAAATTTTCAGTATGCACTCTTATACCTCAGAAATTGGTAAACACTAAAAATCAGGACTTGATTTATTATTTTGTTGATTATTTATACTTAAAAATAATAGATAAAATGTAAATGGTGTTGTTTCCAATTTTAAAACCTGGTTACATTTTTTTAAGGAGAGATAGCTGTTAAACATTTACCTGCACATTGTTCCTATAGCTTGCCTTCAACTTATCAGAATTCACATGTAATAAGAGCTGATAATAAGTGCAAAGTGCTTTAAAAATATGATGTCATTTAAGCCTCATAACAAGTCTTGGAGAAAGGTATAATTATTATTCCCATTTTCCAGCAAACAGAGGCTGAATGACTTGCTGAGGGTCACATACTTAGTAAATGTCTGAGACGAGATTTAAACTCAGCCCTTTATTATTTTATTGTGTCACTGTTATATTTGATATAAATTTTAGTATATATAGATTTATATATAAGTAAGTACATATATGGCATAAATATAACATTGGAATATACATTATAGACACATTTATAACATTTGTACACGCATTTTATCACATGTATATTTCCATACATGTATCTGTATACATACATCTGTATATATAGTTTCCTTCTCTACCTTTCCAAAGAAAAGTAAGTTTGATGAGAATAAGGACTCTATGTTTCTGCATCCCTAGTGCCAAACAGAGGTCTTGACGCACACGACTTAATAATTAATTACTTGATTGATTAGTTGAGGACATAATCTCTTTTTCATTTTATTCTCATATTTTCAGTACTTACAAGAGGAACCTGCACATAGTGGGCACTTAATAAATGCTTTTGGGTTGACTGGGCTTTGGGAGGAAAGGATAAAATGGAATAATTAGAACCACTTGTCTCCCCCACCTCGTTGCTATGTGCTTTGGCTCATTCCGTATGCTCCCTGGAAGTGCTTGACTCCTCTCTCTTTTCGTCATCTCTTCCTGGGAACCTTGAAGTTGCCAAACCTAAATGGCTTTTATATGGTCTCTCTGATGATCTGAAAATTATACCAAAAGTCACATCTTCATTGTATTCCATCACCTCAGTTTCCCAAAGCATCTCCAATCGATGATATGTCCAGGTAGCTAAGCCTTGCCATCCTTGACATCTTTCAGGAGATCTCAGTCTCCGTTGATTGTAAAATGTTTTTTTGGGGGGTGGGGGATTATGGCTAGTGCCTTGAAGCTTTAACCAATGCCAAATGAAAATTATTGCTGGTGGGGTTAACCCTCTGGTAGTCTGGAGACAGTGTTCAGGTAAAATATCACTTGTGCATAGGGAAGGGAAAGTCCAGATAAATCATAGTCAGAGGTGACCACACAGTGGGAGCAGAACCAAGGATGACTCAACTCAAGTTCCCAGATATAGTTGTGGAAAAGAAGCAGAGCATTCATGATAATTAGACTGTTTCTAGTCCATTATCATCATCAGAGGTCTGTGATTCATTAAATGTAGGTCAAAGAGCATTCAGTTCAATGTCATATTTATGTCTCAGACAAGAGTCATGATGGGGATATCCGTTCAGTGGAAATAAAAGCTAAGAAGACTTAAAAATGTCCTTGGGATGATTGAAAGAACAATATGACTGAGTCTGAGGTATTCAAGGTATTGTAATGTAGAACAATTATCTCACAAGGATCCCATGTCATAAGAAATGTCAGTGCAGGTAACATTATTTCCATTATATAAACGGAGAAACTGACGCTAAGAAAGTCAACTTGTCCTAAGTCAAAGAGTTCCTACATGATAGTGCTAAGATGGTAGACCCAATCCAAGTCTCTTTTCACAAATTAATCATTCATTCAATCAATTAATAATTATTTATTAGGCACCTACTCTCTTGTAGGCACTGTTCTAGACACTTTTTCTTACACACAGTAATCCATGGCCTTGTCTATCTGACCTTAGGGACATCCACTACCTAGGTAGACAAGGAGGGATAAAGCCATGGGATTTTCCATTTTTTTATTTTTTTTAATTTTTATTTGTTTTCAGTGTTCTACAATCACTTCCACATAACTTAGATTTTTCTCCTTCCCTCCCCCTTCTACCCTCCTCCCTTCCCACCTCCTTGAGTTGTCATGCAATTTTATATAGGTTCTACACATACATTCCTATTAAATACATTTCCACCTTAGTCATGTTGCATATAAGAATTAAAATGAATGGGAGAAATCATAAAACAAACCAAAAATGTAATACAAAAGAAAATGATCTGCTACATTCTGCTATCAAATTCCATAGTTGTTTTTCTGCATGTGGAAGGCATTTTGACTTAAGAGACTATTGGGAATATTTTAAGTCCTTGCATTGCAATGAAGTTCTAAGTCTACTAGAAAATATCCTCACACACTGTGGTTGTTGCTGTGTATAAAGTTCTCCTGATTCTGCTCCTTTCACTCAGCATCAGTTCATGTAAGTCTTACCAGGCCTCCCTGAAATCTTCCTGTTCATCATTTCTTACAGCACAACAGTAGTCCATTGCATTCATATACCACAACATGTTCAGCCATTCCCCAATTGATGGACATCCCCTTGATTTCCAGTTATTGGCCACCACAAAGAGAGCTTCAATAAATATTTTTGTACGTGTGGGACCCTTTTCCATTTTTATGATATCTTGGGGATATAGTCCTAGAAGTGGTATTGTTGGATCAAAGGGTATGCACATGCTTGTAACCCTTTGGGAATAGTTCCAAATTGTTCTCCAGAATGGCTAAATCAGCTCACAGCTCCACCAACAATGAATTAGTGTTCCAACTCTCCTACATCTTCTCTAACATTTATCATCATCCTGTTTTGTCATGTTAGCCAATCTGATATGTGTGATGTGATATCTAAGACTTGTTTTGATTTGCATTTCTCTAATCACTAGTGCTTTAGAGCATTTTTCATATGACTATAGATAGTTTTGATTTCTTCCTCTGAAAACTGCCTGTTCATATCCTTTGACAATTTATCTGTTGGGGAATGACTTGTATTCTTATACATTTGACTCAGTTCTCTATATATTTTAGAAATGAGGCCATTATCACAGATACTAGTTGCAAAAGTTCTTTCTCAGTTTTATGCTTCCCTCTTGATCATGGTTACATTGGGTTTGTCTGTGCAAAAACTTTTCAATTTAATGTAATCGAAGTTATCTATTTTGCACTTTATAATGTTTTCTATCTCTTGTTTAGCAAAAACTTCTTCCCTTCTCCATAAATCTGATAAATACACTATTCTTTACTCCACTAATTTGTTTATAGTATCAATCTCTATACCTAGATCATGTACCCATTTGGACTTTACTCTTGTGTACGGTGTCAGGCACTGGTATATGCCTAGTTTCCACCATACTGTTATCCAATTTTCCCAGCAATTTTTGTCAAACAGTGAGTTCTTATCCCAGAAGCTGGGATCCACGCGTTTATCAAACAGTAGATTGCTATATTTATTGACTACTGTGTCTTGGGTACCTAACATATTCCACTAGTCTACACTTCTGTTCCTTAGCCAGTACCAAGTGGTTTTGATAATTGCTGCTTATAATACAATTTGAGATCTGGTAGAGCTAGGCCACCTTCTCTAGCATTTCTTTTCATTAGTTCCCTTGATATTCCGAACACTTTGTTCTTCCAGATGAACTTTGATATTATTTTTTCTAACTCTACAAAATAATTATCTAATAATTTGATTGGTATGGCACTGAATAAGTAAATTTATTTAGGTAGAATTGCTATTTTTATTGTATTGACTAAGTGCATCCATGAGCAACTGATGTTTCTCCACTTACTTTGATCTGACTTTATTTTATTTTATAGTGTCTACCCTAATTTTAAATGGGATTTCTCTTTCTCTCTCTTTCTGTTGGGGTTTTTAGTAATATATAGAAATGCCAAAGATTTGTATGGGTTTATTTTGAAGCCAGGAGATTTTCAAGGAAAGAAATCCAACAGATTATGTTGGAAACATGCTGATAGAGGGAAAAGAGGCTGAAGGTAATGATGGAATAAGTGAATAAGTGAAAAGAATCCAGAAGGGTCAGAATTTGTTGAATCAAAAAGTTGAGGAAGGGGGAAATTCTAGTATATTACATTTTAAATATCAGAATACAAAGAAACTTCCAGAATTAATTTATGGGTTTCAACTATAGAATTTAAGGCAATCAGGAGGGAAGCAATTATTGGAGGCGTTAGTGACATGCTGGAATGTAATTACATGGGAGATATGGTAGCTTTAATGGCAAAAACTATGGATATGGGGGACCTTTTGAGCTAAATAACTAAATTCAACTAGTTTGAAAGGAGGTAGCAGGAACTTAACAACAACAAAAGGATTGAGCTTGATTCTAGAAGAAGTTGATCATTCCATTGGCCTTGGGCAGGAAGGATCTATGCAATACATTGTGCTGCAAAAGCCTAAGGGAAGTGGTGACAAATGGGGAGTTCAGAAGGCTGAAGTCCCCTTCATCTACCTCTAGGCAAAGAGAAGATAGATTAGAAATAGGGAAAGAAATACATTCTTATATGTGGGCAATATGTTGATTGAATTTGTTTGAATATGTATATTTACTGCAAGGGGAGGCTTCTATATCTGGCAGAAGACAGTTACTGGGGAGTGATGCAAAAATATAATATATATAATTATAAGATAACTTATATCTTATATTATAAATATATATAAGAAAAGATAATTAGAAAAATATGATACAATTACAACATAACAATCATATCACATATGATATTATATCACATATATGTGTGTATACATATGTATATGTATATGAACATTTTTATTTTCAATCCACAGGAGAGAAAAGAATATCAAAGGGGGATACAAAATTATGTCAATTTTGTTACCACCATTCCCTTAGGAACTTCATCAGACTGCAAGATCATATCAGCCTTGATACTGGCACCTACTGAGTACCCTCTACCCCTAGGACTCCAGTGAATGGAAAATGAAATGGGGAACTCCTCTCAGACCTCCATTTAAAGATGGGGCGTGATGGCTAGCTGAAAGATGTGTTGTGTGTGTGTATATATGTATATATATATATGTGTGTGTGTGTGTATGCATGTATGTATATTATATATGTGTGTACATACAGATGTACAAATATACACATACATATGCACAAATACATGCATATATTCACATATTACAGACATATATTTGTACATATGTACTAATATGCATATTTATATTGTATATGTATGTATAGTTAGACATACTATCTTAAATTATATATGCATTTAAAATTTTAAAGACTTTCATAGTCCTTAATGCAATTATTGTTTTGCTCATCTTTGTGTATTCACATGTTTTAGTGCAGTGCCCAGATCATAGCTGGCACCTCAATAAATACTTATCAAGAGACTGTGTTGATAAGTATTATTAAGTTCATTAAAGAAAATTTTTAAAAATAAAAGAACATTCAATTTGTTGATGACTTTGAGAGTCCCTACCTGCTAAATACCTGCACCATGCAGAGAAGCCAAAGACTGATAAGATTCTGGTCCAGTCTTCTGGTAGTTTATATTTCCAAACTGATGTAAATCTTGTTTTTCAGGGGACTTAAAAATATCTGAGGAAGTAGCTCGGAAATGTTCATATTTTTTTTTTCTCATTAGAAACAGACTCACTTTCCATTTTCCTTAATCAAATGTTAATGAAATAATGTTAAGTGAGGGATCATACACTACAAGGAAATGAATGGCATCCTGGAGTCAGCAGAGTCCTGGGTTCAAATCCTCCTTCTGAAGCTGAATAGTTGTTTGGCCATTGGTAAGTCCCTTAAATTCTCTGAGATTCAATCTCTTCAGCTACAAATTTAAGATGATAACAATAGTACCTTTCAGACAAGCTCATTGTGAGGATCACACAGAATGAAGTGTTTTGCGAATCTTAGAATCCTAAATAATGTATTACCATGAACTATTATTTAGAGTTAGAAGACTTGAATTCAAATTCTAGCTCAGCTAAGCTACTTAACACATGGGTGATGCTGGGATATGTAATGTTAGGAAAATTATGTTATCTTTGAGATTACATTCCATGAGCTCTGAGCTCTCTTCTAGGTTTCAAATCTTAGGTTCCTTTTACTTTTTGTGGAGAGAGTAGTCAAAATCAGTGATTTTAACCATGTGGAATCATTTCTGGTATGGAAATTCCATCCACAGATACAGATAAGTACTCATTCATAACTCAAAATTTTAGAAAGTTTCTGCACACACTCAGACATTCTGACTTCTCCAGGATCACTGAATTGTATGTGCCCTACACTTGAACTTAGACCAAAGTCCTATTGACTCTAAGGTCCTTTATGCTCAATACTTTCTGCATCTTATGAGCTCATTAGCTATTCTATCTATCTATCTATCTATCTATCTCTCTGTCTATCTATCTATCTATCATCTATCTATCTATCTATCTATCTATCTATCTATCTATCTATCTATCTATCTATCTATCTATCTGTGTTTGAAAGGCTCCAAAGTTTGGGAGAGAAGAGGTATGAGACTGACTACTAAACTGAAGGTCTACAGAGCCATTATGCTGACCTCTTTGTTATATGCCTGTGAAACATGGACAGTCTATAAGCACCATGCCAGGAAACTAAATTGCTTCCATTTGAACTGTCTTAGGAAGATTGTGAGGATCACTTGGCAAGATAAAGTACCATACACTGAAGTCCTTGCTCAAGCCTAACTGCCAAACATTCAAACTATGCTTCAGAGAGCACAACTGTGATGGGCTAGCCATGTTGTTCGAATGCAAAATGTACTCTTGCATAAAAAGATTATTTTATGGAGAAGTCATATGGGGCAGGCAATGACATGGAGGCCAGAAGAAGTGATACAAGGACACTCTCAAGGTCTTTCTCAAGATTTGATTCTACAAAATGGGAGACACTGGCACAGGACTGCTCAGCATGGCATGCTCACATCAGAAAGGGTGCTGTGTTCTGTGAGCATAGCAGAATTGAGACAGCCCAAGGTAAATGTAGGATGTACAAATTTGGAGTACCCACTATAAGTATTCACATGGACTATCTGTGCCCAACCTGTGGTAGAGCATTCTGAGCTTGTATTGGTCTGATCAGTCACAGTCAGACACACTGAAACTTCACTTTATCATGGTGATGTCATTTTGGTCCTCTTCAAGAATGAAGGACAACAACCAACAAACCCTCTGTCTGTCTGTCTATCTATCTGTTTATCTCTATACACACATATGTAATCTACATGTTAGCTAACCAAAATTAGGCAAATAAATAAAAGGTAAAAGACAAAGGAATATAGAAAACAGACTCTGCCCCCTCAAAAGTTAACAGTTGGTTTCCTATAATCAGAAAATATCTCACAAACTTATTTTATTGAGTTCAAATTATCCTCTTGTAGAACTCAGTGAAACTGGATTTTTAATATACAGTATCCATAGAAAGCCCTGAACTTCTGACAAGTAGTACTGTCAGTAATCAAGCACGGAACTTCTGCTACTCTTAAGTCTCCAAAGCAACAATTTTTCGGAAGAAGTCGCTAAGTGGTCAAGTGTTTGGAAATTGAAGCAGGAAAATCTGAGTTCAAATCCTGCTTCAGACGAAGTACCTGTGCAATCTTGTAAAATGGGGATAATGACATCACCTACTTCTTTCTGAGAAAGAAATGAAAAAATGTACATATTAATATATACACACATGTGTATGTATATATCGTATATAAATGTCTTTATAAACTTTAAAGTTCTGTATAAGGGTTAGTTATTATTACATTATATCTAAGCTTGTACCTTTCATGACTAAGGTATCATCCTCCCTGGAAGTAGAGCATTTGAGTGAGCAACCACTTGAAATCCCTTCCACACAAAGAATTCTATTTTGATGTTACAAAATTAGTTAAAATGAAATTTTAATCTTAGGAGAAAAATGACTGGCATCATGGAGTAATGAATGAATGGAGGGCTGAATTTGGAGTAAGGAAGATCTGGATTCTAATCTTTCCTCTTACACTAAGTGTGAGAACATGAACAAGTCCCTTCATCTCTCTGAAATATTTTCATTCAGTGTTTAGTTGGCTGAGGTTGAGGTCTGCATTTATAAAAGAAGCTTTGGCATGAACAAAATCCAATACTAGTCCAAAAATCATAAATTGAGAGGTGGAAGGGACCTCACAAACCCTCTAGTTCAATATCCTTAACATTTTCAGGAACTGAATTTATGCCTGTGAAGCAAATTTCCCAAGGTCACACAAATGGTAAGCATCAGAAATGAGATCATTGATATAAAAAATAAATCCATAAAAATGAAACAAAATCAAAACCCCAACAACCTATAAAGGTGCAACTAACATGTCGGTGAAGATTCCTCCAGGGATGGTTTGTATATTTTTAGTTTGCTTTTTTAACTCTATGTGGATTTCCCTTCTGTATTTAAACACTAGCAGCAAGCAGAGGACTGGAACATAATAAGTGCTTAATAAATGTTTGTTGAATGAGACTGGTTAAAACATGGGATTCAAGTACCATCTTTTAAATTTCCAATGTAGATAGAGACTAGTTTTTCAAAGATGAAAAGCAGTTTTAAGTTTATGAATGGCATGAGCTTCTCTGATTCTGAATTCTATTTCCCTTCAATTACCTTTCCCCAAATCCATATTATTATGATTAGATCTAGCCTTACACAACAATAAGGCTGCTAATTAGCTTGTATATATATATATTTGTAAGTCAGCAAAAATGATTCAGAGCAGAGTCCAGGGAAGATTCATATTATGATATTTTCAGTAAAACTGAGAAAAAGAGTCTCCTCTTTCTCTTTCCCTGAAATATGTGTATATACATACCCAATTTCATTTAATGTTTAACATTATATTTCATAAAACATTGGATATTAGATTACTGAAATTCTAGTTCTAGCTCTTCCTATTATCTGTGTGACCTTGAGCAAGTTGCATAACCTCATCTAGTGCTCAGTTTCCTTATTCTGAAATGAAATTGTTGTCAGTGATGATTTTCAAGTAACTTCCAGCTTTAAAGTCTGAGATGGGGGAAGAGAAGCAAAAAGAGAAAACAAACATACACTTCCATGGTAACTTTGGAAGATGCAAATATCCATGACCTACCTTGAATTGATAAAATGATTGTAATTGATTGGAAAGGCAATGGTGGATTAGTTTGTGAGCTTCTGAGACATTGATTCCTGTGGAAAGTAGTTAAATATCTTCACTAAATTGCTGTAATACAATGTTAAATTACAATTAACCTGTGTGGCAACTTCATACTTGTTCCTGTAAATTTTAATTATCTAAATAAGCCCAAGTGGTTTACCTAGGCAAGAAGAAAAGAAAAGGAAAAGAAAAGCCAACACATACAGAAAAAAAATCAATATTGATTGTCAAAGAGCTAAATTAAATGCATTTTAATACATATACATTGCAGATTAAACTCAAATTCCAGCTAATGTCCTCATTAGGCAGCAATTCTTGACATTAGTCTGAATTGTTATCACATTGTTATCACAATAAAGAGACACTAAAGACCAATTAGCACTTCAGTTGTGTGGATAGCACAGTGGAAGACAAGAACATTTAATGAGCAAATGCTGGACTCTTTGCTGTACTACCATTTGGTAAACTTGTCTGGCTAATATTAAGATTATCTAGCTAATACTCATATTATGGAATCTTAGTCCAAATTCAGAGTTGGAAAGACCGTTGGAAATTACTCATTCAGACTCCTTTGTACAAATGATGAAATGTTGGCCAAAGGAGTCATCTGCTCAATATTCCAATCAATGTAGTAGGTTACAGGTCTTTCTTTTTTCTGCCTTCCCTATTGCTGTTGAGGCTACCATACTCTTTCCAGTCACCCAGACTCACAAGTATAGAAAGACCCTCAACTCTTCATCACCTTCCTCTTTTCCACTTCTATATTCAATTAGTATTAAAGTCTTGTCCATTTTTCCTTTAGCCTCTTCTCTCCTTTCATAAAAGCACCACCCTTAATTAGAACTTCATCAAGTCTTATTTGGATCATGACCCAGGCTGCTCATTGGTCTCTTTGCCCCTAGTTTCTCCCCTTCCCCATCCATCCTCCATGCATCAACCAAATTGATATTTCTACAGCACAGGACTGATCATGTCATTCGCTTCCATCACACTGGAAGAAGTTTCCATGATTCCAGTTGTCTCTAGGAAAATATGCAAATGCCTTAGCTTGTCACTTAAAGGACTTTCCATGCTGACTGAAAGCCACCTTCCCATATGACTCTCCTCACTCTGTTTTGTCCTAATTATCCTTTTTACCATTCTAATGTAAGATATTCCACGTTCTTTCTCCATGACTTGGTACAAGCTACCATGGTGCTCAGAATGCTCTTCCTCCTCACCAACCTGTGTATTCCTTGTATTTATTTATGTATTTAAATGTATATATATATATACATATATATGCATGCATGTATATATGTACATATACACATATGTATATACATATACACATGTACATGTATACATATGTATTTATATGTACATATGATGTATTTATTTCATATATAAAGATACATAACATATATGTATCTAGATATACATGTTTGTTTACATACCTACATTCATATTGTTTCTTTGATAGAATGTAGGTTTATAATGTAAGAAGGACAAAGATTTTTTTCCTTTATTTTTACATATACCATTAACCAGGCACAGGATCTGCTTAATAAATGTTTGTTGAATGACTGATTGAATGTCATAATTTTTGAGCAGCCACCAGTCTCTGCAGAACAATAAGACATTGTAGTAGAATTTCAGCAGAAGCAAAGAAAATCTCACTGGAGAAAACTCAAGGGATTATCCTCTTCAAGAGAAACACTGTTTGTAAATTTGCTCAATGCTGGGCTGAGATGAAGAAATCACTCCATGCCTTGCCTTTAATTTCAGCATACATAAACAAATGTAAGAAAAGAATAAAAAAAAAGACATTCTGTTCTTTGAGTGCCTAGCAACCAGGAGAACTGGAAAAAAATCCAAAAACCCTTTATCAACTTCAACCCAGATTTGGGCTTTCCTTATTAAAAGTAAAGGCAAGTCTGAAGAGTAATGTATTTAGGCAGCTGATGGTTGCAGTGAAGTGAACATTGCATGGGCCTGGAGGCAAGAAGATCCCCTGTTCCAGTACTGCCTCATACAATGTTTAGTTGTATGACCTTGCATATTTTGTCATCAGGTAGGATTTTCTGGTTAACGCTAAGAAAAAACCGAACTCTTTTTCTTTCCCTCCAAATGTCCTTAAATTTCTTTGTTATTACTGAGGGTGCCCCTACGCTATCTATCACCCACACTTGCAGCCTAGAAGTCATACTCAATGCTTCACTCTCTTCCTCATCTTCCATATAAAATCTGTGGCCAAGGTCTGCTGATTTTACCTTCAGAGCACCTCTCCTCTATGACCCCTTCTCTCCTCTGACACTGCCACTCTCCTGCTACCGGCTTTTACCTCCTCATGCCTGGACTACTTCAACAGCTTGGTGATGAGTCTCCCTGTCAAATCTCTCTCTTCTAGTTGATCCTCCACTCAATAGTCACAATTATCTTGCTAAATTCCAAGTCTGACCATATCATAGCCCCCCTCAATAAATTCCATTGGCTCCAGAATCCTATAGAAAACCCTCTATATGGCATTCAGAACCTTTAATAACTTGACCCCTTCTTATGTGTCCAGTCTTTTAACACCTCCCCACCATGTGCTCCAGTCCAGTAGCACCAACTTCTTTGCTGTTCCTTAAATAAGACACTCTATCTCTCACCTCCTGGTACTTTCCCTGACTGTCCTTCATGCATGGAAGGCTCTCCATCATCATCATCATCTCTACCTTCTGGCTTCGATGGCTTCCTTCAAGTCTTAACTATCATCCATCTTCCACTAGAAGCTTCTCCCAATCCCTCCCAACTTGAAGGTTATTTTTTTTGCCATTGGTTGATTATCTCTTGTTTATTCAGCACGAGGCTTGTCTGCACATATTTTATTTTGCTTCTTATCTCTACCATTAGAATTTCAGATACTTGAGCTTTACCATTCTTTACTTTTACCTTTCTTTGTATCCTCAATGCTTAGCACAATGCCTGACCCATAAGTATAGAATGACTTTATATCCATTCTCTCCTGTTAGCTCTTCTGAATCTGTGAGGTAGGAATTACTATTATCCTTATGTTACAGATTAGGAAACTAAGCTCATTGAGTATAAGTAAGTGACTCACCCAGTGTTTCCCTTCTGGTAGAGTCTGAGGCATGCTTCCAATCAGGTCTTCCTGGCTCCCAGCCCAGAGCCTTCCACAAAGGCCTTATTATCTTTAATGATCTGTGCCCACATGTCCTTTTGCCAGTAAAACCAAATCAGTTTTCCTGAGGTCTTAAATGCAAATATCCTATGAAGGAAACATTTTTTTAATTGGCCAATATAGTTTGGAGCTATTTGGGGAAAATTCCAATGACAGTAAGAAGGTATTTCATTAAAGAAGACAAATGTCTATTTACTTGTATTGATTTTTGTTCAGTGATATAAGAAGGATAGACCATTGGAAAGCACAGGAGTGGGGGGAGAATCTCTTTACATAACTGCTGTAATTCCCAGAGACATTAGAGAGGGACCTCTCGGTCCCAATAAATCATTAAAGCTATTTAGGGGAGGCACCAGATTAATTGGATGTTGGATGCATGGAGAGTTTATTTACTGGTCTGTATCACTGTCAATTTTTGATCATGTCCACTTTTTTATTCACTGGATTGCAAAGAAAACCAATTATCTCAGTCAGAGTCAATTTACCCTTGCCTTTCCCTCTCTCAAGATTTGTACAATTTAAAGAAAACCACATAAAGACAATATCCATGTTGTTCCTATCCAAGAGTGAGATCTACACCAACCAAGTGCCTGCATCAAAACAATGAGGTTGATGATGATGATGATGACAACAATCCCCTTTTAATGCGCTGCTTTACTAGACTTTAAATTTCATGAAGGCAGGAACTTTAAACTTGGCACCTTCCCATGGTATAGAAGTTATTCTGGTGTCTGACATCTATTGGCCATGTGACTCTGAGCAAGGTATTTAAACTTTCTGTGTTTGAGGCAAATCTCTAATCCACTAAGTAACAGGGAACTTATTGAGTTGTGACATATATTGGCAGAAGCTCCACATTAGAAATTCTTTATATCAATTAAATTAAATG
This sequence comes from Notamacropus eugenii, assembly GCF_028372415.1. NCBI lineage: Eukaryota > Metazoa > Chordata > Mammalia > Diprotodontia > Macropodidae > Notamacropus > Notamacropus eugenii. Next base: position 529,964,024 of record NC_092873.1, read on the forward strand.
TCTCCTCCATACACCCTCCCACCAAAAAAAATAATATTTTCAGGGAAGAATACATTTGCGAGAATAAGGAGTCCAAGGAGCTGCCATTTGGTGTTCAGGTCCGAGATCCCATGCACACTGCCCTTACCGAAGCACCTCTGTTCTTTAATGCCTAGCTCCCAGTTCCTAGGGCATCACCATCAGGACCCTAGCCAGAGCACAGCATTCTGTATGAAGAAGGAACTTAATGAATGTCAAACTGAATTTCACATGAAGCAGAGAAATGATAGATTGAGAATAGATGAAGGACTTTCTCAGACTTATTTTTTCTAGACTGTCTTTGTGTCATTGCCCTTTGGGAAGTCAGTCTGGTGACACCTGTGGTTCTATTTTCGGAATCACACTTTTGAATGTTAAAACAATAAAATACATAGGATTGCAAATGAAACCAATTATATATCATTGCCCATAGGTTATTCCAATAATATGAGCTTCCTGGAATCACATTAAACCTGTTCCATTAACCAGTAACAGGAAATATGTCTGCAATGTCCCAGTTCAATATGGACAGGATGCCACAGCATAAAAACACAACATGTTTGTTGAAATGTGTTTGAAAGGGGCCCACATCTGATAATAATAACCAACATTTATTTGGCACTTACAGTGTGCCAGGCACTTTAGAATTTTTTACTCATTCCATCCTCAGAACAACTCTGGAAGGTAGGTGCAATAATCATCCCCATTTCACAGGTGAGGAGACTGAGGAAAAGAGTGATTATCCAATTCCTGCTCTGATTTGGTACATTTTTAATTGGGATTTTCCATTATTCTTCTCAGCTGATGCAAAAACCTTTTTGTTTATTCCAACTGCCTGACTAAAGTTAAGGAAACTGGGGCTTGGGGAGTTTAAGGGACTTGTTCAAGGTCATATTGCTTATAAATGGAAAAATTAAGATGTAAGCCCAGGTCTTCTGACCCCAAATTGAATGCATTTTCTACAGCATAATATTCTCTTCACTTTCAATAAAATGCCTCTGCTTGTATAATCATAATGTCTTTTCACTGCATAGCTCACCAGCCTCAGAATATGAATGAGCTGGGTTTGAGTCCAGCCTTGAATATGTCTGACCTGTGAGATTCAGTCGTGATGCTTCTGACAAAAGCATCAATGTTGTTTCAGAAGTTTTTTATCAGGTAACTGACTTGTAACTTCACTCTCTATGATCTTAGCAACTTTTTAAGACCCCAAGAGTATACTGACCTACACTGATAGAGGGGGGCTTCCTCCCCTTGCCATTGTCTTCATTGATGACATCTAAGGTCCTCTCCATTCTTTTCTCCCTACTAGTTGTTTGGACACACACTTGGAATTCCTTTAATCTCTCAGTGCCCCAGGTAACTAACTGTCTAAGACTAGAAATGACAAAACAGTGGTGAATGTGCCTCTCTGGAAGAGATTTTCAGAGTGGGCTTACTCCACAAGAGTAAAGTCCAGACTTAAAATCAGACAGGTTGAATTTTAAATCTGGGAGTTCATGTAAGTATCTACCACTAGATAAACTAAAGTTAAATTCTTAATCTAGCATCAAATTGGCAATAACAACCAAAGGCAGAATTCAAATCCAGGTCCCCTGACTCCAAATTTAGCAATTTTTCGTGCTCCATCTTTCCTTCCTTCAAAAGCAGTGGAGGCTGGTGATTTATTTGGGCATCTATATTTAGAAACTCTTAGTACTTTAGCAAATCTATGATCACATTGAATATTGACAGCGATGAAATTATGAGCCATATCCACATCACAGATGCTGATTCCAACCTTGCCAGACCCAGAGCCCAGGCTTCTGCTGCTTTTAATTCATTATTCACCATGAGTGTATGCCAGTATATAAAGAGAAGCTTTGGAAGCATTCTTGACAACTTGTATATGGAGATGAAAGAGATTCCCTGAACTCTCACTTCTACCCATGGGTGCACTCCTGCTTGGCAGCTTCCACACAATAAAGCTGATGGGCCATAATACTAGGAAGGAGGGAGGGATAGCCAGGAGATTTTTACACTTCTATGACCATTGTAAAATGAAGAATTTCAGAGGTAGAAGGAACCTTAGAATCCAGCTAGTCCCTTCCAATTCCAAAACATGGTGGAAGGAGAATCCCCCCTCCCACAAACCTTACATCCAGGTTCTCCTTACAAATTTTCAGTAGGGAGGAACTTTCCACCTCCTATAACAGAGTCTATCCATTGCCCTTTGTGACAGTTTCTATGCTAGGAAGCTTTTCCTGATATTGAGCCTAAACCTACCTGTTTGAAGCTTCCTCACACACAGTTCCTAGTTTCTCCTTTTGGGGCCAAGTAGAAGAAATTTCATCTCTTCTTTTCTATGAAAGTTCTAAAAGTATTTGTAAAGTTTTCATGTCCTCTGGAGTCTTCTTGCTGGGATGAAACCCATGAGAGAAGCATTACCTGATCCTTCAGTCTGTCAGTGAGCATCATTAAATTGTCTTGGATTTATCTTCAGGTGGCATGAATTCAAAGACCTTCATGATCTGGATTTCCTTCTCTGAACCCTCACCTGTATATTCATATCCTTCCTAAAATATGAACCTGGAGTTTTTAGAGTTAATATCAGATGAAAATGCCCTTTTGTTATCATTCCAGGAAGTTAATCTGTAAGAATCTAAAAGTAAATACTGTTCAAATTTGCAATTAGCTGTAATTAAAATAGAAAATTAGAGCCCGAACAATTAAATATCATTTAGGGAAATGAATATATTTAACCATGGTATGTTTAATATAATGATGGTATAATTAAATGTTACTCTGTCACCATCAGGAATCAATATGGTTTAATTTATGTGTTTTTTAATTAGTACCTTCTTGCATTCTAATTGGCAGATTGTCTATTTTCAAATGCCTGAAAAATTCATTTGAAAAATTTTTGCCTTATTAACTATTAATATTTTTATATATGGTATGAAGATGAGACATCATATATAATCATGATCAGACACAAGGCCATGTTCAGTGTCTTTATATTTTTAACAGGACCCATTTAAACTCCCATATTGAAATCTTTAAATTTTTATTCATGAAAAAAAAAGAATACTAAGGGGTTTTTTATTCCTTTGATGTTTTAAAAAAACTCACAATTATATTTTAAATATATTACATGTCTTATAGGGCACATGCCTTTATCACTGTAAACAACTGAAATTATTATACATTAATTTTAATTAATTGTGGTTAATTAATATGTTTTTATTGTCTCTTCCTTCTTGAATCCCATTGTCAAACAAATAAAAAAAATATAGATGGTAATGATAATATTTTGAAAATGGTCATATGTGCTTAGGACTAAAGTAAGAAAGATAGCTTAGAGTATCATATAACATCTAACACTGATAGTATAGGTGTTAGTAAATTTTGGCATAATATGGTACAACTATATTTTCAATTCATAGCTAACCTTTATCTAGCACTCACTAAGTGCCAGAAACTGTGCTAAGTGCTTTATAAATATTATCTTATTTGGTATTCCCAAGTCTGGGGTGGGAGGAGTAGGGGGTATTGTTATCTCTATTTTATACTTGAGGAAAGTGAGGCAGATGGAGATTTAGAGACTTACCCAGAGTTATAGAATTTTAGCCAGTGACTGTTTGAAATAAAATTTGAACTGGTCTTTCTGACTCCAGGCTCACCTCTCTATCCACAGCACCACAACAGAGATGGAAAGCTGACATAACTGTGTCATTCTAGTTGTGTGACCCTGGAAAAATTACTAAGCTCTCAGTACTCTGGTAACTCTCTCTGTCAGTGGTAGGGAAGTGGTGACTTTCATTGGGAGAGAAAAATCTTGAATGGGAGTTCTCAATAGCTCTGGTTTAAAAAGAGAGAGAGAAGGAAAGAAAAAAAGGAAGGAAGGAAGGAAGGAAGGAAGGAAGGAAGGAAGGAAGGAAGGAAGGAAGGAAGGAAGGAAGGAAGGAAGGAAGGAAGGAAGGAAAAGAAAGCAAGAAAAAGAAGGAAAGGAAGGAAGAAAGAAAGAAAAAGAAAAGGAAATAAAAGAGAGAGGGAAGGAAGGAAAGGGGAAGGAAGAAGGAAAAAAGAAAAGAGAGAGAGAAAGTTTGTGAATATAAAACAAACAAAATTCAATATGACAAGCATTTGTTAAGCACCTACTATGTGTCAGTCACTGTATAGGTGACAGATTTCCAAAGACAAAAAATGAAACAGTGCCTGCCTTCAGGAAGTAGTCATTTTTCTGGCAATGATCATACATTGCCTTATACTGCCTTTCTTCTGGAGCCTCCTAACCAGCATGAAGTCTATGATACTCAGGGAAGGGGACTGACACCTGAAGTGTGTTTGCAGATTCCTTACATTCCTCTTCCAATATGAGTTATATAAGTTATATAAGGCTGAATGAATGAAGATTTTACCACACTCCTTTTATCCGTGGGGTTTCTTCCCTCTGTGAATCCCGGGCATTAGCAAAGTTCAGGTTTTACACACATACAAACATGTGTGAAGTTCAGAACATGATACATAGTAAACAATATAGAGAAAGCATGTGCCCTTGCTACATGAACAAGCCAATTGATTTTCTGGTAACATGAATTTGTAATTTCTTTCACAATTCTTGTAAACAATTTGAGTCCTATTTTACTCTTCTGTAACATGGGAACAATTATGTTTCTTTCCCAGTCTACAGGGTTATTGTTCCAGTAAGATGAGATAATGAACGAAAACTCTTAAAAATTTGCAAGTGGAAGTTCTTCTGAGAATGAGGATGGCAGAGTAAGAAACAAGTCACTCTCACCTTCCTTTATTGACCTCTGAAAGCCCAGAAAACACTGATCCAGAAAAATCAAAAACCTAGAACAGCTGAGCCAGCAGAAAGACAGGGTGCAACAGTTTTGTAGCCTAGGAAGTTTCAGGGATTAATGGGAAAGGCTCCTCTTGCTCTGGGGAAGGGGGAACAATACAGGACAGGAGGCATTCCAGGAAACCAGTGGCAAGCCCCACCTCAGAAAACCAGGGGAGATTGGCAAGCATCCACGCACCCCAAGCACCTCAGCACAGGCAGGGGAACTTGTGAACACCAGCTCAGAAACCTACCACATGCACAGGTTTTCTTCAGCAGCTAAATCTCCCATTACTTCAGCACAACTCCAGGAAGCACAACTCCAAGAGGCACAGCTCCAAGGTAGGAGACATCTTTCAGTAACTAAATATTTTAGTGCAAAGCCTGGATGAGCAGGCATCCCCCAGAGGCCACACTCCCCACCCCACCCAGAGAGCTACAGTATTGTTGATCCCAGCTCAGCATGAAGTAGCTGCCAGACCCCCATAAACTTGAGCTTCCAGCATGTGTGGCCAAAGCACACAAAGTCAGTGACCAGGTCCCAGGGTTCCTGCACAACAAGCTTGGTTAAGTTCCCCTTGTGCTCCAGGAGGAGAGCTCAGCTTTAAAAGGCATGAAATATGCAAACACCATGAGCAAAAATCATACATGGATAATGACCATAGATTCTGATTTTTGTTTTGTAGTTTTTGTGTTCATCCTTCATTTTTGAAGAAGACCATGACATCAGAGAGATGATGACATGACTTGCACTTACCTTGGTTTTGAGTGAAGGAGGGCTGTGCAAGGTCACCAACCTCACTTTCTCTTCCTGAGCCATCTGAGTTCAGTGACCAGATATTCAGCAGTATGACTGGAGATGACCCAGGATGCAATGGGAGACCTTGACCTTTTTAGCCTGGCCATTTCAGGTATTCACTTAGAGGGAGGCAATGCCCACTGAGTGAATAGGACTCTTTAAAAAGTAGTCAGGGAATGGTCCTTTTAATGAGCAAAAGAAAAAATAACTAAATCCAACAGAAACTGTTGCTAGTGATAATCACTCTAAGGCAGCCGTTAAGTGGAACTTAGGTAGGGACCTATTGTTGTCTAGCCCATGTCTATACCACTTCAGAGTGCACTGGGTTTAAGATTTTAGGAACAGGAAGGAAGGAAGAAAGGAAGGAAGGAAGGAAGGAAGGAAGGAAGGAAGGAAGGAAGGAAGGAAGGAAGGAAGGAAGGAAGGAAGGAAGGAAGGAAGGAAGGAAGGAATGAGGGACATCTAGCTAAAAAACCCTAAAGTCCCAAAGGAAGGCGAGAGGGAAACAGAAGGAAGAGGATGAGCTGGGTTACCCAGCTAACTGGGTCCAGACAGGCTATCAAGTTATCTCTTCTCCCAAAGGTCTTTCTATATGATATTCTGTAGCCTCCTCCTCATGCCTCCAGCAGGGCAATTAGCTAAGCCCAATCCCTAGGGATTTGAATATAAGAATTCAGGAATGTCAATGATTTGTGTTCCAGGAGTTGCTATTAAAATGCCTGGTTTCCTTTAACATGCAAAGCTGAAAGAAACATTCTATGGGCTGCATTCTTTCTTCCTGTAGAAAGAGCCCTGAAATCAGAAAAGCAAAGGTAGAATTCTGGCCACATGACATTGGGCCAGTAACTTCTGTGATCTGGCCTTCCTTTTCCTCTTAATCTCATTAAGATTCTTTCTGACTTTAAATCTTATGGTTCTGTCTATAGTTTATCAAAATTGTTTTCAGTTTAATCTGGTATCTATGTTTCCACCTTCTCCTCCATGATGACTTACTTAAGATATCTGAAGGATCTTCTTGGAGGTTCCAGTGCCACACTTCACTTGAGTTTTTCTCCTAATGGATAATCATCTCTCCCTTGAGCTCCAGATAGGACTTCTCCTCTCTCCTGTACTGCTTATGTGATAATGGTGCAGTGTGACTCTGTGTTGGCATCACAGCCCCCTAAGAGGTGGGTGAACTCCATGAAGCCTCAAGGGACCCAACCTTATGTCTCTTCACATGCCCCCTAAATTATTGGATGATTCATGAGGAGAAAGTGAAGTTGGTGACCATGCAAAGCCTTCCCTCACTCAAAACAAAGTCAAGTACAAGTCATATCATCATTTCTCTGATATCATGATCTTCTTCAAAAATGAGGGATGAACAAAGACTATGAGTAGACCAAGCTGCCTGAGTGGGGATCCAGATTCTTATTATGGAGACAGGGAAGATCAAGGAACAGATTCAGAAGAGGACAACATTGTGAATATACCCACATCTGAAACCTCAAAGGGCAATATAAACTGGTCTCAAGCTCAAAAAGTCTTGAGCTTAAGAAGGATTTCAAAATTAAAATAAAAGAGGTAGAAGAAAAAAATGAGAGGTAAGCAAGATAGAGTCAATGCTTGGAAAAAGGACAAAAATTGATTGTAGAAAACAAGTCCTTAAAAAATGCAATTGGCCAGTTTTTGAGGGGGAAGGGTGGGAAGAAAAAATATCATTAGAAATACAGTTGGGAGAGGGGTGGAGCCAAGATGCTGTAGTAGAAGCAAAGATTTGCTAGAGCTCTCCTCACAAGCCCAGCCAAATACCTCTAAAAATGACTCTAAACAAATTCTGGAGCTATAGAACCCACAGAATGATGGAGTGAAGTAAACCTCCAGCCTAAAACAGCCTGGAAGGTTGACAGGAAGCATCTATCACACCACCATAGAAGCATAGCAAAGTCCAGCATGGGCCACACTGGCACAGAGAAGACCTGAGCAGGCCTCGAAGGGACCGAATCTCTGGCACCTGAGCAGTTTCCAGATTTTACAACCCCAAAATGTTGAGGAGGGATTGAAAGGTCAGTAGAAAAATCCTGTCCAATCAGTGTGAGAGAGGAGAGTGGTCCATCTCCAGCCCCAGGGCAGTGCAGGGGGTGGAGGAGCCCACAGCATCAGCAGTGACAGAGGCAGCAGATGAATCTGAAGCTCTAGGAAAGAGAAATCATAGGGGACTTAGTGAAGTTAAACTGTTTACAGTCCTACATGGAAAGATCATATTTGTAACTCAAGAGCTACAAATTGTTCTCATTATTAGGGTAATTGGAGGGATTGTATACATATAGACAAAGAACACAGGATGAGTTGGATAGGAAGGGATGATACCTAAAAATAAGTAAATTAAGTCACGAGAGAGTAATATATTTGGAGAAGAAGAAAGGGAGAAATAGAAAGGGGTAAATTATATCTCACATAAAAGAGATAGGAAAATGTTTTTTTCAATGGAGGAAAAGAGGAGAGAGGGGAAAGGGAAAGAGTAAACCTTACTCTCATCAGATTTGGCTTAGGGAAGGAATAACATGCACACTCAATTTGGTATGGAAATCTGTCTGACACTACAGGAAAGTAGCAAGAAGGGAATAAGCTAGGGGGCCTATGGAGAGATGATATTAGGAAGGGCAAATGGGAGGAGGGAGTAATTAGAAGTCAACACTTTTGAGGAGGGACATGGTGAAAAGACAGAATAGAAACAATGGGGGGCAGGATAGAATGGAGGGAAATATAGTTAGTTTTTCATATCATGACTGTTATGGAAGCATTTTGCATGACTACACATATATAACCTCTATCAAATTTCTTTCTTTCTCAGTGGGGATGGATGAAGAGGGAGGAAGGGAGAAAAGTTGGGACTCAAAGTTTTAAAAATGAATGTTAATATTTGTTTTTATATGCAACTGGGAAATAAGACATACAGGCAATGAGATGCAGAAATCTATCTTACCCTACAAGAAAATAGAGGGGAAGAGGATGAGAGAAGGGCAGGGTGTGGTAGAACGGAGGGTAGATTGGGGGAAGGGGTAATTGCAATGCATGATGCTTTGGGGTGGGCTTGAAACTCAAAATCTTGTGGAAGTGAATGCTGAAAAATATAAATAAATTAATATAAAAAATAAGAAAATAAACAAACTAGAGAATATCATAGAAAACCTAGAAAAATCTATAGGAACAAATGTCAACAGAAAATAGAACCAGGTACTGTGCACAGCAACTAGAAACATAGATTTAAAAAATGCAGTTGGTCAAATGCGTGAAAAAAGTACACTGAAGAAAGCAACTCCTTAAAAAGTAGAATTGGCCAAATTGAAAAGGAGACATAAAAGCTCACTGAAGAGAACAACTCCTTAAAAAGTAACGTGGACCAAATGGAAAAGTAGATAGAATATATAATAAAAGAAAACAAATTAAAATTTGGCAAATGGAAGTTAATGACTCCATGCAATATCAAGAAGCAGTCAGACAAAAGCAAAAGAATAGAAGAAAATATAAAATACTTCAATGGTAAAATAACTGTCCTGGAAAATAATAAAATTTTATTGAAGTTAGACACTATATATGTAATATAATATATAATAAAGTTAGATATGGCTGATCTCTAGAGAAAATTGAATGGGGTTAGAAAAAAATCTGCCTTTTTTCTCATCAGTACATGGAACCTAAATAAAAATTTACTACCAATTAGGGCGTGAAAACTTCACAATCCAATGCAGAAAGGCAGAAATATTAAGTGCATCCTTTTACGATTATGATGGCAAGATTACAAGGGAAGCACAAAGCTGGCAAAGTTTTCTTCTCTTTTCTTTTTCTTTTTTATAGCCAGTGTCTCTGATAAAGGTCTCATTTCAAAAATATGTAGAGAACTTCTTCAAGTTTATAAGAATAAAAGTCGTTCCTCAACTGATAAATGAGCAAAGGATGTGAATGGACATTTTTCAGTGGAAGAAATTCAAACTATCTATAGTCATATGAAAAAAATACTCAAAACCACTATTGATTAGAGAAATGCAAATCAAAACAACTCTAAAGTACCACATCATACATATCTGATTGGCCAACATGAAAAAACAGAAAAATGATTAATGTTGGAGAAGATGTGGGAAAGTTGAAGCACTAATGTACTATTGGTGGAACTATGAACTGATCCAACCATTCTGGAGAGCAATTTGAAATTATGCCCAAAGGGCTATAAAATTTGCATATCTTTTGACCTGGCAATACCACTTCTAGGACTGTATCCCAAAGAGATCATTAAAATGGGGAAAGGAGCCACATGTACAAAAATATTCACAGCAGCTCCTTTTGTAGTGTCCAAGAACTGGAAATTGAGAGGATGCCCATCAACTGGGAAATGGTTGAACAAGCTGTGGTATATGAATGTAATGGAATATTATTATTCTATATGAAGCGAACAACAGCTAGACTTCAGAAAAACCTGGAAAGGCTTATATGAACTAATGCTGAGTGAAATGAGCAGAACCAGGAGAACACTATACACAACAAGAGTCACAGTATTTGAGGACTGTTTCTGATAGACTTAACTCTTCACAGCAATGCAAGGACCTAAACCATTTCCAAAAGCCTTGTGAAGCAAAATGATATCCACATGCAGAGAAAGAACCATAGAGTCAGAAGGCAGATTGGAGCAGACTGTTTTCTCTTTTGTTATGTTTGGTTTTGTTTTGTTTTTTCTCATAGTTTCTCCCATATTTAATTCTTCTATACAGCATTATTAATGTGAAAATGTGTTTAATAAGAATGGATGTGCAGAACCCATATAAGATTCCATGCTGCTTTGGAGAGGGAGGGGGAGAAAATTCAAAACTTATGGAAGTGATTATCAAAAACTGAAAACAAATAAATCAATTTAAAAAATGCAGGGCTCTAAGACAGCTCCAGAAGACCCATGATGGAAAATGCTGTCCACAGTCAGAGAAATAACTTTGGAGTCTGAATACAAATGGAAACATATTATTTCTTCTCCTTTTCTTTTGTTGTTTTATTTTGTTCCTTCTCATGGTCCTTCTCAGTTCTAATCCTTCTTTCCATCATGACTAATGTGAAAATATGTTTAATAGGAATGTATAAGCAGAGTCTATATCAGATTGCATACTGTCTTAGGGAGGAGGGAGGAGAAGGAGTGAGAGAAAATTTAAAATGTAAGATCTTGTGGAAGTGAATGTTGAAAACTAAAAATAATTAAGTATATAATAAACAGATAAGTAAAATTTGGAAGTGTTATAGAGATCTAAGCTATTTATCTGTACCTTCTGTCAAAATCCTCCTTTGATCTTGATAGAGAGATCAACTTGGAATATTGAAGGCTGTAAAAGTGGAGTATGAATTATGGACAGTGCTAACAAGCTGGAGAGCCTTTAGGTACATACAGGGCCCAGAATTAACTGTGTACCAGCTCTCCAAGCAGCAGAGCAGATAAATTCAGGAAGGTTCAGATTCAACACTGAGGGAACAAATGCAATCAATAAAACAGTTCCTACTGACAAGGACTCTGTAATTCTTTGCCATTCTGTGACTTTACCAATTCTGAGTGAGGGCAGTATCTCCTGTTTGGGAGCTTGGGGGCTTGTGCAATGACTTTCTGTTCAGTCCAACTCTTTTTTAAATTTTATTTATTTATTTTTAGTTGTTAACCTTCATTTCCACAAGATTTTGAGTTCCAAATTTTCTCCTCATCTCTCCCCTCCTCCACCTCAAAACCCCATGGATTCTGATTACCCCTTCCCTCAATCTGCCCTCCCTTCTATCACACCCCTCCCTTCCCTTATCCCCATCTTCTTTGTTTTCTTATAGGGCAAGATAGATTTCTATACCCAATTATCTATATTTCTTATTTCCCAGCTGCATGTAAAAACATTTCTTTCATTCATTCCTAAAACTAAGTTCCAACTTCCCTCTCTTCCTCCTTCCCCACCCATCCCCACTGAGAATGCAAGCAATTCAATATAGGCTTTATATGCGTAGTTTTGCTTAAGATTTCCATAATAGTTATGTTGTGAAGGGCTAACTATATTTCCCTCCATCCTATCCTCTCTCACATTTATTATATTCTCTCTTTTGACCTTGTCCCTCCCCAAAAGTGTTTACTTCTAATAGCTCCCTCCTCTTATTTGCCCTCTCTTCTATAATCCCTCCACCCCACTTATCCCCTTCTCCTCTACTTTCCTGTAGTGTAAGATAGATTTTCATACCAAATTGAGTGTGCACGTTGTTCCCTCCTTAAACCAGATGTGATGAGAGTAAGCTTCACTTTTTGCCTCTCACTTCCCCCCTTTTCCCCCTCCATTGAAAAAGCTTTTCTTGCCTCTTTTATGAGAGATGGGTCCAACTCTTAGCAGAGGGCAATGAAGGAGACAACAGAAGTTGACAAAGGTGTTCTGGGGAATGTTTAACAATCTATTCTCTGAAAAGATTTAAATTTAGTTTGTATTAGTAACATTTTCACCATAATTTTTAAAGTCTAGTCAATCAAAAGAAAACAACAAATAAATTAATCCTGATATGTAGAATTACTCATTTCTCCTTGTAAATGCTCACATTGAAAATTTAATAATCAGTTCTGGCACACATCAGAAGTAAGCCAGGGTCTTTGCTCTCAATGACCTTCTCAGGAAATTGTCTATGAAACTCTTAAGAAAACAACTGATTTCTAGCATAGTTTGCACCCAACACTAGGGATATCAGGATGTATAGTTACCCCTTCCACATCATGACTTTCTCTATCACCATTTCAATATAAAGCGAGTCAGAATAAGAAATTAAATGGAAATTTGGGGGAATTTTTGAGAAAGCTGCAGGTGACTTGCAAAAGACAACGGGCAACACAGAAGCTAGGACCAAATATTTAATCCAAATTTTACAATAAGTTACTGTAAACACCCCATAAAAGAAAAAGTGCTTTAACATGCAACTGGAAATTAAGATATACAGGCAGTGGAGTATAGAAATCTATTTTGCCCTACAGAAAAATAGAGAAGATGGGGGATGGAAGAAGGGTGCGTACTAAAAGGGAGGATAGAGTAGAGGAAGGGGTGGATGGGGTGCATGCTATCCTGGGGTGGGGGTGGGGAGACATGGGGAGAAAATTTTGAATTCTAATTCTTGCGGAAGTGAATGTTAAGAACTGCAAATAAATAAATTATATATTAAAAAAGAATGGGATCATGAGGTTGCCTAGAGGTAAGCTGTAGTAGAAAGGGGGGGAAAGGAGCAAAGTCACAGAGGGCTATACCACTGAGCAAGCACAAGAGTTTGAGTAAGACATCCTGGACTTAAATCCTGACTGTTAAATCCTGTTCTTTGGCCCTGGCCCATTTAACCTCTATTGGTCTCAGTTTCCTCATCTATAAAGTAAAGGGGTTGGACTAGATGCCCTCTGTGCTCTTTCTCAAATTAAACCTCTAATCTGTTGAGCATCTGTACAGGGGAGAGTGATGTGCACTGGGGAATGATATAACCTGAATGAAAATCAATTACACAAGACTTTGAAAATCTGATAGAGGAGTATGTAAAGGGTAATTCAATTTCACTCACTTTACATGCATCGATCAATGCCCCCTTGGTGCCAGATGATGTGCCTGGCTATGGGCTACAGAACTCAACACTAAAACAGCTCCTACCCTTAAGAAACTTCTATTCTGTTGTGAAAGAAACACTTTCAGATAAGTCAATACAAATACAAATAAAATGATGGTGGAGGGGCACTAACAACTGGAGAGACCAGGGGAGGCTTTGTAGAAGAGGTGACCTTGTGACCAGCACTGGACAGAAATAGTGACCCAAAGAGGGCTTAAGACAAGTAGACCTTAATGTGTTGGAAAGAAAGTCACCAAAGTGAGAAGGCATTTGTGCTTGGGGTTACTCAACCTTCTGTCCCTATTCTTAACCCTCCCAAGCTGAATAGTCAGACACACTGCCAAGGAAATATATTTTGATGACTTTGTAGCATGCACCCATCACGTAAATTCCCTTGCTTTTACCAATTCCTAAGACTTTGTGAGGTTCAAAAACAGACGTGATACTTAACCACAAGTGAGGAGAGAGACAGAGACAGAGACAGAGAGAGATAAAGAGAGAGAGAGACAGAGACAGAAAGAGACAGAGAGAGAAGAAAAGCACTAGTAGATAGAAAGGGGAAAACACAGTGGAACACCTTTCTCTAATAATTACGTTGTTCTAACATGATGACTCCTGTTTCACAGGCAATATGATGAAGGCTAGTCTCACAAACACCAGCAATGAAAATCCTGGTTGTCCTTGTTTTTCTGTACTGGATGAAGGTCATTCTGTTGAGGGAGAGAGGTTTCTTCCCTCCTCAGAAGTACTGACCATGGAAATGGATACTTCCCTCTTACCCCTCAAATTCAGCTGCTCTCTCTTCTTTGTTGAACTATCAAATATAGATGTGGGATTGAATGATCAGAGAGATAAGAGTGGAGCTTATTGCTTTGGATATCAAATGCAGGGCATGGATATGAGAAATGTGAGTAAATGAGAACTCAACAAGAGAGGTTGGAAAGGATGAAGAGCAATGGACCATGCAATGTGCCCACACTTGGGTGCTCCCACAGAGAAGAGGAGCCAGTGATGGAAGTACAGCAGAGAGCAAAGAAAAGTGATGACCATCAGAATACTGTTTTGTGGAAATCCAGGGTAAGACGTTTTAGGGAACAGAGTATGATCAGTGATGCTGATCAGAGAGAATTGGTTATAAAGCTGAGGTATAAAAAGGTCAAAAGCACAATGAAGGGGAAAAGAGAAAGTATTTTTTAAACAAGTGGTGGTAATGGGTATTACAATTTTTAAAGATCAAGGATGAAAATTCATTAAAGAAAATAATTCAATGGAATCTTATTGTGTGGATTTTTCTTTTGTTTATTTTGTTTGTTTCCTGAACTTTTAGGAAGACTGCAAGAGTTAGGTGGAGTAACCAGAAAGTTAGAGTCATAGTAAGTTATCACTCCTCCATCCCTCCCCCTCAAAAAAAAATCCTGGATAAAGCTGATCGCCTCTTCCCCTGCTTTTTTGCCTTTTCTTACATTGGCATTTTTTCTGATCTCATGATACAGAGGCAAGGATGGACAATAAAAAGGAACAAAGTTACTGCTAGGTTTTGTTCCATCTGGGATAAATAGCTAGATACATCCTTCAATATTATTTCCTAAGTACCTACCATATATAAAACACTGACTAAAATACCAGGGGGACAAAGAGAAAAATCTAAACTTTTTCTGATATCAAAGATATACACACATGCATGTGTGAGTGTATTGTTTAAGAAATGCTTATTCCTTCTCTCTCATCTTCTTCTCTTCTGAGATCAAGTCTTGAGCCCTATTCCTGATGCAGGATGGTTGATATTTGTAGTAGTCAACACATGTGTGTATCATACAAGTAATAGTGTGTATATATATGTATATATACATATGTATGTGTACATGTTTGTATATATGTGTGTATATATACATACATACATATATACATAATACACACACATACTTTAACCCTATTCGTCCTTTGAGGACTAGATCAAATCCCATTTGCTAATGCAAAACCTTTTCTGACTCCTCTTTCCTCTGAATTCCTAGAATTCTCATGAGTAAGTACAGTGGATAGGATGCCTCACCTTGAAACAAGACCTGAGTTCAAATCCAACCTCAGAGACTTAATAGCTGTGTGATCCTCGACAAGTCACTTAACCCATTTATTCTCAGCGGTAAAATGAGGATAATAATAGCATCGGCCTCCTAGGATTGTTGTGAAAATCAAATGGGCTGTTTATAAAACAATTAGCATAATGTCTGGCACATAGTAGGTGTTATATAAAAATGCTGGTGGTTATTATTATGATTATTTAATACAAAATAATTCCAGGCACAAGAGGGTGATGGCTATTAGGAAACTGAGGAAATGCTTTATCTAAGGAGATCAACTTGAGCCACACTTTGAAGGAGACCAAGGATTCTACACAGCGGAGCTGAGGGAGGGTATTCCAGGTGGAAGTGTGTCTGCTCATTACTCTTTTTTTCTCTTCTAACTCAGGTCCACAGGATGCAGTGGAGTTGAGAGGATTTTGTACGTGAATTTCCTACAATATACATGAGCAAGTTTTATTCTGATGATTAGGTTCCATGGTTACTTTAGGCTCCAATACATATTTATCACTTTGACAAGTCTGGTAATGACCAGTAAATAGTTCTCCCTCTGCCTCTCAGTAAAATATGTGTGAGCCTCCTAGGGTTGAGGTTAGGATTTTTTAAAAATCTGCCAATTTTCTGCAATGTTTCAGTTCCAAATGACACATCTGTCACTGTTTTTACTGAATGTTTACTTCAGTCTCATTGGGGATGAAATTAATTTAAGCCCAGTGACCATTACTGCTGTGCTAACGGTTTTCACATTAATCTTGATAAGTGGCAGTGAACACTTAACATGGTGACTCAGGAGAGCTCCTAGGTTGACCTTTGGTGAACAGCTGTAATAGGCTTTGGCTTGGCCAATCAGTGGGGAATTGACAATCAGTGGAATCAACAATCCACTTCCAGTCTTAGCCTGCCAATGTCACTTCTTCTAGGTATAGTTTGGTCTTGATCTTTCACACTGACCTTGGAGCACTTAGCAATAAAGGTCAGAACAGAAGTTATTTCTTTGGAATTTTTAAGAATGCCTCACCTCTGGAGGTTCCACTGCACTTTAACTGAAAGCAGAAATAACTGCTTGCCCTTACAGGTGATGCGGATTGGGAGGCACAAGGTATAAAACAGTGGGAGAGAGGGAGAAGACCCGCTTCATCCACATTCTTGACCTCTGTCTTCTCTTATTTTTGTAGGATCATGAGATCATAGACTGAAGACTGGAAGGAATTTAAACATTATTCCAACCCCTTCATTTGGCTAGTGAGGAAACTGATGGTTAGAGGGATCAAATGATTTAAGTTAGATGACAAAGTAGTAGAGCCTGAATTTGAACTCAGAATTTCTAAATCAAAAGAAATAATACTGGTCAAATGTTTAGTATAGTGTCTGGCTCATGTTGCTGTTTAGTCATATCTGACTATTCATGACCCCATTTTCTTGGCAAAGATACTGGAGTCATTTGTCATTTCCTTCTGCAGCTCATTTTACATATGAGGAAACTGAGGGAAACGGGATGAAGTAACTGCCTCAGCTTCACACAACCAGCAAGTGTTTGAGGTCAAATTTGGATTCAGGAAAATAAGTCTGCCTGATTCCAGGTCTGGCACTAGCTGCCCTTGGCATGTAGTTGCTGCTTAAAAAATCCTTAGTACTTCCCTTCTCCATTCCTCTTCCTTTCTGACTCTAAATTTTGGGTCCTAGTCCTAATGTCATGCAGTTGATTTTTGTAGTAGCTCTTACTTGTATATTTTAACTTTTCATCTCTTTGGAGAGTCCTTCTTCCAAATGTCAACATTCTAAACCCTGCTCATTATTCCAAACCTAGAACAAGTCCTACTTGCTTGGGAAGCCTTCCCTGACTGTTCCCTTCCTGTTCTCCTGCTCTGAATTCCTAGGGTCTACCTCGCACAGTGTATAGAAAACCTCACCTGGATTCAGGATTACCCGAGTTCAAATTTGACCTCAGACATTTGCTAGTTGTTACTCTGAGCAAGTCACTTAACTGCTGTTTGCATCAGTTTCCCTCTCTGTACAAAGGGGATAATCCTGGTATATGCCTTCCAGGGTTGTGAACATCAAATGAAAGCACATTTTTAAAGTCTTTTGCAAACCTTAAACTAAATCTAAATGCTCTCCTAGCAACACAGTTTCACACTTTACTATGTTTGCCTTGTTTCTCCAGTGCTATCATGGATTCCTTGAGAACATGGCCTTTCGTCTCAGTGTGAGTCACTTGATAGGTGCTCAGTAAATACCCTGTGAACTGGATTATAGATGTCCACAGTTAAAATGAAAGCCTCCAAAGGTCCTGTGAATAACAATAGAAAATCTATCAATTAGAATTTATTCAATACTCACTGTGTGCTAGGCACTGGGCCCTCCCAGGTCTGGTTCTCCATACTTGGATGTGGAGCCTCAATTGCCTCTTCAAACTAGACCTTCCCTGTCACCTGCCTTCTTCTCATCTAAGAGCATTCTCCTTTCCCCTCTCCTAGGAGTGAGTTTCTCTCTAGATTTTCATCTGGGGAAAAGCTCTGACCAGTCTTCCCTTCTTCCCCTCGGTCCTCTGTCTTCCCTCATTTATGTACGATCTTCTCCCATTAGAATGTAAGTCCCTTGAGATCGGGGCTGTTTTTCTTTGTGTTTATATGTGTGTCCCTGGCACTTAGTAAGCACTTAACTCATTACGGGACTTGTGCTGCTTAATTCAGGGCAACACTATTCTTTCATAAATGATTTGTAGTTGTAAGCTAGTCTATATATTTATGCATATTCTATTTTATAAATTTATATATGTGCATAATATATAAATATTAGAATACATGAATGCAATTTTATGTATAATTGTAAGCATGAATATGTGTTCTAATATATTTAACATATCATATAAATAGATTTTATATAATTTACCTCGGTATATGGAATATAATATATTGTGTGATGCATTATATATAATGTGTAAGTATATTATATAATTCTGTATTACATATGAATATACTTCATATAGCACTTATAAATATATTTATGTATTTTACATATAAATATATTAGAGCAAGTTAAATATGCATTCTATGTATAGGTTCTTGTTATTTAAATATATGTACAGAAGTACATTAGACGATGTGCTTCAATTATAGATATATATGTATATTTTCTAATGTATTTATATACATAAGTATATTAGAATACATGCATTTAATGTATTTCACATATGTACATTAGAATGTAAACATTGGAGCACACAGATAGATAGACATAGACATAGACATCTCTCTCATTCTCTCTCTCTCTCTCTCTCATTCTCTCTCTCTCTCTCTCTCTCATTCTCTCTCTCATTCTCTCTCTCTCTCTCTCTCTCCCTCTCTCATTCTCTCTCTCTCATTCTCTCTCTCTCTCTCTATCAAAAGATATATGTATATTTATGTATCTATACTTGTCATTTCCCTAAATCCTCCATATAAACAAAGCATAGTTAGCCAAACAAACCAACACATTTGTCAGTCTCATGACATCCCAACTGGCTGTGTTGAAGAGTGCTCTGGAGTCTTTCAACATTATTTTCCTTTATATCAATCACTGTGGTCATTGTACAAACTGTTTTCCTGGTTCTGCTCACTTCAATCTGTATCAGCTTGGATACAACTTCCCCAGTTTCTCTGCGTTCTTCATAGTCATCATTTCTTTCAGTACCATAATATTCCATTATGTTTGTGAGTTAATACTAATCTTTTTAAAAACTGTTCTTCATGTCAGGAGGAATGAATCTTCCAGGGAACAGGAGTAAACAACTTCTTCTCTGTTCTTAAATAGAATCTCATGTGGAGAAGCATCTGTTCAATTGAGAAAATATTTTCTCATTTTTCCCTGCAGTAGAAGGTAAGCCCCTCAGGGCATGGATTGTTTTGGGTTTGTCTTTGTCCATAGCACTGGAGAGTCATGACCCAGTGGAAAAAGAGCTGTCCTCAGAGAGAGAGTATTGGGGTTTTCAGCCTCACTACTGTGCTTCTCACCTGAATAACCTTGGGCAACCAGTTCCCACTGGAGAATGGGAGTTTGGGGAGAAATGACCTCCCACAGATCTTCTAGCTTTAGGTTGCTGGCCCAGTTTAGATTTCTAAATGTTTCCCGAATTCAATTTCCTTTCTTTGCTCACCAATCCATCCCTGACAGATTATACGAACCTCAGTGTACAAGGTTGTAGTTTGTTTACAAATTTCTTTTATGTATTTCTGTTTGAATCACTGTCATAAAGTTCACATGTAACCAGAAAGATCAGTGCTGGGATCATTGAGGGGAGACTGACTTTGGAGTCAGGAAGTTCAAAGTTCATGTCATCTTTCTGACACCCATAGGCTGTGTGACCCACACAAGTCATTTAACCTCTTAGTGTCTTGGTCAACTCTCTGAGACTCTATAATATAGCTGAGCTGCTGACCTTCACTGGGGGATGTTGTGTCCATACCAAGATTGCCCTACATCCTTATCATACTAGAATCATTGCTCTGGACATAAAAAAGGGAAGAGGGCTAGTAATGCAGTAAAACAAAACGATATTACAGATGCCTATCTTATCTGCTCTGAAGTTCACAGACTTTCCTCTATGAAGAGGGTCCAATCAGAGGGGCAGAGGGAATAGATGAGATAGGAGTGTGAGGCAGATTCAATCTGAGAGGATAATGAAATTTCCCAATCATAAGTTTCCTGGGGAAGGAGTTATTTCCCCTTTATTGCTAGCATTTACCTTGCTTAGGGGACAGCATATACTCTCCCTTATATTTTCTTCTTCAAGTCCCCTCTTTTATTAATCCTCTAATTCTGTAATTTAAATCTGCAAAAAAAAATGACATATATGTAGAGATGTTGAGAATTTAATTCACGTTATTTAAGGCCTGTCTCACTAGTATTTGACTTAAGTAGACATCTTAGAGCAAACATGGTCAAAAGCTCTCATCATTGTTCCCCCAAAGCTTCCCCACTTACTCTACAGAGCAATGCTATCCTCTCAATCCCTCAGTCCCAGTCCCTAAGAGTTGTCCTCAACTCCACTATTTCTCATTCTCTCATATCCAATCTATTAACAAGACCTGTTGATTCTACCTTCGGAACAACTGTTCTACACAACCCCTTCTCTCCTCTATCACCACTCTGATACAAGCCCTAATCACCTCACTTACAGACTATTGCAATAGCCTGATGGTGTGTCTGCCTAATTCAAGTCTCTCCCCCACTCTAATGCATCCTCTATTCAGGTGTCAACAGATTTTCCTAAAGTGCAGGTCACATGACCCTCCCTACTCAATAAATTTCAATGGCTTCTATACACAATGCTCTTTCTGGCATTCAAAGTCCTTTATAACCTATTCCCTTCTGTCTTCCCAGTCTTCTTACACCTCACTCCTCACCATGTACTCTTTTAGTTGGTGAAATTGGCCTCAACCAAGTGACTCCATCTTCATGCTGCTAGTGGTTTCACTGACTGTCTCCCATGTCTGGAATATTATCCCTTCTCAACTCCTACTACTGACTTCCCTGGCTTTCTTTAAGTTCCAACTCAAATTCTTGCAGAAAGACTTTTCCCATTCCTTTTATTTCTAATGCCTTTCATCTCTTAGTAATTTATCTTACATATAGCTTGCTTTTGCATATATTTGCTTGCATGTTGCCTCCCCATTAGAATGTAAGCTTTTTGAAGGCAAAGATTGCTTTGTCTCTTTTGTACCCCCAATGGTTATTGTTTTTCTTGTTTGTCCTTTGTTCTTGAAGAGGACCACGGCATCAGGAAGGTGATGCCATGACTTGCAAGTGAATTGGATTTAAATGAGAAAGGACTGCAAATGTACCTCAACTTCAGCCTCATTTTCTCCTCTGGAGCCATCTGAGTCAAGTGCAAGATATAGAACTGGACTACCGGAGAAGGCCCTGGAAGCAGTGGGACACCTTGTTCTTTTTAAGCTAAGGTGTTTCCCTGAACTCAGTTTGACTGAGACAAAACCTATTTAGTGATTAAGGCTAGGTAAGAAATGAGACAAGGAATGGCCTATTTTACCCAGTCCAAAAAATTCAATTTGGGAAGAGAAGACGCTCAAGGCTTTCTGGACAAAACAGAAACAATCGCTCTTTACATTCACTCTGACCCATCAGGGCCCAAACAATCACCAAGTGAAGCATATGCTGAGACCTACTGTTGGCCAATCAATGACAGCCAGAAAGATCTGGGTTCAAGGCATGGTCCTTAAGAAAGAACTCCAGTCCATAAATCCCAAGTTATCCTCAAGGTTTCAGTGACCAAAAGTTATATTCTTTCAATCATAGCACTGGCAGGTAAGGGCATGAGCACCTATACAGACTGAGGGAGAGGAGAGAATGAGAGAAGTGAGAGAGAAGAAGGAAGGAAGGAAAGGAAGAAAGGAAGGAAGCAGTGGTGTCCAACTGGAACTGGCCAGTTGGGTCTCCAGTGGGGCAGCTCCTCCTACTCACAAGTTGATGTTTGTCCTCCATTCTGGAAGAGTATCATGCCATTAGGAAGATGATGCCATGACTTGCAAATAAGTTGGATTGAAAAGAGAGAGAGCTGTGTAAAGTCATCAATCATACTCTCTCCTCCAGAGTTATCTGTGTCCAGTGACAAAACAATTGGTTCCAGGTGTAGTGGGAGACCTTGATCTTTTTCAGCTAAGGTCTTTCCCTCATCTCAGATTGACTGAGGAAATGTCCATTCAGTGATTAGGTCTAGATAAGAATTGGGGTCAAAAATAGCCTCTTTTACCTAGTCCAAAAAATGTGGAAACTTAATAAATGGTTATTAATTGATTCTGTTTTTACTTTTGTCTCTCTCTGTGTATGTAGGAAGAAATATCTTAATGGTCCTTCTCATGTCACTTTGTTATTGTTCATGGTTGTTGCCTATCTTTTCTCTTTTTTTGTATTCATTTTGTCTGCAGTAATCGAGAAGTAAATAATTCCTTTGTGTTTGACTTTCTTAATAGTAGCATTGTGAGCCCTCTTTTGTATTGAACATCTATATTTTTACATTAATAGTTAGGCTTAGATTTGCAAGTCAGATCTTTCAATGTACAGAGTACATAATTTAATTAACTCATTTGGTATCTGGTGAGTCTAGAATAGTTGAATGTCATTTACATTTCCTTTCCCTTATATTTAAAGATCTTTCTCCTACATGATCGTAGAATTATTGTTTGTCAGTAGAATTATTACAGTAAAATATTATGTGCCTTGGGGATTGCAGAATTTTCATTTGGTTTCTAGAAGCAATCAGTGAGTTCTATCAATTATCACTTTGTTTTCTATGCTCAGGAATTCTGGGCCATTTTCTTGCATTTGGGTCTTCAGGTTTTTTGGCTTGTTCTTCTAACAAACGTATAATCTGTAAGTTATCTCTACATCCCATCTTTGAGATCCTTATGCTTTGTTTGCATGAACATCTTGCTTTCACTTAAGATCATTGATTTTTGTTCCCCTCCCTGTAGACATCCTTTACTTATATGTATTTCTGTTCCCAATTGGTTATTCTCTCTCTTGTTTCTTTGGTAAGACTTATCATTACAGATTCAAGTTTTTTCTTTCTATTCTGCCAATTATTTCTGCTATGCAGCAATTGCAAATTCTCCTTTCACAATCTCACATCTCTGTTAAGGCAGTCAGGAATATTCTGCTGTTCCCATGCTGTTTTGGGAATCTACAGAGTCTTTGACCTCAGCAGGTGTTCATTTTCCTTTGTCTTGCAAAATTTATTCATATATGTCTGAACTATTTTACCTGACTTGGAGATCATATTCCACTTAGTTATTAATATCTTCTGTGTTGGTGGAGATACTTATGCATAACATCACTAGTTGAGTTTTCTTATGCATAACATCGCTGAGTTTTCTTTCTTTTGAGATCTTTGGTAATTTCTGTCTTTTCCTTTTATTTTTATCCATTTCTCACTTCCTTATTTCCTTCCCTTGAGTTGGGTATTAGAATTAGAGTCAGGAAAACCTAAATTCAAATTCATCCTCAAAATTAGACTAGCTGTATGACCTCTGGACAACTCATTTTGCCTCAATTCCTTCAGCTGCAAAATGAATATGATAATAGCCCCCATTTCCTAAGGTTGTTGTGAGGATCAAATAAAATTACATTTGTAAAGTTCTTTGCCAGTGTCAAACTGTTATGCAAATATTTGTGATTATAATAACACCTTACATTAACCTGATGCTTCAAGTTTGTCTAGTGTTTTACATACCTTATCTTGTTTAGACCCTATAACTTCCTCATGAAGTGAAGACTATATGCATTCCTGGTAAGGCAACTGAGGGTCATAGAGGGGAAGTGATTCACTCCATTGCTAAGTAATTGAAGATTTGAGTCTACTATATATATATATGTGTGTGTGTGTGTGTGTGTGTATATATGTATATATATACATATATATAATACATATTATATAATATATTTTATATTATATATATATTACATATATAATTATATACTCTGTGTATACACACACACACACACACAGAATGACCAGATGAATAAAATCAAGGTTCTTCGAAGTACTGAAATAATCTTCCCGTCACTATTTTGTTCAGAAGACCATTGATCTGGGATAAGAACTCATTGTTTGACAAAAATTGCTGGGAAAACTGGATAACAGTGTGGCGGAAATTAGGCATAGACCCATACCTGACACCGTACACAAGAATAAAGTCCAAATGGCTACATGATTTAGGTATAAAGATTGATACCATGAATAAACTGGAGAAGCAAGGAATAGTGTATTTATCAGATCTATGGAGAAGGGAAGAATTCTTTACTAAAGGAGAGATATAAAGCATTATGAAATGCAAAATGGATAACTTTGAGTACATTAAACTGAGAAGTTTTTGCACAACCAAACCCAATGCAACCAAAATCCGGAGGGATGTAGTAAATTGGGAAAGAATTTTTACAGCTAAGCTCGGGGATAAAGGCCTCATTTCTAGAATATATAGAGAACTGACCCAAATGTATAATCATACAAGTCATTCCCCAATTGATAAATGGTCAAAGGATATGAACAGGCAATTTTCAGAGGAAGAAATTAAAGCTATCTATAATCATATGAAAAAATGCTCTAAATCACTATTGATTAGAGAGATGCAAATCAAAACAACTCTGAGGTACCACATTACACCTATAAGATTGGCAAACATGACAGAACAAGAAAATTGATAAATGCTGGAGAGGATGTGGGAGAGTTGGAACACTAATTCATTGTTGGTGGAGCTGCGAACACATCCAACCATTCTGGAGAGCAATTTGGAACTATGCCCAAAGGGCTACAAAAATGTGCATACCCTTTGACCCAGCAATATCGCTACTAGGACTGTATCCCCAAGAGATCATAAAAATGGGAAAGGGTCCCACATGTACAAAAATATTTATAGCAGCACTCTATGTAGTTGTCAAAAACTGGAAGTCAAGAGGATGTCCATCAATTGGGGAATGGCTGAATAAATTATGGTATATGAATGTAATGGAGTACTATTGTGCCATAAGAAATGATGAACAAGAAGACTTCAGAGAGGCCTGGAAGGACTTATATGACCTGATGCTGAGTGAAAGGAGCAGAACCAGGAGAACTTTGTGCACAGCAACGACCACAGTGTGTGAGAGTTTTTTCTGGTAGACTTGGATTTTTGTAATAAGGCAAAAACTTCTTAAAAAAAAAAAATCCCAAAGGTGGTTCTCAAGGCAAAATGCCTTCCACACTCAGAGAAAGAAATATGGAAGTCACTCACAAAATGTAGCAGATCATGTGTGTGTATGTGTATGTGTTTGTGTATCATGTTCTGATTTGTTATACCATTTCTTTCATTTATTTTAGTCTGACTACATAGCATGACTATAGTGAAAATATACTCAATAGGAAAGTATATGTAGAATCTATACAGAATTGTATGCAGTTGTGGGGAGGGAGGGGGGTAGTGGGGGGTAGGTAGGGGGGGATAAAATCTCAATTGTATGGCAGTGATTGTTAAACATTAAAAAATTAAAAAAAATTAAAAAAAATGTAACGACAGCAAAAAAAAAAGAAGACCATTGATCTTTCCTTCAGTTTCTTTGAATATCTGTTCTCTACTTTCAAGTAATTTTATATTGGTGCTGAATGATATTGAAAAACTTAGAACATGGTTGTTCATGGAACTAAACAATGTCAGTTATTTACGAAGCATTTATAATGTCCCAGATACTGCATTAATTTCTGGGGATACAGAGAAAGACAGAAAGAGTCCCTACTTCAAGGAGCTTACAATCTAATGGAACAGACAATGTAGAAATAATTATGTAGGGGGACAGAACCAAGATGGTGAAGTAGAAGGACACACATGCTCTACCTCTTCTCCTACAATCCATGATATACCTTTAATGAATGACTCTCAACAAGTTCTAGGGCAGTAGAAGCCATAGAATGACGAAGTGGAGGAGATTTCCAGCCCAAGGTGACCTGGAAGGCCAACATGAAAGATCTGTCACACTGGACTTGGAGTGGAGGGAGCACAGCCCAGCCTTGGCTGCCGGGAAGAGCAAGACCCAGAGCAGGCCTCAGGGGCGAAATCACCATCAACAACAGAGGTTCTCAGATTCCTCAACCCACAGGAGCCAAAGACACTTCAAAGGTCAGTGAGAAGGCTTTTTCACTTCTGTGACAAGGGAGCAGAGTCATCTCCTAACCCCAGCTCCAGGCAGCAGCTGCAGTGGCAGTGTCCCCTCAGCAAGCAGCAGCCAGCTTCCGTTGTTGGAGCCTCAGTTTAAAGCCCCTGGGGGAATTGAGCAGGTTATCTGAATCTCAGCCAGAAGCCAGGCCAAGGAGTAACTCTTCTCTCTTGATTGTGCCACCTTGGAGGAACTAAGATCTTACAGGTCCCCAGAGTATAACCTACTCTTGACAAAGGACTCAAAAGTCAAGTAGCTGGCTGGGAAATGCTAAAAAAAAAAGGGCGAAAAGTAAAAGAATATAGGTTACTTTATTAGTGAACAGGTATTTTCTCCCATTCTTTCCAATGAGTAAGAACAATGGTTACCATCAGGGGAAGACATAAAAGTCAAGGCTTCTGCTTCCCAAACATCCAAAATAAATATGCAATGGACTCAAGTTGTGGAGGAGCTCAAAAAGATTTTGAAAACCAAGTAAGAGAGGTGGAGGAAAAATTGGGAAGAGAAATGAGAGCAATGCAAGAAAATCATGAAATGCAAGACAACAGCTTGCTAAAGGAGACACAAAAAATGCCAAAGAGAATAACACCTTTAAAAGTAGGCTAACTCAATAGGCAAAAGAGGTTCAAAAAGCAAATGAGGAGAAGAATGCTTAAAAAGCAGAATTGGCCAAATAGAAAAAGAGGTTCAAAAGCTCACTGAAGAAAATAGTTCTTTAAAAAATTAGAATGGAACAGATGGAGGCTAATGATTTTATTAGAAACCAAGAAATCACCAAACAAAACCAAGAGAATGAAAAAATAGAAGATCAGGTGAAATATCTCACTGGAAAAACAACTGACCTGGAAAATAGATCCAGGAGAGACAATTTAATAATTATGGGACTACCTGAAAGTCATGATCAAAAAAAGAGCCTAGACATCATCTTTCATGAAATTATCAAGTAAAACTGTGCTGATATTCTAGAACCAGAGGGAAAAACAAATATTGAAAGAATCCACCAATTATCTCCAGAAGGAGATCCAAAAAGAGAAACTCCTAGGAGTATTGTAGCCAAATTTCAGAGTTCCCAAGTCAAGGCGAAAGTACTGCAAGCAGCTAGAAAGAAATAATTGAGTATCATGGAAATGCAATCAGGTAATACAAGATCTAGCATCTTCTACATTAAGGTATCAAAGGGTGTGGAATATGATATTCCAGAAGTCAAAGGAACTAAGATTAAAACTAAGATTCACCTACTCAGCAAAACTGAGTATAATACTTCAGGGGGAAAAATGGTGATTCAATGAAATAGAGGACTATCAAGCATTCTTAATGAAAAGACCAGAGCAGAAAAGAAAATTTGACTTTCAAACACAAGAATCCAGAGAATCATGAAAAAGGCAAACAGGAAAGAGAAATCACAAGGGACTTACTAAAATTGAACTGTTTACATTCCTACAGGAAAAGATAAAATTTGTAACTATTGAAAATTTTCTCAGTATCTGGGTAGTTGGAGGGATTATACATACACACACATACACACACACACACACACACACACACACACACATATATATATGTATATATATATAGAGAGAGAGACAGACAGAGAGACAGAGAGAGAGACAGAGAGAGAGACAGAGACAGAGACAAAGACAGAGACAGAGACAGAGAGTACAGGGTGAGTTGAATAGCAAGGAATGATACCTAAAAAACTAAAATTTAGGGGTGAGAGAGGAATATATTGGGAGGAGAAAGGGAGAAATGGAATGGGGCAAATTATCTCTCATAAAAGAGGCAAGGAAAAGCTTTTTCAATGGAGGGGAAAAAGAGGGAGGTGAGAGGGAAAAAATGAAGTTTACTTTCATCACATTTGGCTCATGGAAGGAATAACATGTACACTCAAATTGGTATGAAAACCTATCTTATACTACAGAAGAGTAGGGGAGAAGGGGATAAGCAGGGTAGAGGGGATGATGGAAGGGAGGCAAAATGGGAGGAGGAAGCTATTAGAAGTAAACACTCTTGGGGAGGGACAAGGTCAAAAGAGAGATAGAAGAAATGGGGAGCAAGATAGAATGGAGGGAAATATAGTTAGTCTTACACAACATGACTACACAGGCAAAACTACACATACACAGCCTATATTGAATTACTTGCCTTCTCAGTGGGGATAGGTAGGCAGGGAGGAAGGAAGAGAAGTTGGAACTCAAAATTTTAGGAACAATTGTTGAGAACTGTTTTTGCGTACAACTAGGAAATAAGAAATACAGGTAAAGGGGTATAAAAATTTATCTTGCCCTACAGGACAAGTGAGAAAATAGGGATAAGGGAGAGAGGGATGTTAGAAAGGAGGACACATTGGTGGAAAGGGTAATAAAAATGCAAGAAGTTTTGGGGTGGGGGAGGAGAGAGATGGGGAGAAAATTTGGAACTCAAAATTTTGTGGAAATGAATGTTGAAAACTTTAAATGAAATAAATCAGTCAAATAAAAAAAACATCGTGGTATATCAATGCAACAAAATACTATTTTAATGAAAGAAATGATGAACAAGTAGATTTCAGAAAAACCCAGAAAGACTTACATGATACTGAGTGAAGTGTGCAGAAGCAGGAGAACATTATATAGCAACACTTTGTGATGATCAACTGTAACCAACTTAGCTCTTCTCATCAATACAATGATTCAAGCTAATTCCAAAAGACTCATGATGGAAAATGCTATTCACATCCAGAGAAATGACTATGGAGTCTGAATGCAGATCAAAGCACAGTATTTTCTTTTTTGTTTCTTGGGATTTTCCCCTTTTGTTCTGATTCTTCTTTCACAACACGACTAATGTGGAAATATGTTTAATATAATTGTACATGTATAGTCTAAAATTAATTAAAGAGAAAAACATTTTATTTTCCAATGGAATATTGAAAAAAGAAATAATTATGCATATATGACAAATTCAGTGTAATTGACAGATATAATCTCAGTGGAAGGACACTAGCAACATGTCTTATGACTTTTTTTACACAGAGTTTTAGCAAGAAAGCAGACTCTGCAAGTGGAACTTTGTCCTTTATGGAAATGGTTTTGGAACCAAGCAAAGATTTATTTTCCACCTGTATTAGAATTATCTGAGAATAGAAGCAAATGAACTAACAACATGATGAGGACCCAGGGGTCAAAAGCAGCAGATGGTAAGAGTGGCTCTCCCAAATACACGAAATACTTGTGTTCATACTTCAGAGATGGAAGACGGCAGCAAATATTCTCATCTCCTGTTTTCAAAGAGTAGGCTAGCTCTCAGCTCCTTAATGAATGACTTCTCTGGTAAGGTGCAAGCTGAACTTTCCAGATGCCCAAGAAAACCATAAAAATGAAATTTCTGATAATTGTACACAGCAGGGCTTTAAGCTTTTCAAAAATCAATGTAGTTAAATCTAAATCTTAGTTAAACCTTCATTAGTTAAATATCATAATAGTTATGACAAATATACCTTTTTGGAGAAGGAGGAACAGTTCATTTCCCATTGAGAATTGCCATATTTTGTTTTCCTAAATTATTTATGTCATACTCCCTTTTCTTTATATCAGTGCCTTGTACATAGTAACTAGGTAGCTATTTTGTTGTTGTAGCTTTGTTTTGCTTTGTTTTAATCAAAACCTTCTGAACTTAACAGATATCAAATAAAATAAGTATGTGTGTGTTTTTATGTGTGTATGTGTATATAAATATATGTATATGTATATATAAATGTATATATACATATACATAATTGATGAGAAAGAACTGTACACAAAAATGCCAGTCACGTGTATAAGTTTTCTAGGTTTTTTTTTTAGTACAGAATTTCAACCTGGAATTTTTAAAACTGCCCTGCTTGTCTGGGCTTAGTTGTGATCTTGCTTCTTTTCATTTAATAAAGGTTTTGTGAATTGAAATGTACTGATGACATCTTATGTAAACCTACATAAGGCTGCCAGATTAACTACAATGACTGAAAAGATGGGATAATTCATTCAAACTAAGGCTACCTTTAACAAAACTAGGGTTTGTGACAGGTTAAGGTGTTTGAGAGTTTTTGTTTGCTTTTATTTTTTTTTCACGGAATTATCCAAACCTACTCCTTGTTCTAGAATCACCATCAGTAAGTCAGGAGAAATTAACCCAGTTCTTTTTGAAAAGATTACTTGATTGTAGAGGTCAGATGAAAGTGTTTTGTTTTTTTAATTAAGAAAGTATTTTTTTCAAAGTTTCTGTTTGGAACAAGATGGATAAATGTAGGTGAGATGGTATGACATTTGCACATATTCAGAACTCGATGAATGGACAGATTCAAAGAATATACCTCAATACATCAATGTTTGAATAAGAAGTACTTATTAGAATGCTCCAAGGATCTATACTTGGTCTTTTACAATTTGGCATTCTTATCAATGATTACATTAAGCTATAAACATTGTATTTATCAAGTGACAGATGATGTAAAGCAAGAGGGATAGTTTATATGTTCTGTGACAGCATCGCCATCCAAGAGTAGTTCTCAGTGTTTTCAAATATTGAGTTGAATCTAATCAAATTACATTTACTCAAATATTCCCTTGATTTGTATCTCCTTGATGGATATGGCCCCTGAAATGAGGCAGATTGCAACCAGCCATGTTTGCAGGTCCTGGGGAAGTTGCATTTTTGAAGTTCACCTCAGGTGATCCATTCCACATTATGGAAGCCATCTGAACTTCTCTCCAAATTTCAAGGATGGTAATGGCTCACACAGTGCATTGGTTGTGTACACATTCCTCTCTCCTCATAACCACCAAATGTCCTCTTATGGTCATGAATTTACTTGGTTGTATCCTTCACTGAAATTTATCTTCAAAGTTTTTTTTTTAATGTGTTACTACCTTCTCATTTTCATCATATGTCTCTTCA
This sequence comes from Notamacropus eugenii, assembly GCF_028372415.1. Taxonomy (NCBI): domain Eukaryota; kingdom Metazoa; phylum Chordata; class Mammalia; order Diprotodontia; family Macropodidae; genus Notamacropus; species Notamacropus eugenii. The sequence goes on from NC_092873.1 coordinate 529,994,946, forward strand.
TTGCTCCCATTTTTAAGGCTTCCATAACTCTGAACCAGAAAATAAACAATTAAACAAATAAAGAAATGAATAAGGATAAATACATTTTGAAAAGTCTTATACATGGGTTAAAAATATTGACTTTCCAAGGGCAAGACAGAAGAATGTCCATGCAGCAGTTCCTCTGAAAATGATATGGGGTTCTTGGTGGACGGCAATCTCAATAAGACCCAACAAGAACTGTTTAAATTAAGATACAATTAGAGGAATAAAGTTACACATTAGGTCTGTGATTATCATTCCTCACTCTATGTTGATCATGTTGCATTTGGAATTTTATGTCCAGTCCTGTTTGCCATATTTTTAGGAAGTGAAAATAAGTTGGAGAATATAATGAAAAAGAGAATGCAGGATTTTGAATATTCTGGTAATCATGTCATATGTCAACCATATTAAGGAATTAGGGGAGTTTAGACTTGGAGAATATATGAAGTTTGTCTTATAATATTTAAGAACAGCACTGGGGGAGAGGGAGAAGATCAACTTTGTTGTGCATGGTTCCAGAGGGAAAAACCATTAGGACCAATGAGTTTTGGTTGGAAAGAGTCAAATTAAGCTTGGTGGTAGAAAAAACTACCTAAGAATTTGAAGTGCCTAAGCTGGATAGACTGCCTTGAGATGGAGTAGATTCCTCCATAATAGAGGTCTTCAAACAAAGATTGTATGGTCAAATCAATTCTAGCTCTTGGATTTGGCAGTAGGACAGATAGTTCATGCAGTGGATTCAGTGCCCAGTCTGGAGTCAGGAAGACCTGAGTTCAAATTTGGTCTCAAACACTTATTAACTGTGTGACCTTGGGAAGTCACTTAACATCTGTTTGCCTCAGTTTTCTCATCTATAAAATGGGAATTATACTAGCACCCACCTCCCAAGTTCAAATGAGAATGTGAAGATCAAATGAGAAAATAACCTTCAAACACATTGCACAGTGCCTGGCATGTGATAAGCATTATATAAATGTTAGCTATTCTCATTATTATTCTGAAGTTCTATGTATGTAAATCAGAGAATTTCTGAGACTATCCAAGAAAACTGTGTTGTTCAAATGCAGTCTCATCTCTAAGGAAATTCTGCGGGAAGCTAGGCATCTGCTGCTTTGTGACAGGAAAAATCCCTTGATTCCCAAAATGCTACTGTCTTCATTTCCTGCCCTCTTTCTTTTTGTTGTTGTTGTCGTTAGCTTATTTAACCTAAAACTTTATAATTAAATGACAATGTTTGCAGTTCACTGAAAATAACCTTATCTAACCTCTTTCTCTTTGCATTAATTCTAAGTAATTTGTTGATTTCATAATATTTTAGGTGAATTTCTTTTTTTTTCTCATGCAAGCTTTTGCATTCCAAAGTGATTTTTGGCAACAGAATGTTCCTTCCAATATACCATTAGTAACTACAGTGGATTTCCTTTATTATTCTTGTTGGGGTGGACAGGTTCAACTGTTGTCCTCTGAGTCAACTAGGTCACATCAAGCTTTATGGTATACAATTACTATGTTTCAGGGAACATGGTTCGACCCACTATATCTAAATGTGATAATGAATCATTATGCAAGGATCCTACTATAATTATAAAAGATGTTTCTGTAGAATTTTGAATTTAAGTCTCTTGATTTTATTGAAAAAATAAGGAAGTCAGAAATATTTAGAATTGTGGTGGAAAGAGAAATATGGTAGACTTGGAGTCAGCCACAGTCTCTGTATGTCAATGGGCAGATCACATCATGTATTAGCCTCAATTTCCTTCTTTGTAAATTAAGAGGGTTGAATTAGACCTTGTCTGAGGACCCTTGAAGTTCCAGCCATGAGCCTCTTTAATGTGTGTAAATCACTCTGAAAAGCTTAAAGTGCTGTGCCAATCTGCCAGTTGTCAGTGGTCTTTTTTTTAAATTTTTTGCTGTTTCTCATCCAATGCTCCATCTCCCAACTAGGATGCCTGCCTCTTTCAGCAGAAGACTTTGCCAGTGTCCCCAGGTGTTCTCTCTAAGGTAAATGCTTATGAGCTCACTAGGTAGGTATAAATTTTTCATTAGACTATTAGCTCCCTGAGAGCAAGTAATTGGCACATAATAAATGGAGAATTCTCCTTCTACTTGCGTTGCTTCTGCTACTACGATTGTGGTTCCTTCTACTTGTGTTGTTGCTGCTGTTACTATGCTGCTACTGCTACTGCTGCTTCTAGTAGTAGCAGCAAACCTAACAGTAGCACTAGCAAAAGCAGCAGCAGCAGCAGCAGCAGTAGTAGCAGCCACAGCAGTACCAACAGTAGTAGTGGTGGTAGTAGTAGTAGTAGTAGTAGTAGTAGTAGTAGTAGTAGTAGTAGTAGTAGTTGTAATAGTAGTAGTGGTGGTGGTGGTGTTGGTGGTGCTGGTGGTGGTGGTAGCAACAGCAACACTAGCAGCAGCAGCAGTAAAAGCAGAAGCAGCAGTACCGATTGGTTGGTCGGTAGGTTGTCCTTCATCTTGAAGAGGACCAAAATGATATCACTTTGCTGAAGTCAAATTTCAGTGTGTCCTACTGTGGCTGATCAGACCAATAGGAGCTAGGTGATATCTTTTGAATCCTGCATAAACTAAATTTAAGTGAGGCAGAGTTGCACAAAGTCATTGGCCTCACTCTCTCTTCCAGAGTCACACAGTCCGGTGGCAGGGCAGAATCAAGATAAGTGGTGATGGCTCAGCATACAGTGGATGACTTTGGCATCTTCATTGTCTGACCAAGCTCTAAGCTCTCCACAGCACCTGCTTCAGTCACCTTCGTGGCTGTTGGAACACATTGTTCTCATCTGCCCATTTTCACCAAGTCTTCACATGTTTGGGGTAGGCACCCCTTAACTCACCAATGTATTTGAGACACCTCGATTATCCCCAACCTAGTTTAGCCTGTCTGTTGAAATGATTTACCAAGGTGTGACCACTGTGCATGCAACAGCTTCTTGGAACAATAGATGAGAGTTGGGTGGAACAGGTGACACCAAACGTGGAAAGCAGCCCTGAAAAGGGCTCAGCAGCCATCACAGCAGAGGCACCAGTTCTCCCTGAACACTGTAGTAGTAGTAGCAGCAGTAGCAGTAGCAGCAACAGCAACACTAGTAAAAGAAGCAGTAGTAGAATTGGCAGCAAGAATTTCTTCCTCTAGAGTTCCATCCCTCTCCCAAATCAGTGAAATCATTGGTTCTACTCAAATGACAACAAAGAAAAGAAGCACAACCATCATAAATACAAAAGTTGGTTGTTGTCTATAGCACCAGCTCATCCGCTGTTGTGGGAAAAACATACTAGTCATGGAGGGAACTGAGATTTTTGTGGTAACCACTGCTCTGCTCATTTAAAAAATGCTTTGGGAGATCTTTCAATTTATCCAAAAGCATGTAGTAATCCTTTACAGTGTATTGGCCACCATGCTTGGCCCTGAGATATGAAGACAAGAAGGAAGTAGGCCCTGCCCCAAGAAGCTTACATTTTATCCCATTGGAAGAAACAGTATGCACCCGTGAGAATCCATAAGAGACACATCCAAGAACATACAATATTTTGGGGTGAGGGAGACAATAGTTGTAAAAAAATGTCCTCTAGCTAGAAATGGGAATTTGCTCTTAGTTTGCCCTGTACTCCCCCAGCTTTTGACAGCAGACTTTGCTCACAGTGAGAACTTGATAAGTAGCATGTGAATTGAATAACGTTTTCCATATGGACTTTACCAGAATGTTGAACAGGTATTATGTTGTGATTTTTATGGTTAGAGTTATAACTAGGGTGAGGCTATGGAGCTTTCACTTGGGGCACTATAATTTAAAGTGTGCTCATAGTCCTTCTATTTCTGCAGCAACACAGAAACAACGGAGTTTTAGAATGTAATACAAATAAATATTTGGTTGTAATATGAAGCTTGCTACCAGAAGGGGCATTTTCCCAGGCGGTAACTGCACCACAAGTATGCTTCTACCCTGTTCAGCCCTAGCATGTTCCTTCCCCAAGTGGTGACCTCTTCATCAATTGTCTCTTGATGACTCAAGGTTTGAAATTTTCAGTACTACTCTAGGACTTGTGTTCTGCCATTGAGCTACACACCTCAACCCCACACCGACTTCCCCAGTAAACATTTCTTGGAATTTGGTCAGGTTTATGCTGCTTGGTGTGGGCTCCAAAATTGCCAGGTATGGTTCTGAAGGATGGACTCAAAAATACTCAAGATATTTTATTCAAACTGCAGAGGCTAGAAACTAAGAGTACTTAAGAAAAATCACTTTGTATTGTATGGGCAAAATGTATATAGGAGAAATGCCAATCATTTTAAATGGGAAGAGAATGAATCTAACTCATGCAGGAGGAGATGAGTAAGAAGCTTAAGCTAGAAGTCAGACCCTGGCTCAGACTTCATGAGAGCTAATGATTGTGAGAGTCAAGCAGCAGCAAGAAACTAAAGTTCTATGCACCGTGATAAGTGCTGGTGATGTAAAGAAAGGTCAAATTACAGTGGACACGTGCAAAATCATGAAAGAAGTCAATGAAATGACCTGAATAGTTGTATCAAGTGACATAGTTATAGCATGTAAGGTAATATGGGAGGGGGTGGATTAGATGGCATCTTAGTTTATCCTGAACTTTAATTCCATGCTCCCAATGTTGTCTCAGAAACATTGAATATGAACTCAGACAGACTTCTGCATTGCCATGGGATCTACACCATGTCGCTGTACATGGGGTCACAAAGAGTTGGACACTGCTGAACAACAATAGCAATAGCAATCACCACCAATCATCCATTTTATCTTATTTCCCTTTCCAGTCTTTGTTCCATGATTAAGAAAGGTATTTTTCTCCATTGAACTTGTCATTTGTTGTCCTCTGCCATCCCTTTTGCCTTTTGCCTTCAATACTTCTAAACATCAGGGTCTTTTCCAATGAGTCCTGTCTTCTCATTAGGGCATTTCAGCTTCAGTATTTGATCTCCTTGCTGCCCAAGGGATTTTCAAAAGTCTTCTCCATCATCACAGTTCAAAAGCATCTATTCTGTGCTGCGCAGCTTCCTTGCAATACAATGCTACTGGATAAACTATAATTTTGATTATATGAACCACCGTTGGCAAGGTGACTTCTCTGCTTTTTAGTAGTATGTTGTCCAGATTTGTCATAACTTTTCTTCTAACGTTCAAACCATTTCCTTCTCCAGTTCATTTTATAGGTGTGGAACTGAAGCAAATAAGGACTTACTGAGTGTCATGCATCTACTACTCATGTCTGAAACTGCATTTGAACTCATGACATGAGCCTTCCTGATTCCAAGTCCAATATTCTATTCACTGTGCTCCCTATCTGCCACTACAATTTTGATTATATAAAACAAAAACAAAAAACGTTTTGTGCAGAGAAAACTGATTCTCTTAAAATTGCAAGGAAGGCAATTATTGGAAAATAACTGCACTATTTCTCAGATAAAAATCTAATATCCAAGTTGTAAAAGGACTGATTTAAATCAAAAAGAAAAAATGTTACTGTCTAATTGGCAAATGCTATGAACAAATAGTTTTCAAAGGAAGAAATCTAAGTCATCAATAGCTATATTAAAAATATTCTAAATCACTCATAAAGATCACAATAGCTAGGACTGATGTAACATTTTGCTATTTGCAAAGTGTTTTATAATTGTTCACTACCCCATGAGGTAGCTATTTTTATTCCCATTTTGCAACTGACAAAATGGAGGTAGAAAGTTTAAGTGTCTTGTCTAGGGTCACATGGAAAGTAAATATATGAGGCAGAATTTTAATTCAGGTCTTATTGACTCTAAATCCTAGCTGCCTTGTAACCAGAGAACTTAAATCAAAGCAACTCTGAGGTTACATTTCATATTCATCACTTTGGCAAAGATTAGAAAAAAGAAAAATTTCTATTGTTACAGGGGCTGTGGGAAAACAGGCAAAGTAATTCACTCTTAGTGTATCAATGACATGGTTCAAATATTCTGGAAAGAAATTTGGATTAAGCCCAACAAGTACTGAACTGTTCATAGCTTTTGACAGAGCAATGTCACAATTAATCCTATAGCCCAAATGAGATAAGGGAGAAGAATTTTTTATATCATAAGAAACCATAATTTTTTTCTTTTCTCCCAGTACATTTCTCTCTCACCCCTTAATTTAATTTTATTTTTAGATATCAAATCTTCATATTTAACTCACACCTATGTGCTCTGTCTATTCATACTCCTCCCAACTACCCTAATAAGGAGAAAGGTCTTATGAGTTACAAATTTCATCTTCCTATGTGGGAATGTTAACGGTTTAACCTTAGTAAGTCCCTTATAATTTCACTTTCCCATTTACCTTTTTATGAGCCTTGTATTAGAAAGTTTCTTGAGTCTTGTATTAGAAAGTCAAATTTCTTTTTAGCTCTGGTCTTTTCATAAAGAATGCCTGCACTTATCTATCTCACTGAATGTTCATTTATTCCCCCGAAGGATTATACTCCCTTTTTCTGGGTAAGTGATTCTTGGTTATAATCCTAGATCATTTGCCCCCTGGAATATCATATTCCAGGCTATCTAGTCCTTTACTGTAGAAGCTGCTAAATTGTGTGTTGTTCTTACTGTGACCCACAATCCTTGAATTGTTTCTTTCTTGCTGCTTGCAATAGGTCCTTGACCTGGGAACTCTAGAATTCACCTAATATTCCTGGCAATTTTCATTTGGGGATCTCTTTCAGGAAGTAATTTTTTCAATTTATATTTTACCCTCTGGTGAGCAGTTGTCCTTGATAACTTCTTGAAGGATGATATCTAGACTCTTTTTTTCATCATGTCTTTCAGGTAGTACAATAATTTTTAAATTATGTCTCCTGGATCCATTTTCCAGGTCAGTTGTTTTTGTCCAGTGAGATATTTCATATTGTCTTCTTTTTTCATTCTTTTGGCTTTGTTTGTTTCTTGATTTCTCATAAAGTCATTAGCTTCAATTTCCTACGTTCTAGTTTTTAAGGAATCATTTTCTTCAGTGAGCTTTTGGACCTTCTTTTACATTTGGTCAGCACTGCTTTTAAGACATCCTTCCCCCATTGACTTTTTAGACCTCTTTTATCTTTTGTCCTACTCTGTTTTTTAAGGTGTTATTTTCTTCAGTATTTTATGTGTCTCCTTTACCAAGCTGTGACTCATTCTTTTCATGATTTTTTTGTATCTCTCATTTCTCTTCCCACTTTGTCCCCTACCTCTATTACTTGATTTTCAAAATTACTTTTGAGCTCTCCCATGGCCTGAGGCCAATTTCAATTTTTCATGGATGCTCGAGATATAAGAGCTTTCACTTTTTTGCCTTCTTCTAATTGTGTATTTTGATCTTCTTTGTCACCATAGTAACTTTCTGTAGTCAAAGTTTCTTTTTACTATTGTTTGCTCATTTTCACAGCCTATTGCTCCATATTTAACTATTTGTTAAAGTAGGGATCTAATTCCAAGGTGGAGGGTGCCCTGTCCCAAGCTTCCAGAGTTCTGTTAAGATATTTTCAGAGATATTTTTAGGAATCCATAAGTTTTCATTTCTTTCAAGGTAGTATGATCTAAGGAGAGGTGTTTATTACTCTCCTGGCCTGTGCTCTGGTCTGCAAGTGACCACAAGCACTCTTTTTTGCCCTAGAATTGTGAGGACTCCCTTCCACTGTGGCCACAAGCTCTGCTATTCTATTGCTGCCCTTCACCCTGACACTGCCACCCAGGACTGTGATGAGCTTTCTATTATGGGCAAAGCAACAGTGTCCTGCCTCAGTGGTAGCAAAAAACCCTATAATCCCCTTTTGACCCTTTGTTCAACCCTCTTACCATCTGTGGGTTGAGAGTTCTGGAAGAAGTCACTGCCAGTGCCAATTCAGTCACTCCCAAGGCTTGCACCTAGTTTTCTGGGGTCAGAGATATGTTGGTACAGACTGTGCTAGAGTGCTCCCTACTCTCACCCAGGTGCAACAGACCTTTTCTGCTGACCTTCCAAGTTGTCTTTGGTTTCTGTGGGCTGTGAAGTCTGAAACTCACCACTACTGCCAGTTATTCAGTACCCCCTAGGCCTACTCTAGGTTTGTTGAGTCCCAGTCTCCTCTGGGGTGGCCTGTGCTGGATTGTGCTCCTCTCTAATACTGGTGCAAGATACCTTTCCTGCTGATCTTCCAAGTTTTCTTGGGCTGGGAATTTGTTTCACTCTGTCTTTCTGTGGGTTCTGTTGCTCTATCATTTGTTTAGAGTCATCTTTAAAGGTATTTGGAGGAGTTTGAGGAAGATTTCAGTAATATACCCTTACATTACCATCTTGGCTCCACTTCTTATGGCAAAGATTGAATGACCATTAGTTAATTTGTTGTAAAGAGAACTCTTAGTCAGGAATAACTAGGTTAATCATAAAGGTGACTGAGTTCTTTTCCAACTTTAAGGTTTCATCACTCTTTGAGCTTTACCCATGATGATTCACTAAATAACACTTCCCATTTTGAGTCACAAATCTTTTTGCAGCTCAAAATGATTGCTGGATGATTATGCAAATCTTTCTTCTAGAATGTCATCCAAAGCTCTTATCATTTTCTTTCCTTCCAAGCTCAAAACATTGAATCCTGATTATGTCAATCTCTGAGACATCTATCAATCAAATGCAGAGCAAGCAAACTTTCAAAGTTAGTGCACTGGATAAGGGTTAGTGCATCACAGCTAAAACACAAGCTTCCTCGAGCTTAGGAAATTCAAATATATTTTAGGTTATTCAGAACCTGTTGAAAATGAAGAGCATAGCAATTTTTATAGCTATAACTATAATAATCCTTTTTATTATATTTGAAAAAAGAGATATTTTATTCATCTGTGCAATATTTTAGACCATTAGTTATACAAGAAAACTAGTACAATAGTGAATTTTTCCTGCTACCATTTCTACATTAATTCCATTGTAAAGGTGAAAATAAAATGATGATTGCAATAAAAATAATAACATTTTATTATATAAAGCAGTTCCATTATCTACAAGCATAGATCCAAACAAATATTAAATGTAAATGTTTGATAAAAGATGGACAATATATTGTATTTTCAGTAATTCCAACCAAATGATTAGAATGATAGAACAGCAGTGATAATGGTAGTGATAAGTATGGTAACACTGATGAAAATATTGCATTTTTTTAATAAGCTACATTCACATAATACTCCATGGTTTACAGTGTTTGATATATATGTCATCTCATTTGTTTTTCAAAAAAAATTGTGAAGTAGTTGTTATTATTTACATTTTATAAGAAAACTGAGAATGATGTTAAACAGAAAAAGAGGGCGGTCAGCACCATGGATAGAGACTAGATATGTTAGATAGAGGACTGAGCTTAGAGTCAAGATGACTTGAATTCAAACCTGACCTCAGACACTTACTAGATATGTGATCCTGGGCAAATCACTTAAAATCTGTTTGCCTCAGGTTGCTCATCAATAAAATGAAGACAATGATAAGATCTACCTCACAAAGTTGTCACAGGAATCAAATCAGCTGACATATCTAAAAAAAAAGTGCTTTATGGATCTATATAAATGCTACTCATTTTCAACAAATAAAATGTATAATCCTTCCGGATACTTGATGCAAGCTTTTACAATATAGATTTTAAAGAAACAAAAGATTACTTGCTTTATCACACAAATGCTTATAAGCATAGATTTGACTAAGTATGAGATGACTTGTTCTTTAGGCAAAACTAAATTGCAAATAAAATAAAAAAATAAAAGCCACAATTCCTTTAATGATATTATTAACAGTCCGGTGTTACCTTTAGCAATTGTAGTAGTAATGGTCAAGCATATATTTCAATATAATTATGTTATGTCCTACATAATATTATATCACTATATATCTATGTAAATATTGCATATGTCTTTTAAAATTTATTCTATTTTTATGTATGGAATGAACAAAACATTTCTCTAGTAATATAACAAAAAGACGACTACACATAAAATTGAAAATATATTGTGCATGACTTGTTATTCAATTTTTATTTTAACAGATTTCATGTTCTCAGAATTATATGTTAAAACAATTTTAACATTTTTTTAAAGTTCTGAGTTCCAAACTCTGTCTCTCCCTCCCTACCCCCTCCGTGAGATGGTAAGCAATCCAATATAGTTCATACATGTGCAATCATGTAAATTATTTATGATTTAAATTTACATTTAAATTATTTATATATTAGTCATTTTGTGCAAGAAGACTTGAATGTTAAAAAAAAAAGAAGAAAGAAAGAAAGTGAAAAATAGCATACCTCAATCTGTATTCAGACCGTATCAGTTCTTTCTCTGGAGGCAGAGTATATATCATCATTAGTTTTTTTCATCATGTGTCGCTATCATAGTTTAATTATCACAGTTCGAATATTCAGCAACCTTTTTGAACTTACTATCATGTTCCGGGTACTGTTCTAAGCTGTAAAGATACAAAATGAAAAAGCATCTTCCTTCAATGAGCTTATATTCCACAGGGGTTAGTTATACATATAGGTGATAGCATTTTAACTGAAGAGAGGAGATAATTCTAACAACTGGACACAAGACCATCACAAAAGGCTCTATGTTGGAGGCCCCATTTTGAGCTAGACTTTGAGTTGAGCTAGCCATTCCAAGAAGTAGAGATAAGTTGGGATCTCATGCCAAGTATAAAATAAGGACAGCATGTTCAAAGCCATGAAGATTGGAGAACGAATGGCCTGCATAAGTAACAGCCAGTAGGACAATCATAGCACTTAAATGTATGCAAAGCACTCTATCCTGCATGAACTTGTTTTATTCTCAACACAAATCTGCTAGCTCAGCGTCACAGGCATTATGATCGTTTTAATCATATAGATAAAGACATAGAAACATTAAGGGATCTGCCACAGGTCAATCAGCTAGTAAACTCTTGACATGGGATGTGAACCCAAGTCTCTGCTGATTTCAAGTCCAGCCCTCTTCCTTTACCTCATACTGATTCTCCTAAATAGTTTTGCCCCTACTCTGTGGAATAGGTCAAGAAGCATCATGCTGGGTATGTGTTGGTTTAGTTCCTTACTTTAACCCTTATAAAGGGATCCAATTGGGTAAATGGAAGCCCTAGTTGCTAAATGCACCTCACTCTTTCCATTAAGTATGGGAAGACAGATTGTAACCTGGGCTTATCCTGTCATCTGAAAATGGGAGAAACTATGTCAAAGCTGAGTAATGACAACAGCTAATATCCATCAGTGGTCAGAAAATTAGGAGATTTTATCCATTCTGACGTTTTCTCAAGCTAATGGTTTACTTAACCAATGGCTACAGATTTTCATTACACTAGTTAACAAGTCAAAACTGTGGTTTTCCAAGGATGTCTAAGTGATAAACTGTGTTTGTATTTGCCATTTCCAAGCCTAACTGTTGGAGTTTTAAAACATTTTTTTTCTGTATTTAATTCCCCATGTTGTGAATTCCTTCAGCCAAAGTCCTTCTTGAATGGAACATATGATCTCAGAATGTCTGAGCTGGAAGAAATCATGGAGGCTACTTAGTCTACCCTGTATCTTATGAAGAATGCTATCCATGACATCCCCAGCTTTGATTTGAAGATCTCTAAAGATGTCTCTGTACTTCATTATAACATGGAAGAGAACCTGAATTCTCTGTCAGAGGAGGAAAAATTCTGGCAGGTTCCTAACAGACCAGAAAGGCTTAGAGCATGAGCCTGTCTGTCTGGTGTCTGAGGATCAATTTGGTTCATTTGGAAGAAACCAAAATTAGGACAAAAATCCATCACAGCCAAGTGCCTCTGTGGCTCATTCTACTCATGGAAGAAGATGGAATAAACCCCCTGATTAAGTCATGCATTCTTGAGGAACTGAATTATAAATGTGGGGGAAAGTCTCAGTGGACAGAAAAGCCCAGTGAAATAAACCATTGCATGGAGAACAGACATCTCAGACATACAGTTCCAACCTACTAATTGGCTTCTTTTTACTGTATAACATTAATGGAATAAATTTAGATGTATTTCTGCCTAAGGACTTGCTCTGTTTGGCTTCAGATAGCAGTATTAAGAGCAATGCGTTGAAGTTTCGAAAAGGCAAATTTTGACTTCTAAGGAAGAACTTTCTGAAAATTACATTTCTATGGATATGAAATATTCTGCCTCCAGAGGGAGTAAATCCCCATCTTGTGAGGCCATCAAGTCTTCCTAGGACTGAATGGCCCCCTTCTAGGTATATCACCAAAGGCTTTTATGTTCAAGATAGCTTATATAATCATCTACATAGAGAATCAGGTAGAGGATTAGATTCAGAGTCAGGAAGATTAGGATTCAGATCCTACCTCAGACTCCTACTGCAAGCTGTGTGACCATGGGTCAGTCACTCAACTTTTATCTGCCTCAGCTTAGTCACCTATAAAATGGGGACAATGATTGTACCCACCTTATAGGATAGAAGGTGGTAAGGGCCAAAAATGATAATATATATAATTGACTGAGAAGGAAAGTCCATTACAATACTGCCATATCTGTTTCTTATTGATTTTACACATACACACGGGGAGGGGGGGAGAAATAGAGAGAAGAAAAGCATTGTACTCAGTGAAGCAAAATGTAGCCTATAACATTCTGCTGGGACATTTTTATACAGTGATACTTCTTTTTCTCAATTACATGCAAACGCAAATTTTAACATTTGTTTTTTTAATTGTGAGTTCCAAAGTATCTCCCTTCTTCCCTCACCCCCCTGAAGAAAGTGAGCAATTTGATACAGATTATATATATGCAGTCATGCAAAACATTTCCATATTAGTCATGTTGCAAAAGAAATGCAAAGAACCCTCTTCCAAGAATAATAAAGTAAAAAAAAAAAGGATGCTGCAGTCTGCATTCAGACTCCAACAGTTCCTCCTCTGAAGGTGGATAGCATTTTTCTCATAAGACCTGCAGAATTGTCTTTCCTTGTTGTATTGCTGAGAATAGCTAAGTTATTTACAGTTGATCAACATACCATATTGCTATTACTATGTGGAATATTATCCTTTTTCAGTTAATTTCAATTTGTATTGGTTTATGCAATTCTTCCCTGGTTTTTCTGAAAAAAATCCTGCTAATTGTTTTTACTGGCACAATAGAATTTCATCACAATCATATGCCACAATGCGTTCTGTCATCCTCTAGTTGCAGAGCATCCCTTAAACTACCAATTCCTTGCCACCACAAAAAGTGCTGCTATAAGTGTTTTTATAAATCCTTTTTCTTTTATGTCTTTGGGATACAGATCTAACAATGGTATTGCTGGACCAAAAGGTATGCACACCCTTATAGCCCTTTAAACATAGTTCCAAATTGCTCTTCAGAATGGCTGGATCAGTTCTACCCACAGTGTATGAGTGTTCCAATTCTTCTACATCCCCTCCAACATCAAATATATTTTAAACCATAGAAGATTCTGGGACAGATGTGACTATATAGATAACTTTGTTGGAATGACAGTCCTACTATGCTTATTGTCTGCTGATTGTGAAAGTAATTAATTTGGTAGAGTGAAATTCTACCTCACAGATTTTTTTTTTCAAAAATGTTTTTTTTCTTTCTTTGAAAGATTTAGGAGCATAAATAATCCTGTTCAATGACGTTCTGATCATAAATATAAGAAGAGGCATAAAAATGGAAATGTGATGATTGAAAATGACACTGTCATGGAGGTGGTGAAGTGAAAACTTCAAGTTAAAAAAACAGTCATCCTGAGCTTGATATGGTCTTCTGGATGCTGCTGTTTAGCTGAAATGGTGCCAGCTGTGCCTTGTCCCAGAACACTGTGATCTGTAATCACTCAAAGGAGTATGACCATATTATCTGAATTTGTACGAACAACCTGTAGAGTTTGTCCAACAGTACGTATGCCTAAGATAGACTAAAAATATGAACAAGACATTGGATCCAGAGTTGGGCAGGATGATGAGAACAGAATGGTTTACCTTTGGAAATGGCAAAACTTTTAACAATCACAAGCTTCTCATGAAATCAAAGGTCAAATCATTAAACCGTCAATATTCTGCCATGTTTCTATACAACAGTAGGATAGAATGAAATAGTATATGAAGGATTCAAAAGAAATATCAAAAAGAAGGTGATAGAGATAGTCACAGAAGACATGAAATCATCTCTTGAAAGAAATCTGAAAAGAAAGTCCTAGGAATATTTTAGCCAAATTCCATAGTTCCCAGGTCAAGGATAAATTATTGCAAGCAGCCAGAAAGAAAAAATTTTAGTATTGTGGAAATACAATCAGGATAACGCAAGATCTAACAGCTTCTACATTAAGGGATCACAGGGCTTGCAATATGAGATTCCATAAGTCAAAAGAGGTAGGGTTAAAACCAAGAATCACCTACCCAGCACAACTGATTATATTTTGGAGGGAGGGGGAAATGGTCATTCAGTGAAATACAGGATTTTCAAGCATTCTTGATGAAAAGACCAGAGCTGAATAGAAAATTTGACTTTCAAACACAAGAATCAAGAGAAGCATGAAAAGGTAAACAGGAAAGACAAATCATAAGGGACTTACTAAAGTTGAACTGTTTACATTACCACATGGAAAGATAATATTGGTAATTCTTGAGACTTTTCTCAGTATTTGGGTAGTTGGAGGGATTACATACGTATAGAAAGAGGGCATAGTGTGAGTTGAATGGGAAGAGATGATATCTAAAAAATAAAATTAAGGAGTGAGAGGATTATATTGGGAGAAAGGAGAAATGGATTGGGGCAAATTATCTCTCATAAAAGAGACAAGAAAAAGCTTTTTTTAATGGAGAGGAAAAGCGGGGAGGTGAGAGGGAAAAAGTGAAGCTTATTCTCATCACATTTGGCTTAAGGAGGGAATAACATGCATGCTCAATTTGGAATGAAAATCTATCTTACACTACAGGAAAGTAGGGGAGAAGGGGATAAGTGGTTTGCGGGTGAATAATAGAAGGGAGGGCAAATGGAAGGAGGTGGTAATTAAAAATGAACACTTTTGGGAAGGGACAAGGTCAAAAGAGAGAACAGAATAAATGGGGCCAGGATAGGATGGAGGGAAATATAGTTAGTCTTTCATAGCATAATTTTTATGGAAGTTTTTTGTATAACTACACATGTATAAACTATTTTGAATTGCTTGCCTTCTCAGTGGGGATAGGTGGGAAGGGAGGAAGGGAGAGAAGTTGAAACTCCAAAGTTTTAAAAACTAATGTTAAAAATTGTTTTTACATGCATGCAACTGGGAAATAAGAAATACAAGTAATGGGGTATAAAAATCTATCTTGCCCTACAAGAAAATACAGGAGATGGGAATAAGCGAAGAAAGGGGTGTGATACAAAGGAGGACAGATTGGAGTAAGAGGTAATCAGAATGCACGGTGTCCTGGGGTGGAGGGAAGGGAGAAATGGGGAGAAAATTTGGAACTCAAAATCTTGTGGAAATGAATGTTAAAAACTAAAAATAAATAAATAAGTTTTAAAAAGGGTGCTATAGCCAGTGAAGATCTA
Source organism: Notamacropus eugenii (assembly GCF_028372415.1). NCBI lineage: Eukaryota > Metazoa > Chordata > Mammalia > Diprotodontia > Macropodidae > Notamacropus > Notamacropus eugenii. The sequence continues at coordinate 530,010,512 of NC_092873.1, forward strand.
GAAGTACCCGATGGCTGCAATGCTCTGTTCACATGGGGTAGGAAGCTAAGGCTATTCTGACAAGAAATCTCCAGGAGGTCCAGTGTTCTTACTGGAATGCCCTGTGGGGACCAGGAGTATGCACATCTTTGGCAAGAGACGCCCCAGAGCATCTTGAAAAATGCAATTTTCTAACCTGGTATGATTTAAGAGGACTTAAAAAACTGCAAGGCTTCAGAGTATAGACACACTGAAACATATAGAAAACATTAGTAAGAGTCCAATAAGCCAAAGTCAAGACGACACAGAAACTGACTACCCTGACCATGAGAGGGTTACAAAGTCTGGTGTTTATACGCAATAAAAGGATAAAATAAGAAAATGAGGCTAGTGTATGAATAAACACAAGAAAACACCAAATACTATGAAGAAAAATTATGGGTCATAGGATATTTTAGTCATTATTCAGTTGTTTTCAGTAGTATCTGACTCTTCATTACCCTATGGTGGATTGGGAGTGTTATTGGCAAAGATACTGCAGTTGTCTGTTATTTCCTTCTCCCGTTCATTTTGCAGATGAGGAGACTGAGGCAAACAAAGTGAAGTGCTTGTCCAAGGTCACACAGCTAGTAATTTCTCAGGCCAGATTTGAACTCAGGAAGATGAATCTTCCAGACTCCAGGCCTGGAGTTCTGTCCATTAAGCATCAAGACCCAGAAAAATAGAATTAATTCATAACAAGCAGAGATGTAGGGAAAAAGATAATATGCACTGGAGAACTACAACAATGCTTGGAAGAAATTAAAAAGACTTTTTTTGAAATAAATAAGAGTATCTTGAAGGAAAAATAAATATGGATGGAGAATTAATAGCATAAACTCAGATGATGGAAAACCTTCCCCAAGTAGCAGATGCCCTGAAATTTAGTAACGAAATAGAACTTGACGATTCTAGGCAACAACAAGGCATATTAGATTAAAATTAAAAGACTAAAAAAAACTAGAGGAAAATGCAAAGTATCTATTAGCAAGCACAAATGGGAAAAGATGTCAAAGAGCGAGAATTTAGGAATTGTACTCCTCAAGCATCATAACCTTACATGCCCCCTATAAAAATACCTGAACACCCAATTTTTAAAAATAATAAATAGAGATTGCTTATTTACATTAGAATCAGAAAGTGAAGTGAAAATATGAAGAATTCATGAGTCAACTCTTAAAAGACCAAAGTAAAAAGAATGTCATATTCAGAATCTAGAGCTCGCAATTCAAAGAAAAAATATTTCATTCATCCAGAAGCAAAGTGGAACCAAGGAACCACAATGAAGATTCCACTATGCCTGGAATGCAGTAATAAGTCCTTAACAAGGGTTTATAGTGACTGATTGATGCAAGATTGATAACAGCACATAAAGGAAAGGAAACAGCGCTTGATATATATAGATCTCATTTTCTTTCACTTTATTTTGCTTTGCAGGTACTGGTTTTTGTTCATTTGTTTGTTTTTGTTTTTACAAATTGAAGGGTTGTGGCCACCCTGCTTCTAGCAAATGTGCCAGCACCATTTTTCCAATAGCATGTGCTCATATCATATCTCTATGTCACTTCTTGATAAATCTTGCAAAATTTCAATTTCAAATTTTCATTCTAATTATATGTTATGATGATCTGTGATCTTTGATGTGACTATTGTCATTGCTTTAGGGCCATCACAAATTATGCCCATATAAGAAAGCAAATTTAATCAATAAATGTGTGTATTCTTATTAATTCACCTTCTGCTCCCAGTCTCTTTCCTTCTCCTCAGGCCTCTCTATTCCCTGAAACACAATATTGAAATCAGGCAAGTTAATAAATCTACAATAACCTTTAAGTCTTCAAGTGAGAAAAATGGGTCAGTAGATACAGAAAGCTTCATTGTTTTATTTTTAATAAATTTGCACAGCCACCTTTACCTTCCATAGCCATCACCCTGATCAGTCAGCAGCCATCAACATCAAAGCAAGACTTTCTGCAAGCAAAACAGATTATCACTCACTGAAGGCTAAGATGATGATTGGCGTTCTTTTTAGCCATAAAGTATTTTTAATTAAAGTCTGAACATGGGTTTTAGACACAATACTATTGCACACTTACAACAATGTAATGTAAATATAACTTTTATATGCACTGGGAAGCCAAAATATTGTGTGACTTGCTTTACTGTGATATTTGTGATCTGGAGTCAAACCCTTAATATCTCCAAAATGTGTCTGTATTGAAAAATCAAAAGATAAAGTCATATAACTAAGAATAACCTACCCAGCAATGCTGAGTATATTAATATAGAGACTTTTAATAGAATCAGTTCTCAAGCACTCCTGATGAAAAGACAAAGGCTGAATAGAATGACATGTCTTAGGGGAACTGAGGAAAAATAGGCTCATTATTTCACTGTTCATTGAGCTTGGATTTGGTCCAATCATACTGGAAACAAATGTGGAACTATGCCCCCAAAGTGGATAATCTATGCATAACTTTTATCCATCACTGTCATTACTAGATCAACTTTCCCCCAAACATCAAGGAATGAGGGACAGGACTGACATGCACAGAAATATTTGTGTCAATTTCTTCTTCTCTTCTTCTCCTCCTCCTCCTCCTCCTCCTTCTTCTTCCTCATGTTTTTCTTCATCTTCTTCTTCTTCCTCTTCTTTTTAGTGGCAAAGAACTATAAACTTATGATATATGAAGTAGTGGCATGCTATTGTACTATAAGAAAAAGTGAAAGAGATGATTCCAGAGAAACCCATGAAGTCTTGGGTGAACTGATTCAGAGAGCAAAGTGAACAAAAGTAAGAGAAAAAATGTACAATAAAAATGAGAATGTAAAAATAACTTTGAAAGGTTTAAGATCTCTTAAAAGTGTGAGGATCAACCATGATATCAGAATATAGGTGATAAAGAGGATTACCTGTCTCCTGAAAGAATATTATTATGCTAAATATTCAGAATGAGGCATTTTTGGATATATTCAGAGTGCTAATTTGGTTTTCTTGAATTTGCATATTTATTACAAGGATTTTGTTTCTGGTTCCTGTTTTGTTTTTTTTTTCAGTCTCAGGGCATGTGAGAAGATGAAAAAGATGTTTGTTCATTAAAATAGTAAAACAAATAAATTACACAAAAGAGAACACAAGAAAGGTCAGAAGGAGATATCAACAAGCAGGATAGGTAGTTTGAAACTATTATATAGAATACATAATATGCATTTTAAAAAACTGAACCTAATAGAGATTCTCAGTTTCATGTGGAACTTTATTTTCCTTTGATTATTTGTATATGATCATTAATGTTTGTGTTTGTTGAAAATATCAAGAGAATGTGTGACTGAAAAAGAATATGCCTCTTTCAGTAGAGAGGAGGAGGAGGAGAAGAAGAAGAAGAAGAAGAGGAAGAGGAAGAAGAAGAAGAAGAAGAAGAAGAAGAAGAAGAAGAAGAAAGAAAGAAAGAAAGAAAGAAGGGAGGAAAGAAGGAAGGAAAGAAAGAAAGGAAGAAAAGAAAGAAAAGAAGGAAAGAAAGGAGAAGGAGGAGGAGAAGGAGGAGGAGGAGAAGAACATGGAGGAAAAGAAGAAGAAAGAGAATAATAGGCAGATGATTCAAGTCCACTATTAGTATCTTGATAATATTTCTAAGACAATGAGAAGGCTTTTTTTGTGCATCTAGTTGTTCTTCTGTGGAGAATCTTGACCCCAGGTCACAAGGGTATAAATAGTCACCTACACCAACGGAGAGAAACTTTACTTATAAGATTTAGAATTCACTAATTTCCAAGCATAGCATCCAAAGTCATATTTTATTTTTCATCAGTTTTGGTGAAGTTTCTAGCTTTCTTATTTTTCTTTTTTAGAAGTGATAAGCAGGATTAATTTAGGTAAATTCTGTTGACTTCTGATAGCCCAATGATCTTATATTTTCTGGAAACAAAAAGTTTGAAAATCACAACATATAAGCAAAAGTGGCCAACAATGTGGCTGATTGGATGGAGAATGAGACCTGAATCCATCCATGGCTCAATAGGAAATAGATATGAAAGGAAGGCACAAGAATTAAGAGGTGTTGGGAAAAGTTTCTTATGAAGGTTTGAATTTTAACTGGAACTTGAAGGAAGTCAGGGAGCAGTAGGCAGAGTTGGAGAGGGAGAATATTCCTAAGAACGGAGGGGTAGCAGAGAGAATGCTCTGAATCTAGAGATGGAAGGCCTTGTCCAAGGAATATCCAGGAGGCCAGTGACCATGGACCAGAGTATGTAGTGGGGAGAAAGACGGAAAAATCCTGGAGATATCGGAAGGGGTCAGGTTATAAAGGACTTTGAATGCCAAATACAGGTTTTTATTTTGATCCTCGAGGTAATATGGAGTGACTAGACTAGAATTCATTGAGTAGGGGGTTGACTTGATTAGACCTATACTTTAGAACTTTTGACAGCTGAATAGATAATCAGCTGAACAGGAGAGAGAATTGCGGCAAGAAGACCAACCAACAGGCTATTGCAATAGTCCAAGTGTGAGGTTTAAGTAATTCTTTTGAATAACACCAAATTGTCTAATACTGAAAAGAGGGGGAAAAATAGACATTCTAAATGAAATACTCAAGATCCCAAGGCAAAAAGGAAATGTCTGCAAGGAAACAGTTACAAATAAAAAATATATAATCACTACCATAAAGCTCCCTGGAAGACCAGCTGTTTCTTCCATACTCGTGACCTGTTCAGTACAGTTTGCACTTTCAAAACTCTGGCAACCCCAAGTGATGAGGGCCTGAACCAGAAGCACAATAGTGTCAGAGGGAAGCGGGTATATTTGAGAGATACTGTAGAGGTGAAGTAAAAAGATCTTGGCAACCACTTGAGTGAGGTTGGTGAGAGAGAACTAAGAGTTCAAGATGACTCCAAGGGTAGGAGCCTGAGGGACTGAGGAAATGGTGGTGCCCTCAACAATAACAGAGGAGGGGTGGGAACAGTTTAGGGGAGGAGACAATGAGTTCTGTTTTGGACATGTGTTTCAAGTGTCTACTGGACACAACATTCCAAATGCCATCTCTATGGTACTTCGCTCACTTTTCCCCATGTCTGGAGTGAGTTTCCTCTTCATCTGTAGCTCCTTTCTCCCAAAGCTTCTGTCCAGACTAAGCTCAAAAGTCAAGTTATTCAGAGAGCCTTTCCAAGTCCCCCTGCTACTTGGGCCAATTACCTCCCATCTACTCTTTATATGCTTTGTATGAGTCTGGTGATTTACATATTGTCTCACCTATTCAAAAATGAGCTTCTTGAGGTTCGTACTATTTTTATCTTTCTTTGTATCCTCACTTCTTAGCATAGTGCCTGGTACATAGTATGTGTTTAATATGTTCTTGGTGACAGGCTGATTAATAATGTGATATGGAAAATCGAAAACATTCACAACAGGTCCAAGTACTTGGATTTCAGTGAAACAAAAATAAAAATGGAGATGAAAACATCTATTGAAATGCCTTGAAAAGAATGATTCATCTTTACATACATGTTTGATATAATTCCCTCTAATGTCTACCAACAGATATGGTCTTTGCTATGTGTGCTTCCATCAGTAAAGGGGTTTGTGCATATCTCTTGGCCTCCTCATGCCTGGGTTCCCCTTGCAGTTGATCGGGGAACCATCCAGGAGTTGATGAGCTGTGTTACCTGTAGGGGCAGCTGCCCTAGGGGCTGCCCTCTTTGGGACAACCAAACTAACTGGGCTGAGCAGATGACTTCTGCCTTGGCCTCTCTACCATAGCTCTTCACCAGCTGAATTAACTAGCCACAAGAGACTGAGTCTTTTAACAATTCTGAGTCAGAAATGTTCTTCAACCAAATCAGAGTATGTTATTTAAGATTACAGAAGGCGTGATATTCACTGACCTCTGCTCACTGGTTAGGATGCTCCATAGAGGTATGAATTAGTCTTTCTGAGATGAGCTTTTGGTCACCCTAGAAAACATTTGCTTCTTGTGTGTGAGTGTGTGTGTTTGAGGCTCTATTTAGACAGTTCTCTCCTGCAGACCCCCTTCTCTCCGACACTATTGTGCTTGTGGTTCAGGCCCTCATCACTTGGGGTTGCCAGAGTTTTGAAAGTGCAAACTGTACTGAACAGGTTACAAATATGGAAGAAACAGCTGGTCTTCCAGGGAGCTTTATGGTAATGATTGTGTATCTTTTATTTGTAACTGTTTCCTTGCAGACATTTCCTTTTTGCCTTGGGATCTTGAGACTTTTTACTCAGAATCCTGATGCAGGAGATAGAGCACTGGATTTGGATTAGGGAATACCTACATTCCATGACACAGTTAAGGCTCTGTGCCAACCTTGCTAAGACTTCAGTGGATCCCTGAGTCACCCACAGCAGATCTGCACGTTGTATTGGAAAACTGCTGGACTTGGAGTCAGAACAAGAGTGAACTTGACTCATACTCTTGCTGCTCACTAGGCAGGTCTGGGGAAATCACTTCTCTATGAGCCTCATTTTCTCATCTTTAAAATAGAGCAGCTGGGCAGCTCAGTGGAGAGAGTTCTGAGCATGGACTTAGGAAGACTCATCTTTCCAAGTTCAAATCTGGCCTCAGACACTAACTAGGTGTGTGACCCTAAGCAAGACACTTTACCCTATTTGTCTCAGTTTTTCAATCTATAAAATAAGTTGAAAGAGGAAATGGCAAACCACTCCAATACCTTTGTCAAGAAAACCCCAAATGAAGTCATGAAAAGTCTGAAACAACTGAACAAGAGCAGCAAAATGTAGCTTCTGATACTTGTAGGATCTCCCTCATAAGACTGTTGTGCAGATCAAATGAAATAATATAGGAAAAATTCTTCACAATGTTAAAGATACTATACAAATGTCAGTTATTTTTATCATACAAAAAACAGTCATATATCAGTGGTCAGTCACTCAAGACAGTCACCAAGCTCTGTAACTCAGAGGCATGCCGAGTCCAATACCTCTTTCACATCTCCTTTCTTTCATTTACCAGGAATTTTTCACCTGTTTTCATACGTTCCTTCATACCATGACCTCTGAGTTCCAGCTGTCACCTCACATGCCTCCCAGTGGTACCTTGTTTTCTGCTCTGATCTGACCTTCTCAGATTTGAGGGGTGAGATTTGGCCTTATCATGCTGGAACCAAGCCCTCCTCAATTCTCTGCCATCCTTTCACCACAACCCTAAACCAACCTAATCCTATCCCTGCTTTCCAGCATGCATCTATGGGCTGTCTTTTTTTCCCAAAAAAACTATACACCCCTTGAGGACAAGAATTGTTTTGCTTACTTATATTGTCTGTTCAGTGCTTACCACAATGTGTGTCATATAGTATAGCTTAATAAAAGCTCTTTTTCTCTCAGAAATCAGCCAGTCCAAACCCCTCATTTTATAGAGGAGGAAAGTTCAGACTGCAAGAGTGTTAGTGATTTGCCCAAGGTCACAAAGGAAATCCCTAAAGTAGGGTGATGTCTTTTTCAAACGGAGGATGTGAAGATGTTTAGTCTGGAGAAGAGAAGAGTCAGCAAAGACATACTACCTATCCCTTCAACTCTTCAGAGGTCTGTCTCATGGAAACAGGATCTGAATTGTTCAGCTTGGCCCCAGAAGGCAGAACTAGAACAAGGGGGAAAATGTGAAAGAAGTCAGTTTCACTTTGTTAGATGAAAACATTAACTAAATATGAGAAGCATCCAGTGCTGGGAAGGGCTACCTTGGGAGGCAGTAGGTTTATTCTCATTGAAGATTTTCAAATAGAGGTTGGAAGACCATTTATCAGACATTCTATAGAAGAAAAAGATGGTGAGTGCCCTAAGGGCAGATTTTGATTTTGTTAGTTTGTTTTTTTGCCTTTCTTTGTATCCTCAGTACTTAACATAATACCTGGCACATAGTAGGTACAAGTAGTTGTTAACTTGGTTTTATTTTTAGATCTGTATGCTCATTGGAGGTCTGTTAACTCAGAGTATGATTCTGTGATTCCAATTTTGGCACCTTGTTATGATCCTGATATCAGGTGATTGTGGTTTTCCATTGGTCATATCTGTGTACCACAAATTATCTCAGTTCTTATGAAGCTAGTGGCATTTTGTGTACGGGGTAGGAAACATCTAGCCTGGATGTTTCCTTAAGGATCAGCCTCAATTAGTTCAGAGATGGTGGCTGGTGAGGGCAGTTTATATAGTCATTGTGTAAGAGAGCAGGTAAACTTGCTTACAGATTAGCATGAAAACCCCCAATCCCTCCATTCACTATGCTTATGGTAGTAAAATATCATGTCTTGGCTTTGCTTTTCTGATAGCCTTTGTTCTCCAGGAATTAGCTTCTCTCTGCTCTGGGGTTTGCTACCAGATAGAGCAGGTATATATAATTTCCTTTACTTCTTAATTTCTCATTTTTCTTCTTTCATAGCTGGAGAAAGTGCTTTTCTATATAATTAGTTATGTCTTTATATCAAAATGGGCAGCCATGTGACTAAGTGGCCTGAAATCAGGAAGACTTCTCTTCATGAGTTCAAATCTAGCATCAGATATTTTCTAGCTAGGTGACCCTTGAACAAGTCAGTCAACCCTCCTTGCCTGAGTTTCCTCACCCATAAAATGAACTGGAGAAGGAAATGGCAAGTTGATCCAGTATATTTCCCAAGAAAACCCCAAATAAAGTCACGAAGAGCCAGACACAACTCTGAATAACAATATATCAAAATATCAAATAAAGGGTCTAAATAAATGTTAGTGAGATGTTATTTCATGTCTTAACAATGTAACCGATATTAACATAAATACCCAAAATAGTTTTTGAAGTATTTAAGTTATAAGGAGTCATTTTTTACTCTCTCTCTAACTCTTGACTTCTTTTCACTTATGGAACACAGTCCTACCAGCTACTGTATCAGTTACTGCAAGATACCAAGTAAAACATCTTTTCGAGGACTATTTTCATCCTCTTCATGATAAAGGGTTTTTTAAATCAAATTACATTTTTTCCAGTTAACAAATATTTATTTTCTCTCTACCTCCTCCCTGCTGGAAAAGAAAGTTATAGTAAATATGCACAGTCTTGCTTCGCAATATTAGATTTAAAGTAATTCTATGAAGAATGCAGTCTTCTTTGTCTTCTTTCTCAGAACCTCAGTCATTTTCTCTCCAGCCAAGACAGGTAGATAGGCTCTTTGCAGATGACATCTCATTAACCGCCACTTAAATATTCTATACAGTAAACATATCTCTGGTAATGATATCTATAGTCTCTATGGGATGAATTTTTGAAGTGGCTATTATACATATATACATACATACACACATGTACATATATACTCGTATATATACATATATACACATATATACATACACGCATATATACATACATATGTATTTATATATATATATATATATATCATACACATATCTTTTCTTCACATCACAAATGTGTAGATTGCTTTTCTCAACTTGATCCTGCCATATAGCAAAGAAAAAGAGTGAGGAAAAACCAAATGTCTCAATGACCAAGTCTGACATTTCATACTTGTAGTCCTTCATCTAGATGTATCCGATCCGGCATCAGGAAGACCCAGATGCAAATCCCACTGTAGACATTGTTCTCTGTGAGTCCCTGGGAAAGTCATTTGGTATGTGTGTATTTTAGTCTCCTCATCTTTAAAAGAAGGGGTTTGGGATCAGTAGTCTCCAGTTGTTTTATGGTTCTAAATCTAGGATCTTATGATATCTGGATCAAAAGAAGGAAAGTTCTTATCCGTCTCTTCTCTGAGACCAGCTGGTCATTAGAATTGGTCAGCCTTTGACTTTGTTTCAGAGTTAGGTTCTTTTACACTATAGTGATCCTCATTTTCCCCAATTCCCTTTGTAAAGCCAGTGAGGGAAGATTTCATCTTCAAATTGTGATAAGGCCCCTGGCAAGATCATAGATTCTACTGTATTCCACTGCTTTCCTCCACTGAGGAAACTAGGTTCAGTGAAAAAAGCCAGCTATGTCAGTACTTTTCCACCCAGGCCTGGATCTTGCCCTGTGATACCCTTTAACTCAGTGATTTCATTGTTCAGAATATATACAGAGAGAGTTATAATGAACAAAGAACTGTCTCTTCAAAGATTTTCATAATAGTATTATGTGCAGTTGGAAAATACTGGAAGCAAGCTAAATGTGCCAAAATAGAAGAATGGCTAAATAAATTTTGGAGCATCCATGGAATGGAATAGTATAAAGCAATTAAGATGAACAATTAGAAGATATGAAGAGTCCTGCAAAGAATCACAGGAAATAATGCAAAGTTTAAAAGAAAGAAAGGAAAAAAGCTGAGCCAGAGGAATGGAAGAAAAGTGATTTGAAACAAATAGACATAAAACCCTAATGAGGTCTTAGAAGAAAGGACTGATGAAGTGTTTGGATACTTCATGCATTAAAATTAATTATTTTTTTAAAAAAACCTTAGCTAGTAAGCTAGTATACCTATTAGCCTTGAGGCCAGTACTTTGTTCAGTGGGTAGAGTGTTGGACTTGAAATCAGGATGATCTGAGTTTACATCCTGTCTCAGATGCCTCTCAAGGTGCTTGGGACCCTGAGCAAGGTGCTTAATCTCTTTCTGCTTCAGTTTCCTCATCTGCAAAATGGAGATAATGATAGTATTTAACTTTCAAGATTATTTTAAGAATCAACTGAGACAATGCATGAAATCTTTTTGAGAACCTTAAGGTGCTAAACTATAAATAATTAAGATTAATGAATCACATAAAATGTAATTGTAATAAATTATATAACAATAAAGAATGAAATCACATGGATAGATATAATGAATCAAATAATCATATAACAATCCATGATTCAGGTATCCCTTAAAGATATAATAACAATATCTATAGTCACTTTGGGAGGAGTTAGTAATGCTGGAATTACATTAAGTTCCTTTTTTTTTGCAAGTCAAAAATGTCTTTATTTTTAATGCAATATTATTTTAATGAAATGTATTTAATATTGTAATAATGTGATATTATTTTAATGCAATATATTTAATGTAATAATGTAATATTAGGTGCCACAGGGTTATTATGCCAGATTATACCAGACCATACACCAGCTTGTAAGCCTTTTCTGCTCTACTATTTGCCTCTAGTCATAGAACTAGAACAGCAAATGATAACTATATGCAAATGCATGGCAGGAGCCACTCCATATTTACTACTGCTACTTTTATCTCTTTTTTTGGTACTTCATAAATGTTTGTTTACTTTTCATTTCCTTATCTGCTCTCTATCCTTTAATCCCTCATCTTTAGGCTATGTTTTGTTTTGGGTTTTTTTTCATATAAATTTATTTTCAATTTTCAACATTCACTTCCACAAAATTTTGAATTTCAAATTTTCTCCCCTTCTCCCCCCTACCCCTACCACAGGAGAGTGTGCATTCTGATTGCCCTTTCTTCCAATCTGCCTTCCCCTCTCTCACACCCCCTCGTTATCCTCTTCCCTTCTATTTTCCTTTAAGGTAAAATAGATTTCTATTCCCCACTGCTTACATATCTTCTTTCATAGTTGCGGGTATAAACAACCTCTAACATCCATTTTTAAAGCTTTGAGCTCCACAATCTCTCCTTCCCCCTCCACCCATCCTCACTGAGAAGGCAAGTAATTTAATAAATGTTATACATACGCGGTCATGCAAAACACATCCGTAAAAGTGATGTTGTGAAAGACTACCTATATTTCTCTCTATCCTGTCCCACTCTCCATTTATTCAGATCTCTCCTTTGACTTATTCCTCTACCAAAGTCTTTGCTTCCAATAACCTCCTCCCCCAATCTACTGTCCCTTCTGTAATCTCCTCTTCTTGTGCCCTTCCCCTCTGTTTCCTGTAGGGTAAGATAAACTTCCATACCCAATTGAGTGTGTATGTTATTCCCTCCTGATGCCAAATCTGATGAAAGGAAGGCTCACTTATTCTCCCTCACCTTCCCCTTCTTTGTCTACATTGTAAAAGCTTTTCTTGCCTAGTTTATGTGAGCTAATTTACTAGATTCTACCTCTCTGTTTCTCTTTATCCTAGTACATTCCTCACAACACTTAATTTTCCTTTTTTAGATATCATCCCTTCATATTCAGCTCACCCTGTCTCCCTCTCTATCTCTTTCAAAGATATAGCGATATAGATAGACATAGATATACACACACATATATGTGCCCACCTATATACATATGTATACATATGTACACACATACATATTTGTGTATGTGTGCATATAGACATATGTGTGTGCATATACATATATGTATATGTATGTGTGTGTATATGTGTGAGTGTATATGTGTGTGTGTGTGCATTCCCTCCAACTATCCTAATACCGACAAAAGTCTCATGAGTCACAAACATCAACTTTCTGTGTAGGAATGTAAATAGTTCAACTTTAATAATTCCCCTATGATTTCTCTTTTCTGTTTACCCTTTCATGCTTCTCTTGAATCTTGTAGTTGGAAGTCAAATTTTCTATTCAGCTCTGGTCTTTTCAACAAGAATGCTTGGAAATCTTCTATTTCATTGAAGTTCCATTTTTTTCCCTTGAAGTATTATACTCAGTTTAACTGGGTAGGTGATTCTCTGAAATATCATATTCTAAGCCCTCTGATCCCTTTGTGTAGAAACTTCTAAGTCCTGTGTTATCCTGATTGTGTTTCCACAGTATGTGTATTGCTTCTTTCTGGCTGCTTGTAATATTTTCTCCCAGACCTGGGAATTCTGGAATTTGGTTACAATATTCCTAGGACTTTTCCTTTTGGGATCACATTTAGGAAGTGATCAGCAGATTTTTTTTTTCCATTTTTGTTTTACCCTCTGGTTCTAAAATATCATGGCAGTTTTCCTTGATAATTTATTGAAATACGAGGTGCAGGTTCTGTTTTTAAATCACGACTTTCAGGTCATCCAATAATTTTTTCAATTGTTTTTCTGGATCTATTTTTCACATCAACTGCTTCTCCAATGAGATATTCACACTGTCTTCTTTTTTCATTCTTTGCTTTTGTTTTATATTTTCTTGATTTCTCATAAAGTCATTAGCTTCCATTTGGTCCATTCTAATTTTTAAATAATTATTTTCTTCAGTGAACTTTTAGACCTCTTTTTTCCATTTGGCTCATTCTTCTTTTGAAGCAGGTTTCTACTCCATAGCTTTTTGGATTTCTTTTGCTATTTGAGTTATTCTATTTTTAAAGGCGCTATTTTCTTCTGCATTTGTTGGCATTTTCCTTAGCAAGCTGTTGACTCATTTTTCATGATTTTCTTGCATCACTCTCATTTCTCTTCCCAATTTTTCCTCTACTTCTCTTACTTGATTTTCAAAATCATTTTTGTGCTCTTCCATAGTCTGAGATCAATTCATATTTTTCTTAGAGGCTTTGGGTGCAAGAGCCTTGGCTTTGTTGTCTTTTTCTGCCTATGTGTTTTGATCTTTCTTTTCACCAGTGATGTAAGAAAATACCTCTTTACTAAGAAAATAACAGTCTATAGTATGTTTACTTTTCCTGTTTGCTCATTTTCCCAGCCAATTACTTGACTTTTGAGCTTTGTGAAGTGGAAATCTCCAGCAGCACCTCTACTTCATCAGCAGCTGTAGCCAACCTTTGGCTGGGACAGGACCATGCTTCCTTCTCAGCCAAGTGAGATACACTTCCCACTGACCTTTGAAGCTGTCTTTAGTGTTTGTGAGTTGAATAATCTGGAATCCACAACAGCTATCAGAGATTCAGTCCCTAAGACCTGCTCCCACTCAGTCTGTGTAGGCATGGCCCACACTGAACTGTGTTCCACTCCCAGTCTTGTGAAATAGACTTTTGCCATGGACCTTCCAGATTTTCTTGGGCTGGAAATTTGCTTCAGTGTGATATTTAGTGGTTTCTGCTGCTCTAGGATTTATTTAGAGTAATTTTTACAGGTCTTTTGAGAGGTTTATGGGGAGAGCTGTAGCAGGTACCTGCTTCTACTCTACCATCTTGGCAACACCCTCTACATTAAGTTTCCAATGAAACATTTAATTTTAAAAATAAGCCTAATTCCTACTTGTGTTTAAGATTTCCCCAGTAATCAAGAACCAGAGAACCAGGGTCATACATGGATATTCAGGGTGATGGTCCAACGATGGCATTTTCTGTGATGAGATAGACTGCTGTTTTCCACAACACTAGGTGTCTTTGCAGTAAAGAATAATTAACCTCCCTTATTTCATGAAAACTATGATTGTGGCCCATATCCAATTGACTTTCCTAATAAATAAAGTAGGTTCTATAAGTACAGATTATCCCCATTTTACAGAAATTCAGAGAGATTTAGTAGTTTGCCCAGGGTCACATAGTCTTATGCATGTTAGAAGCAAGACTCAAGTCAAGTCTCCCTGGCTCTAGTTCCTTCAATCTATCTATAATGCTACTTTTACTCCAAGAAACAAAAGTTTCTAGAGGCAAGTGAGGGTTTCTGGACCATGAGGAACAGGCTGACTCCTTTGAATAGAATGTCATCCCTTGGTTTCTTTGAATCCCTAACTCCCACCATCACCATCGTCTAGTGTTTCTTAAACACTATTCTATTTGTAACATCTTTAACAATCCTATGAGGTCAAAGCTTTTGTTACACTCATTGACAGATGTGGAAACATGCAGAGATATAAAGGGACTTGCCAAGTGTTAAACACTTAGTATGTGACTAAGGCAAGATTTGAATTCAGGTCATCCTCACTTTCCATCTATACCCCATAAGGTAGTGCCTAACTTTTCTTTCTTTGATTGATTTGATATAGTTTGCTTTTGTATTCCCAATGCCTAGAATAGTACCTGGGTGCTCTCCTTGTTCATTACTATTCATTATGCTAAGGCCTTGAAAGGCCTTCAGGCCTAACTAGAACAAAACATGTTAGTGATTGAAAGCACGTGTGTAGCCTGTTGTAATGGAGACCTAGAATGGGACTAGGTGAAATGGCATAAGGCCTACTTTGTTCTGCATCCTACAGAAGTCAGGGACATTCTTCAGACTTGGTGGGCTGTTTAAGTCTCATTAGAACTGTTCTTGTGACCAAACTGAGGATGTCTCTGCTGGCATAAAGTCTGGAGAGCTGCTCCTGTCAGTGCATACATACTTGCAAGGGTTTGTATTAAGTAAAACAGTTATTTGTTGTTGTTGATTTTAAGTCTGCTTATTGATTCAGTCTTCCCAGTGTTCACCCTATGCTCTGAACCAGCACACACTAGAACAAAAATATTACAACTAAATGCTTGTGAGATGATTGATCAAGAAAGCAGAGGAGGTTCTGGCTGAGTCAGGAAGAGTTTCTAGATGCAAAGAAGTCCCTGGATGAAGGAGAGGAATTTTTAGGCTGTACCGTGTTTGCTGGATGGTAAATCAAGAGTTAAGAAGGATGTTACAGGACTTCTCTTCCAACCACTACACTCTTTTAGATGAGGACACTGACGCTAGGAGGTGAAACTGAGCCAGCTGGGTGGCTAGGTGCATACAATGCTGGAGCTGAAGTCAAGAAGATCTGAGTTTCAATCCTACCTCAGATGCTTCCTATCCAGAGGATCCTTGGCAAATCAATTCATTTTCCTGCAATTAGTTTTCTCATCTGTAAATTTGATACTATTTTCTAGGTTTCATTTCCTCAACTCTAAAATGCTGTTGGTGCTGGTTGTGCCTCATTTTTGAAGAGTACCAATGATTTCACAGGTGACATCTTGACTTGTGGATGAATTGGATATAAATGAGGCAGAGCTCCACAAAGTCATCAGCCTCACTCTCTGTTTCAGAATCATCAACATCCAATAGTGATACAAAAGTCAGGATGACTGGTGATGGCCCAGGATGCAGTGGATGACCTTGGCATCTTCTATGTCTGACCAAGCTCTAAGCACTCCACATTCCCTACTTTGGCTTGTCCTCATGGCCACTGGAACAAATTATTCTCATCTGCCTATCACACTGGGGGAAGTCTTCACATGCTGGGGTAGGATACTCCCTTAACTCACGGATTTGTTTGACACCCCTTGTCTACCCTCAACTGTAAAAATACCTCTTATTTTACAGATGAGGAAACTGAGACTGGGGAAGTTCAAATTACTAGCCCATACAGTTGGACTGAATGGTCTATGATGCATTGTCCGTCTCTGAATATATGGTCCTATAATTGAATTGTTTAAGGCCACAAGAAACTTAAGTATCAGATGTAAAATTCAAATTCGGTTCCTTTGACTCTAGGGCCAGTGATATTTCCACTGTGTCCCATCATGCTAATGACATGCCTCTACACAGACAAAAGAACCCATACCTTGTGAAGTGAAATTTAAACCCAGTAAGGAACTGCAGACATCAAGACTCAAAGCCCTTCAAACACCCAAGAGCTGCCCTTCACCATGACCACAAATCTCCTGGACTCTCTGCAGCCCCTAAAACTGCTTTGCCTCAAGCGTTAATGCACCTGATAAAACCTGTACATTCACATTCAATTGTATTGTTTTTCTGTTTGGTTGAATTGCTAATTTGGGGGAGGGTAGAATTGTTTCCCACTATCTTTCACTGTAAATGTGCAGTTACTCAGCTATGTTAATGTTTACATAAATTTGAAAGGGCTGCCCTGGGAACCTGACCACAATGTGAAACTTCTTTCTATGGGAAAATGCGCTAGCCTGTATTCCTTCTTCAACATTCCTGGCAAGTAAGCAGTTAATCAACAAGTATTTATTAAGCACCTACTCTGTGTCAGGTACTATGCTAAATACTGGGGGCACAAAGAAAGTAAAAAACTCTATCCTTTCCTTAAAAAACGATCTTCATAATCTAACAAGAAGCATAAAACTCTTCTGAGTTTCCAGTAACAAGGGAGACCTTCCCAAGTAGTACATCCCATTGCTAGCCAACTTTAATTGCTAGGAAGTTCATAATTAAGGCAAACCACCACCAATCCTAGGCGTTGCAACCCATTTCCTTTGGAGCAAAAGAGTTGAAAGGAATCTAATCTCAACCACATTTACAAATATTTGAAGAGAGTTGTTAGGTCATTTTCCAGGTTAAACACCTCCAGTTTCTCTAGGCAACCTTATATGGTGTGTTCATGAGATCATCCATCATCTAGATGACTTTTTTTCAATGAACACTAACTTTTCCTGTCCTCCAGCTCAATTATCTAATTCCCTAAGCTCCGTAATATTATTGCATAATAACAAAATTTCAGTCTTAGAGGGAAGATCTGAGATCCTCTAGCCTAAATCATACCTAAAGAGGACTCTTCTCTATCCCTTTAAAATAGTCAACATCGAGATCATCATTGTCACTTCACAGATGAGAAAAAGGAGACTGAGCAAGCATGTGATTTGCCAAGTTTCAGAAAAAATGCATGTGTGTTTGTATGTATGTGTATATATACATATATACAAATATATGTGCACACACAAACATAAACGTGTGCATACACACAAAACATATAGGCTAATAGTTGGCTTTGGAAACTTGGGCGAGTTCAAACAGTGGCAAATGGCAAGCAAGAAAGTGAATGCAATCTGCAGTGGCATTAAAGAAGGGCAGGGGTCAAGAAGAGGGAGCTGATAGGACCTCTCTATTTTGCCCTAATCATATCACATTTGGAGTCTTATATTTAGTTCAGTATGCCACGTTTTAGGAGTAATAATAATAATAATTAATCTTAAAATATCCAGTATTTATAAAGTGTTTTAATGCTTGCAAGGTGCTTGACATTTGTCAACTCATTTGATCCTCAAAACAAAGTTGCAAGTTAGGTATGACTATTATTGTTGTTCCACTTGTGCAGATGAGGAAACTGAGGCAAAGAAAAGTTCATGGATTTACTCAGGGTCACACAGATAGTAACTAAACAGGTTTTAACTCTTGTCTTCTGAATAATCCTAATTGCTCTTGATTTACTGTATCACCTGGATGCCTTCTGGAAGGACATTGATATGTCAGGATCAAGTATGACCAGGCTAGTGAAGGCCATGCTTAATGATTTTCTTTTGCTATGACACTCACACTTTCATCCTAGTTGTTGTGTTCATCCATCATTGCTGAAGAAGACCATGCCATCAGAGAAATGATGACAGGACTTGCACTTGACTTTGTTTTGAATGAGGGAGGGCTGTGCAGGTCAACAGCCCCACTTGTCCTCCAGAGCCATATGAATCCAGTGACCAGATATTCATCAGGATGACTGGAGATATTCAGTGAATAGGCCTGTTTAGCAAGTAGTCAGAGGATGGCCCCTTTAATGAGGCAAAGAAAAATTGCTACATCAGGCTGGGAGAGAAGCAGCAACAGTTATTATTGATAATAACTCTTAAGCCAAGAGGCTCCAGAGAACAGCCGTTAGGTGAAGCTTGGGCAGGGACCTAGTGTTGTCCAATATTTAAGCTTCAGAGTGCAGTAGGTTTAAGGTTTGGGAAAAAAAGGAAAGGAAAGGAAAGGAAAGGAAAGGAAAGGAAAGGAAAGGAAAGGAAAGGAAAGGAAAGGAAAGGAAAGGAAAGGAAAGGAAAGGAAAGGAAAGGGAAGGGAAGGGAAGGGAAGGGAAGGGAAGGGAAGGGAAGGGAAGGGAAGGGAAGGGAAGGGAAGGGAAGGGAAGGGAAGGGAAGGGAAGGAAAGGGAAGGGAAGGGAAGGAAAGGAAAGGAAAGGAAAGGAAAGGAAAGGAAAGGAAAGGAAAGGAAAGGAAAGGAAAGGAAAGGAAAGGAAAGGAAAGGAAAGGAAAGGAAAGGAAAGGAAAGGAAAGGAAAGGAAAGGAAAGGAAAGGAAAGGAAATCTAGTCAGTAAACCCCAAGTTAATTGGGCATCCTGTGACCATCCAAATTTACCTTCTTTTTGAGAGGGGAAGGAAAGGGAGGGGGAGATAGGCAGAGGAGGAGCAGTTGAGTTACTCAGCTAGTTGGGTCCCCATTCAGGCATCTGTGTCTACTCAGATTGTTATACTTGTCCTTCATTGCCAAAGAAGACCATGCCATCAGAGAAACGATGATGTGACTTACACTTGACTTTGTTTTGAGAGAAGGAGGGCTGTGCAAGGCCACCAACCTCACTTTTCCTCATCTTAATAAGGAATTCATAGTGTGGAAATGTTCCCCACAGAATAAGACCCGCCACTTGCCTGTAATTTATGGGATTTGGAATACAGAGGTGGAGACTCATCGACAGTTTCACAGGTAGCAGGTAGCAAAAGCAAGACTTGACTCCAGTCTTCCTGATCCCAAAACCATCCCTCCAAAAAGCATCATGCTTCTATTGCAGGCCCTTTTGTAGTATCCAATTGAAAGACAGCATATTTTATTCTATTAAAGTTCATCTTGGGGCCTCTAGGTAGTGTCATAGTGCACAAAGCTCTGGGTCTGGGTTCAGGAAGAATCATTTCCCTGAGTTCAAATCTGGCCTCAGACTTACTAGCAGTGTGATTTTGGACAAATCATTTTACCCTGTTTGCCTTAGTTTCCTGAGCTATAAAATGAACTGGAGAGGGAAATGGTAAATGGCACCAGTATCTTTACTAAGAAAACCCCAAATGGGGTCACAGAGAGTTGGACATGCCTGAAATGAATGAACAACAGAAACCTGTAACCTACCTCTCCATTTCACCTTATTTTTCAATACTTTTCCATACAAACTTTCTATTGTGATCAGAGTCTACTAAAGGTTCCCTGTCCAGAGCATTTCATCTCTGCCACCATGTATTTGCATCAGCCTTTTCCCAGAGATGGCTTCATCAGACCACATCAAACCAGTGCTGTCTCCCACAGTTAGAGAATCACAGTTGGGAACTCAAGAGTAGCCAGGGGACAGCATCACAGAACATTCCATTGAAGATATTCAGGGTATTTAGTTTGGATAAAACGGCTGACTCTCATTAAGTATTGGAAAGATTGACTTATCTGGGAGGGATTGATATCTTCCACTTGGTCCCAGAGGGCAGAATTAGAAGTGGGAGGGAAATTTCAAAGAAGCAAATTTTAACTGAAGTCAAGAAACATTTCCTAATAACAACCACTGGAAAGAGGATATGCAACCTGGGGAGGCACTTCTGTCCCTTGAGGCTCTAAGGGAAGGCTGGGAGAATACTTGCTGGCTGCCTTATAATGGGGATGCTCTCTTGGCTATGGGTTACACCAGAGGACCACTGGGGTTCTCTCTGATGCTACAATTCTATGGTTCTTTGGACATATTCTTTCCCCATTTCTATGTCCCATGATTCTCTTCATGACCCAGATCATGTTTCTCTTCCAGGAAGCCTTCACTACTTGTCGTTCCTTGCTAGAACTCCATTAGGTCATTCTCCTTCCTCCAAAGACCTTGTATTGACTTCCCTGGATCTAGATTGTTTTCCCCCAGACTATAAACTCTTCAATTACAGACAGTGTCACTCTTCTCTTTATATCCCCAACACTTAGTGAAGTGAAAGGTCTTTGACATAGTAGGTGCTTACGAAATACTTTTTCAATAGAATTAATTAGCCAGTTAATTGACAAGCACCCAAGATAGGCAAAGCTAGGTGGCTCAGTGGATAGAGCCACTGAAGTCAGAAGACCTGAAATTTGGCTTCAGACATTCAACAGCTGTGTGACCCTGGACCAGTCCCTTAATCTGTTTGACACTGAAGAGGAAAATGGCAAACCATGAGGGAAAATGGGAAAGAAATAAGGAAAATTTTATCTGTTCCATAGATATAAATTGAACCAGTATGGGTTTATAGGAGCATAAACATGAGAGTTGGAAGGAACTTTGAGGTATCT
Source organism: Notamacropus eugenii (assembly GCF_028372415.1). NCBI lineage: Eukaryota > Metazoa > Chordata > Mammalia > Diprotodontia > Macropodidae > Notamacropus > Notamacropus eugenii. The sequence continues at coordinate 530,031,296 of NC_092873.1, forward strand.
AGTCCAGTCACACATAATAAGTGTTTGATAAACACCATACTTTTAAAATCTATTATCTTACAGATGAGATAATCAAAAGAAAACTGGATTTGGAGTCAAGGACATTGATTTGAATCCCAGCTCTGCCAGTGTAATCTAGGGATAGTGTCTTCATATATCTGAGCCTCAACTTCCCCTTTTGTAAAAGGACAAGTTTGAACAAGATAATCAGATCTAATCCAGTTGTAAATCTGGGATCTGATCATCCTTTGAAAGCTGTGAGTCATTAAACACAGCTAGCAAGTGACCAAGATGACATCTTCTAACCCAGGTCTCCTAACTTGGGGCTCTTCCTCCTCCCCATGGCTGCCTCCTGAGCAGTTGTCAACCAGGGAAGTGGGCAATAATCCCTAAGAATGTATGAATGATGTATCTTAATAAGACAAAACACGTCTTCTTCCTGAGAATACTGATTTAACTCAAATGATGCACTTCATTTTATGGCTTCAATATTTAAAACCTTCATTTTAAATCTGTGTTTGCCAGCCATTCCATTCTTGCACAATTCATCCCAAATCCTCTAAGGCTAGACAAGCATTCAACTTCCAACTACAGAAGCATTTCTTCTTGTTAGATATTCAAAAAATCAGCAGAATAGCCATGGTCATTATTGATTCCAGAGCAATGATTTCCAGGGTTTCTTTTTTTTTAGCAAAAATGTTGCAGTGGCAAATGTTGGAGGTATCATGGGAAAAAAAAAACCAAGCAAACAAATCAAAAATTCAACTATATTTGGAGTCAGAGCCTGTGTTCCATTCCTATCTCTTGCCACTTTCCTCATTTATTACCTTGGGCAAATATGCTAATCTCAGTTTCCTGCTCTGTACAAAGAAGTGGTTGGACTAGGTCTAATGTCTAAGGTCCCTACCAGGTAGAAATCTATAATGTTGTAATCTAGTCAAGAGAGACCTGGATTAAGGTATGATCTCTGCAACTTATTAGCAGTGTGACCATGAGCAAATCCCTTCAATTCTGAGTCTCAGCTGCCTCTTCTATAAATTGATGCCAATAATAATTCCAATGCCAATTTCACCAGGCTATGCAAGGAATCTAATGAGATAATGTACTTGAAATGTTTTACAAACCCTATCTAACAGCACTATCTTAATAACAACTACTAGTACCATTACATTTGAGTCAGTAGATCATTGGGTTGGGATACAGGCTGGACTTTTAATACTGACTTTGACACTAAATAGATGCATGATGCTAGGCAAGGGTCTTATTTATTATTTTTTTCTGAGTTTTAGTTTCCTCATATGTAAAATGAGATTTGAACCAAATAATTTCTGGTGCTGTTGCATGGTGAAATAAGCATTGGTTTTGGAATTTGAAAATGTGAGTCCAAACCAAGCAGTCATTTTGTACCTGTAAGGCTGGGCCTCAGTTTCCTCAACTACAAAATACAGGGATTAAAGTAGAGAAGCTTGCTAATTAATTCCCTATCTCAATTCCCATTGAAGCTGTCTCAAGCCTTTCCTTTCCTTTAGCCTCTTACGACTACCATACTCTCAGCTAAAAAATCTCACTTTACTGAGAAAATTGGGGTCATTAGCTATTTGTTCCCCTTTCTTTTTATCTCAGAACCCCTTGACATTAACTCCCACAGACTCTCCCTAATAAGAAAGGACAGAAAAATGCTGGGAAAATATTTTTTTTTCTTTCAGGGAGCTCCATCCAGATATGGGCTCCTAATCTGGAGCCCTTAGGTCATCTTCCATACTATATCTGCTACAACCCTTCCATTAAATCCACTGAAAGGAAGGCTTGTTTTTTAGCCAGAATTATTCATATGTTGAGTAAGATCTTGCTAGATTATTTCCATGGTTAGCGAGAAAATAAATCACTCTTATCTTTTCAATATAAAATAGCATCCAAATTGATTTCTTGGGTAGGAGGGAAATACATGTTAGACTGAACTTTGCCTTATTTCACTGAACAAAATGAAGCCATTCACTGAGAGATCTTTCTTCTCTCCTCTTCCACATCTCATATGACTCAGCTGCCTTCTCTATCTTCACCTTTACTCTTGCTTTACAAAAAAGATGTGGCCCTGGGAGCAGAACCAAGAAGGTGGAGTGACAGCATGGACTTGCTAATTCTCTCCTCCCAAACTCAAGAAAATACCTGTAAAAATGGCTCTAAACAAATTCTGGAGCTGTAGAACCCACAAAATGATGGAGTGGAGCAAATCCCTAGCTCAAGACAGCCTGCAAGGTTGCCGAGAAGTGTCTACCATGCTGTACTAGAAGCAGAGCTCAAGATAGTGTGGGCTATACCAGCACAGAAGAGACCTGAGCAGGTCTTGAGGTGACTGAATCTCGGGCATCTGTGGTGGTTTCCAGACTTCAGGATGCCAAAACACGGAGAGTAAATTGGAAGATCAGTGTGAAAAACCTGTGGAACCTGAGTAAGAGAGTAAAATGCTTCAGCCCCAGAGGAGCTGATGGAGGAGGAACCTATGGCAGCAACAACAGTGGCAAGGGTAGCCACTGTTTTTGGAGCTCTAGGGGGTTTTGAGCTGCTGACAATAGACATTCCTAATCCCACTGAAATCAGAGAATTGCCTTGACAAAGGGCTAAAAAATCAAATAAAAAGCTGGGAAAATGAGCAAAAAACAAAAAAAGAATCAGACTATAGAATCTTACTTTGGTGACCAGAAAGACCAAAGCATACAAACAGAAGACAACGAAGTCAAAGCTCCTGTATCCAAAGTCTCTAAAAAAAGGATGAGTTGGTGTCAGGCCATGGAAGAGCTCAAAAAGGATCTTGTAAATCAAGTAACAGAAGTAGAGGGGAAATTGGAGAGGGAAATTAGAGTGATGCAAGAAAATCATGAAAAACGAACGAACTGCTTATTAATAGGGACCCAAAAAAGCACTTAGGAAAATAGCACTTTACAAAACAGACCAACCCAAATGGCAAAAGAAATCCAAAAAACCAATGAGGAGAAGAATGTCCAGAAAAGCAGAATTGGCCAGATGGAAAAGGAGAATCAAAAGCTTACTGAAGAAAATAATTCCTTAAAAATTAGAGTGGAACAGATGGGAGCTAATGACATTATGAAAAATCAAGAAATTATAAAACAAAGCCAAAGAAATGAAAAATAGCACACAATGTGAAATATCTCATTGGAAAAACAACCGACCTGGAAATATATCCAGGAGAAACAATTTAAAAATGATTGGACTACCTAAAAGCCATGATCATAAAAAGTGCCTAGACAGTAACTTTCAATAAATTATTAAGGAAAACTGCCCTGATATTGTAGAAACAGAAGGTAAAATAGATATTGAAAAAATCTACTGATTGCCTCCTGAAAGAGATACAAAAGAAAAAGGCCTAGAAATATTGTAGTCAAATTCCAGAGCTCACAGGTCAAGGAGAAAATATTGAAAAGAGCAAGAAAGAACCAATTTGAGTATTGTGAAAATACAATCAAGATAGCACAAGTTCTGGCCACATCTACATTAAAAGATCACAAGACTTGGAACATGATATTCCAGAAGTCAAAGAAACTAGGATTAAAACCAGGAATCACCTACCCAGCAAAACTGAGTATACTACTTCAGGGAAAAAATGATCAGTCAATGAAATAGAGGAATTTCAAGCATTCTTGTTGAAATGCCCAAAGCTAAATAGAAAATTTTACTTTCAAACATAAGAATCAAGAGAAACATGAAAAGGTAAACAGAAAAATCATAATGGACTCACTAAAGTTGAATTGTTTACATTCCTACATAGAAACATCATATTTTTAACTCTTGAGACTTTCCTCAGATTGTATACATATAGAAGGGCAGCTTGGTGGTGCAGTGGATAGACCACCAGTGCAGGAGTCAGGAGGACCTGAGTTCAAATCTCACCTCAGATACTTGACACTCACTAGCTGTGTGACCTTGGGCAAGTCACTTAACCCCAATTGCCTCATAGTGGGTCATCTCCAGTCATCCTGATGAATATCTGATCACTATATTCAGATGGCTGTGGAGGAGAAGTGAGGCTGTTGACCTTCACAACTTTCCCTCACTCAAAACAAAGTCAAGGGCAAGTCATGTCATTGTTTCTCTGATGGCATGGTCTTTTTCAGCAACAAAGGACAAAAACACACATACATATAGACAGAGTGAATTAGTTAGGGATGATATCAAAAAAAAAATAAAATTAAGGAGTGTGAGAGTAATATTGGGAGGAGAAAGGAAGAAATAGAATGGGGCAAATTATTTCATATAAAATAGGCAAGAAAAGACTTTTTCAATAGAGGGGAAGAAGTGGGAGATGAGAGGCAAGCAGTGAACCTTATTCTCATTGCATTTGGCTTAAGAAAGAAATAATAGACCCACTCAATTTGGGAAAATGTCCCAAAAAGGGAAAAAATAGACTAAAGATGGTTGCTTTCTTGGTGAAAAGTATTTTCTTCCACTCTTTCAGATGAGGAAGAACAAAGCATACCATTAGAGGAAGACATAAAAGTCAAGACTTCTACATTCCAAACCTCCAAAATAAATACGAAATAGTCTCAGGCCTTGGAAGAGCTCAAAAAAGATTTTGAAAATCAAGTAAGAGAGGTGGAGGAAAAATTGGAAAGAGAAATGAGAATGTTGCAAGAAAATCGTGAAAAGAGAGTGAACAGCTTGCTAAAGGAGACCCCCAAAAAATGCTGAAGAAAATAGCACCTTTAAAAATAGACTAACCCAAATGGCAAAAGAGATCCCAAAAGCCAGTGAGGAGAAGAATGCTTTAAAAAGCAGAATTAGACAAATGGAAAAGAAGATTCAAAAGCTCACTGAATGAAATTGTTCTTTAAAAATTACAATGGAGCAGATGGAAGCTAGTGACTTTATGAGAAACCAAGAAATTACAAAACAAAACCAAAAGAATGAAAAAAATAGAAGAAAATGTGAAATATCAAGTTTGAAAAACAACTGATCTGGAAACTAGAACCAAGAGAGACAATTACAGAAAGTTATAGGGCTACTTGAACTCTGTGATCAAAAAAAGACCCTAGACATCATCTTTCATGAAATTATCAAGGAAAACTGTCCTTATATTCTAGAACCAGAGGTAGATTCATTTTGCTTGATTATACTTCATTTTACCTTTTTCCCTCTTCCTCTCCATTAATTGTAAAGAAGAATGATGGTGGAGAGGGGTTAACAATTGTTTCAAAATCAAAAGGTTACTGATTTTTAAATGCATAGAAGGAAACAAGGAAGTTCCAAGCTATATGGAACAGAGATGGTCAGTCTGATGTAGAATTTCCTGTTTGTATTCTGTTGTACCTGTGAAGATACCACATTTTGATAATTTAAGTTTAAAAATAAAAATGAAGAATGAATTAGAAGAAGATTAGAACCTGATGATCCTATTGTACAGTTCTCTGCTCAGACTCCCACTGAAGTTTTTGATTGGGCTCTGGAGACTCCAAATTAGAAAGACCTTTGTAAAGTATCACAATTATCTAGGAAAACAGAAGGGTAAAGGGCCATCAGCTTTTGTCAGAAGAGGATAGATTGAAAGAAATGAGGATCTGAAGGCTTGGGGAGAGAAAGCTTTAAGAAAATATAATTGTTTTCTTCCGATATTTGAAAATATTGAAGTGGGATAATCCAGCTGTTACCATGACCCCATCTTTCCAATTATACCTTCCATCCAGCTATATCAGCTTACTTATTCTTCACCAAATGGGAAGCTCCATATCTCATCTCCTGGTTTTTGCAGTGGCTCTCCTCCTTTCATGGAATGCTCTGCGCCTTCACCTCTGCCTCATAATCTCCCTGGATTCTTTCATGACTCAATTCAAATGTCATCTCTGAAGTTCTCCCCTTTTCTCCCAATTCCTAATGCGTTTCCCTTTCAGATCATTTTCATCTATGATATATCTATCTTAGACTTACCTAGTTATTTAGATGTTGTCTCCCCCATCAAAATGTGAGGTCCTCAAGATCAGGGGCTCTTGCTATTGTTTTTTTTTCCTTTCTTTGTATCCCTGTTACTTATCACAATGACTAACACATCATAGGCACTCCCAAAAGGTCTGTTGAAGACAGACTCCCTCAAACAAATGGCATCCCCAGTTATATCTGAGAGTGATTATGGAATTGGAGAAGAAGAAACTTAGATATGATGGAAGGAATTATCTTCTAGCAGTTGGAATTCTTCACAAGTGAAATAGACTCAGAAGGTAGAGTGGGCTTCTCCTCACTGGTGGTCTTCAGGCAAAGGCTGGACATTGCCTTATCACATCTGTTGTGGAGCCAGAAGCCTTATTCTAGCTCCTTCTATGAGCACCCAGGAAAAATGACAGCCATCCATCATTCTCACTCTATGACTCATCTGCCTCCTATTATGAGCATCTATATTATTGGGAAGAGTGGAACAGAAGGATTTGTACAGTACCTACTATGTGCTGGACACAAAGATGAGTTCTTTACAAATACTATTTTATGTAAGCCTCAAAACAACCCTTAGAAGAAGGTACTGTCATTTTTCCAATTTTATATAATTGAGGAAATGGAAGTAGATGGAGGTTAAGCGACTTACCCTGGGTCATACAATTTGACTTTATAATTCATTCTTAACTATGATTTATTCCAAAGTTATTAACTTGTTTCCAATTATCAACATTCACTTCCATAAGTTTTAAGTTTCTCCCCCCCTCCTTCCCCAAAATGACATTCAATCTTATATGAGCTCTACACATACATTCCCATTAAACACATTTTCACATTAGCCACGTTGCATAGAAGAATTATAGTGAATGGGAGAAACCAGGAAGAACAAAAAGAAAATGATCTGCTTCATTCTGTGTCCTGACTTCATAGTTCTTTGGATGTGGATGGAGTTATCCATCATGAGTCCTTTGGAAATTGTTTAGGTTCTTGCATTGCTGAGAAGGACTAATTCCATCAGAAACAGTCCTCACACACTGTGACTGTGACTGTGTATAATGATCTCCCGGTTCTGCTCATTTCACTCAGCATCAGTTCATATAAGTCTTTCCAGGTTTTACTGTTTGTCATTTCTTATAGCACAATAGTATTCCATTACATTTACATGCCACAACTTGTTCAGCCATTCCCCAGTTGATGGGCATCCATTCCATTTCCAGTTCGTGGCCACCACAAAATAAGCTGCTATAAATATTTTTCTACGTTTTCCATTTCCCATTTTAATGATCTCTTTAAGATACAGCCCCAGAAACCATATTGCTGAGTCAAAGGGTACACACATTTTTATAGCCCTTGAGGCATATGAACTATTATTTTTAACCTTACACATACACACAAATACACACACACACACACACACACCACTTCTAGACAAAAAGATTTGAACTCAAGTCTCTCTATTTCTTGTCCAGCCTTCCAGCCATTGTACCAACTAGTTGCCTGCATGAATAATGCATGTGCAAAGTTCTTCTAAATCACAAAAAAAGTTGTCAAGTAAAAATATATACTTATTATGAGATTTTTATTTTTTTTTTAATTTGAAGAGGGAAGTTTACTTTTTTTTTATCCTTACTGCTTAAAATATTCACTTCTGCAGTCATTCACCTCTACTGACTTTTCCTACTCAGAAGCCAATTATCAGTCCTACTTCGATTTTAGACAAATCTAATAGGAGAAGAAAATATAGATTATAATGAGACCAACTTGGGAATTTTCTGTCTTTAGGGTTTCTTTATTTTAAATATTGACCTCAAGAATGTTTTCCATGAACCAAACTGGCCCACACTTCTGACCTTGACTCTAATGTTTACTTCTGAATGGCTTTTCTTGGAACTCCACAAGCAGAGGTCAACCCACATAGGTCAATACTCTACCAAGGAGGAGAGCAGAGGCAGTGGGCCAAGTGCCAAAGATGGTGTGTGTGGGAGAAAGTTATCCAGATAAAACAATATTGTGAATAATTTGAAGTAAATGAATTTCCAATTGGCTGATGCTGGAGAACAGGATGCAACCTGAGTTAGCAACTTGACTAAAAGGTGAATGAATAAAGGGAAAAGGGGTGAAGGAAGTATTTGATGAAAGCATTTACAGAAAGTATTTATGGAAAATATTGGGTATTAATTTGGGTTGGGCCTCTGCCTGGCATTGAATCCTCTTCCCAGTCTGGCTGGAGGCTCACTGCACAGTGTACTCTCCTTCATAAATTCTCAATTATGACCAATCTGTTCTACTGACTATCCACTGCACAGGGCACTCCACTCTCATCTCAATGCTTTTCCATAGTTTATCCCATACATCTGGAATGCATTCCTTCTTAGTCTCTCCTACTCAAAAAACCTTTGTTTTCTAACCAACTAGGCCCAAGTTCCCATTGTTACAAGATGGCAGCTCAGTGGCACCAGAGATAGAATGCTCGATCTAGAGATAAGAAGACATGAATTAAATTACTGCCCCAAACAGTAGGCCCTGTTACCTTGAGCATCTCACTTTACCTCTCTGGCTTATTTTCCTCACTTGTAAAATGACAGTGATAGTAGCATCTACTTCCCAGTGTTGTTGCAAGGACAAAATGAGATATTTGTAAAACATTCCCCAAACCTCATGGAACTAGATAAATGCTATTATGATTGTATTAGATGATTTCTTCTTCACCCCAGTTGCTCATATCCCCCCACTCTAATATTACATTCTGTATTTGCTTTGTTATAATGCTTGTCATTCATGCCCACCTCCCCATCCCTCAATAGACTAAAAGGTCCTTTGTGGGCAGGGACTCTTGCTTTTGTCTTTCCTAGTTATTGGCTCAATGCTTGGCACATAATAAATACTTAATGAATCATTGATATTTAAAGGAATGAACCTGTCTAGACAAAGGAAGGCAGGTAACATGAACAGTTGATCACCTACACAGAGAGGTATGGAAACATTAGACATTGACAAGAGTTGCAGAAAAAACATTCCTTTGGAAAGCAGACATAAGAAAATGAGAAAATAAAATCAACAAGATAGTATGTCAGATTGCAAGGTATGCTGAGAGTCAAAAACATATTCTTTTAGCTAGATTGTTATTTAATATGCATTATGATATTCCAAATGTCATAGTTTGATAACATTAACAAAAAATGATCAAATAGGTCTATACATTATGGAATCAAGTGTTTCATAAACCCTTAGCATTTAACAAATTTGCTGTGACTTCCCTCAACTTGCTTTGAGACATCTCCTTTGGATCTTTCTTTTCTCGTTTTCTTCCTATGAATTATTTTTTTTTCAGGTCGATGATATTCCTTAAGTCAGGTAATCGTTTAGGTGATTTGCTCATTAAATCTAGGTTTTTGATAACACAAATAAAGTAACTATGAGTATTTTTAATACCAAACAGCCTTGTCCCTGCCTCTCCCACCTTTACAGTATTTTTTCAAGATAACAGTCTAAACATGGGTCAAAGGGTCAAAGTTCTGAGACTTTTATTGGACCTTGCAATCTTCCATGACAAAATGTTTCCTCCAGAGGCTATGGTTTAATAAGTAACTATCTCTCTGTTGAGGAAGGACAGGAAGGGAAACTGTTGCTGGCTACCTATGGTTGGTTGGCTGTTATCCTTCTTTATTAAAGAGAATCACCATGCTATCACTATATTAGAGTCAAAGCATAATGTGCCCGACAGTCGCTGATCAGACCAATATAGGTTTAGCAGGCTGTACCACAAGTTGGACACAAATAGTCCCCATGAACATGTGCAGTGAAGATGGCTCTAAATTTTTGCATCTCACATTTGTTTTGAGATACTACAATTCTGCATTGCTCAAAGAGCACAGCACTTTTTTTGATGTGGGCACATGATGCTGAGATAGGTGGCCCTGAGCCAGCTTTTCCCATGTCTCACAATTGATTCCAAAATCTCTTCAGATAGACCTTGACAGTGTCCTTGTATAACTTCTCACCTCTGTGTTAGCACTTGTCTTTGTGTGAGTTGTCTGAAAAACAGTATTTTAGGCAAATGTACATTTGCCATTTGAACAACATGGTGAGTTGTGCTCTTTGTAGTAAAATTTGAAAACTTGGCATAAAAAAAGACATCAGCGTATCACATCACATCTATCAGATTGGCTAATAACAAAACAGGAAAAAAGATAAATGTTGGAGAAGATGTGGGAAAATTAGAACCCTAATGTATTTTTGGTGGAGCTATAAACTGATCCAACCATTCTGGAGAATAATTTGGAACTATGCTCAAAAGGCTATGAAATGTGCATACCCTTTGACCCAGCAATACATTTTCTAGGTCTGTAACCCAAAGATATCATAAAAATAGGAAAAGGACTGAAATGTACAGAAATATATATAGCAGCTCTTTTTCTCGTGGCCAAGAATAGGAAATTAAGGTGATGCCCATTCATTGGGGAATGACGGACAAGTTGTAGTATATGAATATAATGGAATACTATTGTTCCATTAGAAATGATGAGCAGACAGACTTCAGAAAAAAACAGGAAAGACTTATATGAACTGATGCTGAGTGAAGTAAGCAACCAGGAGAACATTGTACACAGTAACAGCAACTTTGGACGACTAATTTCATAGACTTTGCTCTTCTTAGCAATGCAAGAATCTAAGACAATTCCAAAAGATTCATGATGGAAAATGCTATCCACATGCAGAAAAAGAACTATGGAGTCTGAGTGCAGATGGAAGCATATTATTTGCTCTCTGTCTCTCTGTCTCTGTGTGTCTCTCTCTGTCTCTGTCTCTCTGTTTTTCTCTCTCTATGTATATAATCAGATTGCATGCCATCTTGGGGAGGGAAGGGAGGGAAGAGGAGAAAATCTGGAACTCAAAATCTAATGGAAATGAATGTTGAAAAATAAAAGTAAATAATATTTTATGCTGATCATCCAACTAATGGTCATAATCTCACCAACAGGCATTTTTCACTCACTTGACTTTTTCCTATATACATTGTTAAGCTATACTCTTACGAAGCACCTCTGATGCTATGTGCATGGCCTTGAGCAATTCACTTAACTTCCTTAGGTCCCAGTTTCCCCATGTGTCAGAAGAAATTCAGCTAAATGTCTTCTGGGATCCCATCTAGCCCAAGATATCTGGAGTAATGAATGATCAGCAGACTCTGCAATATTCCTTTTCTTGATGCAACCAGATTAAGGAGATCCAAAATAGAGATTTCTTGAAGGGAGTACACATCACCATCTTTAGGGAAGTCCTCTCCCACTTGGACTCTGAACTGTACATTCTACCCTCACAAGCATATTTAGTGAAAACTCTTCTCCCTGTTTTAATCCTAATTTGATGTTAATAATCAGAGATTCATCAAAGAAAAGTTCAACATTAGTAGAAGCTCTTCAGATTTGTCAATACATATTATGTGTACAATATGTACTCTTAATGAACATTATTTTATTTCTTGAGATGATGGCCAATTTAGTTTCCATCTGGCTGACTTTGAGTGGTATGCTGGCTAAACTGAGTATATCCGAAAAGGCAGCCATGATGCAGATTAACATCCAAGGCCCACAGAGCTATACTTTCCCCTTGGTTTGAAATCCAATTAGCACACAAGGAATCTGGCCCTTGAATAAAAGGGTGTGATCCCTTTACCAAAGAGGCATTTATCATGAAAGAGAAGACATGTTATCTAGTTTCCCATGTAATAGTAGAGATGATGATAAACCAGAGCTCCTGCCCCCAACCTCCAACCCTCACTTCAAACCTCACAACAAGGGTTTGACTAATGACCTAAGGAAGCCTGCATTTTCTCCTGGAAGGAGAGTGGTGTATTGCTGTTAACTTGAAACCAATTAATAGGGTTTGTTAGAAACAACTTCCTCTGCAATTGAAGAGAAAAATAGCAAACACTTACCATGGTAACAAAACCAACAAATTACAAATTATCACAGAAAAACCCAGCATGTTCTTTGCCAGAATTCCTTCATCAGGACATGGTCTGTGCTTCAGGACTTGCACAAAAGAAAGTCTAACAGATCCTCCACTAATGGCAAGCAACATGCTACCCAATTAAATGCTAGCAACCCAATATCAATCATGCTAATTTGTACATCACTATGTTGATTTATATTTTGCTTCTTTATGTAAACCATGACACCTCAAATCTATTTTCTATGAAGGCAGGCACCAGCTCAACTCTGCACTAAGCATGTTAATCAAACAACAAAATCACCTGGCAATTCACAGATGACAACCATTTCAATTTATGATTCATATCTATCCTTAACAAAGAAAATAATTGCAAACTAGCTTCATATCTAAAAACTACAGACTAGAGCCATTGGCACACAAAATATTTCCTTTAGGCAGCAGATTGTAAGCTGATTTCTTCATCCTTCCCTCTAAAACTAAGTAAGAGATAAAGTCCTGTTTGTACCATACAGGGACTCCTCTCACCACGACCTCTGGAAGTTCTCTATACTAATGAAATCACAAGCTCAGTTCTTTCTATCTGTATATCTGAATAATATTCTGGGAAAGGAAAGGCATGGATTTATATACCTTGTAACAGAGAGAATGGCTGTGACACAGAGATGTAAAGTGATTCTCACAAGGCCACAGAGTAATCTCAGACCAAATACTGGCTAGATAGCAGGTCTCCTGACATCTCTATCTCTACTTTTTTGGCCACAACACCCTCTTGGATGCTTGCTAAACAATTTTTCTATGCACCAGGAAACTCTTACAGACTTGACATTTCTCCACTTGCATTCTGTTCATGTAAATGGCTCTGTTTGAAGTGTCTTATCCCCTAGTCTGCTCTGTAGGATTTCATTCCCTTTTTACCCATAGGTGATTAACATTTCTTTTTCCACATTCCCCCTAGTGACATATTTGAACATTTATCTTCTATTCTTACAAGGTCTCATTAATTAATTACTTCTGCAAACTACGTATAGAGCCCTGTGTTACAACCTCAGAGAGATGCAAAAGTAATTACAGAATAGCACCTGCCCTCATGGAGTTTATAATCAATTAAATATACTCTGTACTATAGTTCCATTCAGTCAGTCAATGAGAAACCGACTACACAATTAAAACATCTTGGTTTTTCTTCTGATTTGTGTATTTCACCTTAAAAGGAAGCTATGGTGCAGATAAGAAAAATTTGCTGAACTTTAGAGATTAAACTGAAAAATATCTATGACCCCGGAGCCAATGGGAACCTGCAAGTCAGCATGGAAAGGAGCATAAGACATCAAATTCAATTCCCTAACTTTATAAATAAGGAAATTGGAGCCTGGGGAGATTAAGTCACTTAATTGAGGGGCTCCAAACTGGTGAGGCAGAGGGCAGTTAGAATTCAATGCTTCTGACTTGATACTCAGTCCTCTTTTCTTTGTTTTATATTTTTTAAAATTTGTTAATTTATTTTCAGTTGTCAACATTTATATAAACAAAATTTTGAGTTCCATATTTTCTCCCCATCTCTTCCCTTTCCCACCCCAAAACACTGTGCCTTTTGATTACCCCTTCCCTGAGTCTGCCTTCTCTTCTATCACAACCCTCCTTTTCCTTATCCCCATCTTCTCTCTTTTCTTTTGGGCAAGATAGATTTCTATACCTCATTACCTGTATTTCTTATTTCCAAGTTGCATGCAAAAACAATTCTCAACATTCGTTCCTATAATTTTGGGTTCCAGTGTCTCTCCCTCCCTGCCCTTCCCTACTGATAAGGCAAGCAATTCAATATAGGCTATATATGTGTAGCTTTGCAAAAGACTCTCATAAAAGTCATGTTGTGTAAGACTAATAATATTTCCCTTCATTCTATTCTGCCCCCTATTTATTCTGTTCTCTCTTATGACCTTGTCCCTCCCCAAAAGTATTTACTTCTAATAAGTCCCTCCTCCTATTTGCCCTCCCTTCTATTATCTCTCCACTCCACTTATTTGCTTCTCCCCTACTTTCCTGTAGAGTAACATAGATTTTCATACCAAATTGACTGTGCATGTTATTCCCTCCTTAAGCCAAATGTGATGAGAGTAAGCTTCACTTTTCCCCTCTCACCTCCCCCCTTCTCCCTCCATTGAAAAAGGTTTTTCTTGCCTCTTTTATGAGAGTTTACCCCATTCCATTTCTCCCTTTCTCCTCCCAATATATTCCTCTCTCATCTCTTAATTTTATTTTTTTAGATATCATCCCTTCCTATTCTACTCACCCTATGCCCTCTGTCTATATGTGTGTGTGCGTGTGTGCGTGTGTGTGTGTGTGTGTGTGTGTGTGTGTGTGTGTGTGTAATCCCTCCAACTACCCAAATACTGAGAAAAATTTCAAGACTTACAAATATGATCTTTCCATGTAGGAATGTAAACGGTTCACCTTTGCAAGTCCCATAGGATTTCTCTTTCCTGTTTACCTTTTCATGCTCTTGACTCTTATATTTGAAAGTTTGAAAGTCAAATTTTCTATTCACCTCTGGTCTTTGCATCAAGAATGCTTGAAAGTCCTCTATTTCATTTAATGACTATTTTCCCCTCAAGTATTATACTCAGTTTTTCTGGGTAGGTGATTCTTGGTTTTAATCCCAATTCCTTTGACTTCTGGAATATCATATCAAAAGCCATTCAATCCCTTAAGGTAGAAGCTGCTAGATCTTGTGTTATCCTGATTCTGTTTCTGTAGTGCTCGAATTGTTTCTTTCTAGCTTCTTGAAATATTGTCTCCTTGACGTGGAAACTCTGCGATTTGGCTACATTATTCTTAGGAGTTTTTCTTCTCAGATCTCTTTTAAGAGGTGTTCAGTGGATTCTTTCAATATTTATTACCAGCTGATTCTAGAATATCAGGGCAATTTTCCTTGATAATTTCATGAAAGATGATAGCTAGCCTCTTTTTTGATCATGATCTTCAGGCAATCCCATAACTTTTAAATTGTCTCTCCTCGATCTGTTTTCCAGGTCAGTTGTTTTTCCAATGAGATGTTTCACACTGTCTTATAATTTTCTTATTCTTTTGGTTTTGTTTTGTAATTTCTTGTTTCCTCATAATGTCATTAGTTTCCACTTGTTCCATTCTAATTTTTAAAGAACTATTTTCTTCAGTGAGCTTTTGACCCTCTTTTTCTATTTAGCTAATTCTGCTTTTTAAAGCATTTTTCTCCTCATTGGCTTTTTGGACCTCTTTTGTCAATTGATTTAGTCGATTTTTAAATGTGCTATTTTCTTCAGCATTTTTTGGGGTCTCCTTTAGTAGGCTGTTGACTCTCTTTACATGATTTTCTTGTATAGCTCTCATTTCTCTTCCCAATTTTTCCTCCATCTCTCTTACTTGATTTTCAGAAACCATTATATATTTATTTTGGAGATTTTGGATGCAGAAGCCTTGACTTTTAGGTCTTCCTCTGGGGTATGCATTTTTCATCCTCATCTGAAAGAATGGAAGAAAATACCTGTTCACCAAGAAAGTAGCCTTCTATAGTCTTATTTTTTCCCTTTTTTGGGCATTTTCCCAGCCAGTTACTTGAATTTTGAGTCCTTTGCCAAGAAGATGGTATACTTTGGGACCTGTAAGTTTTCAGGTCCTCCAAGGTGGCACAATCAAGGGAGAGGAGTTTACTCCTCTCCTGGCCTATCTCTGGTCTGGAAGCAGCCACAAACACTCTTTTCTGCCCAGGATCTATGAGTAGAATTCCCTCTCCAGAGCCTCCTCTATCTAAACCAGGTCAGTCAGACCTCCTCCTCACCCCAGGGCCACCAACTCAGGGTCGAGATCCAGAGCAGCTGCACGATTCCTCCAGGGGCTTTAGGCTGAGGGCTCCAAAAATGGATACTGCCACTGCAGTGGCTGCGGCTGTTGAGGCCAGACCACGTCCACTTCTCACCCAGGTGAAAGAGCTTTCACACTGACCTTTGAAGCTGTCTTTGGCATTTGTGGGTTAAGCAATCTAGGAACCACAGCTGTTGCCAAGTATCCCACCCCCTGAGGCCTGCACCAATCTTGTCAGGCTTCCAGGCTGCCTTGGACTGGAAATCTCTTTCACTCTGTCATTTTGTGGCTTCTGCTGGTCTAGAATTTGTTTAGAGTCATTTTTGCAGGTATTCTATGGTCTATGGGGGAGAGCTTTTACAGGTTTGTCCTTCTACTCCACCATCTTGTCTCCACCCCTCAGTCCTCATTTCTACAGAAAATTTTTCCAGCTTCTTATTGCCTGTGTGCCCTAAATAATGCAGTGCACTGTATGACTTTCTGGAAGGGAGGGTCTCTCTGAGCACTTGGTTGTAGACCAAGTGAAGTAATGCACTCCTCTAGTTAGAGAAGTATTATATTAAAAATATAAATTAAAACACGTTTACTAGAAAAGGAGCAAACTGTTCAGTGGTGTGGAATAAAATTGTGGTATAGTGAGAAAACAATGGCTTGGGAGTCAGGAGAGATCTGGGATCATCATTCTAGTTCTGACACTTCATGGCTGGGTGACCCTGGATAAGACACTGGACATCTTTGAGCTGCAGTTTTTCATCAGTAAAGTGCAAATAGCCTGCACTGCCTAGGTCACAGAGTTGTGGGGAAAATGCCAATTGAGTCTTAAAATACTATAAAATGTGAACTCTCTTTTATCCAAGTTTAGTCAGTGACTTTCAAACTGATTTACAGGAAACTATCTTCACCCGTATAAATTAGTGCTATATATCAGACCATTCTTACCTATTGGGCAATTACATGGTACCATAGTTAGAATGCCAGGCCTGGAATCAGAAAGACTCATCTTCTTGAATTCACATCTGACCTCAGACACTCACTAGCTATGTGACTCTGGGCAAGTCACTTCACGGTTTGCCTCAGTTTCCTCATCTGTAAAATGAGCTGGAGAAGGAAATGGCAAATCACTCGAGAATCTCTGCCAAGAAAATCCCAAATGGCATCATGGAGAATGGGACACCACTGAAGCATTGACCTTGAGGCCCATTAAACCACCTCCTAGACCTTAGATAAGCTTTTCATTCTTTAGATTTTGATTTTTTTTTTAGTATAAGTGAAGGGGTTGGAATGACTGCTTGCTAAGAGACTTTATAAGGACAAAAATTCTGAATCTGTGCAATTTTGTGTAGTGAGGATTCTCAAGGTCCTCTCCTGGCGACTTGTGCAGAAAGAGACACAACATGCATGAAATATAAGAAAACACACACACACACACACACACACACGCATGCACACATTCTAAAAAGTACCTGTCATGGACAAGGCAGTATACACTTATACAATGGCTATATTAATATGTAATATATATATATATATATATACACATATATATATGATATGAATTCAATTGAAAGATTAGTGACATTTTCCAGCCTATAAATTAGTGGGAGTTATGAAACTATAGAACAGAAATGAGACCTCTCCTAAGGCAATAATTTCACAAGATTTTTACAAGGGCCCTTTGGGAAATTTTTTCTCTGTATTTTTTGAGGGTTTGCTACTGTAGCTTAATAGCAAGCTAACACTTTTTGGTGCTTTAAGGCTTGCACACATATATAGTTTCATTTGATCCTGATAATAGCTCTAGGAGGTTAAGTGGTATCTCCATTTTGTGTCTGAGAAAACTAGGGAGAGGATAAAGGACTTGGCCAGGGTCATGCACCTGGTATGACACAGTGTTTGAGACAGGATTTAAACTTAAATTGTCCTCACTCCAAGACCAGCACTCTTGCTCACTGGGTCACCTTGTGATAATGGTTCAATGAGGCCATAAGACTTTTTCTTGAGCCTAGTATTTATACGATTTATTCCTCAGAATTCTCCCCATGACTCTCATGTGGATTAAAAGAACTAATGTATACAAAGTGCTTTGCAAACTTTTTATGAGGAAGATCTGTGTACACATTGAAGGCATGCTTAATGAAAGCATGAACAGGAAACAAAGACACATCTATATTCAGTTCTGGGCAAGAAAGATGGAGATACCTTGAGGACATGGCCTATGAGAACTACTTAAAATGACCAGACAAATTGAACCTGAAGAAGACAGAACTCAGTAGAGTCATGATAGATTAATTCAAGTATATGAAGGACCAGCACTGGAAGAAGGATGTGATTTGCACTGCTTGACCTTGAAGGGGAGCATGAGGATCAATGGGTGGTAGCTTCAGAGCCAGATTCCACTTGGCCATATGGACCTTCCCCAAATAAGGAACTGCTGCCTTAGATACCAAGAGGACTCTTCACTAAAGGTCTTCAAAGACTGGAAGAGACTTGGTAGGAAGGTGGTAAAGGGGATTCAGTCTGCTCGATAGTCAGTCAAGCAGCATGCATTAAACAGATACTATGCACTAGGTGCTGTGTTAAGCTCTGGGAATACAAATAGAAGCAGAAATATACTCTCTGCCTTGAATGAACTTACATTTTATCAGGAAAAGGGACACATAAAAGGGTGTTGAGAAGGTGGGTCAGGTGGTAAGGTCACCTGACATGGGGACATGATAGAGAGATTTCAGAGGACATGAATCAGCAGGATAGCCAGGAGAGTAATGAAGACATCTTTGGCTTGGATTCCTCCTTTGATTCAAGAAATGGGGCTTCAGGGGCAAGGGTACTTCCAAAATTGGAAGTAGGCCAGGAGAGGGGTGAGTTTCCAAGATGAAAATGTTTCTATGGCCTGACAGAGAAAGTCCTGGGGAACTGAGTTAGTAAGGCTACCTGAAAGGGGCGAATCTTAGGTCAGAGGATGGACTAGGCATGTCTGACTTCTCCTCTAGCCCTGACATTGTGTGATTCCGTAATTGGATGGGAATTGATGAAAAACTGAGCTGAATCCAAACCAGAGGAAGAGTATGGTGCAGGGGAACAGGATTGGATTTGGAGTTAAAGGCCTTGGTTCTAATACCAACTCTGTACTTCCCCTTTATGTGACACGAGGCTGGTCACTTAATCTTTCTTGGCCTCCTTGACTTCCTTATCTAGAGAATGAGGGAGTTGGACTAGATAGAATTGAAGGTCCTGTCCACCTTTAAATTTATCATCTTCCTATTCATCATCAAGCATTTATTAAGCTCTTATGGCATGACAAGCAGTAGAAATATAAAGAGAAGCTACAACAGAAACCTCTCTCTTTAATGTCAGTAGTCTCTGATGGGTGCTATCTAACTATGAATTATGAGATACTTAAAAAGGAGACAGACAGCCAGGGAAGGACATATTCTGGGCATAAGAATATGCTAACTCATTGCCAACAATGAATTACCCCCAAAGAGGGGTATAAAAACATCTCAAAGGGCAGGGACCTGAAAAGAAACTGAGAAGCCAATGTAATAAGAGTCAGAGAAAATAGATGGACAATCCAAATGCTATATTGCTACCTACAAATGAAAAAGGCAGGCCTCTCCCCAGCCTATTGAGTGGATGGATGGTTCCTCCATGGAATATGTATTGGAAGATGTGGCTGAGAATCAGAGGAGAACACTGGCCAATGGAGCATGACTCTCTGAAAGCATCAAAGCATGGCACTAATTACCAATGCCAGAATCCAAATAAGACACAAAAAGGAGCAGGGCAACATGATATGGCTCCTGCCCTTATAGAGCTTATTTACACAGAAGTAGACAAGATAAAATATGGACACATTGAAACTCCACTACAAGGTAGAGGGTCATTATTCAGTTCCCAAGCATTTGTTGACATCTATATTGCAAAGCCCTCTGGCAGGCACTGGGTATCATATATGGCATCAAGTACACCCCCTCATTTTTCTATGGCCTAGAAGTTGAGTGATTTGTCCAAACTGTATGATCTTAGACCAGTTACTTATCTCAGATCTTCCTGATTTCAAGTCCAACACTGTATTCATCACAGTATACTGTCTTATCATTGTTTCGCAATGATATAGGTGAACCAAAAACCACTATAACTGAATAAGTTAAAGGACTTCCTCCAGAATGAGAATGAAACTATCAATGGACATGTTTTAAACTAAAACCAGCACTGATGTCTCTGTTGGGCTTCCTGACTAGACTCAAGAGTTCTCCCAGGTACAATTTTCATTTTCTAAGGCCAAGTACCCAGTTTTCCAGAAGTGGATTTACTGCCATCTTTGTTAAAGGAAGCCATGTTATCATGATGGTGTCCAGCTTGCCAATCTCTGGTCATTGTGTTCAATTCAAATCCAGCAAGGAATAGTGGCAAAAGTACTGAACTTGGAGGAAACAAGACCAGGGTTCAAATCTCACCTCACAAAATCCATATCTGGATGGCCCAGGTGAAGTCACTGGGTCTTTCTGAGAATTAGTTTTCATATCCAAAGGATGGGGGAAATAATAGCCCCTCTCCAAAGGAGATTATTGAGTGGGTCAAAAGTGAAATGATTATGACGTGGTTTGCAAACCATGAAGCATTTTGACAAATGTCAGTTATTCTTTCTAGTGGCTAACATAAGCAGACATGGAGTCAGGAGAACCTGGGTTCAGTTGCTGAGGAATTACTTTACTTTGTAACCCTGGGCAGGCATTAAGTCCTCTAATGGTTATTGACTCGTACATGAAATGGGAATAATAATTGCACTTACATCATGGGATGGCTGCTTCTACCTCCAGATTGCTCATGTATCTATACTCCATCTTCATGCTTTCATTATCTCATCTATAGACAACTACAGTACTCTAGCAATTCCTCAGGTATTCCTCCCCCATGCACACCATCCATTCTCCACAAGGTTACCAAGTTTTCCTAAATCTCTGGGCTGACCACCCCAATCCCCTGCTCAATCAACTCAAGTGATCTTCTATTACTTGTAGGATTAAATGTAAACTCCTCTTTGGGGCATTTAAAGGTGTCCTCAACCTTCCTATCTTTCCAGTCTTCTTTCTAATTGCTCCCACTATGTACCCTTTATAAGGCAGTCATACTGTTCTACTCCGTTACTTTTTCACACATGGCATGCCTCGATGCTTTTGCATTGGCAGTACCCTATGCCTAGGATGCCCTCCCACTTGAACTCTGCCTCCTGGAATCCCTGGGTTTTCCTTTAAGTCAACAAGTGACTATTAAGCAACTGCTGTATGCCAAGCACTATGTTAAGCACTGGAGATGCACCAATTAAAAAGACTGCCCCTACTCTCAAGGGACTCACAGTCCAATAGGAAAAACAATGTATGAATAATGATGTACAAACAATTGAGACAAGAGAAAGTGAAGACATTCTCCCTGAATTATCAGGAATGACTTCTTGCAGAAGATGGAGTTAGACCTGAAATTTGAAGGAACACAAAGAAGTCAAAAAGGGGAGATGAGGAGGGACAGAGTTCCAGGCACAAGAGCAGCCATAGAAAGTGTGAGAGGGTCGGGAGACTTGGTGTCTTGTCTGAGGAGCAGAAAAATGTTCAAGGTCACTGAATCTGTATAGGAACCTTTTACACAAAGCCTGTCCTGATTACCCCAAGGGCAAATGACTCCCCAAACTATCATACATTCATTTTGCATACATCTAGGATATATGCATATATATGTATGCATTTGTGTGTATTGTGGTCTCCCATCGTCTGATGCAACACCTTTGTGGACAAAGTTGTTTTACTCCTGTCTTTGTGTCCCTGGCACCTCACAGAGTGCCTGACACACAGTTAGTGCTTAATAATGCTGACTGCTTGTTGTAAAGAGGTTTGCAAACCTTGAAATACCATAATACCATACAGGTATTTTTACTACTAATAAATACAGATGATCTATCTTCATATGTATGCCGTATATATTTACTCTCACTCAAAGAATTTATTTCATCTGAGAGTTTGGATACATATTTATGTGTTCCTCACTAGGCACTTGAGTTTCATATAAAACCAGTTTAAAATACTCCACACCACTATTGGATGACAGACTGAGTGCTGAATAAGATTATCACTGTTAAAAACCGTAGGTTGTTTTGGCCTTAGGTAAAATGACTTTCTCCTAGGCCTCTTCTCCTATCATGCATCTCAACTTGTTATTAGGATGTCAGGTTTGGAGGACAGCCACTTCCAAATTACTCTTCTCTTGCATTTAGTCAAATAGATTTATTTGCAAGTTAGGAAATACTGCAGCCGTTGAAATCACCAACATCCTAGCCTGATCAATCATTCACCAAACCCTGAAAGAAATAAGAAAGCTTTATAGTTTGGGGTGCTTCTCAGTTCTCAGAGTACTGGCCCACATGTGACTTTATTTGACTGGAGCCCCAGAACAAACTTTCAGGATTGTCATGGCTGTCAAGGTTGTCCAGAGTGGGAGTGGGAGAAAGTGAGGAAACTCTCCAAGATCCATCTATCACATGTCCACCAGAACATGTAGAGTTCATGAAGCTATTGGGATGAAGACCCATAGCTTGGAGAAGGGTGAAAACATTAGAAGTTTCGGTCAGGATTCGAAAAGATCTTGACAGATGAAACCTTATCGTATGAAATTTTATAGAGATGAATGCAAAGTGTTATATTTGGGATAAAAAAATCAATTTGTCAGATCAGAGACCGCATGGGCAAGTAATATTTTATGAGAGAAAGATCAGGGATAGGGGAGTTTCCGGCAGAAAAGTCCATATGATCTTGGGCTGAAAGAAGAAACTCCTGATAACTTGGGGGTAGAGGAAGTTGAGAATCCTGCTGTTCTCTGCCCTGCTAAGCCCCACCACAGAACACTGAGTCTGGTTCTAAAAGCCTTATTTTGAAACAGATAGTGCAAAGCTGTAGAATGTGGAAAGGAGAGCAATTAGGACTGGGGAAGGATGGAGTCCATGGGACACAAGAAGCCATAGAAGGAGCAGGGGCAATCTCTAGCCCTTACTAGAGAGCATTTATAGAGCTATTTAAGGGTGGCAAAATGCTTTACAGATATTTTCTTTCATCTTCACAACAACTCTAGGAGCTAGATGCTGTTATTATCCCCCTGTTCCATTTTGCTCATCTGTAAAATAAGGATAACAGCCATCTATCTATCAAGATTGGTTCAAGGATTAAATGAGATAATATTTGTAAAGTGCATAACACAACACCTATTACATGGTAGCCACCATATGAGTGTTTATTCTCCTTTTGCAGATGAGAAAACTGAGGCAGATATGGATTCATTGACTGGCCAAAGAACACACAGTAGTAAGGGAGTCAGGGTAGACTTCAGCTCAGGTCTTTCTGATTCCAAGTCCAATACTGTATCCACTGCAAAACCAGGCTGCCTAGAGAAATATTAATTGATTGAATGATTGGCTGATGGTTGTCCTTTGGACTTGAAGAGGATCAAAATGATCCCATATTGTCAGGGTCAATGTACAGTTTGTCTAACTGTGACTTATCAGACCAATATGATCTCCAAAAGCTCTACCTCAGCTTGGGCACAAATAATCCATATAACCATTTGAGAGGGAACTGTCTCTCAATTGACACATCTCATTTCTTTTGCACTGGTGCAATTCTACTTTCCTCAGGGCACAGCACCTTCTTTGATGTGGGCATGCCATGCTGGGTGGTCCTGTGCCATAATCTCCCATGTCTCACAATCGATCCAAAGTTCTTTGGAGAGACGTTGAGAGTATCCTTGTATCACTTCTTCTGATCTCAGTGTGAGTGCCTACCTTGTGGGAGTTCTTCATAAGATAGTTTTTTCAGGAAACATATATTTGGTATGCATTCCCCCCAAAACACCTTTATGTTGCTTTGACTAATTTGAGCCTCTCAACTACCCAATAAAGTAGGTGAGGTGTCAAGTATCATTGCCCCACTTTGTGACTGAGGAAA
Organism: Notamacropus eugenii; assembly: GCF_028372415.1. Taxonomy (NCBI): domain Eukaryota; kingdom Metazoa; phylum Chordata; class Mammalia; order Diprotodontia; family Macropodidae; genus Notamacropus; species Notamacropus eugenii. The sequence goes on from NC_092873.1 coordinate 530,055,007, forward strand.
TCAAAGCACAGAGAGGATCATTGACTGAGCCACATAGATTAAAATTGTCAGACAAAGTACAGCCCCAGGACTGTCTTTTATTTCCCCTCCAAATATATATATGTATGTGTGTATGTATGTATGTATGTATGTATGTATGTATGTATGTATGATTGTCAAATAGAAATCCAAGAAAGGCAGATCATAGCAAATATGCAAAGTGCATATTTGAGCGAATAAATGAAGTCAGAGCTTTGAAGCATGACCAGCTTGTCTAACATGGAACCTTCTGGGAATACACATCCTGTATTCTCCTACCATGTGGGTGGGATTGACTACAAGGTCAGAATATGTGCTGTCTTTGAAACTGAAAACTGAGACAGTCTCCTCCCTTTCTTATTTGAAGCCCAGAGAGGGCAGAGATTAACTCTCAGCCTAGGCAACCTTAACTGTACTGGGGAGGAAGGAAAGCCTTCTTGTCCTTGCTTTTACCCCTGAATTGTCTCCTCATTTTTTTCCTTCTCAATTTGAGATAAAGGTGAGAATCTCTCCCAAACACAGTCACCTCAGAGCCAGGTTTCCAGAGGGATCTGGTAGTTAGCCAAGCTTTCAGAGAAACACTGAGAAACCAGGGCCTGGGACCATACTACATAGATCTGAACCAATCTTTGACCCTACTCCTCTTCCCTCCCCATTAACCGTGATGGCATGGACAGGGGGTGGATTACCCACATGCTGGGGAATAAGTTGGTATAGTCATTATGATACCTTTGAATTAAATAGACCTTTGCAAAAGCTGATCCTTTAGAGACTAAAGGAACTGAAATGCAGGGGATTCCCTTATAATTATGGAATATCATCAGTAGTAGTTGGAGCCAGTGGTCATGCTTAGACAGCCCAACTCCCTTTAAAGGCACCAGGGACCCTGGAGGAGGGGTGAAAAGAGTGAAAGAGGAGGGGTGGAATGTGAGTGACAAACCTAGCCTTTGGCCAGTGGGGAACAGGGGAGTCAATGTTACCTAAATAAGGGTTTTTCTTGAGTTTGCCCATACTACAGCTCAACTCCTGGAATTCTGAGGGAAAAAAATGTTTCCTAGAAGGTCTGTAAATAAAAGTATCATACAGAAGCATATGTTTATATAAAATTATATTTTAAAAATTCTCAAAGAATGCTAAGTATAGCCTGCCATTTCTACCTAAATCTTGGCTGGGGTTTATTGGATTTAGTTTTAAAAAACGAAGAAGACCCCAGGGTGTGTGTGTGTGTGTGTGTGTGTGTGTGTGTGTGTGTGTGTGTGTGTGTGTGTGTGTGTGTGTGATAGAAGGGTGAATGTTTTAAAGCAAATTTGATACAAGAATTTTTGAGCTTGTCAGAAAGTTCCACTGCAGCTGATTAGTAAAAAACTGTAATTTATACAGCACCCTAAAGTTTATAATGCATTCTGCAAAGGACCATATGACCTTTTCATCTGATTTGTAGTTGAAACCTTCCATAGGTATCCTATATCCTATTGAAATATAGCTTTTTGAGAACAGGAACTTTCTTATTTTTCTGTTTGTATCTCCAGCCCTTAGTACAGTGTTTTGAATATAGTAAGTGCTTAATAAATCCTTTACTCATGCATACATTATCTTTTCTGAAGATCAAAACAAAATTTTGTGGGTATTTTACTTGTTCCCATTTTCCAGAAAGAAGAACTAAGACTCAAAAAGGCCAACTTACTCAAGGTAATATGTCTAGAAACATATGTCTGAAAGTGAAAAATTTCTTAATTGTCATGGCCATCTAGGATGACCCTTGATTTTACAGGTGAGGAAATTGGAATTTGTGGAAGCTGTTAAGTTGCAGAACTGGAATTCAGGACCAGACCCACTGGCTCCATATCCACAGTAATATAATTACTTAGTATTTGAAGCAGGATGTGAACCCAGGTCTCCCCTGACTATAGGTCCTGTGCTTTTTACACAACATTAGGCTGCTGCTTTGAAGCAAATTGACAAATATTCATCAGGTTTCCAAAAATATTTATCTCCAAAAGAGTCACTCCATCTCCAATTCAAGCACCATAAAATTCTGGACTGTATTTTTTTTATCCTTGTAGCTTCCCAAGCAACAAGAGAGGCTCACTAGTGCAAACAAAAAATCAGTATTTCCATGGATTCCCCCATCTGTAAGAGCATAGGACTATAGATTCAGAAGCCTGGACCTTTCATTTTACAGATAAAGAAACAGGCTCAAAGAGCTTAAGGAACTTGCCCAGAATCATATAGCTAGTAAATATCAGAGGCAGCATTTGAACCTTGATCTCCATGAATTCAAGTAGAATGCTCTATCAAGTATTGTATTATGCCCTCTCAATTACTTAGAATGATTCCCCCATGACTTGGTAGACATTCTGTGCTGAAAAAATAAAGTGAAAACTCACCATCCTATGGGAAACCTAGTGATGAGCTTTTGTGACCTTGGTTGGTCTTCAGATGAAACTGTCAGTAAATTGATCAGTAAATAACTAAGTTTACAATTTGGAGCTTGGGTTCTAATTTTCATGTAAGTTCCTTGAGGACATGGGAATTGTTTTGATTGTTTGTTTGATTCTCTATTGCTTAGCACAGTCTTTGGGTGCATAGTTTAGAAAAACTTGTTTTTTGACTGACTGATACTGGCACAGCTTCCATGAATCTGGCATAATCTCCAGACCAAGGAACATTTACTAAGCACCTACTATGTGCCATGCACTCTAAATAAAAATTATACAAAGAAGCACCAGACAAAAAGCAGGCTTTGTTCTGGAGGCATTCACAACAGGGAGATGTGTGAAATTCCACAGGTGAATATGTAAATGTATCCATGAACATTTGAGAACGAGAGCCAGAATTTTAACTAGCTGACTGATCAGGGAAAGCTTGTGATTAAAGGTGTATGAGCTGTTCGCAGAAGAAATCTGGTTCTTCTAAGAAGCAGAGGTGGAGAGGTAATGCATTCCTAGAACAGAGGACACCCAGTTCCAAGATTTACAAAGCACTTTGTGCTTAGGAGATAGGATGCCCAGATCAGGAAACAGCAAATAGGACAGATTAGTCAGAAGTTAGACTATGTGAAAGGGAGGATTGTGCAAAAGGTCAAGAGAAAGATTTGAGACACACTTTGAAAGACTTCAAATGCCATGCTGAGAAAGAAACCATGTTCTGCCTGGAGGGAATAGGGAGCCACTGAAGATTTACGTGCAAAGGAACTATGTAGTCTAATCTATTTTTCACAGGTGGCAAAAGAGTGATCAGGAGTGAGGAGAAAAAGCAAGTGATACCTTGCTTGAAGAATTGATGGAAGAATGAGTTAAGGAAGAAACAAATGAATGAATGAACTATTTGAATTCATTTTTAGGAGATTTTCACCATGCAAATGAATTCTCTGGTTTCATAGGACTATGAATAGAAAATGGGATTCACTTTTGCAACAAAGTGAACGTCTCTCTTCTATTCTTTATGGGCCGTCTGTGTTCCTTGACTTTATTTTGTGCTAACAGGTATGATGCACTGTCTGAAACTATCCTCGGCAAAGACAAAGAGGATGATACAAAGCTCCTTGCACAATTCAGCCATCTTGTGAGATTCTGGAACACTGCAATGATTACCACTGAGCCAGGCTTTTCCCCCAGTGTGCTGCTTTCCTGGCCCTGGAGCTGAGTCACTGTGCAAACTCTTCCACTGGGCACTTTCACCATCAGAGCACGAGTTTCTAGGCTACAGAGGATCATTGTTTCATTGCTAGTTGGAAGGGAAACAGGGGACTTACCAAGTAATAAGAGGGAGAAGTTCTCATTTTATAAAAATGCAACAGATTGAGCCACCCCATGTTTCTATGGCTACCCAAACTTCCCATCACAACTGATGGCACACAAGCAGATTGCTGAATAATACAATTCATGACCAGAGTGGGATTTTTTATTCATCTGTTAACAGGTAGGTGACAAAGTGGGTGATAAAAATCATCCAGAAGACGAAGGGAGAGTAAAAAGCAGCCAGATGCTGAGTGTCCTGATGGATGGATATGGGGGACTGGAAAGGTTTTCTTCCCTCCTGATGATGGCTCCCAGATGATACCTAACATTTATATAAAATAATTCACTTTGATAAAGAATTTTATAAGATTTACAAAGCATTTTGAAATTATTGTCTAATTTAATCCTCACTACAACCCTAGGAGTTAGGTTTTATAATTATCCTCATTTTACATATTGAGGAAACTGAGGCAGACAGAGGTAAAGGGACTTCTCTCACACATCTGGTAAATGCCTAAGGAAGGATTCAAACTCACTGACCCCAGCCCTTGCCTGCCCCATTGAATCCAAGCCCAGGTTTCACTCAACCGACTAAGTTACTTTATGAAGGGCACTTTCCAGATCATCATCCCAATCAGCCACCAAAAATATACTTGCAATTCAATGTCCCTTTGGAATTATTTCTTCTGCCTTACCACCAAAAAAAAATGACTCCTCTGAGAAATCATGAAAATTCTGCATTAAAAAAAATATTTAAGCTAATAGTGAAGGCATAGTGACTGGATGTTAGAAAAGAGGAAACATAATTTCCTTCTTTTCCCACTCTGCCTTTCTGCTCCCTCCTTACCCAATCTCAGTCCCATCCCACCAACATGAGAAAAGAATACAATCTGGCTTACCTTCAGTGGCTTCTTGCAGATATATATACGAGCAGAGCTGAAGCTGGACTGACTAGAGACCTTGGGAGCTGTTCAGTCGATTGTGTTTATTTATTCATTTGTTTGTTTATTTAATGGCATATAGTTTTATGTTGAATTCTGTCAGAGCTCCACACTGTGGAATAGAGATCATGTCATTGAAGGATAATAAAGACGATTGTGATGATGACGATAAATCTCTTTCACTCTCTCTCTCTCTGTGCATATGTATATACAAACTACATATACATGCAAATATACACATACTATATGGAACACAGTTTTAATATATATGTATATATTTCTATACATGTATATAAATATTTGTGTATAAATTTATGAAAACAAATGGACATAAATGTAAACGAATTACATACAGACCTCCATAAATATGAAGAAATTGAGGCATCTGTGGAGGTCTGGGGCTGTGATTTCATTGGCACAGCAAATTTCTGGTGGGAAAGCTTCCTATAGACAATGCAAAACTACATCCTTTCTGCCTCTTACTGCTACTAGAAAAATTCTCAGTGCCCAGGATCAGTCAGTCAGTCAGTCAGTCAATAAGCACTGATTAAGGATCTGCTATATGCCAGGCATTTTTCTAAGCACTGGTCAAAATGTTATTATTTGTCAGAAGCCAGGCTTGAAGCCAAGTCTTCTGGGCCCTGAGGGAAGATGGTTCTGTATGGCTTATGCCATGATGCTAATAATAGGATGACAGCAAGATTCATTGTAATTTTTCACATTTATACCTCAATTTGGTGTTTGCCAAGTGCTTTCCATGAATCATCTCCTGTGAGCCTTACAATAGCCCAATAAGAGAACAAGGGGTCTCACTTCATTTTTCCCTAGTGCATATTTTATATTTCCTTCTCTGTGAACATATTGTTTCTCTCAGGACAGTGTAAGCTCTTCCTTTTACCCTAAAATTCAACACTATGCCTGATACATAGTTTGACTTAATAAATGCTACAACTTTATCATAGCACACATGAGGAATGTGAAGAGGTGGAGCCAAGATGGCAAAGAGAAAGCAGGGACTTCCTGGAACTCTTCATCAAACCTCACCAAACAGCTATAAAAAATGATTCCAAACAAATTCTGGAGCTGCAGAACCCACAGAATGATGGTGTGGAGAACATCTCCAACCTAAGACAGTCTGTAAGGTCAATAGGGAGCATGTATAACACTGGGCTGGGAGGAGAATATAGTCTAGCATGGGTCTCACTGGCACAGATGGAGCCTGACCAGGCCAGGGGGTCGGGGGGACTGAATCAATGGCAACTGTGGTGGCTTCCAGACTTGTTGACCCAGAAATACTGGCAACAACTTGATAGGTCAGTGGAAAAAACTAACTGGACCTGTGTGAAAGAGTGGCATAATCCTGCTGCAGGCCCACAGTGGCAGTGGCAGCTCCAGCCATGTCAGAAACAGCAGTAGTAGTTGTTTCTGGAGTTCCAGGTCCACAAATTGCAGGGGGATTGAGCAACTAACAGTACATCCACCATCCCCACCGGAAGCAGAGAACTACCTTGACAAAGAGCTCAAAAGACAAACAACTGGCTTAAATGAGCAAAAACCAGGAAAAAAAGCATACTATAGAATTTTACTTTGGTGGCAAGGAAGACCAAAGTATACAAACAGAAGAAGACAATAAAGTCAAAGCTCCTACATCCAAAGCCTCCACGAAAAATATCAATTGGTCTCAAGCCATGAAAGATCTCAAAAAGGAATTTGAAAATCAAATAAGAGAAGAGCAAAAATTGAGAAGAGAGGATGTCCATTTTCACCATTATTATTCAATATGGTACTAGACATGTTAGTTATAGCAATAAGGGAAGAAAAAGATATTGAAGGAATTAGAATAAGTAAAGAAGAAACTAAATTATCACTCTTTGCAGATGATATGATGATATACTTAGAGAATCCCAGAGAATCAAGTGAAAAACTACTTGAAATAATAAGCAACTTTCGCAAAGCTGCAGGTTATAAAAAAAACTCACACAAATCTTCTGCATTTCTATATGTTACTAACAAAGCCCAACAGCAAGAGATAGAAAGAGAAATCCCATTTAAAGCTAGGGTAGACACTATAAAATATTTGGGAGTCTACCTGCCAAAACAAATCCAGGGACTATATGGACACAATTACAAAACAACTTTTCACACAAATAAAGTCAGATTAAGTGGAAAAATATCAGTTGCTCATGAGTAGGCCAAGCCAATATAATAAAAATGACAATTTCACCTAAATTAATTTACTTATTCAGTGCCATACCAATCAGACTATCAGATAATTATTTTGTAGAGCAAGAAAAAATAATATCAAAGTTCATCTGGAAGAACAAAATGTTCAGAATATCAAGGGAACTAATGAAAAGAAATGCTAGAGAACATGGCCTAGCTCTACCAGATCTTAAATTGTACTATAAAGCAGCAATTATTGAAAGCACTTGGTACTGGCTAAGAAAGAAAAGAGTAGACAAGTAGAATAGGCTAGTTACTCAAGACACAGTAGGCAATGAATATAGCAATCGACTGTTTGATAAACCCAAGGACTCTAGCTTCTGGGATAAGAACTCACTCTTCAACAAAAGTTGCTGGGAAAACTAGATAACAGTGTGACAGAAACTAGGTATAGACCAATGCCTGACACCATACACAAGAATAAAGTCTAAATGGGTACATGATCTAGCTATAAAGATTGATACTATAAACAAATTAGTGGAACAAGGAATAGTGTATTTATCAGATTTATGGAAAAGGGAAGAATTTTTCACTAAACAAGAGATACAAAGCATTATGAAGTACAAAATGGATAGTTTTGATTACATTAAACTAAAAAGTTTTTGCACAACCAAACCTAATGCAACCAAGATTAGGAGGGAAGCAGAAAACTGGGAAAGAAGTTTTGTAACTAGTGTCTGTGATAAAGACTTCGTTTCTAAAATACATAGAGAACTGAGTCAAATATACAACAATACAAGTCATTCCCCAGTTGATAAATGGTCAAAGGGTATGAACAGACAGTTTTCAGAGGAAGAAATTAAAGCTATCTACAGTCACATGAAAAAATGCTCTAAATCGCATTGATTAGAGAGATGCAAATGAAAACAACTCTGAGATAATACATCACACTTATGAGATTGGCTAACATTACAAAATAGGAAGATAATAAAAGTTGGAGATGATATGGGAGAGTTGGAACACTAATTCATTGTTGGTGGAGCTGTGAGCTGATCCAACCATTCAGGAGAGCAATTTAGTACTATGCCCAAAGGACTACAAAAATGTGCATACCTTTTGACCCAGCAATATCACTTCTAGGACTGTATCCCCAAGAGATCACAAAAATGGGAGAGGGTCCCACATGTACAAAAATACTTATAGCAGCACTCTTTGTAGTTGCCAAAAACTGGAAATCAAGGGGATGCCAATCAATTGGGGAATGGCTGAGTAAATTATGGTATGTGAATGTAATGGGATACTATTGTGCTATAAGAAATGATGAACAGGAAGACTTGAGAGGCCTGGAAAGGCTTATATGAACTCATGCTGTGTAAAAGGAGGAACCAGGAGAACTTTGTACACAGCAACTAGACAATGTGAGAGGAATTTTTCTGGTAGATTTAGTACTTCATTGAAATGTAAGGACTTAAATAATTCCCAATAGTCTCTTAAGGCAAAATGCCTTCCATATCCAAGGAAAGAACTATGGCACTCAATTGCAGAACAAAGCAGACCATTTTCTTTTGTATTATGTTTTTTTTGTTTGTTTTGTTTTATGATTTCTCCCATTCATTTTAATTCTTTTACACAACATGACTAAGGTGAAAATGTATTTATGAGGAATGTATGTGTAGAATTTATATAAAACTGTTTGACAAACAGTTTTATATAAGTTCTACACATACATTCCAAATAAATACATTTTCACCTTAGTCATGTAAGGAGGTAGGGGGCAGGAGGGTGAGAGAGGGGAAAAATCTAAGATATGTAGAAGTGATTGTAGAACACTGAAAACAAACAAAATAATAATAATAAAGAAGTTATAATGTCTGGCACAGAGTAGATATTTAATAAACTCATCTTGATTTTCTGAAGTCACATATAAGTAACAAGGAAGGTATTTGAGCCCATATCTTCTGACTTCTGACTTGATGACCTTTCCCTAGAAAAATTTAAATGGCACAGGAATTCACATTGCTACATCTCTTAAACAGCTGCTCATCCAACTTCTTCTTGAATATTTCCAGGGATAAGGAGCTAATGACCTCATGCCGTTTTGATTGGTTCAAATTGTTACGTTAAGCCTATAAATACCTGCCTGTGGGTCTACTAATTGTTATCACTGCTTTTTTTTGCCTTTTGGAGTAGTAAATAAAAGATATATTTATCTTTTACCAAAAAAAATGGGAAGAGAAATGACAGTGATGTAAGAAAATCATGAAAACCAAATCAACTTCTTGCTAATGGGGACCCAACTAAGTGCTGAACAAAATAACACCTTAAAAATAGACTAACCCAAATGACAAAAGGCAACCAAAAAGCCAATGAGAAGAATACCTTAAAAAGCAGAATTGGCCAGATGGAAAATGAGGTTCAAAGCTCACTGAAGAAAATAATTCCTTAAAGATTAGAATGGAGCAAATGGAAGCTAACGACTAAATGAAAAATCAAGAAATTTTAAAACAAAACCAAAAGAATGAAAAAATAGCAGAAAATGTGAAATATCTCATTGAGAAAACAGCTGATCTGGCAAATAGATCCAAGAGAGACAATTTAAAAATTATTGGACTTCCTGAAAGCCATAATCAAAAAAAAAAGCACTTAGACATCATCTTTCAAGAAATTATCAAGGAAAACTCACCTGATAGTCTAGAAGCAGAGGGTAAAATAGATATTGAAAGAATCCATTGATTGCCTCTTGAAAGGAATTCCCAAAAGGAAAACTCCCAGGAATATTGTGGCCAAATTCCAGAGCTGCCAGCTCAAGGAGAAAATATTGCAGGCAGCCAGAAAGAAACAATTTGAATATTGTGGAAACACAATAAGGATAATACAAGATCCAGCAGCTTCTACCTTAAGGAATCAGACAACTTGGAATATGATATTTCTGAGATCAAAGTAGATGAGATTAAAACCAAGAATCCCCTATCCAGAAAAACTGAGTATAATACATCAAGGGAAAAAAATGGTCATTTAATGAAATAGAGGCCTTTCAAGCATTCTGGATGAAAAGACCAGAGCATAATAGAAAATTTGATGTTCAAATATAAGAATCAATAGAAGTATGAAAAGGTAAACATAAAAGAGAAATCATAAGAGACTTACTAAAGCTAAATTGTTTATATTCCTACATAGAAAGATAATATTTGTAATTCTTGAGTCTTTTCTCAGTATTAGGGTAATTGGAGGGATTGTATACATATAGACAGAGGATACAGGGTGAGTTTAATATGAAATGATTATTTCTAAAAAAATAAAATTAAAGTGCGAGAGGAATGTGTTAGGAGAGGAAGAAAGGGAGAAATAGACTGGGGTAAGTTATGTTTCACATAAAAGAGGAAAAAACCCTTTTTCAATGGAGGGGAAGAGGGAGGTAAGAGGGAAAGAGTAAACCTTACTGTATTTGGCTTAAGGATTGAATAACATGCATATTCAATTTGGTATGAAAATCTATCTCACACTACAGGAAAGTAGGGGAGAGGGGATGTTTGGTGTGGGTGATGATAGAAGTGAGGGCAAATGGGAGGAGGGTAATTAAAAGTAAACATGTTTTATGAGAGACTAGGTCAAAAGGGAGAATATGTTTGTTCATTCTTGAAGAGGACCATGACATCAAGATCATGACATGACTTACAGTTGACTTTGATTTGAGTGGGGAAGGGCTGTGCAAGGTCACCAACCTCACTTTCTTCTCCTGAGCCATCTGGATCCAGTGGCATGATATTCATCAGGTAGACTGGAGATGGCCCAGGATGCAATGTGAGATCCTGACCCTTTCAGGCTTAAGTCTTATCACAATCTTACTTTGAGTAGATACACCCATTCAGTGAATTCTTTAAGTTACTCAAGGGATGGTCCCTTTGATCAAAAAAAAAATCAAACTGGGAGGGGAAGATCCTCAGGGTTCCTGGGTAAAAGAGAAATAATTACTATTTAATTATTACATCCACTCTATGCTAGGTGGGTGGGGACTTGTCCAGTCTATGAGGTCCAGAGTGAATTGGGTTTAAGGCCTGATCCTTGAGCAAGAAATGTAGCCCCTTAAACACAGAGGAAAAAAGGCAACTTTTGGCCATGGAGTTTACCTTCCCCTGGGCAGAACACCAGAGGAGAGGAGATGAAGAGAAGAGAGGAGAGGAGAGGAGAGGAGAGAAGAGGAGAGGAGAGGAAACTCTTTGGATGAGGCACTGGGTCAAAAGAGAGAACAGAATAAATGGGAGGGGGCAGGAGAAGATAGAGGGAGATATAGTTAGTTTTTCACAACATGCCTATTATGGAAGTGTTTTGCTTGACTACACATGCATGACCTATATTGAATTGCTTGCCTTCTCAGTGGGGATGAGTGGGGAGGGAGGAAGGGAGAGGAATTGGAGCTCAAGTTTTAAAAACAAATGTTGAAAATTGTTTTTACATATAACTAGGAAATAAGACATACAAGTAATGGAGTATAGAAATCAATCTTGCCCTCCAAGAAAATGGAAAGGAAGGGGATAAGAGAAGAGGGAGTGTGACAGAAGGGAGGGCAGATTGAGGAAAGTATAATTGAAATGCATGTGGTGTTGGTGTGGGGGGTGGGAGAGATGAGGAAAAAATTGGGAATTTAAAATCTTGTGGGAGTGAATGTTGAAAACTAAAAATAAATAAATGAATATATCAAAAAAAAGAAAAAATGAGGAAAGTAAGTCTCAGTGAAGGTACGTGACTTGCCCGAGGTAACACAACTATCAACTGAACAAGATAGGATTTGACCCCCAAGTCTTACACACAAGCCCAGTACCCTTTTCAGCAAAATTACTCTTAGGAGTGATTATTACACTTTACCAACTGAGGAATGGAGAAGAGAATGGAGAACGAGGAACAAAATAATGTCAGAGAACACAAATTTTCCTTGGGAAATGGTTGCATGTGGACTGATTCATTTCTTTCAGACTGACGATGGAGGCCAAGATTTTCCTGCTCCAGACATGACTTGTTCAGTGGCTTAAAACTTGATCGATCAATCAAGAAGAATTCATATTGTTCTGGTGAAAACAGCAGAAGCAAAACACATAATCTCTGCCTTCTAGGAATTTGCCATTACTAGCTGCCACCTCCAATTCAGCATTCCCTCCTCTCCCCTCATCTTCTCCACAGCCTCGTACTCATCCCAAGACCAAGAGGAACTTTTGTCAGATGGGGCACCCTCTCCAGTTTGGTGATTGACTGTCTCCAACACTCTTCCAAGAAGTCCCAGTCATGCTTCACTTCACTCCTGCCTCTCTGGCCAAATCTTTTACAGCTCCCTTCCTCCCCAATGTGTCCTTTCCTCACCTTCGTTAGTTCCAGAATGACAAACCTTATGAAATTGACTCTGCCATTGTTCCTGGATGGCTTGTGTCAAAACTCTGCCATAGGCTCACTATTCCTATAACTTTCTGACCCAAGTCCCTAGTCACCACTCCCCTATTTTTGTTATCTCCTCCATTAAAATGGAAATTCCCTGTAAGGTATTGATGGTCTTTGCTTTTGGTTTTGCAGGTTCAGCTCTTAGGACAATGTTTGACACATTGTAAGTGTGTAATGAATGTCTTTTCATTCATTCATTCATCCATTTATAAATGCAGCCTCTTAAAATTAGTACACCACCAAAGAAAGAAGTATGGTAGAGTGAAAAGAGAGCTTGATTTGAAATTAAAGGAGCTGGGCATGAGTCTAGGCTTGACATTTAGTCTTGCTACCCACCTGGGTGCCCTTGGGAGGATCATACCATCTTTCTGTCTCTGGCTATATAATGAAACTTTCAGTTGAATGACCTCCTTCTGACCTATATCCCCAGTCCTATGTCAGCACTGATGATTTTTGATCAGGTCTATTCCTCACTTACCAGAGCACATTGAGTTCCAGTGGGGAGAGGATGAGGAGGATGGTCAGAGTGCAGTTTGCTTAGTCTAGAAATGGCTAGGAAGCTGCCTATGTATCTTAGATATCAGACTTCTGTCATAGCTACAGCTATAGGATTCAGGGATTGGTTTCCTTTTCCCCCATTAGTCACTTCCCTTCTTAACTTTGTTACATCAATTTTGTTCATGAAGTAAAGCTTTTCAATTCATGTAATTGAAGTTATCTCTGCTTTTTCTTTTATACTCACTTCTCTCAGCTATTTAGCTACAAATTCAGACCCTAAACCATATCTGTAAAATGTCCCTAATCTCGTTTGCTTTTCCTCTTTCTAGACTTATTTAATGAACACACACCCCCTGCAGAAAGTAGAAGGAAGCAAGTATGATGAAATATTGGCATTTGAGGGCAGAGCTAGGTATGAGCAGCAATGGGTCCAGAATGACATATAGAAGCAAGTCTCAAAGGTCAATAGCAGGATGGTGAGTCAAAGCACACCCACAAGCCCAGAGTGTGAGCAGACAGCAGGTCAGATGCCAGGTGAACCAGACAATACCCAGAAAGACATTTGTACCAGATGACTGGCAGAAATAGTAACAGGGAAGGCTAGAGTCCAGGCACAGAGAGTCAAGATGTGGGAGACCTACAGAATCTGAAGAGGCAAGTAAACAGATAATAAAATCCAGGAATGTGAAGGACCTACCTTGAAACATTCAAAGAAGAAACTTAAGTACTTGATATGGTGACGGTAAATGGTGAAATGTGGCCTTATTAGGGTCTGTATGTGAAAGTCTTTAGTGAGAGAGGCAGGGAGAAGACATGGGCAGAGAGTTGGGGGTTCAAAGGCTCTGGGTTCAAATTCCATTTCTGACATTTGTTATGAATATGTTTGTGGGCAGGCTACATAAAGAAAAGACAACATTATGTGGAGCAAGACAAAGTGAATTCAGAAGCAGAAGACCCGAGTCATTATAATGCTAGACTAGACTCAGGTTCTGTTCAGGCACATATTAGCAGTGTGCTCCTGGGCAAGTCACAAGCCATTCCAGTTTGTTTTCTCTTCTATGAAATCAGGAGTTGGCCTCTGCAGCCTTAGAAAGTGACCTGGGGAGCCATGAGATTGGCAGGGCATGGGTCACAAAGGCTTGGTGTGTCAGAAGCCAGACTTGGTCCCAGGCTTTCCCAAACAGTTCTCTGTCAGCTTGTCTACATGCCTCTCCAAGAAAGTGCACAATAAAAATTAAACCTCTGTAGAGCAAAAAACCCTGGCTCTGCACTCTGAATCCCCAAATCCCAGACTCAGGGTAGGAAGAGGGATCAGAGGCTTCCAAACTATACTTAAAAAGTAACAATAACTAGCATTTCTATAGTGCTTTCAAGTTTGCATTTATTATCTACTTTGAGTCCTACAAAAATCTTGGGAGGTCAGGGCTATTATTACCCCTATTTTACAGATGAGGAAACTGAGACAGAGAGGTTAAGTGACTTGTTCAAGGTCCAATGGCTATTAACTGTCTGAGTCAGAATTTAAATTCAGGACTTCTGAGCTCCAGGTTCAGCATACTATTGGTTATACCTCCTACTTCTAGATCCAGGAAGACCTGGAGTCAGGTTCTGCTTCTAAACAATAATGATGATGTGACTCTGGGCAACTTACTTAGATTCTCCAGACCTGGATTACTCTGAGACTATAAGTGAAAGACAAGATGCCGACCTGCATTGGGAGAGGGAGTTTCCTTGGATGGGAAACCTCCAGACCAATGATATCCCAGGTCTGGCCCCAAATCCTAGCCTCCAATTGGCTGCTCTGGTTCATTCTGGCTTTTGTTTTCCACATGATTTCATCAGTCCTTCTGCTCATTCTGTTGGCTTGTTCACGTCCTTCTTGTGACTGAGAACCAAAACAAGAAAACCCCCCAAAAGTTGTTACGTGTGCTTTTTGTATGGCTTTACAGACTAACGTTGTGGAGGGGAAAGGGGTCAAAGAGAAAGACGTTTAGGAGATTCTCACAAATGAACAACAATAATTTCTTTCTTTCCTCTTTCATAAGCTAATAATGAACTTTTAAGGAAAAATCCAGGAACAAGGTGGTGCAGTGGATAGAGCACAAGGCTTGGATTCAGGAAGATCTGAGTTTAAATCTTTCTTCACTTGCTGTTTGTGTAACCCTGTGCAAGTTACTTGATCCCTATCCACCTTAATTCCTCATCTGTAAAATGGGGGCACACTGGGGAAGGAAATGGTTAACCACTCCAGTATCTCTGCCAAGAAAATTCCATGGACAGAAGTTCATGGAATTGCTTCGAGTTAGACATTACTGAATGAGTGAATGACAAAGGGAAAATCAATCAAGGAACTTTGGGCACATTTCCCTGATTCAGTCCCACTCAGTATAAGAGAGGCAGGGCTTCAGAGTGGCTAGGGCTTTTGGCCTGGAGAATAGGCAGCCTACCGAGACTTTGATCAAGTCTTGGACACATCCTAGCTGTGTGATTCTGGGAGAGTCAACTCACTTCTGTTTCCTCATATGTACAATGGGAATAATGACATCTGCAGCATCTATTCCACTGGGTTGTGATGAAGCACAAATATTCGTTACATTTTATGAACAGCAAAGGTGCCAAGCAAATCCGAGATCAGAGATCTGAAGTTGGAGGTATATGGAGAGAGCAAGACCGGAGGGATTCATGAAGGCCAACCTAATGTTCATGGAAAGTTCCAAAGGCCCATTGGCTGGAACCTTATGGTGAGCTCTGGGGAAGATATGGGTGAAAGTTACACTGGATGGGCAAGCCTGGGTCAGGTATGGAGAACATCAGAAGCACAGACTCACATAAGTAATATTCTGAAGAAATCAGGAAGTAAAGAGTTCTGGATTTGAAGGCTCCCGCAGAATCACTTCCCACTCTCTGAGCCTCAGTTTATATGTACAAAAATTGTGTATTATGTAATATCATATCACATATTAGACATAATCTATATAATACATACGATGTTAGGTGACAAGGTGGCATCGTGAATAGACAACCGGTCCTCAAATCAGGAAGACTTGAGTTCAAATCTCGCATCAGTTATTTACTAGCTGTATGCCCCTGGGCAAGTCACTTAATCCTGTTTGCCTCAGTTTCCTCATCTGTAAAATTAGCTGGAGAAGGAAATGGCAAACCACTCTACTATCTTTCTGGAGAAAACTCCAAATGGGGTCACAAAGTCAGGCACAACTGAAACAACTCAACAAATACAGCAAGCTATCAAAAAAGCCTCCTGTGTAATGAAATCAGAATGAACAATAATCCAAAAGTACTGGAAACTCACAGATATCCACAGAATGAGGCTTCTCATGAGTTAATGTCTATGGTAGGCACAACAGTGCGTGGGTCAACAGGAAGTTATGTGAACTCCCCAACTCCTAGAATACACAAGTAAGAAAATGGAGGACAGGGTAAGATTAGCACCAAGAGCACTCCGTTTAACCTGCAGAAGGAGGGAAAGAATTTCAGAGAGGAGCATTAAGATCACTTTCTTTTGGATGACTGGAAAGCATAGAGAGAAAGGTTGGGTAGAAGCTCCAGGAGACAGCTCTGAAGGGATCTGCCTCTATTTCTAGCAAGGGGATCATTCCCATTCATGAACAAGCAGTAGGTGCCACATGTGTGAATCAAGAGGATGCTACTCTTTTACTAACAGAAAATTTCTCCCTCACTTCTATAATCCACTCGGGGACTCTACTTGTGTTGACTGGTTGCAATTAAGTAAGACAGGATCACCCTTCCATCCAACTCATTCAAACAGCTGGATAATATAGCACACGGAGTGTTGGTCTGGGAATCAGGTAGATCTGAGTATGAATCCAAATGTCTATAACTATGTTACTTTGGGCAAGTCACTCAACCCTTCTCAGACTCAGCATCCTCATCTGTAAAATAGGCATAATAACTGACCCTAACTCACACAATGGTTATGAGGATGAAATGCAATTATATACATGAGGTGCTTAGAAAACAGTAATTATATTAGTAAAAATGTAATTAAAATAATACAAGGTCATGGGACCTTGTCCCATAGATTTATACTCCCTTGTCATATAGATTTAAAGCTAGAAGACTTTATAGTCTAACTTTTCCCCTATTAATTTATAGGCTTCTCCCAACCCCCTCAGGGAACCTGTGGCACAGAAATTTTTAAGTGACATGCAATCTTTACCCCATACAGTGAGAAAGGCAGGATTTGATCTCAAGTCCTCTGATCCCAGAGCTAAGGCTTTTTTCTCTGTGTCACTGTTAACCCTGAGATTGCCACGGAGGTCAGGAGTGCCACATCACAAACCTGCAAGGATGACCAAAACACTTCATAATTGTGGATTGCTCCATTGATTATTATTACCAGAAAAAGCAAAATTTTTGATTGAATTATCAGAAGAGGCAGACAAGACATTCTGTGACTAGTGACATGGGACACAACAAGGTAAAGTGGAAAGTGATGAACTTAAAGTCAGCTGATGTGAGTTCAAATTATGGTTCTGGGAAACTTGAGTATCCTACTTAGAGTTTTCTCATCTCTCCAATGGGGAGAGCTTAGCCTAAAGACACTTTAAGATTCTTCTCCTGGAGCCAATCTATTATTCTGTGATTAGGAGATCCCCAAAGTCCCCTTGAACTCCTAATCTTTGGTGATATAATGGGACCTCTATGGCGAGGCGGGGATATTTGTCTCTGTTGTTGCCAGGTTACCCTGAATTCAGGGGAGGGGAAGATTTTTCAAGTCAGATCAGTTTTCACAGGTGGCCAAAGAAAGGCTTAAACTAGGAATTCAAAATGGTGACAATTTCCCCCTCTCCTGCCTTCCTTGGTTGCAACTCTGCGCTCCATAACCCTCACATTGGGAGTATCAAGTGTGGGCGTTTGATGTACCTTTCTCTCTCACACGTGGATCCCTTGCACAGTATGTTCATTCCAGCCCTCCAACACCTCACCAAATAAAGCAATGGGAAATCGAGAGCACAGTGTGGGCTGAGGATTCTGATTAAGGTATCTGTTATTGAGATCCAGAAGCAGACCTCAGCCTCCTTCAAGAACCATGAATTGGAAGCTCAGCCACCTGATGAGGAATGGGGGGAAGGCTGTTCCTAAGAGAAATGGGAGTTATTTGCGCTATACCTGAAGCATGGCCATCCTCTGGCATCCCAAAGCATCATGACTGCATATATGACTTCAGAATGCCCTTCCCCCATCCACTTCTCCCTTGTACCTGATCTGAGCTTCTTCTATCAAATGCAAAATGCTCTGTTTGGTGTTCAAAGCCCTTCAAACCAGCTCCCTCCCTCCCTTTTCAGTTTTTAACACCTTACTCCCTTCCACATACTCCCCACCCCAGCGACACTAGCTTTCTGGTATTGCACAAACAAAACCATCTATCTCTCTGGCTCTGGGCATTGCCTCTGCTTGGCCCACCTGCCTGAAATGCTCTCCCTCCCCTGCTCAGACTATTGATCTCCCTGCCTTCCTTTTAGTCCCAAACAAAACCCTATCTTCTATTGGAAGCTGTCCCCAACTCGTCTTAATTTCGGTGCCTTCCTTCTGAGATGACCTCCAATTTACCTTGTTTATATCTAATCTGTCCACAGGGTTGCAGGGTCTATCCTTCTCCTTTTTCAGTGCTCAACATATTGTCTGGCATATAGTAGTTGCTTAATATATGTGGATTAATTTCTCTAAAGCATTTATTAAGTAACTAGAAGGAAATGACAAATCACTCCAATAATTTTGCCAAGAAAACCCCAAATGGGATCACAAAGAGTCAGACATTACTGAAATGAGTAAGCAACAACAATTTTTCTAAGGTGCCAAGTTGAGCCATAACCAGGGTAGGGCAAATGGATTTGTAACCAGGAGAAAAATTTGTCGGCCTCACTTACAGTTCTTCAATAGTATGGAAACAACTCAGTTTAATGCCTAGTCAGCAAAAAAAAATTGAGGTTCCCTTAGACTGTGTTTGTGATTTCCTGAGAGTAAAGATCTCCCCCTGAGCCTAACTCCATCTGTTAAGAGCCTTTGCACTCTACCTTGATAGGTTCACATCTGGAATACTGGATTCGGTTTTAGGCACCATTTTTTAAAGTACATAATGAATGCCAGACTTTGGCCACCATGGTGATTCTAGGATAAGAAAATGTGAGTGAATACACAAACATTCTGAAGCTCTTACTATGTGCCAAACACTGTTCTAAGCACTGAGAACATTCAAGATGGCAATTCCTCAAGAAGGCAATAACCTCAAGAAATTTATTTTCTAACATGAGAGACAAGACACATACAGGGTTGGTGGTCAAGGGAAAATAATGTGGTGGGGATGAAGAACATGAAGGATAGTGATGAAATAACCAGAAAGTAAAATTCAGGGTGACTAGAACTCAAGTCTATTCAGTTCATGATGGGCACAGTCACAAGCTATTTGTATGGCAGGTGAATTTTAGTGTAAGTAAGGTAGATTTTAGTGTGAGTAAAATAAATTTTTGTTATTATTTCTCAGAGTTCAATTTCCTAGGATCCATATCCTTAACAATCTCCAGTTCCCAAATACTAGACATGAGTTCCTATAGTTAGGTTCAAAACATCTCCACCACACTTAGCCAGAGTTATATAATGATAAATAATACAAACATCCTCTGTGGCTGAGCAGTGAGATACAGGGATGTAAATTTGTGATGTTATTACTGGCAATGTGCCTTCTTTGTCTGTTGGCTTATAAAACAGGTGATCACTAGATAGTGAATGGGAAATCCTTAGGATTGAGTGCACAAATGCTGTGCGTGCCTCAACTGACCCCCATTGAAGCTTGAGGGGATTTAGAGGAAGCACAAGTTGTGCCTGTCTTGATCGACCTCTTCGAGATATAGAGGTATTTGCCCCCCTTCTCACTGGCCCCTGTGAGAAGGGTGATTAGGGAATGCTGTAGGAGTTTGTGCTCTCATTATCAGCCACTCTCTTCTGAGAAAACTAGACTAGAATAAAGCAAGATTATGAACCCTTTCTTAGTGTCTTTCTCATCTGACCAAATCAAGAGTGAATCTGTGCTAGCAGCCCTCTTGTGTGCTGTGTTTGTCTATCTTACACCATCCCAGCAGGCCCCAGGATAGAAGTTTGCAATGTAAAAGAATATACTATACAAGGATTCTTTAAAATAAGTGGATACATTTGACCAATAGGGGAGAAGAGTTGCAGGGGATATGACAGCTGTGCTCAAATACAGAAGAAAAAAAGGACTTGTTCTACTTGTCTCCAGAGGCCAAGACCAGAAGCAATGGCGGAAATTCACAAAAATGAAGAGTTAGGTGCCATGTAAGTAACAGATTACCAAAGGAAGGACCAATGTTGAACACTTCAAAAGAGAATTAAAGATCATAACACTAATCTCCTATTTCCTTCCCTATTTGAGATCTACCTGCCCCAGGAGAGTCATGACCCTGAGTTCCTCCATGGAGTTCTGTTTTGTAATTCTCTAACGCACGGTACAAGGGCTGTTGTGTTAATCATCTGTGTCAGTGTCTTACGCTCCCCCCTCTAGACTGGAAGGTACTTGAAGGAAGGGACCAGGGCTTGTCTCAATGTTGTCTCTTATAGTGTTCTCTGTACAGAAAGAACTTACAAAATGTTGGTGTATTTCTGTTACTTATTATTTTTAGATTTGGATGCTAGAGCTATAATTTAATAAAAATATATTAAGTGCCTACTCTGCGTTAGGTGCTGTGTCAAGTGCTAAAAATAAAAAGAAATGCAAAAGTGAGCCTTACCCTCAAGAATGTATAAATGAACAAAATAAAAGCAATTTTAAGTTATTTTTTATGTGCAATGGGAGAATAGGCCAGCCCCTGCTCTGAAGGAGTGTCCTTCTACTGGAGGAGATGGAATGTAAGTAAATACATACAAGAAGAGGGTCATACAGAGAGAAGAGATGGTCCAACAGGAAGAGTGAGGAGGCCCATGTAATGGATCATAGAAGAAACAGGGAAAGATTCGAAAGAAGAAGACCAGAAAAGCAGGAGAGGATCAAGTTTTGAAGAGTTTTCACTGCCAAACAGGATTTGATATTGGATAATGAAGGTAATAGGGAGCTACTGGAGTTTATTGAGTAGTGAGACCCAAAGTTAACAAGTTCACCTCTTCTTTCAATACTCTTTCTACCATTTGGAATGGCCAGATCCTTAATTTTCCCATGATTACTCCACTCTCTGGCTAATTTTTTCTCCATTAAAATATAAGCTCATTTCACATAAGAATTTTTCTCTCCTTTGTACTTGTATTCCCTGAAACTCACACAGTGCCTGGCATACAGTGGGAATTTAAAAATACTTTCATTGATAACCATCCCTTTTCTTACTCTCCCATGTTTCATGACCTGAAGTAGCTTCATCATAGATCTGGAGAACTAAAAGAGACATCAGAAGTCATGCCACTCAACCTGTTCATTTTGTAGATGAGGAAACTGAGGCCCAAAATCATACAAATATCATCTGAGGAGGTTAAAAACATTTGCTACTGTGGTTCATGTGTTCAGTCATATCCAACTCTTTGTGACTCCAAGGAGCACACCAGCTCCTCCCATCCTCCACCATCTCTTAAAGTCTGTCCAAGTTCATATTTGTTGTTTCCATGACACTATTTCTCCATCTCATCCTCTGCCATCCTCTTTCTCTTTTGCTGTCAGTCTTTCCCAAACATGAGGGACTTTTCCAATGAGTCCTGTCTTCTCATTAGATGACCAAAGTGTTTTTGCTTCTGCTTCAGTATTTGATCTTCCAGTGAATAACCTGAATTAATTTCTTAAATATTCACTTATTTGATCTCCTTACTGACAAGGGAATCTCAAAAGTCTTCTCCAGCATCACAATATGATAATGTCAGTTCTCCAGCTCTCACCTTTCCTTATAGTCCAACTCTCATAACCATACATTGCGACTGGAAAAACCATAACTTTGACTACATGGAACTTTGTCAGCAATGCAATGTCTCTGCTTTTTTGTATTCTGTCTAGACATGCCATAGCTTTCCTTCCAAGAAGCAAGCATGTTTTAATTTCATGGATGATGTCACCATTTGCAGTGACCTTTGAGCCCAAGAAAATGGAATCTGACAATGCTTCCTTTTCTTCTCCCTCATTTTACCAGAAAGTGATGGGACCAGTTGTCATGATATCAGTCTTTTCTTGTTGTTGTTGATGCTAAGCTTAAAGCATCTTTTACACTCTCCTCTTTAACCCTCATTAATAGGCTTCTTAATTCTTCTTCACTTTCTGCCATCAGATTTGTATTGTCTGCACATCTGAGATTGTTGATATTTCTCCTGGAAATTTTAATTTAGTGTTTTGATTCCTCTAGATTGGTATTTAGTATGATGTATTCTACATATAAGTTAAATAAATAAGGTGACAATATACAGCCTTCTCATACTCTTTCAATTTCAAACCATTCAGTTGTTCCATGTTTGGTTTTGTTGCTTCTTAAGCCACCTACAGGTTTATCAGGAGACAAATAAGATGACCTGGTATTCTCATTTCTTTGAGGACTTGATGCATTTTGTTTTGATCCACACAGTCAAAGGTTTTAGTGTACTCAATGAAGCAGAAGTATACATTTTTTACTAGAGCTTCCTTGATTTCTTCATCATCCAGTTAATATTACAATTTGTTCTTTAGTTCCTCTGCCTGTTCAAAAATAAGCCTGCTCTTCTGCTAATTCTCTGTCCACATTTTGCTGAAACCTAGCTTACAAAATCTTAAGCATAGCCTTGCCAGCATGTGAAATGAGTGCACTCATCAGTAATTTGAATATCCCTTGGCATTGCCCTTCTTTAGGATCATGACATAAACTGATCTTTTCCAATCCAGTGTCACTGTTTGCCTTCCAAATTCCCCTGCATATTGAGTGCAGCACTTCAACAGTGTCAACCATCAGGATTTTAGATATCTCAGTCAGAATTCTTTACTTCAACTAGCCTTACTGTTGGCAGTGCTTCCTAAGGCCCATGTGACTTCTTGTCCAGAATGAACTGTTCTAGATCAGCAACCACACCACTGTTACCAGTGACGTTAACATCTGTTTTGTATATTGTGTATCCTTGTCCTCTCTTATTAATATCTTTTGTTTCTGTTAAATTCCTGACATTTTCATTCTTTTTCATGAACATTTTTACTTGAAACTTCCCCTCATAGCTCTAATTTTCTTGAAGAACTCTCTTCTCTTTCCCATTCTATTTCTTTGCACTGCTCATTTAAGAAAGGCTTCTTATCCTTTCTATTCTGTGGAATTCTACCTTCATTTGTGCAGATCTTCCCTTTCTCCTTTCATTTTTGCTTTCCTTCTTCCCTCATCTATCTGGAAAGCCTTTTCTGACAGTCATTTTGCTTTTTGCTCTTCTTTCTTTAACTTATGAAAGTTAATGACAAAAGAGGATGACTAGAAAGGGGAAAGGCTGGAAGCCATTTCATATGACCATGTGCTAAAGCAGGCCTCCAAGATCTGCAGCCTGCGAGCCACTTGCAGCACCCCCAAAGGATTTTGGGTGCCATGCAAAAAATGTGTGGGTGGCCCGAAGTCTTTTGACATGCCCCAAGAGTGCTTCAGGTTGTGCAGACCTATTCTAAAGAATCCCTTTAAGTAGAGATATTAAATACAGAAAAGAGAAACCTTGGGGAGCATATAGATACTACATTAATGAAATTAAAAATTTAGTATCCAAAAGTATAATTAAACCTATTCTCCTTGACCTCAAAGAAGTGAACCAAGAATATTGATTGAAAGGTTGCAGTAAGGCCATGTTAAAAAAAAAAAAAAGACTGGAAGAACTGGCCTTAGAAGGATAGTGAGCTTCTCAGTATTAGGGGTCTTAGAGTGAAGTCTGGCTATCCACACTGAAGGAGGTTTAGCTGTGATTCCTGCTTTAAGGAGGGGTTGCAATGTTGATCACTGCATCCCCTTCCAGCTCTACAAATCTGTTATTTTAAAATTCTAAGGTTTTCAGCTGGGGGAAAGCTTCTTGGAAGGGGTCAGGTTTGAGCTATGTTTGAAGCATGGTTTAGAATTCCAAAAGACTGGTTTGAAGATTGGGTTGGTAGAGGGAATGTTGTTATGACCCTGTGCCATGCACTCTAACCACAGGTGTGTTACAGAGTTCTGTCTTGGGTCCTCTTCTGTCCTTCTTCATTGTTGTTCATTTGTGTTTGATCCATCATGATCCCACGTGGGGTTTTCTTGGCAAAGAAGCTGGAGTAGTTTGCCATTTCCTTTTCCAGTTCATTTTACAGACAAGGAAACTGACGCAAACAGAGTTAAGTGATTTCCACAGGGTCACGCAGAGAGAAAATATCTGGGGCTGCATTTGAACCCAGATCCTCTTGACGCTAGAGCTGGCACTCTATCCACTGTGCTACTTAGCTGCCCTGCGTATATTACTTCACTTAGTGATCTCATCAGCTTAAATTTAACTTGTCCAAAATGGAACTCATTATATTTCCCCATAATCCCTCCTCCCTACACGTACCTCCCCTGTTCCTGTAGAGGGCACCACCATTTTGTCCCACTACTTCAGGCTCACAACCAACGTGTTTTCCTAGACTTTTTAATATCTCTCTCACACACACATATCTAGTTGGTTGCAAAAGTCTAGAAATTTTGCCCCTGTAGCATCTCTCCTGTATGTCCCCTTCTCTCCTCTGACACTGTCCCCACTCTAGGGCAGCCTTCCCATCACCTTACACATGGATTATAGCAGTAGTTGCTGAGACATTTACCTGCCTCAGTCTCCACTCACTCCAATTCATCCTCCAGTCATAAAAGTGATTTTCCTAAAGCACAGCTCTGACCATGTCAGCCCCTACTCAACACACTCCAGTGGCTCCCTATGGCCTAGACAAGCAAAGAAATAATGTTGGCAGTCAAAGCCCTAGCCCCTCTCAATTGCTCCTTTTCAGTTTTTTTACACCTACCTCATCAACACATACTCTTTGATCCAGTGAAAATGACAGGCTGGTTGTTCCATGAACAAGCCCCTCCATCTCTCTGGCTATCCTCCATGCCTGAAATGCTCTCCACTCCTGAATTCTGCCCACTGGCTTCCCTGGCTTCCCAGGGAAATGTTTAAGTTCCAGGAAAAATCCCACCTACTACAGAAAGTCTTTGCCAACCCATCTTAATTCCTGTGCCTTCCCTCTGTGAATTATTTCCTATTTATCCTGTATATAACATATATAGATATATAAACATATATCTATATAGGTTACATAGTTGCATGTCATCTCTCCCATTAGAGTGTGAGCTTCTTGAGAGCAAGATCTGTCTTTTGCTTCTCTCTGTATCCCTAGTACTTAGCATAGTCCCTGGCACATAGTAAGCACTTAATACACGTTGATGGATAGATTGGTATAATGTGTACCCCTGTCCAGCTTGCAATCCACTCTGACCTCTAGCATTTTCAGCAGCACTACCATATAGCCATGGAAAGATGCTATTTCCTGCTTTCTGCTAATTACTGGGCCTTCTGAGGCTGGTGCAAAAACAGGAAAATCAGTGTTTCTTTCTGCACAGTGAGTTGTGGGAGTCTATTTTCTCATAAGATGTATTTCCTTTTGATTACAAATCTAGTGTTCTGTTTGTTTATGATACATATTCTTCAACATAGACTGTTACAGAGAGGTTAGGTTGATGTTCTGTTTTCTATTCTCAGTACAGATTTCCTTGGTGCTAATAAAGTGTTTTTAAAATAGCAAAGCTCTGAGCATAATCCTCCTGGGAACCTTGGGCCTACTATTATTGCGATCTGCAGTTTATATCTGGAAAGGTAGAAAAATTGATACAGGCTGAAACAGGCACTTAGTGAAGGCCTTGGATTCCAAGACAGAAACAAAGAACCGTTTCCATGACGCAAATCAATCTGCTTTTTTTATAATCTATTTTGTAGCTGGCTTTATTCATTATCATCTTGGGATTTAAAAGGGTATTGATCAAATGTCCCCCAGTGCTCAGAAGTCCATTAGAAGTACCCTGGCACAAGGGATGGAACACTAGACAAGTCCATTTAAGAAATAGATTCTCTTTTCCTATAAAAAAGGTTGGTTTTTTTTGTTTTAAAATCACCTTCATTTCATAATATATCCTTCCCTCCGTCAGTAAGCCATCCTTTACAACAAAAATTTCAAAAGGACAGGAAAGTCCATCAAGATGACCAGCACCTAACCCAAGTCCAACATCATATGCCCTTTCCCCTCCCATATCCTACCATCTCTGCCAAGTAGGGAGGGAAATACAATTTTATATTTCTTCTTGGAGTATTAAGTTGTAGATTCAAAACTAACCTGTAGCACTAGGTGTGCAACTACTCAGTCACTTCACCTTGCTCTGCCTCTGTTTTCTCATCTATAAAATGGGGATGATGTAATACCTGTCCCACAGGGTGGTATCAAGGTACAAATAAGCTAAAGTATGTGAAGTGTTTTGCAAACTCTAAGGATTATGTAAATGCCAGCTATTTATAAATATGCGTTATTTATATTTTATTTTTTACGTCATAATCATTAGCAGATGCCCACATTCTCTTCAAGGACTGAGCCTTCTCTGTAAGGAAAAAAAAAAGTCCACCAAAAATGGTCAGCACCAAGAGTGAATCTGACAGTGTATATAACATTCTGCCCCTGTAGCTGACTGCCTCTCTTCTAAGGGACTAATGAAAAGGCATTAGTTCTTCCAGAGAGAGGATTCCATTTGTGATGCAAGGAATCTGGCCTCTATTCACTGGACAAAAAGATGCCTCCCTCAGTCTAGTCCAGATGACTTGTGAGGAATCAGAGCATTCAAGTAGGAGGTCCCTAAGCAGTCATCTCTCCAGTACATCCCCCTCTAACCCTCACCTCCATTCCCCACCCCAACCCCATGTTTGATCTATAAGGGAACATATTCACAACTCTGAAGCCAAGGAGTTAGAGGATCTTGGGATCATATATATGGAGTAGAAAGGGGTCTTTGAGATTCTACAGTCCAAGGGCTCATAACTTTTGCTGAGTTCTGGATCCTTTGGCAATTGGTGAAGCAGATAAATGGACTCCTTCACAGAATCAGCATTTTTAAATGCATAAAACAAAATCTATAGGGTATAAAGAAAAATAACTCTATTGAGATAAATTTATCAAAATAATATTTTTAAAACAAACGCAGATCCCAGATTAAGAACCCTGCTACTAGTTCAACCTCTCATTTTACAGATGAAGAAACTGCGATCCAGAAACATTAAGCAATTTACCCAGGATGACTCAGATCATTTGACCTCCAAAGGTGCCCCCTCCCAACAACAACAACAACAAAAACAACTTTAAAAAGCTCAAAGTGCACATTTGAGCTGAAAGTGAGCATATTCCTTCATAAGAAAGGTAATAGTCATTGGAAATATTCAAGGCCATTTTAGTAGCTGCTGAATTTACGGTTTCAGAGATATTATTCTTCTTTTGGATTGTGATACCAGTTGGCATATAAAGGAGATGGGATTTAATAAGAATAATGACACACGTTTATGTAGCACATATGATGTGCCGGGCACTGGGCTAAATTTTTTGCAAACATTATCTCCTTTGATTCTTACAACAACCTGTGAGGTATCCCCATTTTACAGGTGAGGAAACAGAGTATGAGGGAGGTGAAAGGCCAGATTTGAAGTCAGGTCCTCTGACCTCCAAATCCCATACTTTTTCCACGACAATATGGCACCTTCAAAATCATTGCATCATATATTTAAATTAGATATCTCTGTTAAAAGTCAGGCCTCTCATATGCGTAAGAAAATAATGTCAAAAATATGATAACTGGTATTCACATAGCACTTTTAAGGTTTGCAAAGCACTTTAAAATATAACCTCATTTATCTTCACAACAACCTGTGAGGAAAGTGCAGTTATTATGCCAAGGTTATAGATAAGGAAACTGAAGGCTGAGAGAGGTTAACTGATTTGTCCAGGGTATGGACACACACACACACACGCACACACACACACACACACACACACACATATGCATGGTGTGCAAAATGTTTTAGTGCAGTTTTAAGCTATTAATACTTTTCAGTTATTAAAGTTTAAAACTTCACTAAGACTTTGGGCATACCCTGTATATACATGATTGTGTGTGTGTGTATACACACACAGATGCACATATATGTATATATATACACACACATATGTGTGTATATATATATATATATATATACATATATCCTTATTTTAAAATTGAATTTTCGTATATCGTGTAGTTTCAGGGGCTTGTTACAACTGAAACTCACAAATGCCAAAAATGTTCCTGTTGGGCAGAGACTCACTAATTTATTTCCCAATATTTGACTTCTCTTGGCTTTATTTTGTTTTATAGGGAACAGAGACTTAATCTTCTCCAATTTCAGCAATCCTTACATCTATAACAATTTAACTTTGATTTTTTTCCCCTTTTTTCAAGATATCATACGTACATTTTCTTCCAGGTACTGATTTGCCCCTGCAGATTTGAGAATAGAAATTTTTTAGCTATACACCTGGTATATTTTTAAAGTTCAAATCAGGAATCCTTTCTTTTCTTTTAAATTTTATTGATATTTTCTGTTTTTCTTTTACATCACCATAATTATCCCAAGTAGCCTTCCCTCTCCCTTTTCCAGAGACACATATGATGAATATTATTTTAGAGAGGTGAAAAAGTCAGCCAAATTGATGAATATATTGAGAAAGTCTGAAAACACAAGCTCTGTGTAACCTCAGTGGATCTCTCACCTTTTTTATTTTTGTCATTCAAGTCCTGTTTGATCTTTATAATTTTCTTAAATTTACTCTTGACTAGTTCTTTTTGCATAGTTCTTTGTTTTAGTCACTGTGGTTTCCTGACTCTGCTGACTTTTCAGTCTGTATCAGTTCATAAAGATCTTTTCATGCTTCTCTGAATTCACCAGACACATAATTTCTTAGAGCATAGTAACATTCCATTACATCCATGTGCTACAATTTGTTTAGTTATTCCCTAACAGAAGTCTCTATTTCCATTCGTTATTTACTTATGAAAAAGGATGCCATCTTTTATTAACTGATCCTTCTCAAGTACAGGTCCCACCATGTCACCTCCTTGCTTAATAAAAAATGACATGAAGAAGAAGAAGGAAGAAGAAGAAGAAGAAGAAGAAGAAGAAGAAGAAGAAGAAGAAGTGTTTATATATAACACTTTGAATTTGCAAAGTGTTTTTCATTCATGAATCTTATCTAAGCCACATTACAGCCCTAGATATAGGTTCTATTTCCATTTTTCAGATAAGAAATTGAGGTTGTGACTTGCCCTAAAGTCACATAACCAAGAAGTATATGAGGAATGATTTGAACTTAGATCTTCCTAACTCCAATTCTGGTCATCTATACATTGCACCATTAAGCTGCTTATTTAAAACCAAACAAAAAACACCATCAGTATTTCCCTATAGTCACTAGAATGAAATACAAATTCTTTAAACTGGAATATACTGCCCTTTACAATACGGCTCCAACTTTCCTTTCCAGCCTTATTTCATATAAGTTGTATGGCCAATTCTGTATTCTAGTCCATTTGTATTGCTAGGAGATACTCAAATGTGACACGCTGTCTCACACATTCACACATGTACACAGGTCATCTCCCTTACCAGGAATGCATTCTCTCGCTGTCAGAATCATATCCTGCCTTTAAGGCTAAGATCAGAAGTAATGTTGCCTCTGAAGCCTTCCCTGATCACCTCATCATTAGGGTTCTCTCTCTTCTCAAATCCACTTAGGATACTTTGGCTCTTTGCTCAGAATTTAGCACACCTGACATTGTGATTTACTCACTTGTATTCACATCTTCCCTACTCTAAGAAAAACACAAGCAGGCTAAGGAGAAGGGTCTTTTGTATGTGCAGTGCCCAGGCCCCAGTTTGAGCAGCTTCATAAGTATTTGATTGATTGAATTGAGGTCATGTAATAGGAGGATCAGGTGAAGGACCTGGCACATTTATTATGAAGAAGAGAAGACTCATGGGGAAAACAATTGTTATGCTTAAGCATTTAAAAGATTGTCACATAGAGAAAGGAATAACCTTGTTCTAGGTGGCCTTACAAAGCAGAACCATGAGGATGTTGACAACTGACCCATTTGGCCTCATTCCTAATGATGAGAGCTATGTAATATATGAATGGGATGAAATCTGATGGGGCTGTAAGGAATGAGACAGAGGACGAGTTTCAAGGGAACCTGAGAAGACTTTTAAGAAATACTGAAGGTGGCAGAGTAGAAGGAAGGACCTGTAGAAACTGTCCCCCCTATAGCCCATAAAATATGTGTAAAAAATGACTAAACAAATTCTAGAACAGCAGAAGCCACAAAATGACAGAGTGAAAGATTTCCAGCCCAAGACAGCCTGGAAGGCTGACAGAAAACATCTATTGATCCAGGTCAAAAGAGAGAATAGAATAAATAGGGGACAGGACAGGGTAGAGGGAAATATAATTAGTCTTTCACAACATAATTATTTTGGAAGTCTTTTGCAAAACTACGCATATATAGCTTATATTGGATTTCTTGCCTTCCCAGTGGTGATGGGTGGGGAGGGAGGAAAGGAGAGAAGTTGGAACTCAAAGCATTAGAAACAAATGTTGACAATTCTTTATACACGAAACTGGGAAATAAGAAATACAGGTAATGAAGTATAGAAATCTATCTTGCCTTACAAGAAAAGAGAGAAGATGGGAATAAGGGAAGGGAGGGTTGTGATAGAAGGGAGGGCAGATTTGGGAAAGGGGTAACCAGAATGCATGAAGTTTTGGGGTGGGAGGGAAGATATGGGGAGAAAATTTGGAACTCAAAATCTTGTGTAAATGAATGCTGATAACTAAAAATAAATAAATTTTTAAAAAAGAGAGAAAAGAGCTGCTGAAAAAAAAGAGCAAAGTCACAAGAATAATGTATACAATAACAACATAAGGACCAAAAACTAACTTTGAAAGACTTGAGAACTCTAATCCTAGCAAGACCAGTCATGATAAATTAAACCCATGATGAATCATACCTCTCAGCTCCTTACAGAGAGATGACAGACTCAAGATAATAAATGAGACACATTTTGGGGGGCCTGGTCAATGTGATATGTGTTTTCCTTGACTATAAATATTTGTTACAAGGTTTCTGCCTACTTGTCAAGTAATTTGTGGTGAAAATTTGTTTGTGAATGGCTAACCTAGATGGCTAATTATGTACCATCCTACTCTCAGATTCTGGGATTGTGTGAATCTAAAATCTTTCCTTTTGTTATTTTTCCTTAGTATTATTTAAATTTGACTTCAGATTTCATGAAGCCATGCTATTTTTCCCCTCACACAACAGGGTGTTCCAGTGGTTTGTGAATTGTGGTCCTGAAAGAATATAGTCCTAAATTTTTCATCAAGTGACATCTATATTTCATATTTTATTCCATATTCTATATTCTATCATGGATAGAGTCAGGAGACCCTAATATTAAAATATTGCACTTGATTTTTCTTTGTTTTTTGACCATGGGACAATCACTTAACCTCTCTGATACTTGATAACAACTGTGGCATTTACTCTATGATTAGTCACCTGGTCATCAGGGGATGGAATCTCTGAAACTAGCAGTACATGAAATTGTGACCTTCTGTTGTACATGACTCTCAACTGCCTCTCCAGGAATGGTTGTGGAATGGTAGTAACAGAGCTAAAGGGGGCTAAAAATCACTTTTTAGATCACCCACATACACAGTAATTGGTACTCTGAGATCCATAACCATACCACTGGATATTCTCTATTATTATCACTCTTGATATTCTCACTACAATGGAAAAACAAAACAGAAAAGAGAAAGAAATAGAAGCCAAATAGATTGATATAAAACAGGTTCATCTTGGACTAATCAATTGAAAAGTTGTAGGAATCAAGTTTTATCCTGTTCCAAAAGGCAACAAGAAACATTTCATTGGACTTTGGATCATCTTCTATTGAGGTGACAACATTTTTTTGGGTGGGGAGAAATTAAAATAATTGACTTACTGCCTAGCAGGAACTATTACATTTTTATCTATGTGTCCCCAGCACTTGGTATATAGTTGACATTTAGAAACACTTGTTGATGGATCTATCAACACTTGTTGATTGGCATTTATTGCAGAAGAAATTGAGAATATTATCAAATTGGCTAATATGTCAAAAAAAGGAAAATGATCCATGTTGGAAGGATGTGGGGAAACTGGGGCACTTATGTACACTTAGTGGAGTTCTGAACTGATCAAATCATCCTGGAGAGCAATGAGAGACCATGCCCAAGGGGATATAAAAGTGTGCTTACCTTTGATCCAGTAATGTCATTGCTAGGTCTACATCCCAAAGAGATAAAAGACAAGGAAGAGGCCTATTGACTGAAGAGGGGTTATCTCACTCTAAGTGAGAGCCTGAGAAGGCCTTAGCCTAAAAGGGCCAGTGTCTTCCATTATATCCTGGGTCATATATATAAGGAGAGTGAAAAATATGGTAGAAAATATGCATTAGAAATAAAGAAGGAGAATAAGGAAGCATAGATCTACAAGCTACATAGAAACCTCATAGCTATGCAGTATGTCATCAATACAGCTTTTGAGAAAGGAGCAAAAAGACACTGGGCTTGACCAGAGTTTGGGAATGGAGTACTAGGCTTGGAAACAGACAGACCTGAATCTAAATTTTGCCTCAGTTGCTCCTTTCCTGTGAGCTTGAGCAGAGTGTGCAAACTTAGAGAACCACAGATCCCCAGAAATGAAGAGCGACAAAGGAACTAAGCAGCCAATTAATCTGGTCCATGTAAGAAAGAAATGCCTCCTTTAATATATGATAAGTGTGGCAATGTCAACTGGAAGACCTCCAAAGAGAAGCCATCCCTCTAGGTCTCCAGGCAGGCGAGTCCATCTTCAGATGACTCTTATTGTTAGGAGGTTTTCCCCGACCTTGAGCCTGAACTGACATCTTTACAAATCTAACCCATTACTCCAAGTTCTGCTTCTGGGACCAAATAGAATATGTATAATCCTCCTTCCCATAACAGTCCTTCAAAATAATTGAAGAGACCTTTGTTCTGTCGGCAGTCTTTTTTCTGAGCTAAATATGCTTAGTTCCTTTAAGCAATCTACTCTGATTCTATTTTCTCATTTGTAAAAATGGGATAATAATGGAATCTAATTCCCAGGGCTGTTATGTGGACTAAGCAAGATGATATATGTAAACCACTTTGCAAATTTTGACACACTATGTGATTCCCAGTTGTTACTGTCCTTTTTATCATTAACCTCTGCTAAATCAATATTTGGACAATTTTATAGAAGAGTCTTTTAAACCCTTAGATCATTTTATTTTTAGTGGAAATACATATAGGGAAAAACCCACAAGCACAGGAGTAGGGTTGAAGGAAATGGGGAGCAGGTGTTTCCCAACTGAGCCCTGAAGTCATTCAAATATTCATGCAAATATAATGAAGACACATTTAACATTGCATAGGCAGACTCCTTCTGCTTGATCCCTCACTCTGGAGAGGGGATGCCCTCTCTCTTTTTGGGCTCAGGCTGTGGATTTCCATAAAGGAGATAAATGGAAACTCAAACAGCCAATTCTCCCACTTTATTAGACCAGGTGTGTTAAGCCTGCCTCATTTTATTGAGTCCCTAAGGTTGCTAAAACAACATTTGCAGAGGATCCTGTCACATACCTGAATGAAGTTCCAACTAGAGAGTGACTCAGGATCTTGAATTTAGAACTGGGGAGGACCCTATAAACCATCCCATTCCAACCTCTCATCTTACAGATGAGAAAATGTAGGCTTAGAGAAATGCTAAATAACTTTCCTGGGGTCACCCCACCAGAAAGTATCAGAGATGCCTCCCAGATTCCATGCCCAGAACCCAATCCTCTCCACTATGCTGATTCTCCCTTTCCGTGGTCACCAGTTCCTGGGAAATGAAGAAGGCATGGCAACTCCAAGCCCCGCCCTGGGGAATCATAGAGCTAGAGAGAACTTTGAAGGTCATCTTATCTAACACTCCCCCTTACCTTCATTTTAGAAATGAAGAAATTGGGGCACAGGAAGAGTAAGTGATTCATCAAACATCCCGAGTTCTTTGGTCTCTAGGACTGTACCTCACTGTCTCCCATTTCTCTGGAGCCCTTCCCCCTCTTTAGCTCAATATTCATAGCAACTAATTTTCTTTCTTCTTTTTTAAGCCTCACAACATGAGGTCTGAGGTAAACTCTGAAAACTCACCTTTGAGATCTGAGGAGAAAGAATTGTAGACCGACAAGGTATTAACAATGAAGGAGCTTTAAATAGCTCATTATTTCTCTGATTGAGCCAGAGGACATGTTGAATGGGGTTGGCGAGAGCACACACAAGTGGGCTGCACTCAATTAGTGAGACCCTCCTTTGAGAATTGCTTTGGCCCCAAAGTATTTTTTTCGCATCCTTCTAAAACAGCTTCCATTTGTATGGTGCTGCCCAGCAGAAAAAATATTTTCACAATTATCTTATTTCATTTGGCTCATCGCTTGCACATGGAATTGCTAAAAATGTTATCTCAAGTCAAGTCACTGACTGCTGTATCTGAAATATTGTAGTGCTAACTAGAGTTCTAAAATCACTCCATGATGAGAATGTACCTGTGAATATTTGCATAAAAGTAAAATAATTTGTTTGAAATTTAAAAAAAAAAACCTCCCAATTGCACATTGGTGCCCATTTTACAGAATGTTTTCACATGATTTGGTTTCATTTGGTTATCACAATATCCCTGGGACATGGACCAAAGTGTAGAAGTTGATTTCACTTCCACTTTCCAGATGAGGAAACTGAGACTCGAAGATTCTGAAAAACAAATCGGTAACAATGACATATTTATCTAGCATCTCACGTTCCTGAAAGTGTTATCTCAAGTAAGATAATAGTTGAAAAGCACTTAGTGTGGTGCCTGGCACAGAAGAGGTGCTTATATAAATGCTTCCTTCCTTCCATTATTGTGGGGAAAGAAGTGAGGTTGCTCAGTGGGTAGAGTAAGAGAGCTGGAGCCATAAAGACCCGAGTTTTAATCCTTCCTCAAGCATTCATTAGCTATGTGATCTGGTCATCATACTTCTAAAACATGGAGAAAATAATAGGATTTACTTGAAGGTGTTATTGCAAGGATCAAATGGAATGGCATGTATAGAGTTTTGCAAACCTCTGAGTAATATATAAATACTAGCAATTATCATCAAAACACCTACTATGTCCAGTGCTCTCTTTGTGGGCAAAGAGATATTGATAAGACCAGGACATTACCTTCATGAGTCTGAAGTCCTGCTGGACTACAAACTACAAACAAACATAGTACACAATTTGCTACGCACTATTGTGAGCATCTATGGGCATATGTCCTGAATTCATGTGCTCTTAGATGATTTTGGAAGCTAAGCAGTGTCTGGTATCATTCACATTGATTGGAGTATTGTTTGGAAATACCAGGTGCAATTTTTCACAAAGGATTAATTATTTTTAAATGGCTATTTAGCTCCTTGTTGACCCAAGTATTTGGTTAATTAAGTGCATTATTTTTTAACTAAATGCTTTGATCTTAAGTAGAAATTGTGTATCAAAAACAGACTTTTCCAAGGTCACATGAGGTGCA
Organism: Notamacropus eugenii; assembly: GCF_028372415.1. Lineage (NCBI taxonomy): Eukaryota > Metazoa > Chordata > Mammalia > Diprotodontia > Macropodidae > Notamacropus > Notamacropus eugenii. Next base: position 530,090,506 of record NC_092873.1, read on the forward strand.
CTGAAGAGTCACATTTCCTGATTTCCTGTGGATTAGACACAAGATGTTGGCTCCAGCTCCCCACATAACACAAGCAGCCAAAGCCAGGGCTTCTAAGTGGTGACCCTTTTAGAAGAAGGAAGAGTTTACTTCATTGCAGCTAATAGTTGCACCTAGTCTAAAAAGTTCATAGTAAGGCAGATATTTTTGGAAATTGAAAAAAACTTTCAAAAACGTGTACCCCCTTTAAGACATCTAGATATGAGGGGGTGGAGCCAAGATGGCGGAGTAGAAAGACGCACATACACATAGCTCCGAACCCACAACCCATAGAACATCTACAAAGAAGTAACTCACGGTGAATTCTGCACCCAGAGGTGACAGGGGGCGGTGAGAGAGTCTCTTTGGTGGGTCGAGAGGGGAGTGGGGTGCCCCCATAACTCAGGCCCCCTCGGGAGGCAACAGGGGAGGCGGGAGCAGACCGGGGCTCCCCAAGCAGGCAGGAGCCTGGATCCATTGTTAAAGGTCTCTGCATAAACCCCCTAAGGGAACTGAGCCCGTGAGGCGGCCCTGCCCCGACCCGAGCACCTAAACTTAATCTCACACTGAATAGCAGCCCTGCTCCCACCCAAAGCACTGAGGCTGGGAAGCAGCATTTGATTCTCAGACCCCAAGCGCGGTCTGGGAGGATCCGGAGTCAAGGTGGGTGTAAGGAGAATATTCAGAGCTCAAGTCACTGGCTGGGAAAATGCCCAGAAAAGGGGAAAAAACCAAGACTATTGAGGGTTACTTTCTTGGTGAGCAGGTTTCTCCTCCCCTCCCTTCTGATGAGGAAGAGTGGTGCTCACCATCAGGGAAAGACACAGAAGTCAGTGCTTCTACATCCCAACCCACTCAATGGGATCGGTTCTGGCAAAAGGTCTTAAAGAACCCAAACAATTTTCAAAATCATGATATAGAGGTGGAGGAAAAACTGGGAAGAGTAATAAAAGACTTGCAAGCAAAGTTCGAACAACAAATCAGCACCCTGCTAAAGAAGACCCCAAAAATGCGGAAGAAAATAACACCCTGAAAAATAGGCTAACTCAATTGGCAAAGGAGGTACAAGAAGCCAATGAGGAGAAGAATGCTTTCAAAAGCAGAATTAGCCAAATGGAAAAGGAGGTTCAAAAGCTCACTGAAGAAAATAATTCTTTCAAAATTAGAATGGAACAGATGGAGGCTAATGACTTTATGAGAAATCAAGAAATCACAAAACAAAACCAAAAGAATGAAAAAATGGAAGATAATGTGAAATATCTCATTGGAAAAACAACTGACCTGGAGAATAGATCCAGGAGAGACAATTTAAAAATTATGGGCCTACCTGAAAGCCAGGATCAAAAAAAGAGCCTAGACATCATCTTTCATGAAATTATCAAGGAAAACTGCCCTGAGATTCTAGAATCAGAGGGCAAAATAAGTATTCAAGGAATCCACAGATCACCGCCTGAAAGAGATCTAAAAAGAGAAACTCCTAGGAACATTGCGGCCAAATTCCAGAGTTCCCAGATCAAGGAGAAAATATTGCAAGCAGCCAGAAAGAAACGATTCAAGTATTGTGGAAATACAATCAGGATAACACAAGATCTAGCAGCTTCCACATTAAGGGATCGAAGGGCATGGAATAGGATATTCCAGAAGTCAAAGGAACTAGGACTAAAACCAAGAATCACCTACCCAGAAAAACTGAATATAATTCTTCAGGGGAAAAATTGGTCTTTCAATGAATTAGAGGATTTTCAAGCATTCTTGATGAAAAGACCAGAGCTGAAAAGAAAATTTGACTTTCAAACACAAGAATGAAGAGATGCATGAAAAGGCGAACAGCAAAGAGAAGTTATAAGGGATTTACTAAAGTTGAACTGTTTACATTCCTACATGGAAAGACAATATTTGTAACTCTTGAAACTATTCAGCATCTGGGTACAGGGTGGGATAACACACACACACATGCACACGCACATGCACACACACATAGAGACAGAGTACACAGAGTGAACTGAAGAGGAGGGGATCATATCTTAAAAAAAAATGAAATCAAGCAGTGAGAGAGAAATATATTGGGAGGAGAAAGGGAGAAATGAAATGGGACAAATTATCGTTCATAAAAGAGGCAAGCAAAAGACTTTTTAGTGAAGGGAAAAAGAGGGGAGGTGAGAGAAAAACATGAAGTTTACTCTCATCACATTCCACTAAAGGAAGGAATAAAATGCACAGTCATTTTGGTATGAAAACCTATCTTACAATATAGGAAAGTGGGGGATAAGGGGATAAGCAGGGTGGGGGGGATGATGGAAGGAGGGCACGGGGAGGAGGGAGCAATTTGAGGTCAACATTCATGGGGAGGGACAGGATCAAAAGAGAGAACAGAAGTAATGGGGGACAGGACAGGATGGAGGGAAATATAATTAGTTCTTACACAACACTACTATTATGGAAGTCATTTGCAAAACTACACAGATCTGGCCTATATTGAATTGCTTGCCTTCCAAAGGGAAGGGGTGGGGAGGGAGGGAGGGCAGATTGGCAGACAGGGGCAATTAGAACGCTCGGTGTTTTGGAGTGGGGGGAGGGGACAAAAGGGGAGAAAATGTGGAACCCAAAATTTTGTGAAAATGAATGTTAAAAGTTAAATAAAAAAAAAAAAAGATTGCCTGGGTATCCAAGACTGTAAGAATATCAAATCAGTCTAACTCATCAGTTGACTGTATTAATTGTAAACTAACCCCAGGTGCACTCAATAAAGTTTTACTGGCATCTGTAGGAAAAAAAAAGAAATCTAGACATGAGAGAGTCTTGAGAGGATGCACAGAACTGGATAGAAATCAGTCAATACAGGCCTAATTTCCTACTCTCCTCCTGACTCCAAATCGAAATGTTGGATTCAGAACAATGAGAAAACAAGCCTTATTTGACTGCCCTGGCCTCTAGCCTCCCTCTAGGTGATCAGGCACCTGCTGTGCCTGGGAGTTTTTTATTTATCTTTGCTGAGATATTCTTTCCACTTTTGTCGCTAAAAGGAAAAGAAATACAGACCAGCACAACCTACCTTCTAATTTCCTATACTTTTGACTTTCCATTTCTACCATTACTAAAACACACACATTTCATTTTCTAAGTGGGAAAGTGCATTAAGCAAATATTGATTTTTTTTTCCCCTTTCCCTCCCACTCTCTGGGCACACTGAGTACTTCTGAGAATTCATCAAGTTTCCAAGTGGGAAATCTAGGTTGGAGATACTTCCTTCTGTATAGTAGGAACTAACTCATAGCAGTGGCAATTAAAAAGGTTGGAGAGACATAGTTTCTGGGAAATTTAATCATTTTATTAATATGGTCAGCATGTTTATAAAAGAATAGCCTTTTGACTGTCTATCTTAGATCAAACACAATTATGGTGACTGGGTCACAATTCGTATATACTTCAAAGAGTAGGTGTTCCTGAGGGATGGCAATCATCTCTGACTGGATAACATAATGGAAGGTGAACTATATTAAAATGAAGTGACATCAGGTCACCCTTGGAGAGAGCAACTATCTCTAGACTCACACCACCTCCAGTCTTGGACTATTTAGACAAAAGGGTCTGTCTCTACCCAATTTTAATTAAATGAAATTCACCTGAGATAGGGTGTATCTTGTAGGGTTGAGTCAGATATAGGAGGTTAACCTGACCTTCAGAGACTGAGGTCTTGAAAATTAAAAAAGAGAAAGAGGAAACTCTGAGTCTTCCCAAATCATTAGTTATTAATATCCATTTTTCTCATAACAATATTCCAGGACATAGAGAAACTACTTTCCCAAAATATTATGGGAATCTAAGCAGAGCTGTAACTAGGTAAGATGATTGGGACTCTGCCTCTAGGAGCCATAATCTGTACAGGGAGAACACTAGTATTCCATCATCAGGTAGAACAGCTTAGCATAATGCTGAATCAGTAAGCATAACTAGTTAAATTAGGAAGCTGCCAGGTATAACACTTCCTCCTCCTTTGTGTCTAAGGTTTAAGGAGTTTTCCTCTGTCCCTCACTCCAAGTAAGTCCAGCATGCAGAACAAGCTAATTTAATGTGGTGAACTGTTGCTGATCTGTTCAATGTCAAGAACATTACAGTAATTGACTAATATTGAAGAGGAACTAGTATAGCAGAGAAATCACTGAGTTTGGCATCTGAGGACTCGAGTCCAAGCTGTTACCAGCTCTGTTAATTTCTCTAGGTAACAGAGAGGTGTAAAATATGTCTCTTCGTGCACAAAATGAGAGAGTTATCTAGATGACCTCCAAAGCCCCCTTCTTACTCCAAATTTGTGATCCTATGGCCCTCCCAAGCTAATGCCCAAAATAAAAAAAAAGACTGGGAATCGTGCTTGACATTCATACAAAAAATATTGATTTTGTTTACAACTTTTCAGGATAGTATTAGCCTGGTTTCTTTTTTAAATGTTGATCTATTTTATTTTTACATAATTAATATTCAAATACATCCCTCCTATCCCCCTTCCCAGGGAGTCATCCCTTGCAAGAAAGCATAAAAAAGCATTTCAATAAAACTACATCAATCTATCTATTCAACACATCAATCTATTCTGATAGTTTATTAATTGATCCAAACTCCACTGCAAAGGAGGGAAGAAGGTGTATTTCCTCATTTCTTGTACAGGTTCAAAAAGTCATCACTATGATTACAACATTTCTGATTTCTTTTTTTCCCCTACTTTCCATTTACTTTGTTGTAAGCAGTATGTGTATGATGTCACTACTTATCTCCTGTCAAAGCCTTCCCATGCATCTCTGAATTCTGCCTGAACAATCTGGTTTACTTGAGAATCAGTAACATTTTGTTACAATCATGTACCAGGACTTGGTCAGTCCTTCCCTAGTTAATGGAAATCATCCTTGTTTCTAGATCTTTGCTGCCAGCACAAGTGCTCCTCTGACTATTTGGATGTATATGAGACTTCTGTTTTCTACCTTCTAGGGAGTCTAAACATTTCAGAAGGTAGAGATGCCAGACAAACCTTAGCCCAAAGGTGACAAATCTAGGGTCAAACTATCCCCCAAGGAATTAGTAAGAGGATTTTTTCTCCTAAATCAAGTCCTTCATTGAAGCTGATTCATTCATTCAATAAACACTTATGAAGCACCAATGATGCATATCTCTGTGCTCATCTGTGGGTCTCCATGAATATAGAGGATATAGACACTACTTTCAAGGAGTTTACAGGCTAATGGGGAGGACATGACATTTGCAGACTCAGCTACTCTATAAGGGAGAGTGGGCTATAAGCAAAAGGAGAAATCTAGGCAAAATGTCAAGAAACCAGAGAAGGAAAGAACACTTTCACATGAATGAATCAGACTTAGTTTTGTGGAGGCCACAGCTCTAGCGATTAAACTTTGAATGACAGGAGAAAATTCCGAAGGTAGATATGTAGGCAGAGGGTGTCCATTTAAGGTAGAGAGAGAAGCATGAGCAAAAACTGGGTAACGGGAGGAGAGAATGACAAGAGAGGAAATCTAACCATGTTATTACCCTACCCTAACTGAAGTGGCTCCATATGACCTCCAAATCAAATAGAACCTTCTCCATTTTTCATTGGAAGCCCTTTGTGACATGACCCCAGTCTACTCTTCCTGACTTACTACGTGACCCCTCCATGCCGACTGGGATTCAGTCAAAATGACCTGGTTTTTGTTCTCTATTCATAGATCTTTCTATCCTGCCTCAATGTCTTTCCACTGGCTATCCTAATGCCTGGAATCACCTCCTCTCTCAAGTAGGGAAGAAGGATATAGAAACATGTTGATTCCAACCAATCTATGTGGTGCATAGTGCCAGAGGCTATGCTGAGTGACAACGGTAATTATACTATATCATGGTAACTAGATATATATCTGTGTACATATATATATATATATATATATATATATATATATATATATATATATATATATATATATATATATATATATATATATATATAGAGAGAGAGAGAGAGAGAGAGAGAGAGAGAGAGAGAGAGAGAGAGAAAGAGAGAGAGAGAGAGAGAGAGAGAGATAACTATACTTGGCTGCTCATAATAAAGTAGGGGAGCTATGTAAACAAACATAGTAGGAATCTTTCCTTCACTCATAACACACTTATGGGTGCCTTCTTGTACAAGACACTGGAGGATTAAGGTGAGAGGAGGAGGCTGATCCAGCACTTGAAGAAGTTATCATCAAAAGATAGCACATGGATGACTAAGACAAGTGTCAAAGAAACATCTAGGTAAAAGATTGTGAGTCCATGAAAAAGTGGTTTGGGAGTGGAAAGAAAGACATGAAGGATGGCTGGAATTTCAATAGGTAGAAATGGAAGAGTGGAAAGCATCCAGGAATTGAGAAAGGCATGGACAAATGCACAGTCAGAAAAGGACTGGGCATTTTCAAATAATGGTTAGGACTTCATTTTTTTAAAGAAGAGAATACATGAAGAGAAAAGAGAAGGGGAAATAAGGCTTGAAAGGTAGACTAAAATTAGGTCATTGAATTAGGACCTTGAATTGCAAGCAAAGAAGTGTGAACTTGATTTAGTAAGTGATAGGGAGCCACTGAAGCTTGAGACTCAAGAAATAAACATTTAATTTCTTTCTTTTCTTCCATGCAGTGTTTGAGGAAGATCCAAAGAGTCCATTGTCATGTTCCTTTACATTTTCAGTGTTAGACTTCAATCCAATTCAATGTTGAGACTCAGAGATTAATAGGGTGTTAGAATTGAAAGAGCCCTTAAAGGACAAGTACTCCAACCCCTCATTCTATAGTTAGGGATGCTGAGCCCCAGGGAAATTAAATGACTTGCAAAATGCCATATATGTAATAGAGTAGAACCATATGCTCTCATTTCAAATTCTGAGCTCTTTTCCCTAATAAAATCCAGGCTTCCTCAAGGTCCAACACTCACTGTATTTTCTTCTCCTCCCAAGCTCATTTAGTATTTTTTCCCAACTTGGAGTCTACTATAACCAGACAAATCTGCCTGCCAACCTGTTCCTATTCCCATCACTCAGCTTGTTCCAAACATCTAGTCCAAGGGTTCTTAAGCTTATATGCATGGATCCTCAACACGAATAGATTTCAGTGGGTCATTGAACTTGGATGGGGGTAAATATTACTTCTTATTTTCACCAAGCCCATTTTCTTCAGTTAACTAGATAATTATTCTATGAAGGTGGTCCATAGGCTTCACTAGTCTGCCAAAGAGGTCCATGATGCAAAGGTTAAGAACACTCACACTAGAGGATATCCACTCTTCAATGACTGAGTCAAAAATTCAGAAATTTCTCTACTCCCCGTCCTTAGAAATCCATGTGAATGTAGTTCAAAATGGAGTCTGTAATAATAGAAAAACTCTCCTGGCTTATTGTCTTGTCACAGCAAAGAAGTTATGAACTATGCTGTGTAGGGTTACCCAAGCTGGACAGACCATAACAGAGTCTTCTGACAACAGGTGATCATTGAAGAAAAAAATGTAAATCATTATAGTATCTTTGGCATGAAAACACATTAAAATATATATTAAAATGATAAAAGAGATGACACTGGAAGATGAGCCCCTTAGGTCAAAAGGTGCCCAACATATTACTGGGGTAGAGGACAGGATAATCATAAGAAGCTTCAGAAAAACTGAAGTGGCCAGGCAAAAGCCAAAATGAAGCTCAGCTGCAGGTGTATCTAGTGACTGAAGGAATGTCTAGCACTATAAAGATCAATATTGCATGATAGGAATCTGGAATTTAAGGTCCATGAACCAAGGTAAGCTGGATGTGTTCAAATAAGAGAAGGAAAGATTAAAGATCTACATCTTGTCTGTCAGTGAACTTAAATGGATAGGAATTTAGCTGAGGTAGAAGTCAAATATGCTACTGTGGGCAAGAATTCCTTAGAAGAAATGGAGGAGCCTTCATAGTCAACAAAAGGGTGAGAAAAGCAGTACTGGGGTAGAATCTCAAAAATTACAGCATGATGTCTTCTGGATTCCAAGGGAAATAGTTCAACATCACAGCAATGCAAGACTGCTCTCCAACCACTGATGCTGAAAAGACCAAAGTTGACTAGTTCTATGAAGACCTACAACATTTTCTAGAAATAGTATAAACAATCATATCACTTTTATCATAGGAGATTGGAATGCTAAAATAGGGAATCAAAAGATAAATGGAATTATTGTTTCAATAAAAGAAATATAGGCAAGTTTGACCTTGATGTATGAAATAAAGCAGTAAAGAAATTAACAGAGTTTTTGGCAAGATAGCTCACTGCTCATAGCAAACATTCTTTTTCAACAACCCAAAAGGTGACCCCCACATGAACATCACTAGATAGTCAATATTGAAATCAGATCAGATTTTGTAGCCAAAAGTGCAGAAGCCCTATACAGTCAAGCAAGAACTGGAGCTGACTGTGGCTCAGATCATGAGTTTATTGCAAAATTCAGACTTATATTGAAGAAAGTAGATAAAATTATCAGATCTTATGGGGATGACCTAAATAGTATCCCTTGTAAATATGAAGTGGAAGTGATAAATAGATTTAAGAGATTACAGTTGGTAGATAGAGTATGTGAAGAACTTTGCAGAGAGGTTTGCCATATTGTACAGGAGGCGGCAATAACCAAAAATCCCAAAGAAAAAAAGAGCAAGAAAACAGAATGACTGTTTTGTTTGAAGGCTTTATGAATAGCTAAGGAAAGAAGAAAAATCAAGAGGAAAAGAGAAAGGGAAATATATACCCAAATGACTGCAGAATTCTATGGAATAGCAAGGAGAGGTGACATGATTTCTTAAACGAGCAGTGCAAAGACATAGAAGAATACAGTCGACTGGGAAAGACAAGAGATTTATTAAAAATAAAGCTATCAAGGGAATGTATCATGTGAAAATTGGCATGATAAAAGACAAAATAATAGAAACTTAGAAGAAATAAAAGATATTAAGAAGAAATGACAAAAATATACAGAAGAATTATACAAGAAAGATCTCCACATCATTGATCATCATGATGGTATGGTAACTGACCTAGAGCCAGACATCCTGGAGAATGAACTCAAGTGGGCCTTAGGAAGTAATAAATAAGGATAGGAAAGGTAAAAGAATTCCCACTGAGCTGTTTAAAATTCTAAAAGATGATGCTGTGAAAGTGCTGCATTCAATATGCTAACCATTTGCAAAACTCAACAGTGGCCACTGGATTGGAAAAGATGAGTTTATGTCACAACCCTAAAGAAGGGCAATGACAAAGAAGGTCCAAATTACCAAACAATTCCTTTCATCTCACATGCCAGCAAGATTATGCTTAGGATTCTGCAAACTAGGCTTCAGCACATGTGAACCAAGAATTACTAGAAGAAAAGGCTGGTATTTGAAAAGATAGAGGAACTAGAGACCAAATTGCCAGGCTTCATTGGATTGTGGAAAAAAACAAGGAAGTTTTAGAAAAAATCTACTACTCTTTCATTGACTACATTTGTGTGGATCACAAAAAAGTATGGCAAGTCCTCAGAGAAGAAAGTCCCAAGTGATCTTACTTGTCTTCTGAGGGACTGATGTGCAGGCAAAGAAGCAACAGTTAGACTGAAACATGGAGCATGTGATTAGTTTAAGATCGAAAAAGAACGAGACAAAGTTGCGTATTGTCACCTTATTTATTTAGCTTATATGCAAAGTACATCATGCAAAGTGCCAGTCTTCATGAATCAAAAATAGGAATTAAGGTTGCCTGGAGAAATATCAACAATCTCAGATATGCAGATAATACCACTCTGATAGGAGAAGGTGAAGAGGAATTAATAAGCCTCTTGATAAGGGTGAAAAAGAAAAGTGGCTAGAAATTAAATAATATCAAATAATAAATAAATAATATCATGGTCCCTGCTTCCATCACTTCCTAGCAAAAAGGGGCTATAGTCCAAGAAGTCATGAAGAGTCAGACATGACTGAATGACTGAGCAACAAATTATTTGAGGTATTAGAGTTGGAGTCATAAGGAGTAGTGAACATAGTAATGGATTTAGAGTCAGGAGGAGTTGGGTTCAAGTCACACCTCCAAAACTTACTAGTTCTGAGAACCTAATAAAATCATTCAAATTCCTTATGCCTCAGTTTTCTCATTTACAAGATCATAGCCTCTGAGGTCTCTTTCAATTCTCTATTACTGAAGCTAGGTGACAAAGAGAATAGATTATTGGTCTTGAGGTCAACAAAACTTGAGTCAAATTTCTACCTTAGAAATGAACTAGAAGTGTGACATTGGGTAAGACATTTAACTTCTGTCTGTCTCAGTTTCCTCATCGTAAAATAGAAATAATAATAGCTCCTACCTCACAGGTTTATTAGGTAGCTTGAATAGGACAACCTGGAGAGCTCTTTGCAAATCTTAAAACTCCATATAAATACTAGTGATTGTTAATATTATTAAATCAATGACCTTATAATTCTTTGATATAAATCACAAGATTTACAGCAGGAAGGAACCTTATTGTCCTTATGAGGTTACACACCACATCTCATGATATACTCTACAAATCACACAAAATATCCAGTTTAAGATATATCACGCCATCTCCCAGCATCCTTCACCTACCTAATTATAAACCTCCACTACTCAGAGCTCTTGAGACTATACAGAATGGTCCACATGCTTCGGCACATGCTGGCCCTGTGCCTAGAATACTCATCCTCCTCACCTCTTTCTCTAGTTCCTGTCACACTGCAGCTTAAGTAGATCCTTCAATAAGACATCTTTCTGGCTTCCCCCTATTGATAGGCTCCTCCCACTATGAAATATAATTTTAATTTATTTTCTGTACATTTTACATATACTTATTGGAGTAAATATTTCCTTCCTCAGTAGAATATTAGCCTTTTGAGGTCAAAGACATTTTATACACCAAGCTGGTTTTCTGGAAAGCTTTTCATCTCCTGAAACCCTTAGTCCATGCTTTCATCTTCCTCCCAAATTTTCATCAGTATATGGAGCAATTTACATGGTATATCCCCCTTTTTTTGAAGATATAAACGCCTTGTGGTCAGGATTTTTTTTAACTTTGCATCCCAACATCCTAGCCTATGAGTGTTGTGCCAGAGCATGTAATAGGAACTTTATAACAATTTACTGAATTGAACTGAACCTAGTCTCACTCCCCTCTTTCATAACGCAGATCATGATAGCTAGCACTTTAGCACTTTAAGATTGGTAAAAGATTTCACAAAAGTTAGGCCATTCAATCCTCACAACAACCTTCTGAAGTAAATAGTATCATTATCCCCATTTTACAGGTGACGAAACTGCTTAGAAGTGCATAGCTAGCAAGTATCTGAAGCAAGATTTGAATTCAGATCTCCTCTGGTCCAGCTGCAGTACACTATGCACCACTTAGCTGCTGCATGAAGGAAATGAAATAACCAAGGTTCATAGAGGGCAATGAATTGCCCAAAGTCTTTTAGTTAGTAAATAACCCATATAACATGGGTGATGTCATTTGCCTTTTTTTCAAGGACATCCCCAAGATTTCTCTGAAGAACTTTGGAATCAATTGGGAGACATAAAAGGCACTGGCACAGAACTGCCTGGCATAGCATGCCCATAGCAAAGAAGGTGCTGTGCTCTGTAAGCAAAGCAGAATTGTGGTAGCTCAAAAGTAATGTGAAAAGTACAGATTTGGAGACAGCTCCATCTCAGATTCCCATGTGGACTATCTGTGCCCAATGTGTGGTAGAGTCTTCTGAGCTCATACTGGTCTAATCACTGGAAACACTGTACCTTAACCCCAACATGGTGATGACATTTTGGTCCTCTTGGAGAACAAAGAGCAACCACCAGCAAGATGAACACCTGGGGTTCAGACTCAGGTCTTCAGGCCCTCTCCCCTCACCCAACTGCAGCATTCTTTTCACACTCTCAGTGTCTTCTCATTTTTTGATATCCATCCTCCCTAGCTGGTCACTTTAGAAGACTCTTTGCAAAACTTCTAGCTTAGTGATCTCACCTTCCTACTGGCAACCAAAGTGAAGCTTGATACCAGTTACACTACCAGTCCAGAGACAGGTTACTAGTTTGGTATGCCATGGGAGGAAGACATGACTGGTTTGGACAGCACCACAGATTCAAAGAGGTCTGATCTGAGAATGTTGCTGATGATTTGAACACTCCATCTGGTCATCTTCCAAAGAAGTTTTTGGCTCAGAGACTGGAATGTTCTCATTCCTGTTTACTGGGACACTGGTGTCAACACCATAATGCTAGCCATAATCTAATGACTCACAGATTCTGTGTCTTTAGGAACATGAAAGAAGGAAGCTTAGGGTGGAGGAAAGAGCCTTGGGGAAAACTCTAGCTTCTACTTGTTCCGTCCTTTCAGTCATGCCGAACTCTTCCTGACCCTGTTTGGGATTTTATTGGCAGACACACTGGAGAGGCTTGCTATTTCCTTCTTCAGCTCATTTTACAGATTAGGATGTAGCAAGCAGTACTTTTCTCATGACTAATGAAACTAGGAGGTCACTGCCTGGGCAGAGCAACTTGTTAGGAAGCAGTTGAGAAAGGATAAGGAATTAGCATTCATACGATACCCTCCAAGTGCCAGGCTCTGTGCTAAGTGACTTTTAAAAACATCATCTCACTGATCTCCATGGAACCTTATTAGGTAGATACTCTTATTGTCCCTTTTACAGTTGAAAAAACTGAGGCAATAAGATGTTAAGTGATTTGCCTAGGGTCATATAACTAGTAAACGTCCAAGGCTGGTTTTGAATGCATGTCTTCCAGATTCCAGGCCCAGTGTTTTATCAACTGTACTACCACCTACCAGCTAAAAATAAATATAAGGTGATTTTGAGGAAACAGTAGCATGGCTATCAGAAAAAGCTTCATGTAAAAGGGGGCACTTGAGCTAGATTTGAAGGAAACTAGGGATTATTATGTATATTATCCTGAACAAGTTACCTTCCCCTTGGTTTGCTCACCTATAAATTCAGAGGGCTGGATGAAGTTATTTTCATTAGAGCCTTACAACTGGAAGCCTGTAAGTCCTGAGAATTCCAATTTCTGATGCTTTCTTCATTAGCAGTGTACTGCTGTGGTTCATCTCTTGGACCATTTCCAATGATGCTCCTTGCCTTTTAAAATCCTGGCTCTCCAGAACCCAGCTGTGTTCCCCTGAAGAAACCCAATGGAATATTGATGAAGATGCTGCTTTACCAGGGATCTATCTACGCAACTGTCACACTTTAAAAAATTAAACATGGCACCACTGGCCATAGAGAAAATTATACAGAAGATTACTCCACATCAAAAGCCCAGCCCAAGGTTCTCCACTTTTGAAGTTGGATAAAGGGCAAGTGTAGATGCCCTTAGAGTTCAAACAGCCCCACATTCAAAGGAATATCTTCCACTGCCTTCTCCCACTTGTGCACTTTTTTAGGCTCTTCTTGTCCATGGTATGAATGCTTAATGTAGCATCCTTCTTTCTTCTCTCTACCTGTAATGCAGTCTCTCTTCAGAAATACACGACTTCCTTAGGATCCCAACTAAAATCCCAAGTACCAGAGCACCTGACAGTTCTCCCTTCTTTCAGGGACAAAGCTGCAACAGCAAGGACCCTGGCACACACAGGAGGGCCTGGTGTTCAGGTTCTTATATCTGCTTTATTAAAAGGAAAGCAAATTTTGAGGGGTCAACAGCCTAATTTAAGCAAGCACATAAATCATTTACTTTGTTCAGGGGGAAAAAGTCAGCACCTTGAACTTCAGAAAAAATACATACAGAAATTGCAAACAGAAAGACCAGCAGACAGAACCTCAAACTATTTGACCATAGACAATACATAGATCATTATGAGAGAGAAGAACTAATGTGTGTTTCAAAGCTGGGGTGGCTCCTTCATGGCTACACAGGCTCTCATCTAGCACATCAATCTTCTTCCCAAAAATAAGCCCCAAAGCAAAAACACACCTCAGACTATATGTATTCTTTTCAGGGCTAGAGGACACAAGTCTTGTTGACCTTTTGTCTTGTTAGAAATTTACAAAAGGTATCTGAAGCCTAGTAATGGGCAGGGAAGATCTTTAATGCTTCCCCCCCCCCCCCCCAAACCATTAACTTTACATTAGCCTTACAAAAGCCTGCTTCAAAGGTGATGACCTTGAACCAAGTAGTTTTTTTTCTTTTTTAAATTTATTTATTTATATTTAGTTTTCCACATTCATTTCCACGAGATTTTGAGTTCCAAATTTCTCCCCATCTCTCTGCTGCCTTACCGCAAGACAACTTGCATTCTAATGACCTCTTCCCCCAATCTGTCCTTCCTTCTATCACACACCTCCCTTCCTTTATCCCCTTCTCCTCTATTTTCTTGTAGGGCAAGATAGATTTCTATACCCCATTTTCTGTATTTCTTATTTCCCAGTTGCATGTAAAAAGAATTTTTAGCATTCATTTTTAAAACTTTGAGTTCCAAATTCTCTCCCTTCCTCCTTCCTCCATCCCTACCCATCCCCACTGAGAAGGCAAGCAATTCAATAGAGGTTATACAAGTGTAGTTATGCAAAAGACTTCCATAAAAGTCATGTTGTGAAAAATTATATTTCTCTCCATCCTATCCTTCTCCCTATGTATTCTATTCTCTCTTTTAACCTTGTCCTTCCTCAAAAGTATTTACTTCTAATTACCTCCTCCTCCCATTTGCCCTCCCTTCTATAATCCCTCCCATATCCAACTTATGCCCATCTCTCCTACTTTCCTTTAGTATAAGATATATTTTCCTATCAAATTGAGTGTGCATGTTATTTCCTCCTTAAGCCAGATTTGATGAGAGTAACCTTCTCTTTGTCCCTCTTACCTCTCCCCTTTTTCCCTCCATTGAAAAAGCTTTGTTTCTTTTATGAGAGATAATTTGACACATCCCATTTCTCTCTTTCTCCTCCCAACGGATTCCTCTCTCACCAGTTATTTTTATTATTTTTTGATAAGTGCCATATGTATACAATCCTTCCTACTACCCAAATACTGAGAAAAGTCTCAAGAGTTACAATTATTATCTTTTCATGTAGGAATGTAAACAGTTCAACTTAAGAAAGTCCTTTATGATTTGTTTCCTGTTTACCTTTTCATGCTTCTCTTATTCTTGTGTTTGAAAGCCAAATTTTCTATTCAGCTCTGGTCTTTTCATTAAGAATGCTTGAAAGTTCTCTATTTCATTTGAATGACCATTTTCCCCCCTGAAGTATTATACTTAGTTTTTCTGGGTAGGGGATTCTTGGTTGTAATCCTAGCTCCTTTGACTTCTGGAATATTGTATTCTAAGGTCTTCAGTCCCTTAAAGTAGAAGCTACTAGATCTTATGTTATGCGATTATATTTCCACAACACTTGAATTGCTTCTTTCAGGCTGCTTGCAATATTTTCTTGTTGACCTGGGAACTCTGAAATTTGGCTAAAATATTTCCTGAAGTTTTTCTTTTTGAATCTGTCTCAGAAGGTGATTGGTGGATTCTTTCAATATGTATTTTACCATCTGGTTCTAGAATATCAGGGCAGTGTTCCTCGATAATTCCATGAAAGATAATGTGTAGGCTCTTTTTTTTTATCATGGTTTTCAGCTAGTCTCATAATTGTAAAATTGTCTCTCCTCGAACTATTTTCCAGGTCAGTTGTTTTGCCAAAGAGATATTTCACATTTCAGCTATTTTTCATTCCTTTGATTTTGTTTTATAGTTTCTCGATTTTTCATGAAGTCATTAGCTTCCATCTGGTACTTGCTAATCTTTAAGGAAGTATTTTCTTCAGTGTGCTTCTGGATCTCCTTTTCCATCTGACCGATTCTGCTTCTTGGGGAATTCTTCTCCTCATTGGCATTTTGGATCTCTTTTGCCATTTGGGTTAGTCTATTTCTTAAAATGTTATTTTCTTCAGCATTTTTGGGTCTCCTTTAATAAGCAGCTGACTCGCTTTTCATGATTGTCTTGCATCATTCTCATTTTTCTTCCAAGTATTTGCTCTACTTCTCTTAACTGATTTTCAACAGCCTTTTGGAGCTCTTCCATGGCCTGAGAACAATTCATATTTTTCTTGAAGGCTTTGGATGGAGGATCTTTGTCTTTGCTTTATTCTATTTGCATGTTTGATTTTCCTTGTCACCAAAGTAAGGTTGTATAGTCTGATTCTTTCTCCAGTTTTTGCTCATTTCTCCAGCCATTTACTTGCCTTTTGAGCTCCTTTGCAAGGTAGTTCTTTGTTTCCCATGGGGATGGCAGTTGTACTGTCATCCTCTTGATCTGCCCACAAGGAAGGCCAAAGCATGCAAACAGAAGAAAACAAAATCAAAGTTGCTCCATCCAAAGCCTCCAAGAAAAAAATATGAATTGGTCTCAGAACATGGAAGAACTCCAAAAGAATTTCAAAAAAAAATAATAAGAAAATTAGACCAAAAATTGGGAAGATAAATGGGAGTAGTGAAAGAAAATCATGAAAAGTGAGTCAACCCCTTGCTAAAGGAGACTCAAAAAATTCTGAAAAAATAAAGCTTTAAAAAATAGATTAGCCCAAATGGCAAAAGAGATCCAAAAAGCCAACGAAAAGAAGAATGCCCTAAAAAGCAGAATTGGCCACATGGAATAGGAGGTCCAAAAGCTCACTGAAAAAAATAATTCCTTAAAGATTAAAATGTAGCAGATGGAAGCTAATGACTTTATGAAAAATCAAGAGCCTATAAAAGAAAAACAAAAGGTGAAAAAATAGCTATGTGAAATATCTCATTGGAAAAACAACTGACCTGGAAAATAAATCAAGGGGAAACAATTTAAAAATTATGGGACTACTTTAAAATCATGATCAAAAAAAGAGCCTAGACATCATCTTTTATGAAATTATCAAGGAAAATTGCCCTGACATTCTAGAACCAGAGGGTAAAATATAAATTGAAAGAATCCACTGATCACTTCCTGAAAGAGATCCAAAAACAGAAATGCCTAGGAATATTTTAGCCAAATTTCAGAGTTCATAGATCAAGGAGAAAATATTACAAGCAACCAGAAAGATGCAATTCAAATGTTGTGGAAATGCAATCAGGATAACCCAAGATCTAGCAGTTTCTACTTTAAGGGACTGAAGACCTTGGAATATGATATTCTAGAAATCAAAGGAACTAGGATTAAAAGCAGTAATCACCTACCCAGAAAAACTTAGTGTAATACTTCAGGAGGAAAAAATGGTCATTCAATGAAATAGAGAACTTTCAAGCATTCTTGATGAAAAGACAAGAATTGAATAGAAAATTTGACTTTCGGGGGGCAGAGCCAAGATGGCGGAGTAGAAAGACGCACATACACATAGCTCCGAACCCACAACCCATAGAACATCTGTACAAAGGAACTCACGGCGAATTCTGGAGCAGCAGAGGACACAGAACAGTGGAGCAAAGGAGATTTCTGTTCCAGAGGGACCTGCAAACCTCTCGCAAAAGGTCCGCCACACTGCAGACGTGGAGCCCAGCCCAGCCCTGCCACGGCCAGGGCACCAAGAGGAGAAGATCCGAGCAGGCTTCAGGGACAGGATCTCCAGCAGCCACGCAGGTCCCTCCACCCACAGGTGACGGGGGTCAGTGAGAGGGTCTCTTTGGTGGGTCAAGAGGGGAGTGGGGTGCTCCCATAACTCAGGCACCCTGGGGAGGCAACAGCAGAGGCGGGAGCAGACCAGAGCTCCCCAAGCAGGCAGGAGCCTGGATCCATTGTTGAAGGTCTCTGCATAAACCACCTGAGGGAACTGAGCCTGTGAGGCAGCCCTGCCCCCACCTGAGCACCTGAACTTAATCTCACACTGAATAGCAGCCCTGCCCACACCCAAAGCCCTGAGGCTGGGAAGCTGCATTTGAATCTCAGACCCCAAGCACTGGCTAGGCAGTTCTGGAAGCAAAGTGGGTGTGAAAAGAATATTCAGAAGTCAAGTCACTGGTGGGGAAAATGCCCAGAAAAGGGAAAAGAAATAAGACTATAGAAGGTTACTTTCTTGGTGAACAGGCATTTCCTCACTTGCTTTCTGATGAGGAAGAACAATGCTTACCATCAGGCAAAGACACAGAAGTCAAGGCTTTTGTATCCCAGCCCACACAATGGGCTCAGGCCATGGAAGAGCTCAAAAAGAATTTTGAAAATCAAGTTAGAGAGGTGGAGGAAAAGTTCGGAAGAGCAATGAGAGACATGCAGTCAAAGCATGAACAGCAGGTCAGCTCCCTACTAAAGGAGACCCAAAAAAATGCTGAAGAAAATAACACCTTGAAAAATACACTAACTCAATTGGCAAAAGAGGTTCAAAAAGCCAATGAGGAGAAGAATGCTTTCAAAAGCAAAATTAGCCAAATGGAAAAGGAGGTTCAAAAGCTCACTGAAGAAAATAGTTCTTTCAAAATTAGAATGGAACAGATGGAGGCTAATGACTTTATGAGAAACCAAGAAATCACAAAACAAAACCAAAAGAATGAAAAAATGGAAGATAATGTGAAATATCTCATTGGAAAAACAACTGACCTGGAGAATAGATCCAGGAGAGACAATTTAAAAATTATGGGCCTACCTGAAAGCCAGGATCAAAAAAAGAGCCTAGACATCATCTTTCATGAAATTATCAAGGAAAACTGCCCTGAGATTCTAGAATCAGAGGGCAAAATAAGTATTCAAGGAATCCACAGATCACCGCCTGAAAGAGATCCAAAAAGAGAAACTCCTAAGAACATTGTGCCCAAATTCCAGAGTTCCCAGGTCAAGGAGAAAATATTGCAAGCAGCTAGAAAGAAACAATTCAAGTATTGTGGAAATACAATCAGGATAACACAAGATCTAGCAGCTTCCACATTAAGGGATCGAAGGGCATGGAATAGGATATTCCAGAAGTCAAAGGAACTAGGACTAAAACCAAGAATCACCTACCCAGCAAAACTGAATATAATACTTCAGGGGAAAAATTGATCTTTCAATGAAATAGAGGACTTTCAAGCATTCTTGATGAAAAGACCAGAGCTGAAAAGAAAATTTGACTTTCAAACACAAGAATGAAGAGATGCATGAAAAGGCGAACAGCAAAGAGAAGTTATAAGGGACTTACTAAAGTTGAACTGTTTACATTCCTACATGGAAAGACAACATTTGCAACTCTTGAAACTTTTCAGTATCTGGGTACTGGGTGGGATTGCACACACACACATGCACACTCACACACACATAGAGACAAAATGCACAGAGTGAATTGAAGAAGATGGGATCATATCTTAAAAAAATGAAATCAAGCAGTGAGAGAGAAATATATTGGGAGGAGAAAGGGAGAAATGGAATGGGGCAAATTATCTCTCATAAAAGAGGCAAGCAAAAGACTTATTAGTGGAGGGATAAAGAGGGGAGGGGAGAGAAAAACATGAAGTTTACTCTCATCACATTCCACTAAAGGAAGGAATAAAATGCACAGTCATTTTGGTATGAAAACCTATCTTACAATACAGGAAAGTGGAGGATAAGGGGATAAGCAGGGTGGGGGGGATGATAGAAGGGAGGGCATGGGGAGGAGGGAGCAATTTGAGGTTGACACTCATGGGGAAGGACAGGATCAAAAGAGAATAGAAGTAATGGAGAACAGGATAGGATAGAGGGAAATATAGTTAGTCTTATACAACACAACTATTATGGAAGTCATTTGCAAAACTACACAGATTTGGCCTATATTGAATTGCTTGCCTTCCAAAGGGAAGGGGTGGGGAGGGAGGGAGGTAAAGAAGTTGGAACTCAAAGTTTTAGGAACAACTGTCAAGTAATGTTCTTGCCACTAGGAAATAAAAAATACTTGTAAAGGAGTATAGAAAGTTATCTGGCCCTACAGGACAAAAGAGAAGATGGAGACAAGGGCAGAGAGGGATGATAGAAGAGAGAGCAGATTGGTCATAGGGGCAATTAGAATGCTTGGTGTTTGGGGGGGAGGGGACAAAAGGGGAGAAAATTTGGAACCCAAAATTTTGTTAAAATGAATGTTAAAAGTTAAATAAATTAATTTTTAAAAAAAGAAAAAAAAAAGAAAATTTGACTTTCAAACACTAGAATAAAAGAAGCATGAAAAGATAAATAGGAAACAGAAATCACAAGGGACTTACCAAAGTTGAACTGTTTACAATCCTACATGAAAAGAAAATATTTGTAACTCTTGAGACTTTTCTCAGTATTTAGGTAGTTGGAGGGATTATATATATATATATATACACAATGTGAGTCAAATAGGAAGGGATGATATCTAAAAAAATAAAAATAACTGGTGAGATAGGAATATATTGAGAAGAGAAAGGGAGAAATGAGTTGGGGCAAATTATCTCCCATAAAAGACGCAAAAAGAGTTTCTTCAATGGAGAGAAAAAGTGGGGAGGTGAGAGGAAAAAGGTAGAAGTTACTCTCCTCAAATTTGGCTTAAGGAGGGAATAACATGCACACTGAATTTGGTATGCTCTAAATCACTTTTGATTAGAGATGTAAATCAAAACAACTCTGAGGTACCACATCACACCTATCAGATTGGCAAACATGACAGAACAGGAAGATGATAAATGTTGGAGAGGATGTGGGAGAGTTGAAACACTGATTCATTGTTGGTGGAGCTGTGAGCTCATCCAACCATTCTGGAGAGCAGTTTGGAACTATGCCCAAAGGGCTACAAAAATATGCAAACCGTTTGACCGAGCAATATTGCTTCTAGGATTTATTCCCAAGAGATCATAAAAATAGGAAAAAGTCCCACATGTACAAAAATATTTATAGCAGCACTCTTCATAGTGGCCCCAAACTGAAAAACAAGGGGATGCCCATCAATTGGAGAATGGCTGAATCAATTATGGTATATGGATGCAATGGAATACTATTGCACTATAAGAAATGATGAACAAGAAGGCTTTAGAGAAGCCCGGAAAGACTTCTGTGGTCTGATGTTGAGCGAAAGGAGCAGAGAACCAGGACAACTTTGTGCATAGCTATGACCACAGTGTGCGAGAGCTTTTTCTTGGTAGACCTGGAACTTCACAGTAATGCAAGGACTTAAAAAAATTTCCCAATAGTCTTCTAAGGCAAAATGCCCTCCACATCCAGAGAAAGAACTATGGAAATCAATTGCAGGATGTAGCAGATCATTTTTTGTGTGTGTATTATGTTTTGGTTTGTTATATGATTTCTCCCATTCATTTTAGTTCTTCTACACAGCATGACTACAGTGAAAATGTATTTAATAGGAATATACATGTAGATCCTGTATAGAATTTTATGCCATCTTGGGGAGGGAAGGGTGGTGGTGTGGGGTAGGTAGGGGAACAAAAATCTAAGTTTTATGGTAGTGATTGTAGAACACTAAAAATAAATAAAATTTTAAAAAATAAAAAAAGATTAGATCATTGAGTTTCTGATTTTCTTTTAATCTATCCTTCAATTAAATATATTTTTTATTAAAAAAAAAGAAAACAGAAGAGATGGGAATATGGGATGGGAGTGGTGTGATAAAAGGGAGGGCAGATTGAGGGAAGGGATAATCAGAATTCATGATGTCTTGGGGTGGAGGGAGGGGAAAGATAAGGAGAAAAATTGGAACTCAAAATCTTGTGGAAATGAATGTTGAGAACTAAAAATAAATAAATATTTTTTTAAAAAAAAAGAAATATATTTCTGTACCCTCCAAAAAAGAAATGAGAATGATGGGTAGAAACTATGAAAAGAGAATTAACAACTGTATAAAAACAGGCACCAAAAGAAAATAAGTCCTATAAAATAACTCCTAAAAAATCAGAATTAGCAAAATGGTAAAAGAAATTTAAAATCTCACTGAAGAAATCTCCTTAAAAATTATTATTGGTCAAGTGGAAGCTAATGATTCCATGGGCCATTAAGACACAATAAACCAAAGTCAAAAGGCTGAAAGAAAATGAACAAACTTAAAGTATCTCATGAGGAAAACAATTGATCTGGAAAATAGATCAAGGAGAGATAATTGAAGAATTATTGGACTACCTGAAACCAATAATAATAAAAGATGCTAGACACCATATTTCAATAAATCTTGGAAAAAAAAAAGACTGCCCAGAGATGTTAAAACCACAACACAAAGTAGAAATTGAAAAACTCCACAGATTGCCTAAGAGACCCTAAAATGAAAATTCCCATGAATATTATAACCAAATATCAGAGCTCCTACATCAATGAGAAACTATTGTAAGCTTAATAATAATAATTCAATGATCATAAAGAGTTAGATTCACACAAGATTTAGTAGCTATCACTGTAAAGAACTGTAAGATTTGGCATATCATATTCCAAAAGCAAAGAGTTAAGATTACAACTAAAAATAGCCTATCTAGCAAAACTGACAATCTTACAGGAAAAATATGAGGTTTTTAAAAAATTACCCTTTATTAATATTTTCTATTTTTTATATCATAATGATATTCCATGTATCCTTCTCTCTTCCCCTCCCTAAGAAACATCCTTTATGACAAATAGCATATTTTTAGAGAAAGGAGAAAAAGTCAACACAACAGATCAATACATTGAAAAAGGAAAGTCTGAAAACATATGCAATCTGTAGAACATCTTTAGACCTTCTGCCTACACAAAGGGGTAAATTGATAATATCAATCATATCTCATCAGTCAAGTTCCACTTTATCTTTCTAATTTTGTTATATTTGCTTTTGATTTGTGTGTGTGTGTGTGTGTGTGTGTGTCTTAATCTTGACATTTAAATTGTGGTTACTGAATAGATTGTTTTCTTAAATCTGCTTACCGCTCTCTGCATTGGTTCCAATAGATCTTTCCATGCTTCTTCGTATTCATCACATGCATAATTTCTTATACAGCAGTAATATGTCCTTACATTCATGTACTACAGTTAGTTTAGTCGTTCCCCAATTTATGGACATCTTACTTGATTTCATTTCTTATCTATCACAAAAGTGTTGTTTACACATTTTGATGTATGTATGAATGTATGATTTTTTTTCCTTATCAGTACCTTCCTTGGTGTTTAAACCCAGGAAAAGATGCTCTGGTTCAAAGAATCTAGATATTTTAATCACTTTATTAGGTGACTTCCAAAATGGTTGTATTATTTTATATCTGCTCCAACAAAGGCCTATCTTCCTACAATACCTCCAGTAGTGACTGTCACAATATTTTGAAATTTTTGTCTATTTACAGAATGTAAATTGAAACCTCAGAGTTGTTTTGATTTGCATTTCTATTTTTAGTAGTGATTTGGAGTGTGTGTATGCATGCATCTCTATACACACATATGCTTACATATGTGTGTAGATTATACATGTGTGTATATTGCATATATGCACACACATGTGTATATATTATATATCCACACATGTAATATATACACACATGCACATACTCTCTGTGTGTATATAAGTCTGTGTGTATACATGTATGCATGTATGTGTGTATACATATATATACACACACACATACCCAAATACATACATACATATGCTGCTTATATATCTTACAAACAGGACCCTTGTCATAGAAATTTGATTCAAAGACTTTTTTTTTCTCATTTGACTACTTCCCTTATCCTAGATATATTAATATTGTCTATGGGAAACTTTTCAGTTTTAATTATCTATTTGCAATTATTATTCGTAATTGTCTTTGCCTACTGTTTGGTCAAAATATATATTTTACCCAAAGCTATGAGAGATACATGACCTGTTTCTCTTCAAAAAATATTTATAATTTGGGGATGAAGCCAAGACAGTGGCATAGAAACAGGGATCTGCCAGAATTCTGCCCCAAACCCCTAAAAAAACTGTAAAAAATAACTAAACAAATTCTATAGCGGCAGAAGCCACAAAAGGATAGAATGAAGCCAATTTCCAGCCCAGGACAATCTGGAAGATCCACAGGAAGGGGATAATGCACCTGGCTGGGAGCAGAGCACAGTTCAGTTTGGACCATGCTGGGAATGGATAGAACTGGAGCAGGCCTTAGAGGACTGAATTGTTGGTGGCTGCTGCAGTTTCCAGAAGTCTCAATCCACAAATGCCAAAGAGAGCTTTGAAGGTCAGTGGGAAGAGTTTCTCACCTAGTTGGCAGGGAAGAATGATCTGGTCCCCCAGGGCCCAGGCCCTGGCCCTAGACCCAGGGTGGAGGTAGCCACTGCTGAAGTAGAGGCTACTTCTGGAGCCCTAGACTTAACAAAGAACTCAAAAGTCAAGTAATTGACTGAGAAAATGAGTAAACAGGGGGGAAAGAAACAGACTATAGATTCTCAGTTTCTCAGTGAAGAGGTATGTTCTTACATCATTGGCTTTGAGAAAAATCAAAACATACAACCAGAAGACTACAAAGCCAAAGCTCCTTCATCCATAGCCTCCAGGAAAAATATAAGTTGGTCTCTGGCCATGGAAGAACTCAAAAAGGACTTGAAAAATGAAGTAAGCAAAGTAGAGGGAAAATTGGAAAGAGAAATTAGAGTAATGCAAGAAAATCATGAAAAATGAGTGAACAGTGCTAAAGAAAACCCTAAAAATGCTGAAGAAAATAACAGTTTTCAAATTAGACTAACCCAAATGGCAAAAGATGTCCAAAAAGACAATGAGGAGAAGACTCTCTTATAAAACAGAATATGTCAAATGGAAAAAGAAGTCCAAAAGCTCACTAAAGAAAATAATTTCTTAAGAATTAGAATGGAGCAAATTAAAGCTAATGGCTTTATGAAAAATCAAGAAATTATAAAACAAACAAAAAGAATGAAAAAAATAGCAACAATGTGAATTATCTCATTGAAAAAGACAACAACTAACAGGTTACAGGATACAACTAACCTGGAAAATAGATTCAGAAGAGGCAATTTTAGAATTATTGGACTACCTGAAAGCCATGATCAAAAAAGAAACTAGACATCATCTTTCAAAAAGTTATCAAGGGAAACTGCCAATATTCTAGAACCAAGTGGTAAAATAGAAATGAAACAATCTACTGATCTCCTCTTGAAAGAGAATCCAAAAGGAAAACTAGAAATATTGTAGCTAACTTCCAGAGTTTTCATGCCAAGGGGAAAATACTACAAGCAGTCAGAAAGAAGCAGTTCTGGTATTATGGAAACACAATCAGGATAACACAAGATTGAGCAGCTTTTACTCCAAGGGATTGGTGGGCTTGTAATATGATATTACAGAGGTCAAAGGACATAGAATTACAATCAAGAGTCACCTACCCTGCAAAAATGAGTATCATACTTCAGTGGGGAAAAATGGAACTTCAATGAACTTCCAAGCATTCTTGTTGAAAAGACCGGAGCTGAATAGAAAATTTTACTTTCAAATACAAGAATCAAGAAAAGGTAAACAGGAAAGAGAAACCACAAGGGACTTATTAAAGTTGAACTGTTTACATTCCTACATGGAAAGATGATATTTGTAATTCATGAAATCTTTCTTGAGATAGTTGGAGGGAATATATGTATGTGTGTAGGTATGTATGGAGAGGGAGAGAGAGAGAGAGAGAGAGAGAGAGAGAGAGAGAGAGAGAGAGAGAGAGAGAGAGAGAGAGAGAGAGAAACAGAGGACACAGGATGAGCTGAATATGAAAGGATGATATCAAAAATGAAAATTATGTGTTGAGAGGAATGTACCAGGAGAAAGATAAAGGGAGAGGTAGAATGTAGTAAATCATCTCACATAAAAGAGTCAAGAAAGATCTTTTACAATGTAGTGGTAAAAGGGGAAGATGAGAGGGAATAAGTGAGTAATGGATTTGGCTTCAGGAGGTTATTAATAACATACACACTAAGTTGGGTGCAGAAGTTTATCTTACCCTACAGGAAAGCAAGGGGGAAGGGGAGAAGAGGGGATGGGGTAATAGAAGAGACATCAGATTGGGGGAAGTGGTAATCAGAAGCAACCACTTTGATAGAGGGACAGGTCAAAGGAGAGAGAATAAATGGAGGGCAGGACAGAATGGAGGGAAATTTCATGACATGACTCTTATGGAAGGGTTTTGCATGAATACTCATGTAAAACCTATATTGAATTGCTTGCCTTCTCAATGACAGTGAATGGGGACAGGGGAATGAAGAGAATGTAGAACTCAAACTTTAACTCTTTAAAACTGAGGGTCAAAAAGTGTTTTTGCATGCAACTAGGAAATAAGATATATAAGCAGTGAGGTATAGAAATTAATTTTGCCCTGCAGGAAAATAGAAGGGAAGGGGATGGGAGAAGGGTGTGATAGCAGGGAGGGCATATTGGAGGAAAGTGTAATCAGAATACATTCCATCCTTGGGTGGGGGAGGAGGGAGACAGGGAGAAAACCTGAAATTTAGAATGTTGTAGATTTCTATGTTGAAAACTGAAAATAAGTATTTTTAAAATGTTTATACTGTGACCTTCAATATTAAGTTCATATATCCCTTTAAGATGTATTACAAAATGTGGTGTAAAGTGTTTTTCTAAGCTAAATTTCTACCAGATTGCTTTCAAATTTTCCCAACAGCTTTTTAAAAAATCCAATAGGGAGGTTTGTGTTTTTTTCCCTAAGCACACTATTTTTTTTACACTTTATGTAACAGTGGTTTATTGAGTTTCATTGTGTCTGATTCCCTTTACCTAGTCTATTGTATTCATCAATCTCTATTATTTTTTTAACCAGTACCAGATGGGTTTTGATAACTGCTATTTGATAATATAGTTTGAGGTCTGGGAGTACTATTCTCTCTTTGTCCTTACTTTTTTTTGTCATCATTTCCCTCGATATTATAGATCTTTTTTTTTTCAAATGAATTTTATTATTGTTTTACCAACCTCTCTAAAATATCTTTTTAGTAATTTAATAGTATGGTATTCAATGTAGAATGTACTTTTATTTAGTATTGACCTGGCCCAACCATGAGCACTGTATAGTCCTCCAATCATGTAGATTGTTTTTTAGTTCTTTGAAGAGTGATTTGCAGTTGAATCTATGCAAGTTTTTGCATGGTTTGGGAGGATGATCCCCAGGTATTTATGCATTTTTAGTTATTCGGAGTGAAATTTCCTTATTATTATATCATGTTTTATTTTTATTATATAGGAATGGTGTTGATGTTTGAGGCTTATAGCCTGAAACGTAACTGAAACTATTAGGTATTGCAGTATTATTGATGATTCCTTGGTGCTTCCCAAGTAAACAATCACACCATCCACAAAGAGAAATAGCTTTATTCCCTCTTTGTCTAAATTTATTTGGTCAGATCTATAAACATTATGTAAGGACCTTCTGTTCTGCTCCTGGAATTTCTCCTAGAGTTGTCAGACAGCAAACATCATATCAGCTGTTCCTCAGTCCTTTTTGAATCCACTCTGGCTCTCAGGTAGATGTTCATTTTCCAGTTGAAGGATCAGCATATTAAGGAGGAATCTAGGAAGAATCTTGCCAGCAATGACTAAGAGAGAGAACCCCCTGTGATTGTCACAGGGGAATCTATTCCCTTTACCTTTATAGAGATGGACAATGGAGGTATCCTTGAATTCCTGGAGGATAACCTCCTCTTGCCATATAACCTGGAAAATTTCAGTCAGCTTTTTTAAGATTTGACCAAAACTTTTGATGTGGTTAGTCATGAGGGCTTATACAAAATTATATCAAAATTTGGTTGCCCAGAGGGAAGTTCATCAGTATTGTACATTGATTTCATGACAGCATGTTTGCCCAAGTTATGGATGGTGGACAAAGCTCTTTTGCCTTCCTAGTCAACAATGGAGTGAAACAGGACTGCTTGCTTGTTCCCATGCTTTCTAGCATGATTTTTTCAGCCACATTATCAAATTCTTTCAATGAGGATAAATGCAGTATCAAGGTCAGCTAACATACTGATGGTAAATTCTTCAATTTGATGAGGCTACAATGCAAGACCAAAGTGGAGGGAGAGTTGGTGCACAATTTTCTGTTTGCAAATGATTATGTAATCAGTGCAGCCTCTGAAGCTGAGATGCAACAAAATATGGATCCATTCTCTCCTACTTGTGCTATTTTTTGTCTAACAATTAACACCAAAAAAACACAGGTGCTGCATTAGCCACCACCACACCATCCATACATAGATACACTGGTTACAGCAAATGGAGAAGTTTTAAATTCTATGGATAAATTCACTTACCTTGGTAGTGTACTTTCCAGGGATGTACACATTGATGATGAAGTTGACGCATGCATTGCCAGAGCTAGCTCAGTGTTTGGGAGGCTTTGGAGGAGAGAAGAGGTATTAGACTGATGACCAAACTGAAGGTCTACAAAGCCCTTGTGCTGACCTCCTTTTCGTATGCCTGTGAAACCTGGACAATATACCAGTATCATGCCAGGAAACTGAATTGTTTCCATTTGAACTGTCTTAGGAAGATTCTTAAGATCCCTTGCAAGATAAGGTACCAGACACATTGAGGTCCTTATTCGAACTAAACTGCCAAGCATTCAAACTATGCATCAGAGAGCACAACTCCAATGGGCTAGCCACAGTGTTCAAATACAAAATGTACACTTGCCAAAAAAACTATTTTATGGAGAACTTTCATGGTGATTACATCGTGGTCAGAAGAGGCTATCCAAGGGCACTCTCAAGGTCTCTCCCAAGAATTTTGGAATTGATCGTTTGACATAGGGGGCAGTGGCCACTCAGGCACACAGGACCACTCAGCACAGCATGCCCACATCAGAGAAGGTACTGTGTTGTATGAGCTAAGCAGAATTGATACAGCTGAAGGAAACATAGGGTGCCCAGATTTAGAGTATCCACCCCAAATGTTCACACAGATTATCTGTGCCCAATCTGTGGTAGAGCATACTGAACTCATATTTGTCTGATCAGCCAATTGGACACATTGAAAGTTTATCATGGTGATGTTATTTTGGTCCTCTTCAAGAACAAAGGACAACAACCAACCAACCAACCACTTAAGTTTATTACTTTAATTCCTTTCTCCTATGTTATTACTATTGTTAGTTTCAAAATTTTATTCAATAACTGTTGAGAGGCTTAGGAAAGTGTGCCTCCTTGCTTTACTGCCATATTTAAAAGTTCTAGTGTATTCTTGGCAGTGATAAGATGATATAGCAAAACCAGGGATTAGAGGAAAATTTATATCTCTAAATACTTATATCAACAAATAGAGAAAAAGAAGAAGAATGAATTGAGTACATACATAAAAAACCTAGAAAAAGAGCAAATTAAAAATCCCCAATTAAACTAAATCAAAAATCCTAAAATTAATGGTGAGATTAACAAAATTGAGAGTAAAACATTGAATTAATAAATAAAAGTAGGAGTTTGTTTTATGAAAAAAATAATATAGATAAAAATTGTTAAATTTGTTTCAAGAGAAAAGAAAACCAAATCACTAGTTTCAACAAAGGAAAAGATTGAATTAACCATTAATGGTGATGAAATGAAAACAATTATATGCCAAATTGAAAGATAAATTTATCAATTTAAGTGAAATGGAAGCATATTTACAAAAAATATATAAATTGTTTACATTAACAGAATAGAAAATAGAATACCTAAGTAGACCTGTTTGAGAAAAGGAAATTGAACAGGCCACAAATGAGCTTGCTAAGGCAAAAGCACCAGGACCAGATGGATTTACAGGTGAATTCTATCAAATATTTAAAGATCAACTAATTTCAATATTAAATAAAATATATGAAATAAGAGGTAAAGAAGGGAACCTATCAAATTCATCTTATGAAACAAATGTTATATTCATATTCAAACCAGGAAAACTAAAAGCAGAAAAAAGAAAATTATAGACCAATTTTATTAATGAATATGTATGCAACAATTCTAAATAAAATACTAGGTAAAAGCTTACAACAATATATTTCAAAGATTATACATTATGATACAGCAAGATTTATACTAGGAATACAGGGATTGTTTAACATAAGGAAAATTATTAATATAATTGATTATATCGCTAATATGTTTTTTAAAATGATTATATGAATAGATGCAGAAAAAGCTTTTCATAAAGTTCTACACTCGTTTAAAAAATAAAAAATACTTTAAAATATTGGTATAAATAGTTTTTTTCATTACACATGATACTTTTAATTTTTGATAGATACTTTTTTGTGATTTTCAAAGATACTTCTATGCCTATATTAATAGAGTTTTTACCATGGAAGTGCTGAATTTTGTTTAAGATCATTTCTGCATCTACAAATGGTCGAGTTCTTTATGATGTTTTAATTCCTAATACGATTATGATAATTGTTTTCCTAAGGTTGAACCATCCTTGCATCCGTGGCATAAATTCCACTTGATTATAATGAATGATTTCTTGGATAAATCTCTGTTCTGTTTGACAGGATTTTGTTTAAATTTTTTGAATTATTATTTATTAACAATATTGTTTTTTTCTTTCCCTCTTTAAGTATGGTTGACTCATAAAAGGATTCTGTTAAAGTGTTTTTTTCTTAGTTTCTTAATTTTTCTAAAGCATAAGTAATGACTGTTCTTTAAGAGTTTTACACAATTCTCCTGGGAATCCATTAGGTGCACTATTGTATTTTTTTCCTTTGGCAGTTTCTTTACACCTCTATTTCCTTTTCTGAGTTTGTTAGATAATATAAATAAATATTTATATAAATAAAGTTGTATAATAAATGTCTATTTGGTCTTCTAATAGTTTGTGTCCTTTACATTTCTGAAAGTATTCTACTGTCTCTTTTGTGTTTTCAGCACTATTAGCATGTAACATGTGCAATATGGTCTAATTATGCTTTTTATTTCTTCTGGGTTTGTTGTGATTTCATCGTTTCCAGTTATCATTTTATTGATTTGATTTTCAGTTCTCCTATTTTTAATCAGACTAGCTAAGGACTTATCAGTTTTATTAATCTTTAAAAAAAACCTTTTAATTTCCTACACTATTTCCATGATTATTTGTTTCAAATTTATCTATTTCCCCCATAACTTTAATATTTCTTCATTTGTGCTTCTTTTAGGTTTGTTTGTTGATTGATTCTCTGATTTTTTAAAATACATATTAAGTTCATTAATCTCCTCTTTTTGTATTTGTTAATGTATGATTGTAAGGATATGATTTTTCACCCTAAGGGCTTCTTTGGCTGCATACCCCCCAAAATTGACAAACTGTAATATCATTATATTTTACATATTGGTTAATGTTTTCTATAATTTGTGCTTTGGCCTGAACATTATTTAAGATTTCTTTGTTGTCTCCATTTGTGTATAAATAATGGAATACTATTGTGTTATGAAAAATGATGAGCAGGCAGAGTTCAGAAAAATCTGGAAAGACATATAAACTGATGCCTCGTGAAGTGAGCAGAACCAGGAGAACACCGTGCACAGTAACAGTCACAGTGGGTGATGACTGATTTTGATAGACTTAGCCCTTCTCAGCAAAGCAAGGACCTAAGATAACTCCAAAAGGCTCATGATGGAAAATGTCATCCACATCCAGAGAAAGAACTATGGAGTCAGAACGCACAGTGAAGGAGAGTATTTTCTCTTTTTTTGTTTGTTCATTTTCCTCATGATTTCTCCCATTGATTATAATTCTTCTATGCAATATGACTAATGTGAATATGTGTTTAATAGGAAAATATGTGTAAAGCCTATATAAGATAGCATGCCAAATTGGGGAGGGATGAGGGAGAAAGGACGAGAAAATGTAAAACTTAGGGAAGTAAATGTTGAAAAGTAAAAAAGAATAAATTTACTAATAAAATTCCAAAAAAGAAACACATTATTCCATTCCCTCCTCCTTTTTCTAGTGGATACCAAATAGTCTTGCATTCTTTGAGTATACTTTCTTTTGTATTTGAGTGTGTTTTTCTGAAGACTTGCAGAACTTATTTTTAATTGAATTGCTTAATTTAACCTCTATGTATCTCAGAGTTTGCGATCTTATTTTTTTTTCTTTTTTCCCTGAAGGTAATCTATGATTTTTTTTCAATTTCCTATGTTCATCATTTCTCAGAAAGTGTCTTCTTTTTATTTTCTTCATAAGGAAGGTTTTTTGTCTTGTGTTTTTTTCTGCAATATTTATGATCCTTAGGTTGATTCTGTGCATCCTGTCTAAAAGATCCATATGGTTTTTTTTCTTACAAATTGAGGATCTTTAAAATGTTCATTTTTTGCTTTGTTTTTGCTTTTCTCCTTTTATGTTGTCTTTCACTTCTGTGTATTTTCATTCTCAATTCCTTATTCTCTCCTTTTTTTCTTTGGTGAGGCTTGCCATTGTTCAGAATTGGTCTCAGCTGGATGCTGTGCTCTTCCCTCAGTCTGTGTGCGATGCTGTACAGCTTCCCACATGCACGGTGTCTTTTCCTAGTGACCTGTCCTATTCCAGCTTTTCCTTAGTACCTTGGCCCAGAATTAGCAGCTCAGAGCTTGCTTTCCCCCGATCAGAGCTGCCGGTAGTCCAGAGCTTTGCTAATGGCTTGCAGCCCCTGGCAGGCTTTTGATCCTGAAAGGCTTTTTCCAAATTGGCTGTTAAGACCCAAGGAAACTTCTACAATCTGGAGCCAGGGTCCCTATGGCACTAGAAGGAGTAAGATATAGGGGGGGTGGGGATCAGGATGTAAGGATGAATTTTGATATAGGTTTGGATAGTGTCCTTACATCTGCTAGTATAGCCTTGCTCCAAAGGGCATGTCAAGTGGAGAAGGGGTGTTGAGTATCTCAGGACCAGTAAACCTCAGTTCCTAGGTTTTGTTTGGTTTTTACCTTCTTTTGGATTCTTGAATTCTTTGGATTTAGATCATGGAAACAGATGATGTTGCTTATCTTTGGCATATAATATCTGCTTGGAGGAGGTTTGAGAAGTTGTGAGAATCAAAGAAAATGATGAATTCACCATCTTGTTATTCATATGACCTAGAAATAAAGAACATATAGTGAAACAGAGGACTTCCAGGCATTCCTGATGAAAAGATAAGAGCTGAATAGAAAATTTGACATTCAAATACAAGACACAATAGAAACATAAAAAGGTAAATATAGTGAGAAATCATAAGGAATTTATTAGGTTGAACTGTTTATATTCCTACATGGAAGATGATACTTGCAACCCCTAAAAACTTTATCATCATTAGGACAGTTAGAAGGTGTCTATTTAGAAAGATGGCATCTAGATGGTATAGTCAATTGGATTTCTGGACCTGGAGTCAGGAAAATTCATCTTCTTGAGTTTATGTCTGACCTCAGACACTTACTAGTTATGTATTATTATGCAAATTACTTGACCCTATTTTCCTCAGTTTCTTCATTGGTAAAATGGGCTGCATAAGGAAATTACAAACCACTCTAGTATCTTTGCCAAGAAAACCCAAATGGGAGTGACAAGAAGTCAGAAACAATTGAACAGCTTAGAAGGTATGAGTGTGAGTTTATTATGCGGGAATGATCTCAAAAAATGGAAAGATGATAAAAAGGGATATAATGGGAGAAGAGGAAAGGGAGATAAAAAGGAAGGAAATTCTCACAAAAAAAAGAGGCACAAAAAGAAGTTTTTACAATGGAGAGGAAAGGGGAATAATAGGCAACATTTAAAACTCACTCTCATCAGGTGAACTGGTTTAAAGAGGGAAGACATACACACACACACACACACACACACACACACACACACACACAGGCATAGACATTTATCTTACCCAATAAGGAAGGAGGAAGGGAAGAGAGTGGTGAATGATAAGGGGTGAGTGATAAGAGGGAAGGTAGAGTAAGAAAGATAATGTTAACAAGCAAAACAGGTTTTGGAGTGGACAAGGCTATAAAATAGAGGGATAAATAGAAGAGAAAAGAATGGAGAAAAATACACGGTTAAGAATAATCACTATGAATGGGAATGTGATGAATTCACCCATTAAATAGAAGAGGATAACAGAATGGATTAGAAACCAGAATTCAACAATATGTTGTTTATAAGAGACAAACAGAAACACACACAGTTAAAATAAGCAGTTGGAACAGAATCTATTACGCTTGTATTGAAGTAAATTTAACAATTAGATCTTTCCAGCTCTTTCCATGGTTCTTGCATACCCTTGCATATAAGTACAGGCAATCCTCAACTTTCATGGGAGTAACATTTCTAGAACATTATGCAAAAGTTAAAAATGAAAATGGTGACACATTATACCTATAGAAAATAGGGAGTTAGAGTCCCATGACCATCAGTAATTGTTGTTTCACTTGAGATTCCTGAAAATACAATTTTCTGCACATAATTCTTTATGACAAATCACTGATCCTTAGAAGATGAACTTTTCCTAATACAGTAGCCATGAAATAACCCATAAAATGCAGTTCACAAAAGAAATTGCTAACATGCAAAACATTTTTCTCAATAATACCTTAGATCTCAATTAAAAACAAAAAACATTGATTTCAGGAAATATTCACTTTTCATAACACTTGAAATCTACAGTATCATAAATACTATACAGCAAATAAAATCCTTAAAACTAAATCATTTTTAAGCTGACTCTTATTTTCCACTGTGTCAGATGGCAGTGTGAAGGCACTGTACTATATATACTGTAGTGCCATAAATCACTCTACCTTAATCACTCTCTAAAAACTGAGGGAGAGGTTGTTAGAACCCAGTCAGCCAGCACCCTAGCAGGGCTGATTCCATGTGCCCCCATCTCCAGACCCTTTTATGAATTCCAACAGTTCTAGAAACAGAGCCAGTGCTTACCAAGAACTTGACAGGAAGAGTGCCTCCTCCCATCTAAGTTCACCAGGCCATGCAGCTGCTTTCCTTCACTCCACTCTCTCTGTACACAGAAAAGTTTGGCTCCAGAGTGAGCTGGGAGGAGCTATAGGAGACAGTCTGATTTTGCCCCTAACAGCTTCCCCATTTGCTCAGGAAGACACAGAGACTGGTGAGGTCTCAACCTCACCTTCAGTTGCCAACACAAAAGTGAAAATGAGATTTCTCATAAAATCACACAAATGCTTGAAACTGTGAAAGTTAAACATGCAAATGTTAAAGATCAACCAGTATAAATAAAATATACACAAAATAATGATAAGATAATTTTAGGGAGACCCTGGCAGTTGGAGTTATCAGGAAAGCTTTTAAGTAGGAGGAAGGAATGCATATTTCTGTTGTTGAGCTCAGCTTAGGGATTCTAAGAATTAGAAATGAGGAAAAAGCTTACTATAGACATGAGAGATATCCTGTACAAAGACACAGAGGATGTCATATGTGGTCAATCACGGAAAAGTCATTTGAATAGAGTGTGAGAAGTCTTGATTTATTTTGTTGTCATTTCCAACAATTGTTCCTATTCTTGCCTTCTGAAGTAAAACAGAAACAAAACAAAAAATAAACAAACAAAGAGATCTCAGCAAACTGTCTTCCATGTGATAGCTTCCTCTTTTAAAAAAATTCAATTGTATTAGATCTTCATGAAGAAAGATATTAATTCCCTCTACCCTATCAACTCATATTCCCATCCAGGCAGAAGAAACAAACCCCTCTTATAAATATGAATAGTCAAGCAAAGCAAATTCTTGCATTGGAAAAGTAAATATTTCTAAATCCATCATCTCACTATTAGGAGCTCAGCAGCCTGCTTCATTCAGAGTTCCCTGGAACTGTAGTTGGTCCTAAGTTATTTTTCTGAAGTTGTTTGTCAACTATAATTATAACTAGTACTGTGGTTATTATATAAATTGTCCTCTTGATTCTGCTCCCTTCAGTGCATCAGCTTATACAAATCCTCCCAAGTTTCTCTGAAACCATCCCCATTCATCATTTCTTACAGAATAATGTTTTTTGTCATTTACTCGTTTCTTTGAATTTTAGCTTGATTTGTTTTATTTGTACAAAACTGTTATATGTTATGTAATAACAATTGTCTATTTTACCTTCTATGTCCTGTCTACCTCTTATTCAGTATGAAATTCTTCACCTATTCATAAATCTGACAGGAAATTTCTTCCTTCATCTTCTACTTTGTTTATGATGTCATCATTTGTGATTTCAGCCTGAATCATTCATACATTGGAGCCTGTCTCATTATGCAGTATAATGCATTGCTCTACAATTAGTTTTTGTCAAATGTCCTTCCTTTTTTCCCAATATTTTTTGCAAATAGTGACTTTTTGCCCCAACAGCTGAGATTGTTGAGTTGACCAAATACTGAGATTCTGTGTTCTTTTGCTTCTATGTACTGTTATCAACCTCTCTATTTCTTAGCCAGTAACAAATTGTTTTGATGATTATTATTTTGTAGCATATTTTGAGATGTAGAACTGATAGATCCCCTGCCTTCTCATTTTATGCATTAATTTCTTTGATATTTGTGACCCTTTTTCTTCTAGATGAATTTTATTATTATTTTCTCTAACCCCATAAAATAATCCCTTGGTATTTTGATTAGTATGGCATTGGCTAAGTAAATTATTTCATTTGGTACTGGCATTAGTTAATATTATATCGGTTCATTCTATCTATACACAATTAAAATTTCTAGAGTTATATTGTTCTCTATTTGTGTAAAAAGTGTTTTATAATTGTGTTCATATGCTTCCTGTGTACATTTTGATAAGTAGACTCCCAAGTATTTTATAATTTCTGTAATCAAATGGAATTTCTCTTTCTCCTAGATTTTGTTGCTAATATAAAGAAATGATGATTGTTTGTGTGAGTTTATTTTATATCCTGCAAATTTACTGAAGTTGATGGATATTTTGGTTAGTTTCTTTCAGTTGACTTTCTCAGTTTCTCTAAGTAAACCATCTTATCTGCAAAGAAGTGATCATTATGTTTTGTCTTGGCTTTGTTTATTCTCTTAATTTCTTTTGTTTATCTTATTCTTATACCTAGAATTTCTAACATAATATTGAATTGTAAGGGCAATAATAGACATATGCTTTACTCCTGATCTTACAGTAAAAGTCTCCAGTTCGTCTCTATTGCAAACAATGCTGGCTCTTGGTTTTAGAAATATTCTACTTCCCAAATTAAGGCAAGATCAATTTATTCCTACATTTCACAGTTTTTTTTAAAGAAATGGTTTTATATTCCATGAAAATATATTTTTCTGTATCTATAGACATAATTACATTTTTTTGCTCAGATCAATTGCATTGATAATTTTTCAGTATTGAAACAGATTTGCATTTGTTTTTTAAAATGTTCAGTTTCAAATTTTCTCCCTCTTTCCACCCAGTCATTGAGAAGGTAAAAAAAATAAATAAATATGAGTGTTATGCATATGAAGCCTTGCAAAACAAATTTACTCATTAACCATGTTGGGGAGTGTGAGAGGGAGCAAGGCAAATAAAGAGGACATGACACGTTTTAATCTATTCTCTGAGTCTTTCAGTTCTCTATCTGGAGATGGATAGCATTTTTCAGTCTTTGGAATTGCCATGGATCATTGCATTGTGTTGTTAAGTCTTCAGAGCTGATCATCATTACAATACTACTGCTCTTGTGTGCATTGTTCTCCTGGTTCTGCTCACTTCACTTTGCAAGAGTTCATCTGTCTCCTCAGTTGTTTTATTTTTTTTCTGAAACTGTCTTACTTAGCATCTCTTATAGCAAAACAGTATTCCACAAAAACTATATACAATAAGCTATTCAGTCATTCCCAATTTGATGGGCATCCCCTTTGTTGCTATTTCCCATCGCAAAGAGAGCAACTATAAATAACTTTGTTAATATGAGTCCATTTCCTTTTTCTTAGATTTCTTTGGTGAGTAAATTGAGTAGTGCCAGTTCAAAGCGTGGGCACAGTTTTATAGCTCTTTGCTCACAGTTCAAAATCGTTCTCTAAAACATTTCACAGCTCCAATAGTGCATTAGTGTACTTGTTTTCTCAGAGCTCCTATAGCATTTGCCATTTGCCTTTTTTGTCATCTTAATCAATCTGATGACTGTGAGGTGGCATCTTAGAGTTGTTTCAAATTGCATTTCTCTAATCAGTGATTTAGAAAATTTTGCATATAACTATTAATAGCTTTGATTTCTTCTGAACTCTCTTCATATTCTCTATCATTTGCCAATTGGAGAATGTCCCTTAGTGTTTTTTTTTTCTTTTTGGAAATGTGGCTCAGTTCTTTATCAGAATTTTACTTCTTATAACCTTCTTCTGTTTGGTTGTGAACTCTTCCCCATATCCATAGATCTGACAGGTAATTTTCTTTTACCATACCCCACCTCTAATTTGCTTGTAATCTCACAATACCTATTGTGCAAATCACGTACCATTTTGAGCTTATCTTGGTATATGTTGTGAGATGCCAGTCTATGACTAGTTTCTGCCAGACTTCTTTCCAGTTTTTTTAGTAGGTTTTTTTTTCTTGTCAAATATTGACTTTTTCCCCAATACCTGGAATCTTTAGGGTTATCAAACATTTGTTTATTATGCTCATCTTCTTTGATATATTGTGTAACTACTATATTCTTTTGATAGCCACTCTATTTCTTATCCAGTACCAAAATGTTTTGATGATTACCGCTTTGTAGTATAGTTTGAGATCAAGTACTATAGGTCCCTTTAATTCCCTTTTTAAAATTGATTCGCTTGCTATTCTTGATTTTTTATTTCTCCATAGGAATTTTGTTATAGTTTTTTTTTCTAGCTCTATAAATAAATATAATATAAAGTATAAATATAAATATAATTATATATTTTAAATAAATATATAATATAAATATGATAATAAATACAAATATATTTATATAAATTATAAATATAAATAAAATAATTATTTGGTACTTTGATTGGCATAGCACTGAATATATAAATTAATTCAGATAGTATTATCACTTTTATTATATTGGATGGGCCTGCGCTTAAGCAATTGATCTTACTACAGTTATTTAAATCTGCCTTTATGTGCATGAGAAAATTGTTTTATGTTTTCATTCATATAATCTTTGTATGTCTTGCCAGGTACACTAGTCCTGTATTTCTGGCATAAATCCTACCTGGTTACAGTGTATATAGTCTTTGTAATGCCATAATCTTCTTGCTAAAATTTCATTTGAAATTTCTACTCAATTTTAATTTCTCTAATTTGACTTTTTTAGGTTTAGGTATTAAACTGTTATTATTGTTACTGCTGCTGCTTCTTTTCTGGATTTTGTCCGACTTTTCATGACCACATTTGGAGTTTTCTTGACAAAGATACTGGACTGGTTTGCTACTTTGTATAGGTTAAAAAAAAACGGAAACAAACAGGGTTATAAATGACTTGCCCAAGGTCACCCAGCTAATAAGTGTCTGAAGCTGAATTTGAACTCAGGTATTCCTGATTCCAGGCTCACCACTGTACCGCATAGTGTCCCAGGAACAAAGCTACATTTGTATTGAAGAAGGGATTTAATAACACCTCTTATTTTTCTATTTTTGAAGAAGTTTTTGTAGTGCTGGAATTTATTATTCTTTAAATATCTGAAAGCTAGATTTTACTTGTAAATACATCTCATCTGGGTTTTGTTTTTCCCATTTACGTTCATTTGTGGTTTATTTAATTTCTTTTTTTTCTATTAGCCTTAAGTCTTCTATCCTTTGTTTTGTTTTAATTTAAGTATTTTCTATTTTTGTTAATTTTTTCCTATTCCATTTACATCACCAATTTCATTGGCATATAAATGGATAAAATGGCTTTGAAGAATTTATTTTATTTTTTCTTCATTAGTTGTGAATTTCTACTTTCATTTTTGATGTTCTTAACATTTTTTTAAATAAGTTAATGACAATTTTAAAAATATCTATTTTTAATTCAACTCTTTACTTTAGTCTTTATTAAGCTCTTCTATTTCATTTTCCAGATTTCTAAAATTCTAATCTGATCCTTAATTTCATTTTTATTCATTTTATATGGATTTCTCAAGGCCTCGCAGGGGGAAATTGAAGTTTCTACAGCCACTGTATTACTATTTCTCTTTGCCACTCATGTAACTTTTCCTTTAAGAAATTAGATGTTGTGCCATTTAGTCTTTCTTTCTTCCTATGTAGCTTTCTATCTATCTATCTATCTATCTATCTATTCATCTATACATATATATTAATTCATGTTCCTTATATGATATATTGTAGCAAAATAGTTGCCCTGCTTATCTTTTTTAATTGAACCTTTTACTGTAGCTTTGTCTAAGATTTTAATTAACTGATTTTTATTTTACTACTGCATCTGAAGTACAGTTTTGCTCTACATATTTATTTTAAATCTGTGTAACTTTCTGTTTTCAAGTATATTTCTTGTAGTCTTTCCATTAATTGACTTTGCCTCTTCTGCTGTTTCCCTGGTGAGTGAAATGTATCCCTGCACCCAGTTATATATACGTAGTCTTCCCTCCCTTGACGAGTTCAGATAAGAGTACATTTCAAGTGCTGCCTATCACCACATTGCTTTCCTTTTACTTAAATTCTTCTATTTTATTTTTCAAGGGATGATTTGATGGATAGGGGTAGAGGGAGAAGTTTTGAAAATTAAAGTTAAGGAGAATGGGAATGATAAAATGAAGTGAGCTTCTGGAGTTGATGAGGAGTGATGGCATCAATGTCAAAATTTAAAGGGTTAGATTTTTCTTTTCAAGGAAAACAGACACTCTTCATCAGAGACCATAGCAAAAGAGGAAAGGATGGGGTGAAGGAACATGGCGTAGTGAAAAGAGCCCTGGCCCTGAAGTCAGCAGATCTGCATTCAAATCTCCACTTGGAACTTTTCCTAGCTGTGTGATTTTGCACAAATCACTTGATATCCCTCAGTCTCAGTTTCCTCATCTGTAACTGGAGAGGTTTGGACTAGAGGAAGTCTGAGATCCGTGCCACTTCTAGATATATGATCCCATGACAATTTCAAGAGAAATGCAATATTATATCTCATCAACCTACAGAAAAGATCATCTGATTGGACTCTGCCCTGGTCAGACTGCACCATGGATGTAGGGTTTTGGTCTGTGGTTTCTTTTAGAAAAGGTGATGGTAA
The DNA here is from genome assembly GCF_028372415.1 of Notamacropus eugenii. NCBI lineage: Eukaryota > Metazoa > Chordata > Mammalia > Diprotodontia > Macropodidae > Notamacropus > Notamacropus eugenii. The sequence continues at coordinate 530,131,540 of NC_092873.1, forward strand.
GCCAGAGCACATTCAGTGAAAAGCATCCATGGCAATGGGATCCCTAACAATCACCAAATACATATGTCAGCTGAAAAAAACCTGAGAGGTTTAACCTTGTGACAAAGAGTTTTAAGAGTCTAGGTTGGAAGAACATACCACCTGCCTACAAAGAAACTGAAAAGCTATTTTAGGGAAGAGGGATTAGCTTTTGAATTTTTTCCCACTGAGCCCCAGAAGCTAGAATCATGAATGGGTCAAAATTATAGAGAGGTAGATTTCTGGTTGATGAGAAGAAAAATTTCCTGACATCTCCACTATCCAAACAATTCCTTAGAGCAAAATGGATGCCAGTGGTTGGTTGTTGTTCTTTGTTCTTGAAGAGGTCCAAAATGACATCACTATGTTGGGGTCAATGTACAGTGTGTCTGACTGTGGCTGATCAGATCAATACAAGCTCAGAAGACTCTACCATAGGTCAGGCAGAAATGGCCACTGTGAACATTCGGAGTAGAGATGTTCATAAATTTGCACATCTCATGTTTGTTTTGAGGTAATGCTATCCTGTTTTGCTCATAGAGTACGGTGCTTTCTCTGATGTAGGCACACCATGCAAGGTGGTCCTGTGCTAGTCTCCCATGTATTTCAATATATTCCAAAGTTCTTCAGAGAGACCTTGAGAGTGTCCTTGGATTGCTTCTCCTGACCTCCATGTGAGCATTTGTCTTGTGTGAGTTCTCTGTGAAATAGTCTTTTGTGTAAGCATACTTTAGGAATTCAAAAAACATGACCAGTCCATCAGAGTTGCACTCTCTGCAGTAAAGTTTGAATGCTTAATATTTAAGCTTAAGAAAGGACTTCAGTTCCTGGTGCCTTAATTTTCCAGATGATCTTCACAATCTTCCTAAGACAATTCAGATGGAGGTGATTCAGTTTCCTGGCATGGCTCTGGTAGACTCTCCAGGTTTCAGAGGCATGCAACAATGAGGTCAGTTCAATGGCTCTGAAGACCTTCAGTTTTGTAGGAATTCTACCCTCTTGCCTCCCACACTTTCCTTTGGAGTCTCCCAAACATTCAACTAGCTCTGGCAATATGGGCATCAACATTTTCATCTATGTGGACATCCCTGGAAAGTATACTACCATGGTAAGTGAACTTATCTACAGCATTCAAAATTTCTCCATTTGCTATAACTGATGGTTTTGTGTACAGATGGTGTGGTGGTGGCTGGTGGAAAACCTGTTTTCTTGGTGTTAATTGTTAAGCCAAACTTAACACAAGAAGCAGAGAATCAATCCAAATTCTCTTCCATCTCAGCATCATGGGCTGCATTGATTGCATCTGTGAATAAAAATGTCATGCACCAATTCTCCTTTCACTTTAGTTTCGATTTATAGCTTTTTCAAGTTAAATAATGTACCATTGATGGGGCAGCTGCAAAGAACTGTGCTTCACTCAATGACTGGGAAAGTACAGGAGCATCATTCATTTTCCAGAACCCTTGCAAGTATGCCATCAGGAAACTAATGTACAATACAGATGACCTTTCTCTAGATAACCAAATTTTGCCATGATTTTCCATAAGCCCTCATGACTGAAAGTATCAAAGGCCTTGATCAGAATGATGATGAATGTTGTGTACAGACCTCTGTTTTTCTCCTTGCATTTCTCCTGAAGTTACTAGGCATCAAATACCATATCAACCATTCCTTAACCCCCTCCATAGACACATTGGCTCTCAGGTACTCCATCATCCAGGTGGAGGACTCTGGAAAGAATCTTACTGGCAATGGATAAGAGATGGAACCTCATATGATTATCACAGGATAATCTATTTCTTTTATCTTTAGAGCAATGGAAATGGAGGGACCCTTACTCTTGCCATATAACGTGGAACACTTCTGTCCATTTTTGAATGAGCAGTGGATCTCCTGCCTTGTAAATTTCAGCTTCAATAGTCAGCACCAGGCACTTTGCCATATGAGAGAAACCTAATGGCCTTCAAAACCTCTTCTTCTGTTGGAAGTTTGTCTTGAGAGGGATTAACTTCAACCTGAGTGAGTTCAGCATTGATTGATGATGGTCTCTTGAGAGCACTATGGATGTGTTCAGCCCATCTCTCCAGAATCATGTCCTTGTCACTAATCAATGTGGCTCCATCAGCAGATGGATACAGCAGAACTGTTACTATAAGTATAAAACTGCATTTCACCTGTCTTGGTACTGAGTTCAGAATCCTTTGTCTCTGTAAGCTTCATTTGCATTTTAGTATTGATGAAGTTGAATGTTGCCTTCTTAGAGATACACAAACTACCTTCCTGGCAAACCCTACGGAGTTCTTGTTTTTCATTTAGCAACTTCTGAATTTCCTCATCATTTTTGTCAAATAAATATTGCTGTTTATGAGTGTTCTGGCCCAGATAAGGAAATGTGGTGCTGTATACCAAATCTCTGAAAGCTGCACTTCTTTTATGCTCCATTGTTAATCATGTGTAGGTTCAGTTTCCCTCCTAGCAATGAACTCTTCTTGCTAGGAGAAGCACTCTAATCTGTTGATGTTAAGTCTTCTGATATCCATTTGGCCTTGGTACTGCCACTTTCATTGATGTAAATGTTTAGCTTAGAAAGGATCGGCGTATTTTCAGTCCAGCACTGTATCACACACCACGTTCATCACTTCCACATCCTGTGTGTCTCTTTTCTTTCTCCTTACAATGACATAGTCTATTAAATATTAATGTTTGTTATGAGGGTGCATCTAAAACTTTTATTGTGTTTAGGTAAATGAAAGACAGTGTTGGTGATGAGAAGGTTGTGAGATGCACAAGTCTTTAGGAGTAAATAAGTGTCAGCAGAACTGGAAACTGAGTGGAATGCCGACCAATTGGGGAATGGTGGAATAAATTGTGGTACATGAATGTAATAGAATACTATTGTGCTATAAGAGATGACTAACAGTTGAACTTCAGAAAAACATGGAAAGATGTATATGAACTGAAATCGAGTGAAATGAGTAGAACCAGGAGTACATTATATACAGTAACAGCCACAGGGTGAGAGAAGTGTTTCTGATAGACTTTGCCCTTCAGAGCAATGCAAAGACCTAAAACATCCCCAAAGGACTCGAGGCAAAAGGCCATCCACATGCAGGGAAAAAACTGTGGAATCAGAATGCAGAATGAAGCAGAATTCTCTCTTGTGTTAAGTTTTGTTTTGTTTTTATTTTTCTCATGGTTTCTCCCATTCATTTTCATTCTTCTATGCAACATGAGTAATGTGAAAATGTGTGTAATAAGAATGTATATGTAGAACCCATAGAATATTGCATGCCCTCTCAGGGAGGGAGGGAAGAGGGAAGGGGGTAAGACTTATGGAAGTGATTGTTGAAAACTGAAAACAAATAAGTTAAGTAATTTTTTAAAAAGACTAAGCGTTTCTCAATTACATATAAATGGCCCTTTCAAATGATAACTACAGATCTAGCCATGTTCATCAACTTCATTCCATTCACCTGGAAAAGCAGCAGAAAAAACTGACATTTCTACAATTCTTTAAGGTTTACAGTACATTAAAATATTAATTTCTTTTGACCAATCATTAAACTTTTATTAGACACTTACTATATGCTAGAATTCTCACAATTATGAGATGAGATAGTGGATAGTGTATTAGGTTTAAAGTCCAGAATACCTGAGTTCAAATCCTGCCTCAAGCACTTATTAGCTGTGTGATTCTGGGCAAGTCACCCAATTTCCTCCAAGCTCAGTTTCCTCACCTGTAAAATGGGAAAAATAATACCCCCTACCTCCCAAGTTTGTTGTGAGGATCAAATGAGTAATGTAGGTTATGTGTTCTGCAAATTTTAAATTGATATGTAAATGCTAGAAGAAGAAGAATAACATTTATTATACTTTTTTTATGTTCCAAGTACTGTGTTAGACATTGGAGTTACAAATATTCTCAGAGAGCAGACATTCCACTGGGGGGAGGGGTTGTGTCGCCACCACTACAGGTCATGACCATCATCATCTTCCCCATGATAGCTAACCTTTACATGGTGTTTAAAGATTTTAAAAGTGATTTGAACATACAGGTTGCCCCAAAAGTCTTCAAGCAATTTTAATCTAAAGTCTATCTCCTTTTATCCTGACAACCACACTATGAAGTAAATGCTAGTTTTCCATGTTACAGATGAGGAAACAAAATATGTCAAATAAATACAAGATTTTGGGGAGAAGGGTGGGGAATTAGCAGCAGCTGGTGAGGAAGGTATCAAGAAATGACTCATGAAGAAGGGATCCCTTGAGCTGTGCCTTGGCTCTTGGTCAGTATAGAAAATCAGCCTTCAAGGATATGTCAAAGAATTGAAATTAAAATATTCGTGCTAAAAATCATTATTTCCAAATAAATAAGTGCAGTCAAATCATTGCCACTTCTCCCTTTGCTTCACGTTCCCTCTTTCCCCTTTCCCTCTTTTCTGTCTCTAGAGACTGGGGATGTTGAATAACACAAACTCCCTCGGGCTTTTCACTTCTCACCACTCTTTCCAACAAGTTCCCTGACACCCCCTGCTTAGCCTGATTGCTATAATTTATGCAGATGTGAAAGGAAGATAGAACTGCTGGTGGGGAAAATTAGTTTTTAGCAATGGAATAAAATGATGAGACTCTCCAGTGAAAATATGAGAGCAGAACAGAGGCACTTCAAGGGGACAAAGAAGCCAAGAAATTCACCTGATCTTAAGTGCCAGATGTCACCAAGCCCCCATTAACATTTCCGATTCCCACAAATGCCAGCTGTCTGTTTGAAGTCTGATTCTTGATGAGAAGGCAAGATGACAAATGCTACAAATCCAAAAAAGTAAAAAAAAAAACATTGGGGGATTTTATGCTGTATAGTAGAATTTGAAGGCTGTCTTGTTAAAAATTGGTTTGACACCGTGCTATGCACATTTAAGTCCCTTCATATTAATTCATCATCACAATGGCTGTTATTTCCATGTTCCTGCATGCCCAGTAGAAGAGTGCTAAAGTATATTATCACAGTCTTTCTGCGAATTTTTATTCCCTTTTTATAGTTGAGAAACAGGCTCAGGAATATTAAATAACATGCATGGTATCATAGAGCTTAATGGTGAAGTTAAGGCTAGAATTAGACCCCCCATATCAGGACAATTTCCCTTTTAAGAAGTTGCTGCTAGTCTGATCATCAAGCTAAGGCTGCTCAACTGGACTTTTTATATTCAAGAAGCAGATCTCTTGTAGTAGAGATCTCAGCAAAGATCATTCCTGGAACAGGGGAAAGATTGGGAAAGCCTTTCATTTCAACATCATCTGTGCCAGCAATGTCATTTCTGGCGACAGGGAAAATGTTCAACTCAAGTAACTCAGGGAAACAATCTTAGGATCAGAATCAAATACCTTCTAGAGCTGCTGAGAGAATTTCTAATTGTGGCCATTTTCATTCCCATGCCCTGCTTTCTTTGTCACTTTTGTCCCTCTATCTTCTGTGAGAAGATAAGCACCATTATCAGTGCATCCTGATGGCAAATCTGCCAGTGTAACCTGGGCAATGTGCTCACTTGGGATAGCTCTGCCCAAAAGCTTAAGAGGAATGTCCATCACATCCCTTTAACAAAGGAAGTCAATGAAATTGGTCAGGGAAGTATGGCAGCCATTCAGAGACAGAGCAGCTGATCAGATCAACAGAACTGTCTGACTGTCTAAACATTTGGGATAGGAGAGAATAAAAAGAGTCTTGGAAGAACCAATCATTGGGTACTAGTGTCTCATTCTCCTCCCATCCCTGCTTTCAATGAAATATCTTGCACCCCTCACAGAATCTTGGAGGATCAGAGTTAGAAAAAAGCACAAAATGCAACCATGTAGTCCAACATATACAGGAATGTGAGTGTTTGTACAGTATCCTCAAATCACCATCCAATATTTGGTTGGATACTTCCAGTGAGGGAAGGCCCACTACCTTGTGGAGCAGCCCATGATATTTTGGGATAGATGATCTCCTTTTGAGCAATCAATCAATCAATCTTTCTCTAGCCTTTCTCAAGTGTTTGCTATATACTGTGCCTTGAGCTAACCACTGGAGATACAAAGAAAGGAGAATTTTAAAAAATATTTGTTAAATTAAAAAAATATTCCTACCTCCATTGAGCAGGATTCTAACAGGAGAAGGGGAAAACATGTAAATAACTAGCTACTCACAAGATACAAAAATGAAGAGATCAGAAGTCACTCTGGTGGGGAAGAAACTCACATCTATCTAGAAGGATGAGGAAAGGTCATTTCCAGAAGGTTCAATTTGAGCTGAAATTGAAGGGAATACTGGAAAACTGTGAAGTGAAAGTGAGGAGAGAGAGCATTCCTTGGCATGCCTGTCAGGAAATGCAAAGGAGATGGAGTATTGTGTGTAAGATACAGTGAATAGGCTTGTGTAGCTGGACTGTGAATGTCTGGAGGAGCATAATGTAAAAGCTTAGAAAGGTAGTAAAAGAAGTTTTGATATTAAACAGAAAGGCTCACATTTGATCTTAGGAGTAATGGAAGTCACTGGAGTTTATTGAGTCGAACAAGGAATGAAAAAGTCAGATCTCCACTTTAAAAAAATCACTTTGTCCTCTGAACTGAGAAAGGATTGGAGATTTGAGTCTGTGTCTTTAGTGCCCTTGTACTCTTCTCTAGCTATGACAGCTGGTGGCCACTCAGGAAAGGGGCTATGATAAGAAACAGGGATGATGATTCTCTCTTGAAGGCCATTTTCCAATCCTGAAGTGTTTGCTAGTTAGAGTGCCCCAACTTCCACATGCGTTGAGCATCAATGTTCGTTCATTCTTCTTGGCTATTCAAATTAGACTGATAAAAACCTGCCATATCATTAAAACTTTAGTCATGTACCCTTCCAACTAGCTCATGTAAGTCTTCCACATCAAAGATTTTAGCTTCTTTCCCAGGACAAGATTGTCTAATTTAACTTGCCTAGGAACCACCATTTCGTTATGAAGTCCGGTGATTACATTTTGCATGTTCTGCTAAAGATCAACACTCTGATGTTATTTCTTATTAATTGAGTCAAACCATACTAATGAGTATTCAGTGAAAGAGCTTGGCCTCCACATCATGTACAGACTGAGTTAGCAAGAAGGGAAATGCCATTCTATGAGGCAGAGACTTCATCAATGTGGACATGTCATTCAGTGATGCAGGTTGTGACTTTAACTTAGGTCAATTCCATCTAATGCTGCTTGAAATTAAATAATTCACATATTTTATTGACTTTTGCTGTGGAATCCTGAGCTCCAATGTCATTATCTAGGACATGAGGGAGACAATGTTTCCATTTCAATCAATTGGATAACAACTGTATACATGGCCCTGTGCAAGGTACAGTGAGAGATACAAATGAGGCTAAGACAGAGTCTGTCCTTCACAAGATTGTAATAGAGTTGAGAAAACAGGATATGAAAGTCTGATAGCATCAAGGAATTGAAACACATTTTTCTTGGACAAGCCCATTTTCCAATACCCTTCTTATACTTCATTGTAAAGGGCAGTTGAGTCTGGGATCTCAAAGACTACGTCACCTGAATATCAACTCTGGAGAGTTATCTCAAAGCCCATCTTCCTTAATTGTAGAGAGACTCACAATAAGAAGACTGACCACAATATGATGATTGTTTTTGTTATTCTTTTTTCATGTGTTTTACTGATTCATTTTTCTTTGTGTTGAGATCATTTCTAAACTCCTCTTCCAGACGCAACCTTCCTTATTTACAAAGTAAAATAGCATTTTTAAACCACTCAGTACAGAAATCCTCTTTGACAATATGTACAATACTCTGTCCTAGTCTTTCATCTCTCTGCCCCAAAGGACGAAGAATATTTCATCATTTCTTCTCCAGGATCTTCCTGGAGAAGAAATGTCCCCATTATTCGGAGTTCAACTTCCCTTGTAATTTTTATTTTTGGTCATTGTGGTTTTATAAGAACAGCTCATGAATCCATTGAGGCAATATGATACTGTAGAAAGAATATTGAATCTGGAGATGAAAAATCTGGGTCATAACTGCCTTTCTGATGCTTATTGTGTGTGTGGCCCTGGTCAGGCAGCTTGATGAGGCAGAGAGAATGCTGGACCTTGAGCCTGGAATACCTATGTTCAAATTCCATTTTGTACACTATTTGTGTGACCCTGGACAAATTATTTCATCTCTCTGGGCCTTAGTTTCCGTCTATGGAAGGGATATGTATAAGTATTTACTAAGTATGTACTAGGAACTTTGCAAATATTATTTTCTTTTATGCAGTTAATTTAATTACACACATATAACCTGTGTCAAATTGCTTACCTTCTCCATGAGGATGATGGGGAGGGATGGAAAGAATTTGGAACTCAATTTTAAAAATGAATGTTGAATAGTTTTACATATAATTGGGGGAAATAAAATATTAAATGAAAAAAAAGAATTTAGTGTTTGGCACCTGGCCCAACATGACCTCTGAGATAACAATATTAATACTAGCTGGCATTTATATAGCCCCTTAGGAGTAGCAAACACTTAACAAATGTTCAGTCATTTGGCTCTCATAACAATTCTGGGATGTAGGCACTATTATTATGAACAATTTATAGATGAGGAAACTGAGGCTAACCAAGGTTAAATAACTTGTTTAGGGACAAAGAACTAGTGTCTGAGGTAGCATTTAAACTCAGGTCTTCCTGACTGAGATCCAGTGTTCTATCTTCTGCACCACTCAACCATCAAAGAGATTCACTTTCAGCTCTGGCACTAACCTAGGAAACAACAAAAGCTTGGAAGGTCACCAGCTGTGTCATTGGCTGGCATGTCCACCCTGATGAAACCTCTATCACCTTGCTATTTTAGAGTCTTCCTTGACTAGAAACTAACCTGTAGAACACTGGAGTCTTCAGGGTTTACAAATTGAGTACTTCATTATGCTCCCTTTCTAGGACAATTACAGAAATCATTATTTTTGGCTCATGGAGTCTAATCTCATTCGGAAGATTTATAGATGTGATTAAAAACCCTTTGATATTCTCGGCCACACAATGACTCCTTGGAAGTGATGTTTACTGTCAGTAATGCACATGCTTCATCATCTTTTATCTGAGCTTTTATGGAGGTGGACGGCAAGATAGCTTCAAACCCCTTCCCCCCACCAAGAGTCAGCCTGAAACAGAAAGTCAAATTGGAGAAATAACAACTGAAAGTTGAATTTCAAAATTCTCCCACAGCAGCCAAGTGGAAGAAGGGAACCCGGGGCAATATTAGCTGGGGAAGGTGGGGCTAAGTAGGACTTGGAAGTATTAGGTCTTAGAACAAAAAACAAGAGGAGCATGACTAAAAGGTTCCCATTGAAATGTAGCAACACTAATTTGTGCTTTCAACAAGAACTTATTAGTATTCGGCAAACTGATCTATTTTCTCACAGCTGTTAATATTGGAATCATTGTCATTCAAATACCTCCCTAGCCTTTCACACAGATCTCCTAGTTTAGGTCTCACTTGAATGACTGAAATATCCTCCTTTGGGTCTCGACTTCCAGTCACTCTCTTTTCTAATTCATTCTTCACAGAGCTGCCAAAGGAAGATTCCAAAGGCACTGCTCTGATATTTTCACACTCCTGCTGTAAAAATCTTCAGTGTCTCCCTACTGCCTCTAAAATAAAATACCAACTCATCACCTTAGCATTCAAACCCTACACACTCTCACTTCAGTCTCCCTCTATAGATTATCAATTCCCTCTGTGAATTGGCCCTTTGTCTAATAGATTTGATGTCTTTGTCCAGATTATGCACCATACTTGGAACATATTCCCTCTGCATTCAGACCTGGCTGTCTTCAAGGCTCAACTCACAAGCCACCTCCTTTCAGAAGCTTTTCCTGATTCTGCTGGTTCTCAAAGCTCTCCTTCCCTTAAAATGACTTGTTGTCTATTCATCTTTGACTTTATGCCCCACCCTGCAGTAGAATGTTATCACTTTGAGAGAAGAGTACTGGGTCTTTGTTTTATTTTACTTTGTAGTCCAAGAACCTTGCACATATTGAGCACTTGGCAGATATTTGTGGAATTAAAAAGAGAGTATTGTTTTAGGATTTAGTGGGGAAAGAGATGATCTTGTATAATTTTTTATTTTATATTACAGAAAACTGAAGTCCAGAGGAGGGAAATGACTTCCCTAAAGTCACACAGACTATACTTGAATTGGAATTATATTTGACTCAGAATTTGAAACCAAAAACCGTGATTCAAAATCCCTTCCTTTTCCCAATTCAGGCATCCCCTAAGAATAGTCTCTGAAGTCATTTATTCCAGTGATCGTGTAAGGTAAGGCACAGGCTCCTGGTAGTCCTGACTTAAACACAGGGGGCTATGTCCTGAACAAAATAGATGCATGGCCAATTAGAGTGTGAAAAGCTGGGTCACAAACAACCCTCCCAGTTGTTCCTGAGGATTTCCTTAGCATCTCCCTACACTACCCACCTTATCTTTTCCTGCCACAATATCAATTTCAATCTACCTCCTGCTGAGGCAGTTGTTGTCTCCTCAGGACAACCACAGCAACTATAACCTAATTATTATCCAAGTGACTCCTGTAGCAGCTGTGGGAAAGTCATTAGGAAAATCTTTCTTCTGTCCAGCATTCTAATCCACTGGCCTGTCTCCCATCAACTGCTTATGAGTAGGGATCCCCCTAAAGGATAGTCCCTCTGCTTCAGGGGAATGGCCAGTAGCAGACCTTTATCCTGCCTTTACATTTTGAGGGGCATCTCATGAGTTCCTCAGACTGGGCAGGCCTGGATGATTGACATCTCTGATCTCAGGACATCACTCAACTTTCTTTGCCCCCAAGTCCATCCCTCTTTCAGTGTATCCTCTTTAGATAAAGACTGCCATCACCCTTCCAGGCACCCACGTTCACAACCTCAGTCATCAACGGCACCGCCCTCCCTCAGCCCATTGAGTCAATCACTTATCAAATTTGGTTGTTTCTTCCACCACAATTATCTCTCCAGTCACGTAACTGGCCCTCTACTTGAAATACCCTTCCTCACCTGCCTGTTGTAGTGGCCTCCTGTGTAATGTTCCTACCTCAAATCTTCACATTTCAGTCATTCTCCCCACAGCTGCCCAAGTGTAGGTCTGACCATGATATCCCCCACTCATTACACTTCAGTGGTTCCCTCCTATACTCCTTGTGCAAATAGCATTTCATCTTTGTTTCATACTTTTTAATTTCTAGTTTGTATGAGTTTCAAAATGGAGCTGGCGGAGAGGGAGGTGGGACAGAGTGTGGATTAGTTATAGGCCTTCAAGACAGAAAGACCTATATTCAAATCCCTCAAATCCTCCCTCCCTCATTAGTAATTATTAAACAGAGGCAAGAATTTGAATGCAATTAAAAAATAAGTAGGTGCATGCAAAAGTGAAAATATTTTTTAAAAACATAACATTGTGCAAAAAGTTAATAATAGCCAGTATAGGAAAGAGTTCGGTTACCACTGGTTTAGTGAAAGGGACTAAATGACAGGGTCAAAGTCACATGCCAGTCAAGGCCAGAGCCTGGAATAGAACCCAGATCTCTTGCACCAAGATTCACAGCTATTCCCCCTCTACTTTCTCATATTAATGAGAAATTAATTATTATTAGCAGTAACAGCTGATACTTCTGTGGTTTTACAAACCTTAAAGGTCTGCAAAATGTTGCATATATATTATCTCATTTGATCCCCGTAATCACTCTGAAAAGTTGGAAGGGAAGAGACTAGGCATTTATACAGCACCTATCATGTGCCAGGCACTGTGACAAGCACCTCTTAAAACATCTCATTTTTCCTTGCAACATCTCTTGTTATTATTGTTATCATCCCTATTTTAGAGTTCAGAAAATTGAAGAAACAGAAGTTAAGTGACTTGGTCAGTTATATAGCTGACAAGTGTCTGAGGTCAAATTGGAACTTAAGTCCCTTGACTCCAGATGAAGTACTCTATTCACCATGCACTTACCTGCCTCTGGACAGTTACTGGTGTTATAATGTTATTACTAACCTCATTTTGCAGTTGAGGAAACTGAGGTGGAAAGAGATTAAATGAATTGTCCAGGGTTGCAAACCAGTAAGCGTATGAAGCAAAATTTAAACTCAGGCCTCCCTAAATCCAAGCCCAGTGTTCCACTCATTGATATATTAGGTTCTATGACAGATAATGGGATGCAAAATTGATGATGATGGTGATGATGAAGAAGAAGAGGGAGGAGTAGAGGGATGACAAGAGGGAAGGGAAGAGGGGAAGGAGAAGGAGAGGAGGAAGAGGAGGAGAACCAGTGTCTATATAGTGCTTTAAGTTTGGCAAAATGTTCTCTTGTATTATGTCATTCAATCCTCATCAGAGCCATGCAAGGTTGATGTCATTATTATCCCTAGACTAGTTTCCAGTTTAGAGTTATCTTAGGGGGATAAGAAGTAAGTTCTTCCTGACTCCAAGCCCAAGACTCTCCATCATGCCAAGTTGTCTTCCTTTTCAGATAACAGTACTTGTGGACAGAATTAGGAGAGTCTCCTCAACTTTAGTCTTCCTTCTAAGGTACCTGGTCTTTAATGACTAGAAAATCATGTTAAAAATGGGGAAAAAATGATTATGGGTACTGATCTGAGTGACAGTACCCAAGCTAAGTGTAGGGTGTGTTCAGGGAGGACCAGTACCTTTGGTGTGATGACTGTTAAGTCTTTTTTGGGGCTCTTTCCACTTTTGGTGTTCACCTTTTCCACCTAACTTTCACCTGTGGCTCCAAGAAACTGCAGCATGCTCAGTGGCCACACCCTGGTAAACCATTTTGGCAGATGGGCCAAACCAGGTTGAGGGCAACCAAGGTTCTCAAAGCCATTGGTGAGTGAAGGGGTGTCTACCTCAAGTATGTGAAGACTTCCTCTGGTGGAATGAGCTGATAAGAACATTTTGCTCCAATGGCCATGAAGGCAAATGAAGCAGACAATTTGGAACACTTAGAGCTTGGTTAGACACCAAAGACGCCAAAGTCACCCACTGCATCCTGAGTCATTGTCAGCATCTTGACTCTGTCCTGTCGCTGGACTATGGTGACTCTGGAGGAGAGAGTGAGGTTGACATGCAACTCTGCCTCACTTAAATGCAATTTATGCGTGAATCAAAAGGCCATCAGAAAGGGTGCTGTGTTCTTTGAACTGAGACAGCACAAACTAAATGCAGGATGTGCAAATGGCAAATCCACCCCAAATATTCACATGTACTGTCTGTGCCCAGCCTGTGGTAGAGCATTCCAAACTCATATTGGTCTGATCAGCCACAGTCAGACACACTGAAATTTCACTTTATCATGGTGATGTCATTTTGGTCCTCTTTGAAGATGAAGGACCACCACCACCACCACCCAGGTTAAGTAAATTATAGAACTTATAAAGTATTGGAGTATTTTTTTTAGGAACTGTCAAACACCAAGGTTCTGAAGTATTAAGTCCAGTCATTTGAGAACAATTTCAGGAACTTTAAAGCTGAGAACAATCCTAGACTTGAAGTGGATACCAAGGATAGAAATAAATATTTGAATGAGATTGAGCTTGTTTTTGTTTCTTCCTTTGGCAGAATTGTTGACAAAAGAAAGATCCAATAAAGGCTAGAATCACGAACGGGGGAGGCACGAGATAGTGGAACTTCTGATTTTTTAGTTTGATTTCTCTGTCAATGAAGATGATCCTTTTTATTGTAAAGAATGCTTAAGAGTACATTTGAAATTCAACATAAGCAAAATCTATGTTAAGAGACTGTTTAGCTGCCCTCAATAAATTCGAGCTCTTAGCCCCAAGTTGAGTATCTCCTTGGATAATGAAATGATAATGGAGTCACTAAGAGTGATCATTGAAAACTCAAGGAGAATGGGAAACTATGCCAAAGCCTAAAGATAGGCAAAAGTCACACCAAAAGTCTTCCATTTCTTACATGAAACTGTAATATTTAGCAACACTTATCATGTTTACTTCAGGAAGTATCATCCATGTCCCTATGCGTTAACAGAAGTGGAGAGGAATTGCTCTGCTTGACAAGTCTTAGAGGTTCATATCATGCCCCAAACAAATATAGTAGACCTTTCTGTTCTTGTTATGAGGTCAATAAAAACTGCCTCTGCCCCCTCCAACAAGGAGTCACCAAACATTGGCAGTGGCTTATGTTAGTAGTAGGACTTAAAAGTATAAGATGAAAAGATAGAGCAGCAATGCAACATGGAGAATGCATGACTATGGGTCAGAAAATTCCTTCCTCTGAAGTTGCAAGTAACCAAAAGGACTAGAGGTATGTGGTCAATCAATTAATATTAAAAGCCTCAATTCATTAGGTTTCCATGATAAGTGCTGACAATGCAAAGAAAGGCAGCAATACTCATTTCCCTCAAGGAGTTAAAATTAAACATGGTCTAAAGGACATCACCAGAAAAATGTATGACCAGAAAGGGTGGGCCAGTCATGGGGTGATGGTAGAGATGAACAGTGAACAATCTGAGATCCCCATTCTTACCTGTATAATGCCAAGACACAGAAGAGAAGCCCCTAGAATGCTGGGTGTGTCTTTGGTGAAACATACAAAAGAGGGCATGAACAAGAGCTGCAACTGATGGGAAGGTGTGGATGGGCTGAAATCTGCATCATCAGAAGAAATACCTAGAGCCGTAAAATGACAGATCCATTGAAGTATCCAAAAAGGACTTATGTTCAATCTGAAATATTCCAGAGACAGAAAGAGAGAGAGAGAGAGATACAGAGAGACAGACAGACAGAAACAAAGAGAGAGAGAGACAGATAAAGAAAGACAGACAAAGGCAGAGACAGAAACAGAGAAACAGACAGAGACAGACAGAAACAGAGACAAACAGATGCACAGACATACAGACAGAGTTACCACCAATACCAACATCCCTGGATGACCTCTCATCCCATATGTTATAAAGGTGATACTTTTTCAGTTCTAGGTTGTGGCAGATGGTCTCTGAGGTTTCTTCCAATTCTGAAGGTCCGTGATTCTGAGATCCTTTAGAATGACCTTCACCTGTCTTTATTTAGAACCATAAGCATCTCTCCTGTTTTGAAATCAATTGATTTGTCATAGATTCAGAACTGGTCAGAGTTCTCACATTGACTAGAAGTCAGCATAGAAAGAAAAAAATGTAGTATGAAGATTAATTTCAGAAAGTCACCAAATCTCAGAGTTTGAAGACAAGGAAGTTTTTCAGCAGAGACACATTGACCACTTGTTGAGCATTTTGTCCAGGGGACTCTTGTCCAGGAAGAGTTCTGTAAACGAAGTCAATATATAATATTCATATATATATATGATATATATATAAATATCTCATTTGAGACTCACAACAACCTTTAAGGTAGGTGCTATTATACTCATTTTACAGATGAGGAAACTGAGGCAAATAGGTTAAGTGACTTGCCCAGGGTCTCACAACTAGTGTCTGAAGCTGGATTTGAACTCAAGTCTTCCTGACTGACTCCAGACCTGGAATTCTTTCCTCTGTGCAACCCTAGAAAATACACTGGACTTTGGAAGGTGAATTGTCAACTTATTGTTGCCAGAATCAAGACTCTAATTCATTTTATGGCCACCAGCTCCAGAGTATCCCTCTGTGTTCATACTTCTCTGTTTTCATGTCCCCTTTATCTGTTCTATTCCCCCACTAGAAATGGGAGTTCCTTGAAAGCAAGAACTACCTTGGCTGATTGTGGATGTATCTGTACCACTTAGTATATAGTAACTACAACATTCTGGGTGCTTAATAAAGGCTCACTCTGTTTATCTGTCTATTCACTATCTATCTATCAATCTATCTATCTAATCTATCTGCCTGCCTATCCATCATCTTTATCATCTATATCCATGTTTGTCTATCTATGCATCTATCTATTCACATTCATCAATCTACCCAACCATCATTCTGTCATCTATCTATCTATCCATCTATCTATCATCTAATCTATCTTTCTGTCTATCCATCATCTCTATCTATCCATCATCTTTATCATCTATATCTGTCTTTATGTATCCATTTATCTATTCATATCCAATCTACCCACCCATCATTCTGTTTGTCATCTATCTCTCTGTGTGTCATCTTTCTTTCTATCTATTTGTCTGCCTATATCTGTCAGTCTTTCATGTATCTATCACTTATATCTATGCATAAATGCAAATTATTGTTAGCAGGTAAATGTAAGCTCCTTGAAGGCAGGGACTACCTCAATTTGGTCTTCCTATCCCCCTATCAGCACCTAGCACTGAAGCTTACACATAGGAGATACAGAAGAAGAAAAAAACTTGTTGAATGAAACTGAATGATCATTATTTTACAGATATGGATGGTCAAAGGGAAATTAAGTTACTTTCCCTAAATCCCAGGGCTAATATATGGAAAATTCAGGATTCAAATTCAAGTCTTCTGACTCCAAATTTCCTGCACATCATTAGGCTGTGGCATCTCATACTTATTCTTTGGCAAACCAATGACAACATTAAAGAGTTGGTATGGACTGATGGTGAGGTTGTAGAACTGGCAAGAGGCAACATTAGGGACAGGTAAAGGAGTTGGGCAGAGGGCCCAGGAAAGGACTTCCATGAGACAAATGTCCTACACTCTCAGGGGAGGTCTTTTGTCCATCAGACCAAGTCTCCAGGGGGAGGAGGGGAAGGCAAGTAGAGAACATTTCTCTCTCCTACTTCTCCTTCTTCTAACACTGTTGAATTTGTTCTTTTTCCATCACCAAGGCTGCTCAGTGTTTGAAGGTTCTAGAACAATAAGTAAGAATTTTTCAGGGGCAAAATAGATGAGGAAATACATCCTGTCCCTCCTCTATGGAGAGGTCTAGGGATATAAAATGTGGCATACACTGTTAGATTTCCGGCTGGGTTGAGTGGTTTTCCTTAACTATCTTGTTATAAGACTAATGCTTGAGGTGAGGCATCTGTGACTGTATTGTCTTAATCTTAGTTCTTTCATCACTAACTTGCTCTTCAACCTGGAGGAGTAATTTCATATATTTGAGTTTCAAATTCCTCATCTATGCTGTGCTTTGGTAGATGTTTTTCTTTCCCCCATAGTTACTCTCATTGAGATATGACTCACTCAGAAACCAGCCTAGGGCAGAGATCATCTGAAATGAGCCAGACTGGTCTTGAGACAACATCATTCCCCATCCTTAATCAATCAATGTGTAAGCATTTATTAAGCACTCCTATGAGCCAGATACTGTGTTAACCATTAAACAATCCCTGCTTACTAAGAGCTTATGGCTAGGTACAAATCTGTTGGAATTCAAGGTCCTCTTGTACTACAATGAGACATCAAGGAAGTCATTTACTGGGAATCTTCGGTCATAAAAATAAATAGAATATCTACCCCTGAACCCTTAGTCATAAAAATAAATAAAATATCTACCTCTGCCTGCCCAAAAACGAATGGAAGAAATAAATGAGATTGATATATGCAGTACTTTTATATTATTTTGTTGATAAACATGTGATAAATGATTGGAGATAGGAGGGAATGGTTTGCCCCGATTGATTTTCTCTCATCAAAGATGTCTGGGTGACCATGGACTGAATTGGTTATACAGAGATATTTCAAAGACATGAATAAAATTGATTCTGTGGTTGTGAGATTCTATGATTTGGGAATTACATAATCCCAGGATCTTAGAAATCATCTTGCCTTATCCCCTGATTTTTACAGATAAGGAAATTCTGGTCATTGTGTTCACATGATTTGCCCAAGGTCACACAGCTAATTAGCGGCAAAGCTGGAATAAGAATGAAGATCTGTCTCATAGAATACTTGTCTTTCTATAGATTTGTCCTTCCACTACAAATGACTGAAGGACTTGCCTTACAGAGGATGAGGAGGAATGTTTGCAGAAATATTGGCTGGAGATATCAATGTTGTATATGATTACAGCTTTCAGTGTGTAATGGTTGTCAGTTTCACAAACCTCTCTTTATTTGTGATCTGCCTTGTCACTATTTTTATTGAATTGTCTTTGATCAACCAGAAAAGGTAGGATTAAAATTGCGAAGGCACAAGGCAGCATGCATCATTCCCAGGGGGAAAATTGTCCCTGTTATTAAACGAATAGGCATGGCTTGAGATAGTTTTGCTTATTCCCCCCTCCTCCCTCCCTGTCCATTGGGAACTAAATATAGACCCAGGATCTATTTTAAAATCAAGCCATTACATTGAAAAGGAAGCCACAGCTGTCAGGCCTTCGAAGGGTTACACATTCTGGAGACCCTGTTAAGTCAGCAATACTTAAGTTGATGCTTGGCACTTAGCAAGTGGGTACATGTCATTGCCTCTTACTGTTTCTCATCCACAGAGTTAAATCTTGGAACCTGATTTTTTAAATAGTATGTGAACACTCTTGGGTAGCCAGATGACCGTAGGCTCAAGAGCAAAGTGGAAGGGAGAAAGTGATACATAATGAAAGGGACATTTGCCAATCGAGCTCCAGAAACTGTGACTTGGAGAGTAAGTTCGATTCATGTCAGTCATGGCTAAATATAACAGAAGTCAGTGTTCTGAAGGAGGGGTTTTAAAATAGAAAGGCTTGGATGGGATGCTAGCAGGCAGCAGAGCCAGGCTTCCACTCAGGGCTGGTAAAATGGGATTTGCTTTGCTGCACTTCAGCTCAAGTTATGCCTTTTATCTCTCTGGCATTTTGTTTTTCTTTCAAAATATATTTTTCAACTGTTGACTTTGTTGTTAATGCCCCCATCTCTCATGCACTTCTTACATTTATGTGTTTGCTTGCATCTATTTTGTATATATGTAAATGTTGCTTTCCCAATCACCCTAACCCTTAAACACACACATTAAAAGCAAGCAGTGACTGTCTTCACATTTATCTTTTCATCTCTAGGTTCTAGCAAAATGCCTGGAACGTATTATGTACTCGAGAGGCCACAAGTATCCTCTGCTTCCTGTCAGCTTATGATGTGGTGATCAAGTCATTTAATTTGCTGCTAATAGTCCCCCTAATGATGTACTCATGACATCACCATCCCTTGCTAAGTCATCCTCGTGAGTTACCTTGGCCCCATACTCTATCCCCTAGTTCATAACAATAACAACAGTAACAGTAGAAGTAGAATGATAATGAGAATAATAACTGCTATTGATATAACACTTCCTATATGCCAGGCACCATGCTAAGCACTTTATAAATAGATTTCATTTGATCTTCACTACAACCCTGGAAGGCAGGTGCCATTGCGAGCATTTGGAGGATAAGCCTCCTTGCAGTGCAATAACTGGAAAATTTTTGTATCCATGACAGTCACAACAAACTGTGCCTGAGGCAAGCAACTTGAAGCAGCACATCCCTCAAGTGATCTGGATGCCATAGAAGAGGAACTCACTCAAAGGGACCTTCTTATAGCTTCCTATTAAAACTAATTATTCTTCATAAGTAGGTGCTAATCACTGTCATTTGTTTGTGGCTGAAGTACTCTCAATGCCTTCAAGATCCTTTCCATTTTTCACAGTACAAATCAATCATCCTGGGACAAATCGTTGCTCTCCCCTCTCTAGCTTCAGCACAGTCCGGAGGTACTGTATGGGATAATCCTCAGATAAGATTCATTCAGTACACCTTTAATAGGTATCTGTCATATAATCTGTTACAAGGTCTGTGCTCAACATCTCCTCTACTGGGTCGAATCCTTCAGAGTTTGCTTGTCTCTGGTGTAGTCTTGGAAAACTCACCTTTGTGATTTACAATAAGAAATTAAGTAGTTTCTATGATCAAGTAGTATGCTTTATGTGAATTTTTTTCTCTCAAGTGCATCCAATGCACTGCACAACCTAGCTTTCACTTAACTTTCTAAGCATATAATAAAGAAAAAGAAACTGAGGGTGGAATCAGACAGCCCTGGGCTCTAGGACTAATGGGCAATTGCTAGCTGGATGATGTTTCAAGTTAGAAAACCTCTCTGAATTCCAGTTCTCTTGTTTGAAAAATAAAGATTTGTACTACATATAGTGGCATAATAAACAGAATGTGTATGTATTTGTATTTACAAAGAATTAGATGGAAACCAGTTGTTACCAAATGAGAAGAAACCATTTAGGGTAAATTTCAAAAACTCTATCCCATGTATTCTAGGAGTGATAAGCCAAAAGATTACATCTAGAAATGGAGGTAGTTACTGCCTTCTGTAGACTCAACCTACAAGAGCAAGGAAATATCAGAGAAGAGGTCCAGAGGAGGTATAACTCATGTAACCACATAAGCTTCAGGTTTTTAGTTAATCAGATTCTAATCACAGACATTGAGTATGAGAGACTAAAGATTCCAGAATTTAAGACTACTCCAGATGCTTAAAACAGACAGTGACAAATTGGAAAAATGTGAGATAAAATCAGAGATGTTAATAGGGAATTTCCCCCCACATTAGCAAAACCCAGAAATAACTTATAGGGCTGAAGTTCTTTGTTTTATTTTATTTCCTAGTGGATCTTTTGGAGATCTTTTCTGGCTTCAATGTAGATAAGCTGCCTTCTTGGACTAGTGACATGTATCAGCTATATTTTGTAGGCATCAAGTCTCTCTGAGGAATATTCTTATACTTGAAAAATCTTGGTCGACACTTGAAGAATGATTTCTTGAATCAAAATCCCTCATAAAACATCATCAACTTCATTTTTTTTTGTTAACCCTCTCACACTAAATAACAACTAGTACTGAAATACTACTACTAATGCTACTTCTTCTTCTTCTTCTTCTTCTTCTGCTGCTGCTGCTGCTGCTGCTGCTGCTATTGCTACTACTGCTGCTACTATTGCTGCTACTATTTAGCACTTTGAAAAATACTTTCCTCCCAGTTTTCCACTTAGAAGATGATTACTTCCATTGACATTATCCCGATTTTATGCATGGAGAACATGAGACCCAAAAAGTTTAAGATGCATACTTATTTCTTGGCAATATCTGGCACCTACACAAAAAGTGATCGTGTATTAAATGTAAAAATCTCACAACCATGTGCAAAAAATCAGAAACATTAAATGCATCCTTTTCAGATTATAATGTAATAAAATTACTTTCACTAAAGGGCAACTGAAAGATAGGATAGAAATTAATTGGAAACTAAATAATCTAATCTTAAAGAATAAGTGGGTCAAAGAACAAATCATAGAAAGTATCAATAATTTCATTAAAAAGAATTACAACAATGAGATAACATACCAAAATTTATGGGATGCAGCCAAAGCAGTACTTAGGAGAAAATATATATCTCTAATAATTTATATCAGTAAAATAGAGAAAGAACAGATCAATGAATTGGGCATGCAACTAAAAAAGCTAGAAATAGAACAAATTAAAAATCCCCAATTAAATATCAAATTGGACATTCTAAAAATCAAAGAAGAGACTAATAAAATTGAAAGTGAGAAAGTCATTGAACTAATAACTAAAACTAAAAAGTTTTTATGAAAGAAAATAAAATAGATAAATCATTAGTTAATTTTATTTTAAAAAGAAAAGAAGAAAACCAAATTACCAATATCAAAAAAGAAAGGAGTGAATTCACCACCCATTGGTGGTGGAAATTATTAGGATCTATTTTCCTTATTATATGCTAATAAATCTGACAGTCTAAATGAAATGGATGCATATTTATAAAAAAAATGCAAATTTTCCAGAGTAAGAGCAGAGGAAATAGAATATTTAACTAACCCAATCTTAGAGAAAGAAATTAAATATACCACATATGAACTCTCTAAGAAGTCCCCAGGGTCAGACGGATTCACAAGTCAGCTCAAATAAACACTTAAAGAACAATTAATCCCTGTACTATTTGGAAAAAATAGATGAAGGAATTTTACTAAATACCTTTTACGACATGAATATGATATTGATACCTAAACCAGGAAGAGAAAAAAACAGAAAAAAAGAAACTATAGGCCAATTTCTGTAATGAATATTGATGTGAAAATTGCAAATGAGAACTAGGTGAACAGTTTATACAAAGAAAATAGCATTATAAAGAAAAACAATTTTGAAAGACTATACAACACTAACCAATATGATGACAAGTAATGATTCAAAAGGACCCAAAATGAAGCACATTTTAGCAAGGATTTTGAATCAGTGTATCACAAGGATTATACAATATGGCTAGGCAAGATTTATAACAAGACTACAGGGGTGGTTTAATATTAGGAAAATTATTGGTATAATTGACCATGTCAACAACAAAACCAATTTAAAAAATGTGGTTAGCTCAATAGATGCTGAAAAAACTTTTGAAAAATACATCACTGACTTCTATTAAAAAACAACAACAACAACAACAACCCAGAGAGCACAGGGATAATTGGGGCTTACTTTAAAACGATAAGTAATATTTATCTAAAAGGGGATAAGCTAGAAGCCTTCCAAATAAATTTGGGCATGAAGCAAGGATGCCCATCATCACCACTATTATTAAACATTGTACTAAAAATGTAAGCTGTCCAATAAGACAAAAATAATTACAGGAATCAGAATAGGCAATGAGGAAACAAAACTATCCCTTTTGCAGATGATATGATGATATACTTAGAGAAGTCACTAAAATCTTTGTTGAAATAATTAACAACTTTAGCAAAGTTGCAGGGTACAAAATAAATCCGCTTAAATCATATATATATATATATATATATATATATATATATATATATATATATATATATATATATATATATGTATATATGTATATATGTATATATGTATATATATATATGTATATATGTATATATGTATATATATACATACATACATATATATACATATATATGTGTGTGTGTGTGTGTGTATAATATATGTGTGTGTTTATGTGTGTGTATCCAGCAAAGTCCAGCAGCAAGAATAGAAAGAGAAATTCCATTTAAAATAACTGAAGAAGATATAAAATACATTGTAGTCTACCTGCCAAGATTAATCCTAGAACTATATGAATATAATTAATTGCAAAACACTTTTCACAGAAATAAAATCAGATATAACAACTGTAAAAAAAAAAAATTTAACTGCTTGTAGGTAGGCATATTCAATGTAATGACAATGACAATTCTACCTAAATTATTGTATTTATTCAAAGTCATACCAATCAAACTACCAAAATTTATTTTATAGAGCTGGAAAAATAATTACAAATTTCATTTGGAAGTACAAAATATCAAGAATATCAAAGGAATCAATTAATGAAAAAAATGTGATGGAAGATGGCCTAGCCATATCAGATCTCAAACTGTCTTATAAAGTGGTAATAATCAAAATAATCTGATATTGGCTAAGAAATAGAGTGATGTATCAGTGAAATAGATAAAGTACACAATATATTGTAGAAAATGACCATAGTAATTTAGTGTTTGATAAACTGAAAGGTACAAGTTTTGGGGACAAAAATTCATTATTTGACAAAAACTGCAGGAAAGCCTGGAAAACACCATGGCAGAAACTAGGTATAGACTATTATTTCACACTGTATACCATGACAAAGTCAAAATGGGTATATGATTTGCACACAACGAGTGATACCGTAAGAAAATTAGGAGAAAATGAAATAGTTTAACTGTTAGTTCTATGGATAAAGGAAGAATTCAGTACCAAATAAGATCTGGAGAGCATTACAAAATGTAGGTGAATAATTATGACTGTAAAACTTTTTTGAAAGGTATTTTGCACAAACAAAACCAATGCAACAAAAATTAGAAAGCAGAAAAATGGAGAAAAAATTACCACAAGTTTCTCTAAGGTCTCATCTCTCTAATATATACAGAACCAGGTTAAATTTATAAGAATAAAGGTCATTCTCCAACTGATAAATAGTCAAAGGATATGAGCAGGCAGTTTTTAGATGAAGATATTGGAACTAGTTATAGTCATATAAAAAGATGTTCTAAATCACTGTGGATTAGGGAAATGCAAATTAAAACAACTCTGAGATACAACCTCACACCAATCAAACTGGCTAATATGCTAAACAAAGGGAAATGATAAATGTCAGAGAGGGTGTGAGAAAACTGGTACACAAATGCACTATTGGTGAAGTTGTAAACCAATCCGACTATTCTAGAGAACAATTTGGAATTATACCCAAACGACTCGGAAATTGTGCATGTCCTTTGATCCAGCAGTAGCACAGTTAGATTTGTATCTGAAGTTTTTTTTTAAAAAAGGAAAACAATATATTTGTACAAAAAATATTTGTAGCAGCTCTTTTTGTTGGGGCTAAGAACTGGAAATCAGGGAGATGTCCACCAATTGGTCAATGTCTGAACAAGTTGTGGTATATAATTGTATGGAGTACGACTGTGCTATAAGAAATGACAATCAAGATGATTTCAGAAAAAGCTGGACTTACATGAACTTATATAAAGTAAAATGAGCAGAACCAGGAGAACATTGTACATAATAACAACAATTTTGTATGATGAACAACTATGAATGACTTAGCTATTCTCAGCACTATAGTGATCCAAGACAATCCCAAAGGATTCATAGTGAAAAATATTATCTGCCCCCAGAGAAAAAAACTGAGGTTGTCTAAATACAGACTGAAGGATACTATTTTTCTTTATTTCCTTCTTTCTCTTTTTTCCTTCTTTCCTTTCATTTCTTCTTTCTTCCTTTCTTCTTTCTTTCTTTCTTTCTTTCTTTCTTTCTTTCTTTCTTTCTTTCTTTCTTTCTGAGTTTTTGTAAAAGCAAGCAACTGAACATAAAGCGGAGGGCTGCCTTTCACAGGTTCTTAGATCTGCTTTTCTAAAAGGAAAGTAACTTTTGAGGGGTCAACAATCACTTCAATAAAACACATGTATCATTCACTTAGTTCAGGGGGAAAGGTCAGAACCTTGAACTTAGAGAAAATACAGAGAAATCAAAATCAATAGACATGCTTCCTATTGTCTAACATAAGCAATACATACATAATAGATCAACAGATAGGTCCAATTGTCTGGTCATTACTTGCATACATAGTTACCAGAGAGGAAAAAATCAACAACTGGATTTTCAAAGCCGGGAGTGGGAGGGCTGCTTAGCAGTTTCCCAGAGTCTCATCTGACACACAAAACATCTTCCAAAAACTATGCCCCAAAGTAAAACCACACCTCAGAGTCTTTATATACTTTTTAGAGACAGAGAGCATTGCAACCCTTGAGATTCAGTGCCACACATCAAAGGTGTGGGCCATTCTCCAAGTCTTCCCAGGCCCATTAATGGCTGGGAAAGATCTTCTTTAATCACATTATTCAATCAGAAGCACTTGATCATATTAAAACAAAAAACAGCAAAAGATTCTACTTTGTTTACCTTTACAATTTTCTTCCACAAAATGATTAATATGGAAATGTTTTACAAGATTGCACATGTATAACATATATCAGATTGCCTAGTGTCTCAGGGAGGGTTAAGAGGAGAGAAAGAGGGATAGAATTTGGAATTAAAAACAAGAATAAATGTTAAAATTGTTATACATGTAAGTGTGGAAAAAATTTTAAAAATTTAAAGAAACAACAAACCGACCGTAATACAAATGAAATTTGACTCAGTTTAAAAAATAGAATAAAAATGTAATATTAAAAGAGAGAATCAAAACCATAACTTGAACCCAGATCGCCTAGTCTCACACAAATCTGACCAGAATGACAACAATCACTATAAAAAATTGACCATTTTGATGAGGAATCACCAATTACTTGATGATTAGAAGGCCTAATTGTTCAATTTTAAACAATCTTGTTGTTTTCAATTCTCAAACAACAGGAACTGATCAGCTTATTTTAAATTTTACAGCAACTAGACCTATTGCAATTTCATCTATTTCCATATTTATGACTCAGAAATAATTGACCCTTTTTCTCATCCCAAAGCTGAGGTCAAAACAGAGCAGTAAATCTAACTTTAACAAGTTGTTGTCTTAATAATAGAAAGTAAGCAGACTAGTTCCAACTACTTGAGCTGTTAAGACGAACAGAACGAATATTTTGGGATCTAGTAGAGTTAGAGTTACCCTAATCCTCACCAAATCATTTCTGGTTCAAAAAATAATGCAATATATCAAACTGAATATAGATTCAGGATAATTTCCATTTGCATAATACATAAAATCACTTTGAAAGAGTCCTTTGTTCAATCATTCAAATCATTTTTGAATATTTGTTTCCCTCCATTCCAATACACAGTCAGTTGCCAGGTCTGTCTCCAGCATTCACGTTCCATTTACTCGTGCGATTATTACTACAATTGAGGTCATCATTACCTTTCACTTGGAAGTTCCAATCTCCCTTTCTCCAATTCATCCTTTGCCAAGCTGTCAAAATAATCTTCCTAAGTCATAGATGTGATCACAATCATGCTAAAATGACCTCAATGGATCCTAATTGTTTGTAAGATAAAATTCCACCTCCCCAGTCTTATATTGAATGTTCTTTATGATCAGATCTCAATCCACCTTTCTGGATACTTCATACTCTTCTGCTGAGCCTAATTGCTTGATCAGTCATTTCCTAAATTTAGCAGCTCATCTTCTTTCTCCATGTTTTTGCAAGGGGCTGTCGCTTGCTGTGTGGAATGTGACTTTCTTCATCTCTGTCTCAGAATCTCTAGTTTCCTTGAAGATTCAGATACCACTATCTACCCCGATCTTTTCCTCATCCCTTAGCTGTTTGTACTTTCTCTTTCCTTGTGTTATTGTGCATGTATGTATGTATGCATGTATGTATATACATGTATACATAGATATGTATATGTATTTATATATATATATATATGTATGTTGTTCTTTCCATCAAGAAGAGTATAAGTTCCTAGAGGGAAGGGCCCTTTTGTTTTTTGTGACTGTCTAGCACTATATCAAGCACATTTTTTTGCAAATAGGATGTGGTTAATAAATATTTGCTAAATTAAGCAGAGTTTTGCAAATCTAATCAAAAGGTTTTAAATGAGAAGAAAACTGCCAATGTATGACAACCCAACTAAATACTGTATGTTTTAAGAAGCCTGACCAGCCAGGTGGCTCAGTGTATAGAGTGCCAGATTTGGGATCTGGAAGAATAGAATTAAAATCCTGCCTCAGAAATGTTCTAGCTCTATCACCCTGGGTAAGTCACTTCAATGGTCTCCGTCTCAATGACCTCATCTGTAAAATTAGGAGGTTGGACTTTAAGGTCCTTTTTGAGTCAATCTAAGGTCCCATGAACCCACTGACATGCTGCTAAGTATACCAATGACAAAATTCAAGAAAGGAGTTATTGGTAAAATCCATGCCCTTAAATATTGATACACAGATCCATACACTATGAGTCACAACCAACGTAGAGAAGAGTTACTAAGGTGAGAAAAGCAGTTTAACCACATATATCAGGATTCAAAAAAGATTGTGACACACAAGAACACTAGTTCGAATCCAATAAATTCAAATACTGTAGGAATAAATATGTCTCAAAGTTTGACTTAAAAAAAATTCCAAAATACAAAAATGGCTAGTAAAAGATATCTATAAATGAGAGAGATTCTAGGAGATTCTGAGGCATACTAGTTTAATATAAATGAATAATGTGATGTAACAGCCAAGAAAGCTAACAAAAACTCAGGTTACATTAAGAGAAACACTGATAGCAGATAGAGGCATCACTAAAGAAGTTACAGGGCATGAATGGAATGGGATATTGATGCACCCTAAGAGATGACAAAAATTATGAATACAGAGAATCATGGGAAGACTGCTGTGAACTGAAGCAAACTGAAACAAGCAAAATGAGGAAAACATCATTCATGATGACTACCATGATGTAAAAAAGAAAGAAAAAAGCAACAAAGCAATTGACATGGAAAGCAATGACATTATAAAGTTTGTCCCAAAGAAAATATCAGAGAAAGTACTTCTTAATTCTTTGCAGAGGTGAAGGACTGGATATAGACTGATTCAGATAATAACTTTTGCCATGTGCTGATTAATTTCACTATGCTTTTATGTGGTTTTTTTCTCTCTTTTACTCTTTATTATGAGGGATAATCTCTCCCTATCTGGAAGGGGAAGAGAAAAGCATACAGGAGTGGTGGGTAAAATAAAAACAAACTATATCAGTGTTTCAATAGTCAGT
Organism: Notamacropus eugenii; assembly: GCF_028372415.1. NCBI lineage: Eukaryota > Metazoa > Chordata > Mammalia > Diprotodontia > Macropodidae > Notamacropus > Notamacropus eugenii. The sequence goes on from NC_092873.1 coordinate 530,159,731, forward strand.
CCAAGAAAACAGGGTGATAGACATGATAATAGTACTTCGGTCTTTCCTGGTCATATAGAGTAGGAGGAAATATGCAACTCCTGTGTATGTGAGTGTGTCTGTGTGTGTGTGAGTGTGTGTGCGTGTTTATGCAAAAACAATCTTGCTCACATTGTCCACATTCTAAAGAGGCAGATGGTACGGGAACAACTATGTACATACAATATATATGCTGGATAAATTGGCTATCATCTCCATGGAGAGGCACTAGCAGTGGGAGATGAGTTGGGGATGCCTAAGTGCTCCTATTGGAAGTGAAATCTGAGCTGAATCTTGAAGGAAGACAGGGAAACTAAGTGATGGAGATGAAGAAAGACCAGCCAGTGAAGAGGAATCAAAATAGTGAATGACTTTAAGCTTATTCCAGATATGATCTGATGAAAGGAAGGATGGAGTTTTACCTTGGAGAAGAGGAGACTTAACAGGGACCCAAACGCTGCTATCAAATGGAAGGGGAAATGAATTTGTTCTGTTTTACCCCCAGGACAGAACTAAGAACAATAAATGGAGGCAAATTTCAGTTTAATAAAAAGAAAGGTTGACTAATGACTTGAGCTTTCCCAAAGAGGGATCTGGTACCTTGCAACGTAGTAAGTTTTCTGTCACAAGAGAATTTGAAGCAAAGGTTAAATGTGAATGTGTCAGATATATCTGACACATGATCCATGTTGGGGTGTAGATTGGACAATATGGCCTTTTGAAGGTCCCTTCAAAGCTGAAATTTTACTTGCAGTCCAATTGTGATTTAAAGATTGGGCAAAGGTAAATCATTTTCATCTTCTGGTGCCTACACATCATACACTCCATATTGTTCAGTTGAATTGTAGAAATATATTTCTAAGTTTTATAATTCTTCCACATTTCCAGTGGTCTCTCTGATGCAGATTGCACCTTGTTGGTCTCCTCTTGTATTGTATTTTTTTTAAATCACATTCTCTTATAAATCCTTCTCAGAGTAATTGCTGAAGTATGATAGATTTATAACTGGAAGGGACATAGGCAACTAGTTGGGTGGTCCAGTGGTTATCATACTGGGCCTAGAGTTAGGAAGACCGGATGTCAAATATAGTCTCAGATACTTATGAGCTGTTTTAATCTAGACAAGCCACTTAACCTATGTCTACCACTGTTTTCTCATCCATAAAATGAAGATAATCATAGTAACTTTATCCTAAAGTTGTTATGAAGATAAAAATAAGATAATATTTTAGTGTACTTTGCCACCTTAAACACGCATGCACACTCACACACACACATACATACATACATACATACATACATACATACACACACACTGTCATTTTGCTATTAATACTAAAGGTCATCAAATCTAACCCCTAATTTTACATGTGAAGAAATTGAGGAACGGAGAGATTAAATGATTTATCCAGGGATGTAAGTGAGGTAAAATTTGATCTTAGATCTCCTTGTATCCCAAAGAAAAGCCATCCATGGTTGCTAGTGCCATTTTCCTTCATCCCATTTTTCTCTCCTTCCTTTGCTTGCCTACCTACTCCATCTCCTTTACTGTCCCTGCTGACATCTCTTATGTCAGGTCTTTCACTCAAGTCATCCTTGGTCATATGTTGCAGCCTACATATGGTACCTTACCTGCCATCTGTGCCCTGGTTGAGCCCCTGCTTGCACTATACTCCCTCAGCACCACTTCAGATGCATCACCTTCTGCATGGGGCCTTTACTGATTCACCTCTCAATGGGAAGAGCCTTTCCTTCCTACCTTGTAGTTCCATTGCATCTAATCCCTATACAGTACATATATCACATACATCACATATATTCATGTGTGTCCATCTACTTTCTGCCTTCTATGTTAAAATACAAATTCAGTGAAAGGAGGAATTGGTTTTTTTTTTCCTTTTTATGTGTATCCCCTGTGGCTGGCACATCTAGTAAATAGTAGACACTTCTTGAATACTTCAGGATTGATTTTAAAGACATCTTCTATGTGCTAGCATCATTCCTCTCTCTCCATTGTCCTGTAAACTTGATTCTGCAAAGACACCTCTACACAATCAAGAGAAAATCTTTATTTAGGGAGGGCAGTGTTCTAGACTCATGATTTCATCAATGTTTTGAACTCTTAGTATGGAAACTCCCTCTACCCAAGCCTGTGACCTACTGTCTTAGAGCAGGGGTTCTTAACTTGGGATTCATAAACTAGATTTTAAAAATATTTGGGAAACTGCCATCCCATATAATTGGTGTCCTCTGAAATCTTATGTATTATATTATATGTGCTTTATGACCTGATCTCAATGAGAATTTCAAGGTTTCACCAGTCTGCCCAAGGTGAAGTACCTCTTCTAGAAGGTTGCCTGCAGCAGTATGAGGTTAAGTGACTTTTCATATTTTGGTGTGTCTGAGGCACAACATCCTAAGTCCAGAGTAGGCCTTCTATTAGACTGTCTCCTTTCATTGGGAGTATGTTGCCATTCAAAAGATGAGTTTTGAGAGGGTGGAGCCAATATGGCAGAGTAGAAGAAGAGACTTCCTAGAGCTCTCCCCCAAAGCTCAGCCAAAAACCTATAAAAATGACTCTAAACAAATTCTGGAGCTACAAAACCCACAGAGTGACAGAGTGAAATAAATCCCCAACCCAAGACAACCTGGAAGTCAATGAGAAGCATCTATCCCACCAGCCTGGGAGCAGAACACAGTCCAGAATGGGTTGCATAGCAACAGACAGGACCTAAGCAGGCCTTGGGGGGGACTGAATCTCTGTCATCTGTGGCAGTTTCCAGACTTCACAACCCCAAAACAATCAGGACAATTGGAAGGTCAGTGGAAAAGGCCTGTCAGACCTGTGTGAGAGAATAGAGTGTTCTTGCCCCATTCCCAGGGCAGTGGACAGCATGGAAGAGCCTAAAACACCAGGGGCAGAGGCAGCTGTGGTTTCTGTAGCTCCAGGGTGACAGATTGTGGGAGGATTGAGTGGTTGACAGTACACACCCCCACCCCCACTGGAAGCAGAGTATTACTTTGACAAAGAGCTCAAAAGTCAAATAAATGGCTGGAAAATAAGCAAAAACCAGAAAAAGAATCAGACTATAGAATCTTACTTTAGTGACAAGGAAGACCAAAATATACAAAGAGAAGAAGACAACAAAGTCAAAATTCCTCCATCCAAAGCCTTCAAGAACAATATGAAATGGTCTCAGGCCATGGAAGAGCTCAAAAAGGGTTTTGAAAATCAAGTAAGAGAAGTAAAGCAAAAATTGGTAAGAGAAATGAGACTGATGCAAGAAAATCATGACAAAAGAGTCAACTGCTTGCTAACAGAACCAAAAAAATTGCTGAAGAAAATAACACCTTAAAAATAAACTAACCCAAATGAAAAAATATATCCAAAAAACCAATGAGGACAAGAATGCCTTAAAAAGAAGACTTGGTCAGATGGAAAAGGAGGTCCAAAAGCTCACTGAAGAAGGTAAGTCCTTAAAGATTAGAATGGAGCTAGATTAGATAGGAGCTAATGACTTTATGAAAAGTCAAGAAATTATTAAACAAAACAATGGAATGAAAAAATAGCAATGTGAAATACCTCCTTGGAAAAACAACTTATATGGAAAATAGATCCATGAGAGACAACTGAAAAATCATTAGACTATCTGAAAACTACTATCAAAAAAAAGAGCCTAGACATCATCTTCCAAGAAATTGTCAAGTACAACTGCCCTGATATTCTAGAACTAGAGGGTAAAACAGATATTGAGAGAATCCACTGATCACCTCTTGAAAGAGATCTGGAAAGGAAAATATCTAGGAATATTGTAGTCAAATTTCAGAAATCCCAGGTAAAGAAGAAAATATTGAAAACAGTCAGAAAAAAGTAATTTGAGTATTGTGGAAGCACAATCAGGACAACACAATATCTAGCATCTTCTACATTAAGGGATTGGAAGACTTGGAATGTGACATTCCAGAAGTCAAAAGAATTAGGATTAAAACAAAGGATCATTTACCCAGCAAAACTGAGTATAATACTTCAGGAGGGGAAATGGTCATTCAATGAAATAGAGAACTCTCAAGCATTCTTGATGAATAGAAAATTTGACTTTCAAACACCAGAATAAAGAGAAGCATGAAAAGGTAAACAAGAAAGAGAAATCATAAGATACTTACTAAAGTTAAACTGTTTACGTTCCTACACAGAAAGATAATATTTGCAACTCTTCAGACTTTCCTCAGTATTAGGGTAGTTGGAGGGATTATATACATATAGACAGAGGACACAGGGTGAGTCAAATATGTCTAAAATTAAAATTAAGGGGTGAGAGAGGAATATATTGGGAGAAGGAGAAAGGGAGAGATAGAATGGGGTAAATTATCTGTCATATAAAAGGGGCAAGAAAACCTTTTTTCAATGGAGGAGACGATGGGGAAGGTCAGAGGCAAAGAGCGAACCTCACTCTTGTCAGATTTGACTTAAAGAGGGAATAACATGTATACTCAATATCATATGAAAGTTTATCTTACCCTACAGGAAAGTAGGGGGAAAGGGAATAAGTGTGGGGAGGAGGTGAGGGGATGATACAAGAGAGGGCAAATGGGAGAAGAGGATAATTAGAAGTAAATATTTTTGAAGAAGGACAGGGTCAAAAGAGAAAATAGAATAAAGGAGGGGCAGGATAGGATGGAGGGAAGTATAGTTAGTATTTCACATCATGACTGTTAAGGAAATATTTTGCATGACTACACATGTATAACCTATATTGAATTGTGTGCTTTTTCCATGGGGATGGGTGGGAAGGGAAGAAGGGAGAGAAGTTGGAACTCAAAAGTTTTGAAAATAAATGTTTTTTTTTTTTCATGCAACTAGGAAATAAGACATACAGGCAATGGGGTAGAGAAATCCATCTCGCCCTATAAGAAAATGGAGGGGAAGGAGATGAGACAAGAGAGAGGTGGGATAGAAGGGAGGGCAGATTGAGAAAAGTGGTAATAAGAATGCACAATCTCTTGGGGTGGGTGAAAGGGACAGATAGGGAGAAAATTTGGAACTCAAAATCTTGTGGAAGTGCATGTTGAGAACTAAAAATCATTAATTAAAAAATGTTTCAAAAAAAATAAAGAGATAAGTCTTTGTGCCTGGAGACAGCTGAGGACAATTGAAGCCACAGTGTCATTTGTAAAGGCAATGCAGTTCACTCCTTTCTTTGCCAATCCAGGCCAAACTCATCGATGGTCTGCAAGTCTCTCAGAAATAAGTACCAACACAGAAGCTCTCTGGGTTGCTTATGTAATAGCATGTCAATGTATTCAAATTCTTCATCCAAAATCCACAAAAATAATTCTCTTTCTTCCTCCTGGCATAGAAAATAATCATCTAATCACAATCTGTCATCTTCTGAGCAAGAGGTGAGAAGGAGTAGCAGGCCTTTGTACGTTAGCTCATTGCCGTCTCCCAATGAGGGGACTACAATGAAATTAGTCTTGAAATATGTACAGCACATGAATTGATATTAGCATGCAAAGAGGAGCTGAAACAATATGGAGGACACAGATAATGCTCCTGGACTAAGGACTGAAATGAGCCTATAACAATGCCTAGCAAGCCTCAATGGAAATGTGTTCTTCCTCCTTATTTTCCCCACACAAAGGCTGATTGCAGTTTAACTCATACAATTTAGAACAAGGTGTTAGGGGAGGATTATTTTAGGGTGTCATGAATAAGACAGTTTGGAAATGGATGCACATGCAACACCAACTCCACATATAGGTACCAAAACAAACCTCCAAAATCACTGACTTATGCATCATTGCAATTATGTGAATATGCAATTATGTGAATTATCACTGAAGAAATCAACAGTGATTTTGTATTATTTCTATTTGCCTTGGGTTGTTTGCCCAAAAGTATATTAAAAAGCAAACCAGTGATGTCATTCTGCAACTGGCCATACGTGCACAATTGGAATTAAGACTAAAGTCAACAGCATAAGGTAAAATACATTACTTTCTTTAAACATCACAATGCAACTGACCTGGGGTCTATGAAACAATGGATGTGGTTTACCTAGCCCTCAGGTCATAGTTAAAATATAGTTTTAATTGTAAGGGGTCTCAAAAATAGTGCAACAATGGGATGATAAATGTGGATCTATCTGTGACCTTAGAGATCACTGAATTCAGCACACTCATTTTACATTTGAGAGAAGCCTTTGGTAACTTGTCAAAGGACAGCCAGGTAGTGAGCAACACATCAGGGCTAGGAACCCAATTCCTCTGACATCAAAGACAGTGTTGTTGTTATTGTTTGTTTCACTACACCAATCAAATAATTAACAAGCATTTGTTAAATATCTATAATATTTCTGAAACTTTGCTAAGCCAGGTGTAAAAAGGAAAAGAAAAATAATACCTCCTCTCAAGGGGCTTCCATTCTAACGGATAAAAATTCATTTCACAAGATTTTCCTTTTCTGATTGGCCTTAAAGATGCACAGGAAAAGTAGGGGCAGGAACCAGGCATAGAACTTAAATCAAGACAGGAAATCTTTTCTAAGAACAATTGAGAAGTCATGTTATTTATTTATTCTGCTTCTGGTGGGCTGTGGCACAAGCCTATAGCAATCTCCCTGCAGCATGACATTGAAAGAAAGCAATGTATCCTTCCCACTAGAGGATTCCCAACTCTTGAAAAAACAAAAATTCACAGGCTGGTGGATCTGGAGCAAGAAAGGACCGTAGAGGTCCTTTAATTCACAAGTTCTCAAAATATGATCCAGGAATGTCTGGGTTTTCCCTTTCAGGTGCTGTGATGTCAAAACTATTTTCATAACAATACTAAGACTTTTTTAAAAAATTGAATCTATTAAATATTGGTAGCTGTAGCCTATGGAAATAAGAGCTCTCTGGAAGAGCATCCAAAAAGTTTAGAGTGTAAGGGGTCTGGACATTTAAAAGAAAAAAAAAGTTGAAAGCTGCTGGACTAGACCAATCTCCTGATTTTTAAGATAAGGAAGAAAGAGTTCAGAGAGGTGAAGTGACATAACCAAGGTCATTCTGTAAATGGCAGAACTGGGATACAAACTCAGGTCTTCTGCCAATGCACCACATAACCACCACCAAGAACAGATCTTAATTCTCTCCATCTTGAAGATTGGTATCTACTGCTGAGAAAGGATCACTTGGATATTTGCAAAGAGAGTAGCTGCTAACAGGAACACTGGGTAGTGTTTAACTTTACACAGAAAGCCCATTAAAACAAAAATAAATAAATAAAATTACCAAGCCTTTATTAAACACCCACTATATTCCAGGTACTTTATTAAGCCCTGAAGATATGAGCAAAGGAGTGTGGGGGAGGTGGAGTTCACAATCTAGTGTGGCAGAAGGAATTCTTCTTTGAATGCATTAATTCAAGTCCAGTCAAGGAAGCACTGGTAAGAGCCTACTATGTGCCACCCACTGCACCAGATGCTGAGGATACAAAGGACAAAAATGTATGTATATGTATGTATACATATATGTGTATGTATGTATATGTATATGTGTGCATATGTACACATATGTGTGTTTGCATGTATGGGTAGATGTATATATGGGTGTGAATGTATATATATATGTGTATATATGTACATATGCAAGTATGTATGGATATACACACAGAAATACAGACATACCTATTTTGAACTGGTCAAATCTTAACATTGAAGTCATATATATTTGTTTGTGGAAAGTAATAATAACACTTGGCATTTGTATAGTGCCTACTATGTGGCGGGCACTGGGATAAGTATTTTACAAATATTATCTCATTAGATCTTCACAAGAACCCTGGGAAACAGTTGATATTATGATCCTCATTTTACAGTTGAAGAAACTGAGGCAAATAGAGGTTAAGTGGCTTCCCCAAGGTCGTACCATTAATAAATGTTAGAGGCCAGATTTAAACTCAGGTCTTCCTGACTCCAGGTCCAGACTCTATTCACTGCACCACTTAATAGTACCTACAATATATTTTAAGTATAAAAGGAAGGTATTGGCTTTGGGGGATGCCCCCTCTTCCTGAAAGTTCTGCTCCTCTTAATGAAGCCCAAAGTTACATGAGCTTTACTGGCTCCTGTATACCCACAGCTGAATCACATGAGCTGGTTGGCATTAAAATCTCTAGATGACAGATGTAATCTTTCTCTCTTCATGTTTGCATAGATCCTGTTGAATTTTGAGATAATGTACAAGATTTTCATTGGATTTGGGGAAGTTGATTTGATGGATTTTCTTCATGTCAATAGTAATTAAAATAAGCAAGGGCTACGGGGAGGCCCAGAGAAGGTCTGCAGTACTTTTAGATAACTTGACCTAATTATTATTATTTATTGTTTAATTTTCCAGTCAATTTTGAGACAGCCTTGGAGTAAAGTATCTAGGTGTTCCGTAACATAGGGCATGAAAGGATAGCATATCTATGTAAATGAGCTCTCCCTGTATCCCCTTATTACATTTCTTCCAAGGGTGACTTCATGCTGAGAAGGGACAGATCCATAATTCATAGTGCCCATCTAAATAGATTGGCACTTCATGCAGACCTGGAGGAAATTGTTAAGGGAGCTAGAAGCTATTACTAGAAAGGAACATACACCTGATAACCAAAATCTAGGAATACTATACCGACTGGCAAAGTATTGGAAGCAATTTAGCTCGCCTCGTTCTCATCAGATTCTACTGTCCTTTTTCTATACAAAGATAATGCTACCAACTTGTCAGCCGTCAGATTATTTGAGCCTTTTTTTAATCACATTTGTATAGTGTAAGGGTTCTTAACCTGGATTCCATGAATTGCAGTATTATATATATTTTAATAATGTATTTCCATATATTTGATTTTTGTAATTGTATGGTTTTTTTAGTTTTGCACATTTCAGTCCATTGTTCTAAGGGGTCCAAAGGTTTCACTGGAATACAAAAGGGGTCCATGAAAGTAAGTTTTTATATTGTGCCTACTATGTGCCATCGATGGCACTAACAATGTTTATAAATATTATCTAAATTGGCACAACAACCCCAGGAAGTGAGTGCTATTACTATCCTTTTTTTATAGATGAGGAAACTGAGGCAGGTAGAAGTTAAATGATTTGCTCAGGGTCCAAAATCTTGAGAAGAAATCAAACTCAAATTTGCTGACTCCAAATTTAGGATCCTGCCTTCTATCCCATGCTGCCAATTGTAAAATGGACAGAGTTCTGTCTCTGCCTTTGAAGGCAGAGACTATTAGGTTTTTGTCTTTGGTTTCTGGTGCCAATCCCAGAGCAGATAATACAGGTAACACTTTAAGTAAATATCTGTTGATTGATTGAATATCTGTACTTGAGTTGTGAGGAAAGAGCTGTATAAACCCTAAAAAATGGCTTTCTAAATATGGGCTTCACTAGTCAAAAACACTTTCACAAGGTAAGAAGAACTTTAGAACTAGATAAGATCTTATCAAGTCCAAATCCTCAATTACTTTTCCTTTACTGTAATGCTCTGCTGATGAACTTTGAAGAGGGAAGTATGATTTGGCTCCCACAGCCACCATCCTATTACAGATCCTCATCACTTACCCTCTATGCTATCACACAAGCTTTCTAACTGACACCCTGACCTCATCTTTCCCACTCTAACTCCCAGGATCTTCCCCTTCCAGATGGATTCTTTTGTGAAGGCAAACTAGTCTGTCTTTGGCCTCAATTCCTACCTACCCTTTAACTACTAAATGGGAGTTGCCTCAGACAAAGTGAGACCTGGGAAAGACCTTAGCTTAAACAGGCCAAGGTCTCCCACTACACCCTGGGGCCATCGCCAGTTGTATTGACTTCTGTCTTATCACTGAATTCTGATGTCCCTGGAGGATATAGTGAGGCTGATGACTCTGCACAGCTCTGTCTCACCTAAATTCAATTCATTTGCAGTCAAGACATCACCCTTCTGATGTCATCAGTCCTCTTTGAGAATGAAGGACCAACAGCAACATCATTCTCCAAACACCTGCCAAAATGAAATCTTCAGCTTGTCCATGTCCCTCCCTACTAAATAAATTACCATGGCCCCTTATTACCTCTAATATCAAATATAAAGGCTTTTCTTTAGCATTTAGAGTTCTTCCCAGCTTGGTCTCATTTCTGTCTTTTCAGATTTCTTATTCCCTTCACATTCTCTATGATTCAAACAGGCTGGCCTAACTACTGTTCCTCTCATACCTCTGTCTCCTATCTCTGTGCATTTGTATTAACAGTCTTTCAAGCAATAAAAGCTTTCCTTCTTCACCCCCGCCTCTTAGAATGCCTGAATTCTTTCAAGACAGCTCAACTGCTTCCTTCTGTAAAAGGCCTTTCCATCCCTTTCCCACCATTTCTAACTGGTTGAGATTTCTCTTTCAAGGTTACCTTCCCTATCTTGTATGTACCTATTTTCATTCATGCTGACCCACCCAAGTGAAATGGAAGGGCAGGGTATGGGAGAAGAGACTTTGTTATCTTTGTTATCTTTCTCTGTATCTTCAGCATGGCACCTGACACAGAGTAAGCCCTTAACAAATTCTTCTTGATAACTGATTCCTTAGATTTTTATTTTTCCAGTTTATGAAGAGTAGGCAAAGAAAAACAGCTGATAGCTTAAGATTACTCAATAAATCAACAGAGCTATGCTAAAATTAAGAAAGTTATATACACATATATATATATACATATAAATATATCCTGCTAGATGCAGAAATGTGAATTTTAAAAAGTCAGAAGATCAAGGGGGGAAAAAAATCACAATTAATTGAGCCCAGCGTTTCTTCAGGAGACTTCATATATTCAGCTTATTTCCTCATCTGTCCCAATTGGCAGTTCCTTTTTCCTTTTTTCCTTTTCCCATTTTTCCATTTTTCTTATCACTCATTCATTCAAGGAGTAGATATCATGCACCTTCTACCTAACAAGCAGTTGTGTGGCCATCTGAAAACTGCTGCTTGACTAGGAAGCAGGATACATGGCAGCAAGGGGAGATGTCCTGGTCTTAAAGATGCTGGGTTCAAAGGTCAACCCAACCTGATGATTTGTATGGCCTAGAACATATGACATCTCAGTTTTCTAAGTTGTACAAGAAGTTATTTGGATTCAGAAAGATTTGAGTTCAACCCCTATCTCTGACACTAGCTTTGTGACTATGGAAAAGTCACTTGAGCTCTCTGGAACTCAGTTTCCTAATCTGTAAAAGGTTGGACCCAATGACCTCTTAAGTTGCTTCCAGATCAACATCTATGATCCAATGACCAGGTGATCTCTAAGACCTTTTCCTATTCTGCGATGGCCAGCCCAGATGGACACCTTCTCAAGCTGCTGGTGGATATAATAGAACTCTATTGGTTGGGTCCCTGGTGTATTTATGGTCTCTAGGCCTGCATTGATTCAGGATTATCTTTTCATTTTCCCATTATCACTTTTGGCTAATTTACTCTCTATCAAATTTTCAACGATGATGATTACAAACTTCTTTGTTTTCTTGAGCCTCCAATTCTATCCCCTTCTCATTAACAAGAAGTAGATCTTTATTTAGAGTCAAAAATTTACAGTTTGAAGTGATCTTGGATGCTTAAATGAATGAGCCAAAGTCACAGAATTAATAAGCAGTGGAGTCAGAATTTAAACCCTGGTCCTCAGACAACAAATTTCCTATTCTTTCCCCGTCCCATTCCTTACTTTCCTCAGAAGAGCGAGTCTGACAGAGATTAACTCTTTCAGTTCCTCTCCACTGTCCCTCTACTGTCTCAGTGTACTCTCCATTGTCTCTTTCTTCTGGGGTGACTCAGATCTCCTACTTGCTAAAACTGAGCCCTCCATCTGTGCCTCAAATCCTGTCTCCTCCATGATCTCATTGTATCAGTCATATCCTTCTTCACATGCTTCATCCATCCATGTAACTCTGTCTTTACGATTGCTTTTTCTTTCCTCATGGCTGCTTAAATCCTCCAAGTATGAGACAATCCTTCTTCCATCACAAAGAAGGTCTTCCCTTGACCTCACATCTCCCTCAAAACATTGTGCATTCTCTCTGCACCTCTACACAGTCAAATTCTACTTTTAAAAAATGATATGCCTATATTGTTTCTGCTTCCTCAATACTACTGAAACAAGCTCTATACATTTTTCCAGGGACTTCCTTATCATGAAATACCACAATCTTTTTTTCTGTCCTCCTAACCCCTTGATCTTTGCAGAATCTAATACCATTAAATAGCTCCTTCTGAACACTTCCTCCTCTCTTTTCTGCCTTTGCATTGTGCCCTTTAGTTCTCCTACTTCTTTGACTGTTCCTTCTCTGTCTCCTTTGCTGACTCCTTATCTTCTTTATAACCCTTAAATCTTGTTATCTCCCAAAGCTCTCACATTATACCCTTTTTTCTTCTTTATTTTATTCTCTACTTTGGTGATATTACTTATTCCAATTACTTCAAAGTCACTTCAAGAATAACTACAAACCCTTCAGTTCTTACCCTTCAAATACCTCCAATCACATAATGCCCAAAGTTCCTGGTCCTCTTTAACTCTCCTTTCTTTCTTCCCCCAATCCAATCAGTGACAAATCTTATGTATTCTATCATGGCAATATTTCTTGTATTCTTAAATTCTCTTTCCTTCTCCCTTTGGCCACTCTAGGCCTTCTTTAGCTTTAACTCAGACTGATATAATACCTTATAAAGCTTGTCCTGCCTTTGCAATATGTCCTTTCCAATCCACACCATTACCATGGTAAATTATAATTTGTCACTCTTAATATCAGAACCTTTCTATTGCTTACTAAATCACACACACACACACACACACACACACACACACACACACGCACAAGTATTTGTGTGTATTCCTGATCTAGCATTCAAGGCTCTTTACACTGTCACAAATTGTCTCCAATCCATCTTTTCAAAGTTATCTTTTCCTAATTCCCATCACAAACTCTAAATTACAATCACACTTGACTATTCTGTCTCCCATTTTCCTCTTGCCTTTTTCCATTTCCATGTCTTGGTTTATCCCATTCTCTATTCTTGGAATAGATTTAGCTGACTTCAAAGTTTTGTCTTCTGAAGTCTTCCTCTTTTTATAAGGCCCACCTCACATGCCATGCCCTCCATGATGACTTCCTCAATGACCCCAAAGACAGAATTAGTCCTCTGCATTCAAATTTCATAAAACATTTCTCCTGGACCTCTGCTTTGAAATGTTGAACTATTTCTTACATCATAACTAAATAGATAGATGCTATTTCTCCCTATTAGATTGTAAGCACCCTGAGATCAAGGTCTGGATTGTAAACCTTTGTATTCCCCAGAACACCAAACAGTAGTATGCACATACTTCCAAGTTCTTATGGATCCATGCCTCATCTTGGATACTACCTCCCCCACTTGTGCAGGTCACAACACAGTCATGCTTGTCATAAGTTCACCAGAGGTGAACATAATAGGTGATGATAAATATATTTGGCAAATTAAGTTTAGCACTATGGACTGAGTGCTAAATTCAGGAAGAGCTGGGTTCAAATCACACCTCTAGCATTGACTTTTCTGTCTGAGGCTAGTCAAGGCACTAAACATCTCTGACCCTTAGTTTCTTCATTCATAAAATTGAGATAATTGAACCTGTAATACCTTCCAAAGAGCTCAGGTGAGATGATATACATCAGAGCTTCTTAAACTTTTTTGTACTCATGATTACTTTTCATGTTTTGGCAGCATTCTTTAGTGCTGCATGGGCATGGCAGCATGTGAAATGGAAAGTATGCACATCTGTGTTCAAAACCATGGCTGTGGTAAAGTTTCACAATGTAGTATGTACAAGTGCTGCCAGAAATACCTCAGATCCATTACAAAGTTGATTTTGAATTATTTTTTCATTGTTGTGCAATCAAAAACCTTTTACTGCTGCCAATTTTTTCAAGACCCCATATGGGATCACAACCCACAGTTTAAAAAGAGCTGAATTATAAATAATACATATAAAATTATATGCAAAAAAATGTATACAAAAAGTTTTGCAAACATTAAAACATTCTGTAAATGATCAGGTGTCTGATTTCATTATGATTTGTGACAAGTCCACTTGTTAATGCAGTGTTTTTCCAAATAGTGGTCAGTTCTATTCTCATGTTGTTGAAGATGGATAACCAAATGTAACAGTAAATACCCCAAAGTAAACAGCAGGGTCTACTACAACAGGTTCTCAGATCTTCGTTTATAAAAGGAAAGCAACTTTCAAGGGGTTAACAATCACTTTAATCCAACACATGTATCATTTCTTTAACCAAGCACATGCATCATTCAGTTAGTTCAGGGCAGTCAGCACGCTGAATTTCAAAGAAATTACAGAGAAATCAAAATATCAGCAGATATGGCTTCCTTTGCTTGAATTCAACAGACAATTGAATCTCAACTACTTGACTGTAGTTATCAGAGAGGGAAGAATGACATCTGGGTTCTCAAAGCTGGGGGCCTCTTAAGCAGCTTCCCAGAGTCCTCATCTGGCCAAACACTTCCAATCAATAAGTGCCAAGGTAATCAATAGTCATGAATTCCTCTGCCTGACCATAATTCAACAGACAGGTAAAGCTGATTGAACAGTTATCAGAGAAGGAAGCATGACATCTGAGTTGTCAAAGCTAGGGGGCTCCTTAGTGGCTTCCAAAAGTCCTCATCTGGCACTCAAACCTTTTTGTAAATACTAAACCCCAAAGGAAAGTCTCATCCTCCCAGTATTCATACACTTTTTAGAGTCAGAGAACATAACCCTCTGACCCAGTGTCTCAATACAAAAAAAAAAAAAAAAAAAAGAAGGTAGAACTAAGATTGTGGAGTAGAAGGATGGACTTGTAGAAAGAAGCTCCTCTACATAGCCCTTAAAATACATGTGAAAAATGATTCTAAACAAATTCTAGAATAGAAGAAGCCATAAAAAAACAGAGTGAAAGAGATTTAGAGCCCAAGACAGCCTGGAAGGCTGATAGGAAAGGCCTATCACAATAAGTGTAGAGCAGAGCACAGCCCAGATTTGGCCATGGCATGGCAGGGACAGGACTAGGAACAGGTTTCAGGGAGTGGTATCCCTGACAGCAGCTGCGGTTCCCATATTGTTCAATCCACAAATGTCAAAGACAGTTTCAAAAGTCAGTGAGAAAGTTCTTTCACCTGCATGAGAAGGGAACAGGGTCTGGCCCTGCCAGCAGCAACAACTGCACTAGCAGCATCCATTTTTGGAGTCCTTGGTCTAAGCTCCTGGGGATATTGAGCAGTTGATATGAATATCAGCCCTGAGTGGCTCTCCTGGTTTGGGAATTATACATGCAGATCCTGGGCAGAATAGAGTGATTGTGATTGGTCACAGATAAGGGTGTCAGGAGAGGAGTAAACTTCTCTCTCTTGATTGTGGCACCTTGGGGGAACTGAGAACTTATATTTTCCCAGAGTATACCCTCCTTTTAACAAAGGACTCAAAAATCAAGTAATTGACTGGGAAAATGCCCCAAGAAAGGAAAAAAATAAGATTATAGAAGGCTACTTTCCTGGTGAACAAGTATTTTCTTCCCTCCCTCCACCTGAGGAACAACAATGCATACCATCAGATGAAGACGTAAAAGTCAAGGTTTCTGAATCCAAAACCTAAAAAAATAAATATAGAATGGTATCAAGCCATGGAAGAGCTCAAAAAGGATTTTGAAAATCAAATAAGAGAGATGGAGGAAAATCTGGGAAGGAAATGAGAATGATACAAGAAAATCATGAAAAGTGAGTCAACAGTTTGCTAAAGGAGACACAAAAAAATGCTGAAGAAAATAACACCTTTAAAAATAGGGTAACACAATTGACAAAAGAGATCCAAAAATCCAATGGGGAGAAGAATGCTTTAAAAAGCAGAATTAACCAAATGGAAAAGGAGGTTCAAAAGCTCACTGAAGAAAATTGTTCTTTAAAAATTAGAATGGAGAAAATAGAAGCTAATGACCTTATGAGAAACCAAGAAATTACAAAAAAAAACCCAAAAGAATGAAAAAATAGAAGATGTGAAATATCTCATTGGAAAAACAGCTGACCTGGAAAATAGATCCAGAAGAGACCATTTTAAAATTATGGGACTATCTGAAAGTCATGATCAAAAAAGGAGCCTAGACATCATCTTCCATGAAATTATTAAAGAGAACTGCCCTGATATTCCAGAACCAGAGGGTATAATTAATATTGAAAGAATCCACCAATCATCTCCTGAAAGAGATCCAAAAAGAGAAACTCCTAGGAATATTGTAATCAAATTCCAGAGTTCCCAGGTTAAGGAGAAAATATTTCAAGCAGGTAGAAAGAAACAATTTGAGTACTGTGGAAATAGAATCAGGATAACACAAGATCAAGCAGCTTCTACATTAAGGGATCGAAGGACTTGGAATGTGATATCCCAGAAGTCAAAGGAACTCTGATTAAAACCAAGAATCATCTACCCAGCAAAACTGAGTATAATACTCCAGAGGAAAAAGTGCTCTTTCAATGAAACAGAGGACGTTCAAGCATTCTTGATGAAAGCACCAGAGTTGAATAAAAAATTTTACTTTCAAGCTCAAGAATTAAGAGAAGTATGAAAAGGTAAATAGGAAAGAGAAATCATAAGGGGGTTACTAAAGTTGAGCTGTTTACATTCCTACATGGATAGATAATATTTGTAACTTGAAACTTTTCTCAGTTTTTGGTTAGTTGGAGGGATTATACACACATATGCACATGCACATGCACAGACATACACACACACACACACATATAGAGAGAGAGACAGACAGACAGACAGACAGAGACAGAGAGCACAGGGTGAGTTGAATAGAAAGGGATTGTATCTAAAAAAATTAAATCAAGGGGTGAGAAAGGAATATATTGGGAGGAGAAAGGAAGAAATGGAATGTGGCATCTCTCATGAAAGAGGCAAGAAAAAAGCTTTTTCAGTGGAGGGGAAAAGGGGGTAGGTGAGAAACAAAAAGTGAAGCTTACTCTCATTACATTGAGATTAAGGAGGGAATAACATGCATGCTCAATTTGGTATGAAAATCTATCCAACACTACAGGAAAGTAGGGGAGAAGGGGATAAGTTGGGTGGGGAGACGATAGAAGGGAGGGAAAATGGGAGGAGGGAGTAATTAGAAGTAAACACTTTTGGGTAGGGACAAGGTCAAAAGTGAGAATAGAATAAATGGTGGACTGGATAGGATGGAGGAAAATACAGTTAGTCTTTCAAAACATGACTCTTATGGAAGTCTTTTGCAAAACTACACATATGTAGCCTATATTGAATTGCTTGCCTTTTCAGTAGGCATGAGTGGGAAGGGAAGAAGGGAGAGAAGTTGGAACTCAAAGTTTTAGGAAAGAAGGTTGAGAATTGTTTTTGCACGCAATCTGGAAGTTACAAATACAGGCAAGGAGGTATAGAAATGTATCTTGCCCTACAAGAAAAGAGAGAAGATGGGGATAAGGGAAGGGACAGGTGTGATAGAAGGGAGGGCAGATTGGGGAAAGGGGTAATCAGAATTTATGATGTTTTGGGGTAGGGGGAGGGGAGAGATGGAGAGAAAACTTGGAACTCATAATTTTGTGGAAGTGAATGTTGAAAACTAAAAATAAACATAAAGAACATTAAAAAATAGGAAAAAAATGGTATTTGGGACCTTCCGACAAAATAACTCCCCTAACCAAGCTTCTCACAATGGACAGGTCCATCAATGGATTGGAAAGATCTTTAATTACATTAAAAAATTAACAATGCAAATATATATAATGTTTCTAGTTAAAGAAACTCTTATTTCTGTACTTGTCTCCTTGTAAAGACTCTTGATTGACAAAAGTAAGATTCAGTCAGAGGCACTTGATTAAACTAAAACAAAAACAGCCAAAGATCCTATTTTGATCGCCATCCCAGTAATTATGAGGAATCTTGGGCTGCATCACACAAAGCCCTCATCAGAGTGTTACTAGACACAGCTGAACCTCTTTCCATACAATGACTTCCTTGACCTTCTCAACACATAAGCATATAGACATTAATTGTACAGTCTCATACAGAAAATTATAGGTATATGAACATATGTTTGTATACACATACATGCAAACACACATTTACTGGATATGTGCATATGTATTGTAAATGTATATTTATTCATATGCATATATATGTATACATATGTATATGTACATGTATACACACGTAGATAGATAGGTAGGTAGGTAGATAGATAGATAGATAGATAGATAGATAGATAGATAGATAGATAGATAGATAGATTGTCTTCCCAGTAGAATAGAAACTCCTAGAGAGTAGGAATTGCTCTATTTTTGATTCAGAGTTTAAGACAGTGCCTGGTACATATTAAGTGATTAATAAATGTGTGTTCATCGATTGGTCGGTTGGTATGTTAAGCAAATTTGCATTTAATAAATGTTTACTGAATTAAACTTAAAAATTAGTCTTACTACCTTAAGCTAGTATTTTCTGCCTAAATTCATTAACTTTTTTCATGAAAACACAATGTTGAGTGAAAAAATATCACTAGGGTTGTTCTTTCCATAGGAACAATATTATAAAAAAAATTGGTCTCTTGATTGATATTATAATGAAATATCAATAAGTTTCCATTGAAGTCTGATTGTAACGTTTCAAAGACGTTATTGATGAATGAAATTGGTTAGGGTAATAAAGAAATCTATATTGAATACAAGTGGACAAGCAGGCTGTAGAATAATCCCAAAGGGAGACATGAGTGCAAAAGCATTCATTAAGTGCCTTCTATGTGCCAAGCATCATTCTTGGCACCAAGAATAGAAATAAAAAGTGAAAATAGGCCCTTCCCTCAAAGAATTTACCTTCTAATTGGACAGACAATATATACAGATGCAAATGTGTAAAAAATGCATACAAAATAAATACAAGATAGTATTGGTTGTTGTCCTTCGTCTTCAAAGAGGACCAAAATGACATCACCATGATAAAGTGGAATTTCAGTGTGTCCAACTGTGGCTGATCAGACCAATAGGAACTTGGAATGCTCTACTACAGGTTGGGTACAGATAGTCTGTGTGAACGTTTGGGGTGGATATCCCAGATTTGTGCATCCTGTATTTACTTTGTGCTGTCTCAATTCTGCTTTGCTCATAGAGCACAGCACCTTTTCTGATGTGGGCATGCTTTGCTGAGCAGTCCTGTGCCAGTATCTCCAATGTCACACAATCAAATCCAAAGTTCTTGAGAGACACCTTGAGAGTGTCCTTGTATCGTTTCTTCTGACCACCATGAGATAACCTGACCCATGTGAGTTCTCCATAAAATAGTCTTTTTGGCAAGTACACGTTTTGCATTCGAAGAATATGGCCAACCCATCAGAGTTGTGCTCTCTGAAGCATAGTTTAATACTTGGCAATTCAGCTCCAGCTTCAGTGTCTGGTACCTTATCTTGCCAGGTGATCCTCAGAATCTTCCTAAGACAGTTCGAACGGAAGCGATTCAGTTTCCTGGCATGGCGCTGGTAGACTGTCCATGTTTCACAGGCATACAATAACGAGGTTAGCACAATGGCTCTGTAGACCTTCAGTTTGGTAATCATTCTAATACCTCTTCTCTCCCAAACTTTTCTCCAGAGCCTCCCAAACACTGAGCTAGCTCTGGCAACGCATGCATCACCCTCATTGTCAATGAGTATATCCCTGGAAAGTACACTACCAAGGTAAGTAAACTTATCCACAGGATTCAAAACTTCTCCATTTGTTGTAATTGATGGTTTAATGCTATCCAAGAAGGGAATATCAGTTGGAGATGTGTGAGCATAGCGGAAAACTTCAGAAGTCCTCAAAGTGATGCTTAAGCTGAATTTTGAAAGAAGCCAGCTACTTCCAAGATGTAGGATTGAGGAAGCAGAAGCAGTCCAGGCACACATGACAATCATTTCAAAGACTAGAAGATGGTAGATGGGATAGTATGCAACAAAAAATGTGAGTAGGGCAGTATGGCTGAAACATGTATAAGATGATTGGAAAGACAGGAAAGGGTCAGATTATAAATGTTTTAAATGTCAAATAAAGGAATTCATAATGGATGTTTTCTGTTGCCTATAGGCAGAAAATGAAATCAATCTAGTCTGTTCTTTGATTTACCCATGATAAAAAAAAAAAGGACCTGCATGCCATTATTCCATATAGATGAAATTTCTTTTTTGATGCAATTTTATTTTATTTTGAAGTATTTTGTTTTTTATGTCACTTAAATTCTTTCTGCATCCTCCCCCTCTTAGAAGAAGAAAAAGAGGAAGAAGAGACTAAAAACTCAACCAAAAAGTACATCAAAGTACATCTGTGGACCTCCCACCTGTGTAAAGGAGAGGTCTGAGGTTATCTTCTCAGACTTCTTCCCTGGAACCATGCCTAATTTTTGGAATTTTGAAATGTTCATTTTCATAATTTTGTGGCTGTTCCTTAAGTTTACATTGTTGTTGTCATTATATTCATTGTTTTCTTGGCTTTGCTTACTTCACTTTGCATCTGATCATGTAAATCTTTCCATGCTTCTCTCATATGCATTACTTTTTTTTTATATCAGTGTAAAGTTATATTACATTTATGTCATAATGGCATTTCATTGATTATCATTTTAGGTGGTGAATATTTGTTTTTGCTTTCTCTAACACCATGCTTACAACTCTAACTTTTGTGGAATTCTCTCAGAACTTAATTTCTATTTTCTCTATGTCTTTGCTTTTCATTTCTTTTTCTTATGAGCACGAGTCCAATTTTCTTCTGTTTTTGCTTTTCCAAGGGGTAACTCTCCATTTTGTTGGATTGTTCAATGTATTCACACTAAAAATTATGAGAGATGGGTTTATATTTTCCTCCCCTTTTCTCCAATGTTGTCTTTCTTTTCTGAATTAAGATTTTGGTTGTTGTTTGTCTTCCTCAATGAATTCAGTGCTTTATCTTGTTTGTATGTTTGTTTTGTTAAATTTTAAGGCAACTCTATTCCCATAGGCTCTCTTGTCAAACTTTTAATATCCATCCCATTCTGATTTGTCAGCCCTTTCCCTTGTTTTAGACTTTTACTTATTTTTTCTTTCTTCCTTTTATCTAGATAGTTAATTCTTTCTTGTTTTTTCCCAGTTAAGTAGTTCAATAAAGTCTCCTTTTCTTCCTCTTCAATTTATTTGTTGGACTTTCATTTAATTTTTCCAAACCAGTTTTATGAAAGGGATTTTTCCTCCATATGTTAATTCTTTTCCCTTTCTGTCTATTCTAGACATATTTTGATTCATAATCCTTCTACATTATTGTTTTTTTAGTTTCTTTATTTCTCATGGAACTAAAGTTGATAAAGTTCCTATTTTGAGTTCCCCTTTCTAAATAGTTTCTACTCAATTTCCTTGTAAATCTTGTTCTCTCCTCTTTTTTCTTGTTTTGTCTCCCTGTTGGAAGTATTAATATTCCAGGAAGAGACAGAGGAGATAGAAGCATTACCACATGGTAAAGTTTTCCTGTGTCCCTGATTGTGTAGCTCATTACTACTACCTGCCCTTCCTATGATCATTTCCCCAATTTATGATGAAATTCCCTTTCCAGATTCATACCTTTCTCATATTTCTGAATATTGCTTGTCCCCAGGAGCTCTTATTCACCTTTCTTAATGTGGGTTGCTCTTCATAGAGACACTCTCAGAAGAGAAGCAAGGTGGTACCACAGTGCATATAGCTCTAGGCCTGGAGCCAGGAGGGCTTATCCTTGTGAGTTCAAATCTAACCTCAGACTCTTACAAGCTGTGTGACCCTAGGCAAGTCATTTAACCTTATTTGTCTATCTTCATCTATAAAATAAGATGGAGGAAATGGCAAACCATGCCATTATCTTTGCCACAAAAACTCTAAATGACATCACAAAGAGTTGGACACGACTGAAACATCTGAAAAACAATCTCTCAGAAGTAGTTTTCCCTCTAAGCAATAAATTCCTCCCCTTACTGTACCCATTTAAGGTCACCATATTTCTCTCCAACTCTGGGAGTGCTCCTCAACGGGATCTTCTCCCACCGCTCAAGAAATTTCCTCTTTTCTTTTCCCCTGTTTCGATTCAACGTTTTGCTACCTACACCTTCACACTTTCTTCTTCCTGAGAGAATAAACGTTATCTTCCTTCATTGCTTACCATTGACTTGATTAAGATTACCACTGCATTCTCTCTTCTTTCTCCTATTACACTTTTGTGAATTTCCTGTTCTGCAACGTAATCCCATAAACAATATTGACTCACCTGTAGGCACAATGTTATGAGGTTTTCAGTGGTATTTCAGACCTGTTCTTCTGCCATCTTTTCTTTTACTTAAGATAGTCTTGGTGCTTGGTTCTGTGCACTTTTAGAAGGAAATATCTTAATGAACCTTCTGTTATTTATGTTGTTGCTGTTTTAGGCCCATAATTATCTTACTATTTTTTCCCCCTTTGTTAATTTTGCTTTATTTGTTTGCCTCTCTTGTGCTTCTGTTGTCTGGGGTGTTTAAAAATCAAATAAACTATTCAAGGATTTTTGTGAGATGTTAAGGATACTTAAAATGTCTCTCTTATTAGGCATCTTTTTTGTTGTTGATGAAGATTAGGTTCAGATCTGGAGGTTATAGTATTTTGGGATAGATCCTGAGCACCAATGCTTTACAGTATACATTATTCTATTTCTTTCCATAGTTTCTGGTGAATATGAAAAAGTCTCGAGTTATTTAAATTTCTTTTCCTTAATATTTGAATGTCTTTATTTTACTTGCTTGCTGAATTTGTTTTCTGGCATTGCAATTGTTAAATTTAACCACTATATGTATTGGAGTTAGCAGAGAGGGTTCCTCCTCCCTTTTGGAAGAGTTAATCTGTGAATTAATTTGATTAGCACGTAGTTTTCTGTGCTCAGAAGTTAAGGGCAGTTTTCTTGTACTATTTCTTGACATACGATGTTTAGGATTTTTTGACATTAGGTATTCTTCTGGGAAATTTGTTATCCTTCAATTATACCTACACCTTCTTTCTTCAAGATCAGTAATTTTCTCTTGCATAGGGAGCCTGTGTTCTTTTAGCATTATTGTTTGTTTGTTTTCTTTTTCTGTGCTCTTTCCGGACTATCTTTCATTTCTGTGTACTGGTTTTCCAAATCACTTATTCTCTCCTCTATTTCTTTGGAGACATTCAAAAGCATGCATTCAAGTATTTCTATTCTGACAATGTTTTCTGCTAGGCAAGCCATAAATGCTGCTTTCACAATTCTTCTTTCTTTCTTTATGCCTTTGGGAATAGCTTGTTTTTGGCTCCATGGTCTTCTGGGAATCTATAGGGTCCCCTGGCTCACCAAGTGGTGATTCATTTGCCTTTGTGTTCTAATGTTTATTCAGAGATGCTTCAATATTAATTTATATGGCCTGTAGATTCATCTTCCTTTCTATTATCCATATTTTGTCTGTTGTTTTATCTATCTGTGTGAGGTTTTTTAACTGCAATCATTTTTTTTCCTCTTAGGGCTCTGGTAAATACAGTCTTTCCCCTTTACATTCCCCTATTGCTCACTTTCTTACTCCTCTCCCTTTGATTATGGATACCTCAAAGGTTGAACCTCAAAGGTATTTCACTTTCCCCCCAAAGTGGGGAAATCACTTTCAATAGTCTCAATACCTATCTAAAATTATTTCTAGGGAAAGAACTGACCCCACCTAGATGTCAATTCCCTTTTTCCTTTTCTTCAAGTCTACTAGAATTCCATCTATGTCCAATCACTTTATGTTATTTAGCATGTGTGTATGTATATAATATACATGTTATACAATAAACAAGTGTATTGTACATGTATACGTGTACATGTGTGCATGTATACATGCATACACATATGTTCACACAGATCCAAGTCGATCCAAAATATATGTGTGTGTTGAAATAAGTGTATCCAGGAAAATCACACATGATATAAAGATTTGCTTATTTCACTTTCATCATTTCACGTCTTCCATACTTCTCTATATTCACTCTTTTCTTTCTATGCACTGTTATAGGCATTACAGACATAAGTACAAAGATTAAAACAATCCTTATCCTCCAGGAGGTACTTTTGAGATGACAAATACGTAAATAGTGAATAAATATGAATAGAATAAGTACGAATGCAAGCAAGGTAGTTTATTGGCAGTTGGAAGATCCATTTGATAATTCACTCATGAAGGCATTTATTGATTCAAGAAATATTACTTATCCTCACTCCTTGGAGTTCTTTCAGAAAAACTGAGCTATCAGTGATCTTATATGGGTATTACCCCTCCTAGGTATATATTGGATTAGATGGGCATTGAAGTGTCTTCAAATCTTAGATTCTGTGTTCCCATGATTTTTACAAATTTTTCATGAAACTAAGTCTATGTAAGGCAATATATGAAATGAAAAAAAATTATGACAGGGTCATGATTCCAACAATATTCAATGTTTATGATTAACTCTTAGGCAGCGTCATAAAATTCTTTGAATCATAGAATACATTCCCACTTAGTTGTCATTTTGTTGTTATTTTTAGTTCAAATATGGCACAAGCTATACTTGGGATGTGAACTATAGAATGTTGCTTTAAAAAATCCCTTTTATGCAAATGCCCATAAGAATATTTAGAATAAAAATAATTTTGATTTTTTAAAAAATAAAATAGCACTGGAGACCAAAAACAGTAAAATGAAAACCCAAGATTTGAAGCACTCTGTTTTATAGCATAAGATTTCAAAATTGTGTTTACTAGAAGCAAAATGATAGCCACTAATCCCAGAAAACATTCATTGTAGAAAGGCGTAAGAAAAAAAGGAAACATCAAGATGCCCCTTGGACAGAATCACATGGTGGAAAAGGGGAAAAAAATGGCAGCTCATAATGAGAAAAATTTATGAATGGCAGTGTGACCTCATGGATGGTCTGTTGTGCTTGAAATTAGGAAGCCCTTTCTATGAATCTCACTTCAGATACTTTCTAGTCATGGGGCAATGGACAAGTCGTTCAATCTCTCTGTGTTTCTCTTTCTGTGTTTCAGTTTTCTCATCTTTAAAATTAGGAAATTGAACTGAGTTGTTTCTATAATCCTTTGAGGGCCTAAAGTTACAAGTATGAAGTAAATATATTTGTGAAATTTCATTTATTACAACTCTCCTATAATGACTCACAGAGATTACTCTAGGGTTGTGAAAATATGTCAGTAGCCCCTTTTCCATGGAAAATCTTGTCGGGTTTAAAGGGCTTTGATTCTTGGCTTGGTAATGTTGTTTGTCCTTCAATTTGAAAAGGAAAAATGACATCACTGTGTGTTCTTGACTTGCATGTGAATTGGATGTATGTGAGACAGAGTTGCACCAAGTCATCAACCTCACTCTATTTTCTTTTTTTTTTTGAAGTTTTTTTATTTTATTTTTTTTAATGTTTAACAATCACTCCCATACAATTGCGATTTTATCCCCCCCTACTTACCCCCCACTACCCCCCTCCCTCCCCACGACTGCATACAATTCTGTATAGATTCTACATATACTTTCCTATTGAGTATATTTTCACTATAGTCATGCTATGTAGTCAGACTAAAATGAATGAAAGAAATCGTATAACAAATCAGAACATGATACACAAACACATACACATACACAGACATGATCTGCTACATTATGTGAGTGACTTCCATATTTCTCTCTCTGAGTGTGGAAGGCATTTTGCCTTGAGATCCACCATTGGGATTTTTTTTTTTTTGTAAGAAGTTCTTGTGTTATTACAAAATTCTAAGTCTACCAGAAAAAACTCTTACACACTGTGGTCGTTGCTGTGCATAAAGTTCTCCTGGTTCTGCTGCTTTCACTCAGCATCAGGTCATATAAGTCCCTCCAGGCCTCTCTGAAGTCTTCTTGTTCATCATTTCTTATGGCACAATAGTACTCCATTACATTCATATACCACAATTTATTCAGCCATTCCCCCATTGATGGACATCCCCTTGACTTCCAGTTTTTGGCAACTACATAGAGTGCTGCTATAAATATTTTTGTACATGTGGGACCCTTTCCCATTTTTATGATCTCTTGGGGATACAGTCCTAGTAGCGATATTGCTGGGTCAAAGGGTATGCACATTTTTGTAGCCCTTTGGGCATAGTTCCAAATTGCTCTCCAGAATGGTTGGATGCGCTCGCAGCTCCACCAACAATGAATTAGTGTTCCAACTCTCCCACATCCTCTCCAGCATTTATCATTTTCTTGTTCTGTCATGTTTGCCAATCTTATAGGTGTGATATGGTACCTCAGGGTTGTTTTGATTTGCATCTCTCTAACCAATAGTGATTTAGAGCATTTTTTCATATGATTATAGATAGCTTTAATTTCTTCCTCTGAAAATTGCCTGTTCATATCCTTTGACCATTTATCAATTGGGGAATGACTTGTATGATTATACATTTGGGTCAGTTCTCTATATATTCTAGAAATGAGGCCTTTATCCCCGAGCTTAGCTGTAAAAATTCTTTCCCAATTTATTACATCCCTCCGGATTTTGGTTGCATTGGGTTTGGTTGTGCAAAAACTTCTCAGTTTAATGTACTCAAAGTTATCCATTTTGCATTTCATAATGCTTTCTATCTCTCCTTTAGTAAAGAATTCTTCCCTTCTCCATAGATCTGATAAATACACTATTCCTTGCTTCTCCAGTTTATTCATGGTATCAATCTTTATACCTAAATCATGTACCCATTTGGACTTTATTCTTGTGTATGGTGTCAGGTATGGGTCTATGCCTAATTTCTGGAACACTGTTATCCAGTTTTCCCAGCAATTCTTGTCAAACAATGAGTTCCTATCCCAGAAGCTGGGGTCCTTGGGTTTATCAAACAGAAGGTTGCTATATTCCTTGCCTACTGCATCTTGAGTGCCAAGTCTATTCCACTTGTCTACCTCTCTGTTTCTTAGCCAATACCAAGTGGTTTTGATAATTGCTGCTTTATAGTACAGTTTGAGGTCTGGTAGCGCTAGGCCACCTTCCCAAGCATTTCTTTTCATTAGTCCCTTTGATATTCTGGACCTTTTGTTTTTCCAAATAAATTTTGATATTATTTTATCCAGCTCTAGAAAGTAATTGTCTGATAGTTTAATTGGTATGGCACTAAATAAGTATATTAATTTGGGTAGAATTGTCATTTTTATTATATTAGCACGGCCTACCCATGAGCAACTAATGTTTTTCCACTTACTTAAATCTGACTTTATTTGTGCAAAAAGTGTCTTGTAATTGTGTTCATATAATCCCTGGGTTGTTTTGGCAGGTAGACTCCTAAGTATTTTATACTGTCTACCCTAGCTTTAAATGGGATTTCTCTTTCTATCTCTTGCTGTTGGACTTTGTTGCTAATATATAGGAACGCAGAAGATTTGTATGGGTTTATTTTGTACCCTGCAACTTTGCCAAAGTTGTTTATTAATTCAAGTAATTTTTTACTTGAATCTCTGGGATTCTCTAGGTAAATCATCATATCATCTGCAAAGAGTGATAACTTAGTTTCTTCTTTGGCTATTCTTATTCCTTGAATATCTTTGTCTTGTCTAATTCCTACAGCTAACATTTCTAGTACCATATTGAATAATAGTGGTGATAATGGACAACCTTGTTTCACCCCTGATCTTATTGGGAATGCATCTAGCTTATCCCCATTGCATATAATGCTTGCTGAAGGTTTTAGATAGATACTGCTTATTATTTTATGGAAAGTTCCCTTTATTCCTACGTTCTCCAATGTTTTTAGTAGGCATGGATGTTGTATTTTGTCAAAAGCTTTTTCTGCATCTATTGAGATAATCATGTGGTTTTTGTTAGCTTTGTTGTTGATGTGATCGATAATGCTAATAGTTTTCCTAATATTGAACCAGCCCTGTAGTCCTGGTATGAATCCTACCTGATCATAATCTATTAATCTCGTGATAAGATGCTGTATTCGTTTTGCTAAAATCTTATTTAAAATTTTTGTATCTATATTCATTAGGGAAATTGGTCTATAATTTTCTTTCTCTGTGTTGTCTCTTCCTGGTTTGGGTATCAAAACCATATTTGTATCATAGAAAGAATTTGGGAGGACTCCTTCTTCCCCGATTTTCAAAAATAGTGTATGTAGTATTGGAATTAACTGTTCTTTAAATGTTTGATAGAATTCACTTGTGAATCCATCTGGCCCTGGAGATTTTTTCCTAGGGAGTTCATTGATGGCTTGTTCAATTTCTTTTTCTGAGATGGGGTTGTTTAAGTATTCAACTTCCTCTTCTGTTAATCTGGGCAATTTGTATTTTTTAAAATATTCATCCATCTCACTTAGATTATTGAATTTGTGGGCATAAAGTTGTGCAAAGTAGTTTCTAATTATTGTTTTAATTTCCTCCTCATTGGAGGTGAGTTCACCCCTTTCATTTTTAATATTAGTAATTTGGTTTTCTTCTTTCTTTTTTTTAATCAGATTGACCAAAGGTTTATCAATTTTATTAGTTTTTTCATAAAACCAACTATTGGTTTTATTTATTAATTCAATAGTTTTCTTAATTTCAATTTTATTAATCTCTCCTTTGGTTTTCATTATTTCTAATTTGGTATTTACTTGGGGATTTTCAATTTGTTCTTTTTCTAGCTTTTTCAACTGCAAGCCCAAGTCGTTGATCTCCTCTCTCTCTATTTTATTTATGTAAGCATTCAAAGATATAAAACTTCCCCTAATAACTGCTTTTGCTGTATCCCATAAGTTTTGGTATGTTGTCTCACTATTGTCATTCTCTTGAATGAAATTGTTGATTGTTTCTATGATTTCTTCTTTAACCCAACCCTTCTTTAGAATTAGATTATTTAGTTTCCAATTGATTTTTGGTTTCTCTTTCCATGGCCTTTTATTACATGTAATTTTTAATGCATTATGATCTGAAAAGGATGCATTGATTATCTCTACCTTTCTGCACTGGATTGTGAGATTTTTATGTCCTAGTACATGGTCAATTTTTGTAAATGTTCCATGTACCGCTGAGAAAAAGGTATATTCCTTTCTATTCCCATTTAATTTTCTCCAAAGATCTATCATATCTACCTTATCCAGAATTTTATTTACCTCCTTAACCTCTTTCTTGTTTATTTTGAGGTTGGATTTATCGAGTTCAGAGAGGGGGAGGTTGAGGTCCCCCACTAGTATAGTTTTGCTATCAATTTCTTCCTTCAACTCCCCCAACCTCTCCTCTAAGAATCTGGATGCTATACCACTTGGAGCATACATGTTTAGTAATGATATTGCTTCATTGTCTATGGTGCCTTTTAGCAGGATATTGTTTCCATCCTTATCCCTTTTGATTAGATCTATTTCTGCTTTCGCTTTGTCTGAGATTAGGATTGCTACACCTGCCTTTCTTACATGAGCTGAAGCACAATATATTCTGCTCCATCCTTTGACCTTTATCCTATGTGTATCCCCCCGTTTCAAATGTGTTTCTTGTAAGCAGCATATTGTTGGATTATGGCTTTTAATCCATTCTGCTATCCGTCTCCGTTTTATGGGAGAGTTCATTCCATTCACATTCACAGTTATGATTACAGTCTGTGTATTTCCCTCCAACCTCTTTCCCACCATTTGTGCTTTTAACTCTCCCGTCTCCCTTCCCCTCCTCAATAGTATTCACTTTTCTCCCCCTCCTCCTGCAGCCTTCCCCTCCTTCTTTTAGCCCCCCTCCCTTTTACTCCCCTTTACTCTTATTGCTTCTTTCCTCCCTTTTAGCCACCCTCCCCTTTCTTCCCCCTTCCCCTCCTACTACCTATAGAGCTAGTTAGGATTATCTACTTAAGATTATTGTTCCCTCCTTTGAACAAATCAGATGAGAGTACCTCTCAAACAATGCTCATCTCCCTCCCCTCCTTCCCTCTACTATAGTTTTGTACTTCTTCCTGTGATATAATTTGCCATTTTCTGCTTCCCCCTTTCCACACCTCCTATTACAATCCCTTCTCATACTTAAATCATATTTTTGACATGACATCATTTACTTTATGCCCGTTCCCTCTACATATATCCCTTTTATCGTAATAGCTGCACAGTTCTCAAGATTAACAGGTATCATATTCCCTTATAGGGAGGTAAACAGTTTGCCCTAATTGAGTAGCAAGTTTTTGTTTTTGTTTTTTCCCCTCTGTTTACCTTTTTATGATTCTCTGGAGACCTGCATTTGAAGATCAAATTGTCTATTGAGTTCTGGTGTTTTGGTCAGGAAGCTCTGGAAACCCCTTATTTCGTTGAATGACTTTCTCCTTGCCTGAAATGTTATGCTGAACTTTGCTGGGTAGTTGATCCTTGGTTGAAGTTCCAACTCCTTTGCCTTACGGAATATTGGGTTCCAGTTCTTTCGATCTTTTAATGTAGAAGCTGCAAGGTCCTGTGTGATCCTGACTGTGTGTCCTTGATATTTGAATTGTTACTTTCTGGCTGCTTGTAGTATTTTCTCCTTCACTTGATAGCTCTGGAATTTGGCAACTATATTTCTTGGGGTTTTGAGTTTAGGATCCCTTTCGGGAGGGGAACGGTGGATTCTTTCGATGACTATTTTGCCCTCTGAGTCTAGTACTTCTGGGCAGTTTTCCTTGGTGATTTCCTGGAAGATGTTGTCCAGACTCTTTTCGTCATCATGGGTTTCTGGCAGGCCAATAATTCTTAAATTTTCTCTCCTGGATCTATTTTCCAGGTCAGTTGTTTTTCCAATTAAATATTTTACATTTTCTTCTATCTTTTCATTCTTTAGATTTTGTTTGACTGATTCTTGTTGCCTCATTGAGTCATTAGTTTCTACTTGTCCAATTCTAATCTTCATCGTATTGTTTTCTTCAGTTAGCTTTTGCATTTCCTTTTCCATCTGACCAATTTTTCCCTTTAAGGAGCTATTTTCTCCATTTAATTTTTGTATTTCTTTTTCCATTCAACCAATTTTCCCAGTTAGGTTTTGGGTTTCCTTTTCCGTTTGATTAACTCTTCCTTTTAGGGAGTTATTCTCTCCAGTTAATTTTTGAACTTCCTTTTCTATTTCTTCAATTTTCCTTTTCAGAGTGATGTTCTCATCAGTGAATTCTTTTTTTATAATTTTAAAATCATTGGCCAGTTTTTCTTTTATATGCTTCTTCAGACGTTCCAGGTAATCTAGTTGTGCTTGCGAGAAATTCATAGTCCCATCTGAGGTTTCAGATGGAAGTACAGTCTCAGCTCTGACCTCTTTGGTGTTTGTGTTTTGGTCCTTATCCCCATAGAAAGATTCTATGGTTTTTTCACTTTTCGTCTGCTTTTTCCGATTCATGATGTTGGCTGAGTGTTGTAGCTTTTGGTTCTTTCAGTCAGAAGATACAGATCTTTTAAGTTGGGCTGCTGTGTGTCTAGGCTGAGAGCAGGCTTTTTTGTTGTTGTTGTTGTTGTTTCCCAGATCAACCCTGGTAATTAGCTTGTTAGGTGTGTGGGAGGGGTGGTCTGGTCTCAGGAGATCTCCTCAGCTGACTTGAGGCAAAGGCAAGGTCAGGGGATGGTGATCCCAGCTTCCCTATTGTCTTCCCTTTTCCCCTGGAGGGCTGGGGTACGCCTAGAAGTTAATGCGTGTTCCTGCCCTTTCTGGGGCTTGTCTCCCGGCTCTGAGGCTTGCCTGGGTCTCAGTGCGAATTTTCTCTGCCCTGGGTCATCTGTCCCTCCAGATCGCCTCCGCCACGGTAGGAAGAATCCCCCCTTGCCACTTTTCCAGCCTCTGGTGTTATGAGACCACCCGCCCCCTTCTGCTGTTCCCGCTGATTCAGGATTAATCTGGGGAAGAATTTTATGGTTCCCTCACAGTCATCAGGGGGGAGGAGAGAGCACTTACTGATCACTCCGCCATCCCAGCTCTTGGAAGTTCAAGTAGTTGACCCACCGAAGTCCAGTCTTCAGGCTGAAGGTTTTAAGGGCTGCTGCGCTGATATCTGGCGCTCAGCGGCTCTCATCGGCTCGGCCTGGCTTATCTCCTGCTCCGCTGGTCTCGCCCGCCACTCTCGGGCCCCTCAGGTCCCCTCCACCCTGTCGCACCGACCACCCTGCGCTGTGCGCCGGGGTTTTACCCCTGGAGAACAGATCCCTCCAGTGGACCCTCCAGTCCAACCTGGGCTCCGAATCCCTCAAAGTCCGTCACCCACTGGATTCTATACCTCCAAAGTCTGGTCAGACTCTCCCCCCAGAGATATCCAGAGGAGTTTTTCCAGGAGCTTGGGTGAGTCGTTGCTTTCACTTCGCCATCTTGGCTCCACGCCCCCCTCACTCTATTTTCCATAGTCATTGAAATCTAGTGGCAAAACAAAAGTCAGACTGATTGGCCATGGTCTGAGATTCAGTGGATGATCTTGGCATCTTCAACGTCTGACCAAGCTCTAAGAATTCCATAGAATCTGCTTCATCCACCTTCATGGACATTGGAACAAATTGTTTTCATCCACCCATTTTGCTGGAGGAAGTCTTCATATGCTCAGTGTAGATATCCCCCTAACTCACCAATGGGTTTGAGGCCTGTCAATTACCCTCAACCTGGTATAGTCCATCTACTGAGATGGTTTTTCAGGGTACAGCCACTACTTATGCTATATTTTCTTGGAGCCTCAGGGTGAGAACTGAATGAATCAGGTGGACACCAAAGGTGGATGAGCAGTCCTGAAAAGGTCTCAGCAAGTTCTTCAGAAGTAGTAGTCTTCCCTGAACACTCCACACACCCCAAGGTAATAGACTACAGTCTAAAGATCAACCTCCCTATATTTGGAGATCATTACTAATACATTAGACACAGGGTGGTAGACTTTGGGGTCACCATATCATATGAAACCATCTAAAGAGATGTGGCAGGAATAAGCTCTGCATTGGTGGAGAAGGTGACTATATCAGTAGAATTCCTAGGTCTTTCAAAGCTGACAGTGGACTTAAAGAGGGAGAAGGGTGTTCCAAAGAAGATTACCAAAACGGAAGAAGATGGAGCATTTCACTTCTCTTCCAGGAAAGAGCCATGGAGAGATGAACAGATATCTCTGACTGCCTTTCACATTTTTGACAAGAAAAGATATAATGAGCACCATGCAGGCTGAGTTTAAAGAATCAGATAAACTATGCAGGCAAAGCAACATCAATCAATCTTTCTGACTTCCCTTTCTGACCACAGTTTTGCACATATCTTGCCAAGATTGCTTCCTTTGGGGGAAAAATAGAACATCAAAGTCTTCAAGCACTTTTTTTCTCTAAGAGGGGCATAAGCCAGCATTCTTTATCCTGTAAGCCTTTGTGTGATACTGAATAGAAAAAAAAACTGTTTTGGGAAATGGTGTCAGCAGAAAAACCTTTAGACAAACTGCACAAAACTAATAATGCCAAAAAATGAAACCATTTTTAGTGAATGTTTTGAGCTTTAGATGTCTCCCCCTTCCTGCCAAACTTCTGTCATCTGAATGAGTCTAAACCTCTAAGGGAAAGTATAATTGGAGCTTCACACAAACATATGGCATGATAAGAGTTTGCTACTCGAAGAAAACAAAAAATGAGTCTGTCCCTGATGAGAAGATTCTCTGAAGTCAAAGGACTTGAGTTCAAATGTGACTTCTGATTAATATTTTATGTTACGCATATAACTTTTTTTTTTTTTTTTTTTTTTGCATTTCTTTTTTTTTTTTTTTTATTTTTTTTATTTAGCTTTTAACATTCATTTTCACAAAATTTTGGGTTACAAATTTTCTCCCCTTTTCTCCCCTCCCCCCCCAAATGCCAAGCATTCTAATTGCCCCTATGACCAATCTGCTCTCTCTTCTATCATCTCTCTGTGCCCTTGTCTCTGTCTTCTCTTTTGTCCTGTAGGGCCAGATAGCTTTCTATACCCCTTTACCTGTATTTCTTATTTCCTAGTGGTAAGAACATTACAGTTGATCCTAACACTTTGAGTTACAACTTCTTTAGCTCCCTCCCTCTCCACCCCTTCCCTTTGGAAGGCAAGCAATTCAATATAGGCCAAATCTATGTAGTTTTGCAAATGACTTCCATAATAGTTGTGTTGTATAGGACTAACTATATTTCCCTCCATCCTATCCTGTCCCCCATTACTTCTATTCTCTTTTGATCCTATCCCTCCCCATGAGTGTTGACCTCAAATTGCACTCTCCTCCCCATGCCCTCCCTTCTATCATCCCCCCCGACTCTGCTTATCCCCTTATCCTCCACTTTCCTGTATTGTAAGATAGGTTTTCATACCAAAATGAGTAGGCATTTTATTCTTTCCTTTAGTGGAATGTGATGAGAGTAGACTTCATGTTTTTCTCTCACCTCCCCTCTTTATCCCTCCACTAATGAGTCTTTTGCTTGCCTCTTTTATGAGAGATAATTTGCCCCATTCAATTCTCCCTTTCTCCTCCCAATATCTTTCTCTCTCACTGCTTGATTTCATTTTTTTTTTTTAAGATATGATCCCATCCTCTTCAATTCACTCTGTGCACTCTGTCTCTATGTGTGTGTGCGTGTGTGCATGTGTGTGTGTGTACTCCCACCCAGTACCCAGATACTGAAATGTTTCAAGAGTTACAAATATTGTCTTTCCATGTAGGAATGTAAACAGTTCAACTTTAGTAAGTCCCTTATGACTTCTCTTTGCTGTTCACCTTTTCATGGTTCTCTTCATTCTTGTGTTTGGAAGTCGAATTTTCTTTTCAGCTCTGGTCTTTTCATCAAGAATGCTTGAAAATCCTCTATTTCATTGAAAGACCAATTTTTCCCCTGAAGTATTATACTCAGTTTTGCTGGGTAGGTGATTCTTGGTTTTAGTCCTAGTTCCTTTGACTTCTGGAATATCCTATTCCATGCCCTTCGATCCCTTAATGTAGAAGCTGCTACATCTTGTGTTATCCTGATTGTATTTCCACAATACTTGAATTGTTTCTTTCTAGCTGCTTGCAATATTTTCTCTTTCACCTGGGAGTTCTGGAATTTGGCCACAATGTTCCTAGGAGTTTCTCTTTTTGGATCTCTTTCATGTGGTGTTCTGTGGATTCCTTGAATATTTATTTTGCCCTCTGGTTCTAGAATCTCAGGGCAGTTTTCATTGATAATTTCATGAAAGATGATGTCTAGGCTCTTCTTTTGATCATGGCTTTCAGGTAGTCCCATAATTTTTAAATTGTCTCTCCTGGATCTATTTTCAAGGTCAGTTGTTTTTCCAATGAGATATTTCACATTATCTTCCATTTTTCCATTCCTCTGGCTTTGTTCTGTGATTTCTTGCTTTCTCATAGAGTCCTTAGCCTCCATCTGTGCCATTCTAATTTTGAAAGAACTATTTTCTTCAGTGAGCTTTTGAATCTCCTTTTCCATTTGGCTAATTCTGCTTTTGAAAGCATTCTTCTCCTCATTGGCTTTTTGAACCTCTTTTGCCAATTGAGTTAGGCTAGTTTTCAAGGTGTTATTTTCTTCAACATTTTTTTGGGTCTCCTTTAGCAGGGAGCTGATTTGCTGTTCATGCTTTGACTTCATGTCTCTCATTTCTCTTCCCAGCTTTTCCTCTACCTCTCTAACTTGATTTTCAAAATTCTTTTTGAGCTCTTCCATGGCCTGAGCCCATTGAGTGGGCTGGGACACAGAAGCCTTGATTTCTGTGTCTTTGCCTGATGGTAAGCATTGTTCTTCCTCATCAGAAAGGAAGGGAGGAAATGCCTGTTCCCCAAGAAAGTAACCTTCTATAGTCTTATTTCTTTTCCCTTTTCTGGGCATTTTCCCAGCCAGTGACTTGACCTCTGAATATTTTCCTCACACCCACCTCACCTCCTGATCCTCCCAGCCAGTGTTTGGGGTCTGAGATTCAAATGCTGCTTCCAGCCTCAGGGCTTTGGGCGGGGGCAGGGCTGCTATTCAGTGTGAGATTAAATTCAGATGCTCAGGTGAGGGCAGGGCTGCCTCTCAGGCTCAGTTCCCTCAGGGAGTTTATGCACAGACCTTCAACAATGGATCCAGGCTCCTGCCTGCTTGGAGAGCCCTGGTCTGCCGCTGCCCCTCAGCTTCTGTCTCCCGAGGGGGCCCGAGCCATGGGGGCACCCCACTCCCCCCTCGACCCGCCAAAGGGACTCTCTCACAGACCCCCGTCACCTGTGGGTGGAGGTACTTGTGCGGCCGCTGGAGATCCCGTCCCTGAAGCCCGCTCGGATCTGTTCCTCTCGGTGCCGCGGCCACGGCAGGGCTGTACTCAGCTCCCAGTCCCGGTGCCCAGTCCGCAGCACGAAGGACCTTTTACGAGAGGTTTGCAGGTCTCTCCGGAACAGAAATCTCCCTCGCTCCAATGTTCTGTGGCCTCTGGGTGCAGAATTCGCCGTGAGTTACTTCTTTGTAGTTGTTCTATGGGTTGTGGGTTCAGAGCTATGTGTATGTGCGTCTTTCTACTACGCCATCTTGGCTCCGCCCCTACGCATATAACTTTTGACAAGACAATTTCCTAATCTGTAAACTGAAGCAATTTGCATAGATGGCATCTGAAGTCCCTTCCAAGCTGAGATTAGTATGCCTATAGATTGAGAAATTAGGGAGGCCTGGCTCTGTTTAACAAGTCTGGAGTTTTCTCCAAGTGTGTACCACCTCTAAAGAGACAAGCATTTAAAAAAAAAATAATTTTCCATTATTTATGAAAACCTAGACCTACTGCTTTCTTACTGGTAGAAATAGAATTCAAGTCTTGATTTCTATCTGTGTTGATTCAGTGTGGTGTGGAGGATAGGATACTATTTTGGGAATCTGCTGACCTGGGTTCAAATCCCTGCTCTTTCACTTCACTTTGCTGAAACTCAGCATTTTCATCTGCCTTTGGGGGCAGGATGTGATTCGTTCATTGTATGCCTAGCAGAGTGACTAGCACATGGTGAGAGATTCATAAAGCTTGGAGATTGATTGATTGAACTGAAGGTCTCTGTTGTCTCTGATGGATGATCTCTTCTTTCCAAAGGTCCAATCTCACTGACTCAAGTCCCCGGTTTTGTTCCTTGGATCATCCTCTTTGAAGACTACACATGCTGTCTGGTCTTCTCCTGGATGAAGAGTCTGGTGGAACGAGGGCACTGGGGATAGGGATGGGTAAGCTCTTAATGAAGGTCTCTCACCTCCAGCTTGGAGTCAAGAAGATTCATCTTTCTGAGTTCAAATCTAGTCTCACTCACTAGCTATGTGATCTTGAGCAAGTCATTTAACCCTGTTTCCTTTAGCTAATAAGCTAGAGAAACAAAAAGTCAAACCACTTCGGTATTTTTGCCAAGAAAACCCCAGAGAGTCAGAAACAGCTGAAACAACTGAAAAACAGCACCACAATCTCTCTCTCTCTCTCTCTCTCTCTCTCTCTCTCTCTCTCTCTCTCTCTCTCTCTCTCTCTCTCACACACACACACACACACACACACACACACACACACAATTTGTGTATTCTGATTTAAGGGCTTGGTACATAGTAAATGCTCAACAAACATTTATTGAATGGAATTGAATTGTGGCCTAGATTGGTTACATTCAGTCAGCATGTTGTTCTTTAATATCCTTTATTACTTATCCCTCAGAGACTCTCTTTAAAGTCATTTATGGAGGTGGAGGAGTCTTATTGTCTTACAAACAGGTGCTGCTTCCTGGCAAGTGGGTATTATCTCTGATGTGCAACAGCTATCCCAAAGTTTAAAGTCTTACCTCAAAAGCTGGTGGGCTCCCTCTCCATTGAAGTCTGGAAGCAGGCTGGAGGGTCTCTTTTCAGTCATGCCAGAATGGGGATTCTTTTGGGTATGGGCTGAATCTGATGGCTACAGAGCTTCCTTCTAATCCTGCATTCCTGGGATTCTGCATTTCACTGTACAGTGCAACTAACAATGGATTAATTGGACCTGGGTTCAAAATCCTAACTTTGCCCCTTAGTCAAATCACTTAATCTTCCTGGGCCTCAGTTTCCATAACTGCTAAATGATGGGGCTAGATCCATTTGTTTCCAAAATCCATTCCAGTTTTAGATCTTATGATCTTATCTGATCTATGCGGCAGCTACCAGTTTGTCTGCAACACTGTGAGAAGAAGGTTGGTTTGTTTTGTTTTTACCTAAGATCACAAAGACAAGGAAAAAAGATTAAAATCTTACCTTCCTCTGCTCAGCAAAACCTAAACAAAAGACTGAATGATAAATGTTATTTTTAGAAATTATAACTCCTTATGAAAAGATGTTTCAATATTAGCTAAGGAGCCAGCCTCAGAATCAGGAAGATCAGGCTTTGAGTTCCACCTCGGGTCTCCCCTACTGGGCAAATTACTTAATCCCCCAATGCCCCAAGGCAATTCTCTAAGACTGTCTAAAATCAAATTGGAGGAGAGGTGCCTTTCTGTATTAGGGGAAATTCCTCATTGGGAAGTTCCCTATGCCATCACAAGCATTAGTCCAGTCAAAAATAAGCATCATCATAACAGCTCACCTGATCTAGAACTTTAACGTTTACACATCCCTTTCCTCAAGATGTAAGGAAAACCTGTCTAATGATTAAAGTTGTCCAAAAGTAGAAAAGGCTGCCTGAGGAGGCGCGGAGTAGCCCTTCATTGGAGATCTTCAGGCTAAGGTTGGAGGATCTATTGTTGGGCATATTGTATGAGAAATCATTGATCAAATTGAACTAGATGGTCATCAATTGTTCAGTCATTTTAGTCATGAACAACTTTTGTAACCCTGTTTAGACTTTCCTTGTCAAAGATACTGGAACCGTTTTCTATTTCCTTCTCCAGCTCATTTTACAGATGAGGAAACTGAGGCAAACGGGTTGAAGTGACATAGCTGTAAGTGTCTGGGCCCACATTGGAACTCAGGAAGATGAGTCTTTATGACTTCAGGGTAATAGTAGCACAAAAAAAAAATGGAAGGTGAGTTCCCATCAATTGGATAATGACAATAAATTCTAGTATACAGATACATTGTATATTGTTGTGTCTTGTAATAACAGATAAGAAAATATTGGAGAAACATGAGAAGACTTTTCTGGACTGACAAAGAGAAAGAAAAAGAGTAAAACCTTCCTTCATAGGTGGGGGACTACTAGCACAGACAGTTGCATACAGGGGGTTTTGCTTAATTATTTTTCTTTGTTACAAGGTAGGATTTAACAAAAGAAAATATATTTTAGTAAATGACAATGATAAGAAAAATCAAAAAGGACAGTAAAGTATTTTAGAAAAGAAAGGAAGCAAGGAATTAGGCAGATGCTGTTTGGTGGTAGAGGGATAAACTGAGATCAGTGGAGATCTGGGCTGTGCACAGCAGAGTCCAATTTAGATTAAGAAAGGGAGAGTTCACTGAGGTTCACAGTTCTCTAATAGTGGGTCAGGTTCTGGAAGTAGTGAGTCTCATATCACAGGATGTCTTCCAGCAAGAGACCAATGATCTGCTTTAGGGATATTGAAGTGAGGATTCTTCGGAGACTTTAAGTCAGGCTAGATAGCCCACACAAGAGTCCTCCCTGTCCTGGGCCCACTTTGGAACTTCTGAGAGGCTCTCAATATCTGTAATTACCCATATGGATTGTTTCTTTTTATCATTAATTATTAAGAAAATCTCACTCAGGTGTGTGTGTGTGTGTGTGTGTGTGTGTGTGTGTGTGTGTGTGCTGCAGGGAAGAGGGTCTGTATTTTCTTTTACACCATAACTAATGTGGACATATGATTTTGCACGTGTTACCTATATCCAGTTACTTACTACCTATAGGTGAGAAAGAGCATGAGAATTTGGAACTCCAAATTTTAAAAAGGAATGTTATTTTTTTACATATAATTGGGAAAAACAATAAAATATTATTTTAGAAAAGAAAATCTCAGGTAAAAACAGCAGAACAAATGTTAATATTAGTGTTGTTTACTCCTTTTCTGCAAAAAAGGAAGGAAAAAAAAGAAAGAAAGGAAGGAAGGAAGGAAGGAAGGAAGGAAGGAAGGAAGGAAGGAAGGAAGGAAGAGAAGAGAAGAGAAGAGAAGAGAAGAGAAGAGAAGAGAAGAGAAGAGAAGAGAAGAGAAGAGAAGAGAAGAGAAGAGAAGAGAAGAGAAGAGAAGAGAAGAGAAGAAAAGAAAAACCAACAACAAAAAAAACCCTATTGGATTTTTTGAAAATGTGGTCAAATAACATTTTCGTCCTGCTGAGATGAGTTTTACCTTAAGACATTTCTTTTCAATCAAATTCAAGGGTCTTTCAAAAGCAAGTCAGGGATTTAATTGCTGTCACAAGAGCACCTGGGCTGTCATTTGACTTCCAGTAATAAATACCATCTAGCGAATAAGATTCTCAGAGAATTGTTTCTTCAAAACAGGCACCAGGTCATGCCCTGGCTGCCTTGAATATTCTTCCTAGGGCGTGACGAGTTCATAATGTATGTAATCTTGCTCTGAAGGACCCTTTCCATGGATTGACCTTGAATCCAAACTAAGGATGGAAAGCTATGTGGCCTGGGACAGTGGCTAGTGACAGGAGGCAACACTATCGTAGAGAAGACTGTCTTTCTTTCTCCCAGCAAGATGCAAACTGCAGCAATTTTGTCTGTGACCTGAATAATCAGGGAAACTTTGCATAAATTTTCACCTTGAATAAGTGTGCTGAACTTTGATTCATCAAAGAAATTGTGCAGAAAGTCTTCTCTTCATTAACGCTCGCCCAAGTAAATGACTTTGAAAATAGAACCAATTCTAAAATATTTTTTCCATATTAAAGATGGCCGTGTGTCTCCACCATGAAGGTTACCCGAAAGGGCTAGCCATTATCAAGAGAAAAAAAAATATACCCAAGTTTATCTTGGTATGGGTGGTCCAGTGAAAGAAAAAGGCCAAGCATTCTGTCCAGAGATGGAAGTTAAGCTGCAGCTACATGGTGCCAGTAACTGACATTTTTGTCAAAAATCTCATTTTTTTTCTCTGTGGGTAGGGGAACTGGGGGATTGTTCAGTGCCAAACCCTTATGTATAATAGATCAGTTTTCTCTTGGCAGCTAGGTAGCATGGTACATAGAGTGCTGAAACCTATTTATTTGTCTTACCTCGATAGTAAGACATTCCCACCTTTATTGAATGAATCAAGAAGACCAGAGTTCAAATCTTAACTCAGATACATGCTAACTGTGTGACCCTCGGAAAATAACTTGCCCTTTCTCAGCCTCAGTTTATTATCATTGTGTGATAATGATAATAGCACCTTTCTCACAGGGTTATTGTGAGGACCAACTGAGGAAATCTACATCATGTGCTTTTCAAAACTGAAAGCCCTCTATAAAGGCCAGCTATTGCTATTATTATGATAATGGAAGAAAATTATATTGTAGTAGAAAGCACAGAGCACAGAATTTGCTTCAGAGAACAGGGTGAGATCTCAGCTCTCCTATTTATATTGTTTGCGTGACCTTGGGCAAATTTCTTCACTCCTCTGGGCCTCAGTTTCTTCACGGGTACCCTTGGACTGGGTTACCAGTGAGGTGCCTTTGGCTGCAAATTGATAAACCTAGGTTCAATTCTTTGCTCCCACCTTCTGTCAGTATGCCATGAGTAAATGGGGGAGCCAAGGAGAGCTGTGCTCTGTGGATGCTTAAGTACTTGACCCCCATGTTTCCTATTTTTCCTTCAGATCATGGCCTCCTTTATGGACTTGGCCACCTCTGCTGAGCAGTTTGACCCACTAGCCAAGTTGACAACATACAGACAGAATCATGATGATGATAATGATAATACCTATTGTTTACATAATACCTACTCTATGGAAGGCACTCTGCTAACCAATTTATAAACATTATCACATTTGATCTTCACGGTAGCCATGGGAAGGAAGGTGCTATTATTATCCCTGTTTTACAGCAGGGCAGGCAGAGGGTAAGTGACTCCCAAGGTCACACAGCTAGGAAGTATCTGAAGCTTGATTTGAACCAAGGTCTTCTGACTCCAGGCCCAGAGCTCTATGCACTTTGACACTTAGCTGCTCCCTATTAGACTATGGAGAAGAAACATACTGTGCACTATTTGTTTGCCTTCTATCTAAATCCTATGTTTATTGAACATATTTTGAGCAATGTATTTTTAAGGTCTCCTTCCAAAGTCTCCTCTCTGGTTTGGAAGTGACCTCAGACCCTCCAAGGCTCTGCCAGAAGAAAACAAAGTTTTAAGGTTCTACAAGCTTGAGAAGAATCCCTGTCCAAGTGTGGTCATTGTCTCTAGGCAGGGGGACATGGTGGCTAGTGCTCAGGATCTGGCCTCAGAGGATTTTCATTTAAGAACCACATCTTTTTAGCATTTGTGAATCATTGCTTAAGTTACACACCTTCCCTGGGTCTCAGGACCCTCATCTATAAAAGGAAGAGATTAGTCCAGTTGTCTCAAAAGCCCCTTCCATCGCAAAATATGTGTATGTACATGCATATGTATGTATATACACACATATATACATATGTATATACATATATGTGTATATACATGTATATGTATATACACATATATGTGTGTGTGTTATCTGATCTTTATTTCAGCCCTGTGATGTCAGGTTTTATAGATTTCTATCATGGCCACATTAGAGACAAAGAAACTGAGACTGGAGGAGATTATGTAAGTCTCAAAATCATTGTTGATTAGTGTTGAGAGGAGGGTTTGTATGCATGTCTCTCTTGACTTCTATTCTACATATTTTTCCCAGGATGCCTCAGATCAAATGACTGGAGCACTGAAGTTTTAGGATTATCTTCATCTCGCCATTTCCTTCTCTAGCTCATTTTACAGATGATGAAACTGAGGCAAGAAAAATCAAGTGACTTGTGCAGAACCACACAGACAGAATCTAAGCCCACAAGTGGACAATTTCATCCATTTTTTCCACTTTCCAAATTTCTCAGGATGCCATTGTGGAGATTTTCCATTAGTTCTCGCAACCTCTGAGCTTGTCTTTTTCCTCTTTGACTTGCTTCTCTTCACTGGGAAGAATACTGTAGAAAGCAGTACAATTCAGTTAGAATTTCCCCCATAATGTTCACCTACATTTTGGAAAGTTTTTTGTCAAGAAAAACCCTTCACCTTCACCTAGGAGGTTTCAGCCAATGTTGAGTGTTACTAGGGTTATAGTTGAGCTCTTGCCTCTGACTCTTCAAAGGGAGTAAGATAAGAATTAAAAAATATATCAGAAAAGCCAAGAGCCAGGGACAGATACAGGTGGAAACTGGAGTCAGGAAACTGACAAAAAAATCATAAAAGTATAGACAGGGAGCCAGAATACATAGTGGGGTGGGGGGAGGAAATTCATGATTGACTCCTTAAGGCACCCTCAATTCAGCTTTAAAATGCTGGAAATCAATGTGTGTTGTATGCACTTTGCATGACTATATAATGATTGTATTATTCTCCTGATGATCCATATGTGTATCAGCATTCTAAAAATACTAGACAACAATTAAGATTCTACTTTGGCTTAGTGATTTCCCATTCTAGTAAACAAAAAAAAAAACAAGAAAAGAAAAATGGTGACAGAGGTGTATGGGAGAAAGTAGCCAGTTTGTACAATCATCTCTGATTCTTCACAACAAAATCTGGGGTTTTCTTGGCAAAGATACTGAAGTGATTTGCCATTTCCTTCTCCAACTCATTTTTACAGATGGGGAAACTGAGGCAAACATGGTTAAATGGCTTTCCCCAAATCATACACCTATTAAGTGTTTGAGGCTAGATTTGAACTCAGGTCTTCCTGACTCTAGGTCTCATCCGCTATGTATTGTGCCACCTAGCAGCTCCTGGTTCTTGACCAGAGGTGTTG
Source organism: Notamacropus eugenii (assembly GCF_028372415.1). Taxonomy (NCBI): domain Eukaryota; kingdom Metazoa; phylum Chordata; class Mammalia; order Diprotodontia; family Macropodidae; genus Notamacropus; species Notamacropus eugenii. Next base: position 530,203,629 of record NC_092873.1, read on the forward strand.
GCTATGAGGGGTTGGGATGGGATAGGGGAAAAAACTGGGAGCTGACATGGTTGTGAGGACTGATGGAAATACTCTCTGGTAGCCTCCTCTTTTAACCAATTATTCCTAGTAGCTTGATGTGAAGTTCAGTTGTTTCCATGTGGATGAAGTCCTGACAGTATAGTTAGCACCCTCTTTTTAACTGCAAATCCCCTACGGCAAAGCTCTGTCACTCCACCTTCATTGTAACTCTCAGGAGGACATTCCAAGGGCTGTATCTACTCCCAAAAATTGATTTTCTTGGGAGTGGGCTACTGTTTCATTCGGCAAAACAACTGGGTAATTGCCTTAATGCAAACAGTTTGAAGTCTGACATAATAAAATCAATTGCATGCAGCCAGTTAATAACATTATACTTCTTAATACTCTGAGAACCTAGGATTTCAACAGGGGCGGCTCTCTCACTGACAACTCCATCAACTTCAAAAGTTGCTGTGTCCACAGCTGATCACCCTGGCAACCAATAAGCTGCTGAGGCTCTTGAACTAAGCTAGTCGGACCTTCTGAGCAGCACACATACACCACCATTAGGCCCACACATGAACTTTCTTCTTTGAAAAGAGCTCTCAGCACTTGGGGGCCCCATCAGTATATTTTTTTTAGGAACCACAGACACCTCTATGGAAATAAGCTGCAGAGTAGTCTTAAGTGTATATTCAAACCTTCAACCTTGACCTAAGCAACTCCAAATAATTAAGGGACTTTACCTTTATTTCATTAGTCTGGTGTAGACAGTTAGATGAGATTGGTGGATGTTAGGTCTAGAGTTAGAGAACCGGCATCTCAACTCCACCTCTGATACTCACAACCTGTGTAGACTTGGGCCAACCTGGAGCTCAGTTTCTTTATCTATAAAATGAGAGCCCTAGGCTCAAAGCTCTCTAAATCTATGATCCTATAATTCAACTCAAATGTGCCAGATACTATGTCGGTCTCTGGAAATTTGAGGACAAATATGAAAACAACTCCTGCCATCCAGGAATCTCCATTCTCTTAAGGTACACAAAATGTCTACAACGTAATTTGAGTGGGAAATCAGGACTTTACCTTCAAGCCTCAGATACAGTCCCAACCTGGAATATCCCTTTGCTATGTCAGCCATTTTCTCCTATGGTTGAGTTCCTCCTGGGGTTCCATTTTGAAGAGGAGCCTGGGCTAACAATCCTTCATTTTTCTCCTCACTCCACTTTTGTTTCTCTAGACTTTGACACCAACTGGGGTACCTTCCCCATTCCCCAGACTTTTTTCAGCTCCCTATGGTGTCAGATCTTCCCCCACTAGAAAATTAGCTCATTAAAGGCAAAAATTGTCATTTTGCTTGTATTTGTAACTCCAGCACTTAAGTGCATAGCACAAAGTACTTACTAAATACTTGTTGTCTTGCCTTGACTTCCCTTAAGAAGGTTCCCCATTGAACATGGCTCTGGATTTGAGTCTTGAGTGGATTTCAGGATTCTGCTGTCTGTGGATGAGGATGGAAATCATTTTAGGCATGGAGTATTTCTACATAGGCATGAAGGCAGGGATTGAAATGTTCTAAATTTAGAACAGCTAACAGGACATGTGACTGTTTGGTCACAAGCCCTGCATGTATGTGCCTCTTCCACAGTCTTCCATATACTATGCTCCAAGGCCAACTTCACTATACTTTATACATTCTGTGGCATGTGACTATTTTAGTAACCCCAAGACGGCTGGGGTCCCACTCCAAGGGCTCTCCAAATCCAAGTGTCAGATAGAGTCCCATATTAGCTGCCAATAACCTGATTCATCCATTGGAGTTGTGGTGTATTACCTTCTCTTTTAATTGATTATTCTTGCCTACTGTGGGCTAAATTCAGTTATTTCAATGCTGTTGAAGATCTGGCAGTTCATTAATATCATCTCTAAATGTAAGCACCTAGAGGCTAAGTTTCTCTTACTCCGCCCTAGTTACAGCTCTCATGGGGGTATTCCAGGGCTGGATTCACTCATACTAATTGATTTATGTCAGAAATGGCTTCATTGCAGTAACATTATTCTAGTCCCAAAGCCCCATGGGTAGTGTTCTCCAAGTCCTGTTTTACTTATCAGGCATTTCCTCCGTTGTATGTGGTTGTCGATCAGCCTTCACCCAATGGAGCATGCTAACATCTGCAGCTGCTCCCACCAAAGCATTGCCAGTAATGGGTCTATGCTAAATAAAGCAGATGCAGCAAAAGCGGGGATGTGTAAATCAGGATGTTAATGAAGAACTGAAGGCTTTTCTCAAATGTAAAAGTTTGTAAGAATGTGCTTAATAGGGCTGAAATAGGGCAGTACACCTTACAGTCAGTTTTGTCAGAGAAATCAATCAAAGAGCTTCTTAGCAAACCAAGAAATTTCTCCCTAAAATAACAGTGAAAGTTATGCATGTATATATAGAGTTCAGTACTGTAAACCAAACAAACCAAAAGCCCTTCTGATGACAAAGGATTCATTGGAGGTCAAAATGACATTGGCGTATCATCTTTCTGTCAATCCATGCTCATCACTTCCGTCAAGACTCAGTTCCTAAGTCACCTTCTTGGCCAGATTTTATTAAGAGCTAAGGGCTTCATATGGCATTGTGAATCTTTGTTTTGTATCTTTGTTTCATTGTTGGCCTTATTAATGGTTATAAGCTTCATAGTTTATTCGTTTTTGTTGTTTGCCCTTTGTCTCAAAGAGAATCAATGATGTCAGAAGGGTGATGTCTTAACTTGCAAGTGAATTAGATTTAAGTGAGGCAGGGCCGGGCAAAGTCATCAGCCTCACTCTCTACTCCATTGTCACTGGAGTCATTGGAGTGGCAAGACATAGGTCAGGACTACTGGCAATGGCCCAGGATGCAGCGGGAGATCTTGACCTTTCCCAGCGTCTTTCCCAGGTCTCAGTTTATCTGAGGCAACACCCATTCAGTGATTGAAGGAGACTGCTGTTCTAAAATATTTTCAAACGTAATATATTATATCCACTAAATTGGAGGAAATGGTAAAAGAAAAAGGGATGCAATTCAATGTTGGTGTTGCTGTGGGCAAATAAACACTCTCTTGTAGTGTTTGAGGGACTGAAGTCAGGAGAACAATCTGGCAAAATGTACTCAGAATCACTGCACTGAATGAATGACCAAATCTTTGGCCTCCTTGCTGGAGCTATCCTAAAGATATCTCACCATGTGTGGGAGGAGAAGGGGATTTCTACCATACTTATATCAGAGGTAAACTGGAAACAACCTTATTTCTAATAAGAGTGACTGATAACTGGCTGCATTTTAATATTACAATGTTCCAATGGAACTCATAGCTCAAGTACTCTTGCCGATAACCTTGTGGGTAATAATAATACTAATAATGAGAGCTAATTGGAGCTAACGTTTACATAGTCCTTTAAGGTTTTCCAGGCACTTTATATACATTTTCTCATTTGATCTCTTCAATAGCCTTCGGAGGTAAGCGTTATTATCATCTCCATTTTACAGATGAGAAAACTGATGCTGAGAGAGGTTAAGTGATTTGCCCGTAGGCACACAGCTAAGAAGTATTTAAAACAGAATTTGAATTTGGGTCTTCCCGATGTCAGGTCCAACATTCTACCGCAACGTGCTTCAACCTCATAGCAGCCAATACCAATTTCTGGCCAGGGAGATGGCAGGCACAACCAGGATCTCCCCAGCTATCAAAGGGCTCTCCTACACTTTTAGATATCTCTCCTTAAATCTTTGACTGACTTTTCTCCGTAAACTTAATGCAAAAAGATCGTTCTGACCCGCCCTCACTCAAGCCAAATAAGAGCTGTCCATTTTCCTCTCAATGAGGATATCAATGATCAACCATACACTAAACACCTCCCCACATAGGAAGATGAAATTCAAATGCCAAACAAAGGTTCACCTCTCTTAAAAGAAATCGCATGTAAGCGATCAGCGATCTCCCCTAATCAAACTCCTGCAATGAGTCAGCATTCTGACTACACAGACAGCTGATTCAAAAATGACCTTTATAACCCAATGAGTTGTTTCCTGTCTACTAAAACAAAATTAATTTCATTTTATGCTATTTTTTGCTCTTAGTATCTAGTACCTCTCCATTTCTTTCTTAGAGAAGTATCATGAATATTCAAATAGGAGATAAGTAAATATCTTAGTCTGTTCTTTGTACCTATTTCCCCAGGGCCTAACACAATATCTGACACATAGCAGGTGCTTTATAAATACCTTTGATTAATTAATGTTAGGATTTTTCAAGTTACCTTTGGATGCACAATAATATTGATTTCACAGTTTTCTATAATTGTTATTTCTAAGAGAACCTCTCAACTGTCCTCCTACTTAGCTGAACATCTCCTTCTGTCTTCTAGTATCATGTGTTTAATGGGACAATGCATTACAGTGTATGTAAGGACCCTTCTGGGCTATGCATTGGTCTGATGGCCAGTGAGGTGCCTTCCAACTCTGAAATTCTCTGATTCTGTATTTATAATTCATGCGTAGCAGAAAACAAGCCAGTGCATAATGTGTGGTATGGCACATTCTTTTGATTACATTCAGAGGTCATTGACTCCAGTCTCTGTTTGGTTAGAGATTTAGTCAGTGTTAGATTGATTGTTGGTCACTTGATCTGTTTCCTAATTGTTACACGTATTCTAGTGCCAATAAGCTTCAATAAGTTAAAATCTCTCCTCAAGAAATTCTTTGAGACTAACCCTATCTTCCTTAGAATAATTCTTTTCCCTAGACCCATTCAGCATTTATGTCTACTTTATCCTCGAATATGCTGCACTATTTGACATGTGATTTTGTCCTCGACTTAGTTTACCTTCCAAGGTCTACCAAAGCTGTCCACCAAAGAGGTAGCAGAGTATAATGACCAGACCCTGGACTTGGAGTCAGGAAAACATTGGTTCAAAGTCCCACTGTGTAAGCCTGGGTAATGATGATGATGGGGAAGAGGAGGAGGAAGAGATTAATGATGATGATAATGAGGAGGAGGAGGGTGATGATGAGAGCTTTCTGGTCTGCAAAGTGCTTTGCATAAGTTATCTATCACCTCACAGCTCTGGATTACACTTTCTGCATCTATACAATGAAAAAGCTGAACTGGATCAACTCCAGAGTTCCTTCCAGCTCTAGAGCTCTGGAATCTCAGGAATGATGACTAATCATTTACTACCTAAATGACCTGGGCAAGTCACTTTACTTTCTATTCTCAGTTTCCCCATCCCCTGGGGATATAGGTACAAAGAATGGAATAAGATATTTAATTATCTCCTATTTGAATATTCATGACACTTCTCTAAAGTGAAAGTTGGCCTTAATGACCTCAAAGGTCCATTGGAGCTTCAATGCTATGATCCTCTGATTCCAGGTTTGTATTTCAAAACCTCATTATGAAATGGAAGTAACACTCAATTCTGGATGTCCAGAGCAGCTAAATGCAAATCCTGACTGGTTTCTGTGTTGAGAAAAACTTTGAGTTGGCTTCTGGAGATGGGCTGTATGTTCATTACCTGAGGACCAGTCTAGTTCAAAGAGTCTCAGCAGCAGATTGCCTGCAAAGTGATCAATTTTTTCTGTCATGATAGCTGTCAAAAGTCAGCTGCTGGGACAGCTAGGTGGCACAGTAGATGGAGCACCAGTCCTTGACGTCAGGAGGACCTGAGTTCAAATTTAACCTCAGACACTTAGTAGCTTTGGGAACTTGAGCAAGGCACTTAATTTCAATTGCCTGCCCCCAAAGCCACCTGTTAAGTGTAGCAAGGTTTTGGTTTTCTTTGAAGTAATGAATGCCAATGGATAGTAGATAGATAGATAGATAGATAGATAGATAGATAGATAGATAGATAGATAGATAGATAGATGATAGACAGACAGAGAGATAGATAATTTTTATGTGTTTACTATGACCTGGACACTGTGCTAAATACTGGACATACAAACAAAGGCAATCAAGACCATTTCTGACCTTAAAGCTTTTATTTTCAGGAGTAAAGATAATATATAAGGTGAATCTCAAAAAAGGGGAGGGGGTGGAGTACACTCCTGGCCATGTGGTAGGTAGGAGTTATTTACACCAATGCAATTCAAGGTCTTTGGATGATTAAAGTTTTCAGATATGTGTATTTTGTTCCTGAAACAACATTTCCAGAGCTCAAAGGGCAGATTTGTCTCATTTCTTTTGAATATTCTTTCTCCCTCCTCACCTCCAGGTACATGACACAGGCCTCCATTTTCAACCAGCACTCAAGAAACGATCATTTACAATCGCCTACTTACAGGTGGTGAGAGAACATCCTACACTTTAAGAGGAAAAGATAGTATCCACCCTCCCTTGTATTGTGGCCTCTGCTATTTATCATACAGCATCAGTAAGCAGGCCAGATTTTTAATTAAATGGCAATAATTCTCCATTCTATGATGACTTTTGTTTAGGACACTGGGGTCCTTTGCCCCCTCAATGTGGTGATGATCCTAGCATGACTATGGGGAAAATCAATAGGCAAATATCTTTCATGTCCTGGGTAGGGCAGAGCAGGATTACTTGGCCTCAAGTGACCACATAGTAGGAAGACAAATAATGATCACATCTCCTATTCTGATCCTCTAGCCATAAGAACTGTATTTAGATATGAGACATAAGCATTCTGTCTATAAACCTAAATTTTGCATCCAAATTTTTTCAGGAAGGTAAGAGGTTTGGGGACTGGAGATGCCACTCTATTGACCACAGCAGAGTAGTGATTTTCTTCTCAGACTTCTCCACTGTTCTATCACCCTTCTTCTCCTTTCCACTTTCATGTCTATCCCCTTAGCTCCCCTCTACCTCACTGCAGCAATCTAGACATTACATCTCAACATTCCTTTTTCCTTTTCCCGTCACATCTGTCCTTTCACACCTCCTTCATCCAACTGCACCAAATAAACTGTGGTGTCCTGCTTTCTTCCTCCCCTTTCCTCATTTGCCCCTCCTCGCCACCACCACCCTGAGCTTTTCCTTTCATCATATTTCTTTTTTTTTGTTTCATCCCTCACACAATTGGCAGTCATGATGAACTCTTAAAGAAAGAGCAACTAGGGTAGTGAAGGACCTCAGTTTCGAGTAATCAGAAGATTAGGTGAAGAAACCAAGTATGTTTGGGCTAGGGAACAGATGATTGATGATGGTGTGGAGGGATATGAATGGTCTCTTCAAGAATCTCAAAGGATGTCATGGGAAAGAGAGGGTAGAATCGCTTGGTTTTGCCCCAGAAGGCAGATCTGGGAGCTGCAGGTGAAAGTTACAAAGTCAATTCCAGGTTAATCTAACATCAAACTTCCTAAGCTTTTGAGCAGTTCCAAAACAGTGGGGTGCATTTTAGAAAGTTGTGAATCCCCCTCACTAGAGATCTTCAAGGAAAGTCCAGGTAACCAATCATATGTTGTAGTGAGGATGCCTTGGGGGATTCAGGTTGGCCTCTGTGGCCTCTGACATCTCTTCCAACTCTGAGATCCGTCTGAACAGTCACTCTCATGGTAGCCAAGAAATGCTGCTAGATACAGACAGTATTTGTAACAAGATATTTCTGAAATTTGGCAGATAGCTCTTAATTTACAAAGAACTACTTTTTGGATCCCAAGACAAATGAGAGTAGTTTGACATGAATGATTTCCTTAGGTGTGTTATCAGTTAGCGATTTCTAAGGTCCACTAGAAAGGCAGAATTTACCTTTTCTTCCTTTGCTCTTGTTTAGACCTGACTTCAACATGCAAAGATGTGTTAGATTTGTGATTTTGTAATACCAGGAGAACACTACCAAGGAAGATTGCAATCCCATTAGTCAATGACACGAGCTTAGAAAGAAAGTTGGAAGGGACATGAGAGGCCATCTCCTCCATTTTTCAGCTGAGGAAAAGGAGGCCCATAAAGGTAAACCAACCTGTCCAAGGTTACATAGGGAATAAATGACAGGACTGGAGTTGAATCTGGGTCCTCTGACTCTAAATCCAAAACTCAGCTCTGTGCCATAAGATAATTTGGAGGATGTCATTTAAAGAATTAAGGCTAAAATATGTCTTGGTTCACACAGTTAGTGAATGTCAGAGAAAAAATTCAGACTCAGGTTTCCCTGATTCTATGCTTCCTTTTATATTACAATGACTCACTATTGCATTTTGCCTAGAGAGAAAAACTAGGTAAGCATTATTACACATGGTCCACCTAGCAATTCTTCAAGGTAAGTCCTACAGGTATTATTCACCTTCTCATCTGACAAATTAAGAAACTGAGGCTGAGAGGTTGAGTTAACAATCATCACACGACAAGTGTCAGAGGAGAGGTTTGAACAGACTTCTGTCTCCAAACCCACTCTCTATCCATTACAGTAAGCTGATCCATATAACTATAGTTAATGGAAGGTGGTGGGTGTTGTTTATAACTAGAAATAATAAGGTTGGCTATAACAATGAAATTAATAATGTAGAATTCAAACAGAATCATTGAATGGCAATGGGGTTTATCTGGTCCAATCGTTAAGGACAACCAGAAGTAGAATTGAAGCATATATATGTATGTATGTATATGTGTACATATATATTATATATATGTAATGGGCATGCAGATAATATATACATATATATCTACATGCATGAATAATATTATCACATAACATATTTTTATAATTATTTAATGTAGCATATGTGATATATATATGTTTTTTATGTATGTAGTATCCATTCCATGTCTTCTGTTAGGTAAGAATATTATGGATCCAGTTTCTCTGAATACCAATAAAAGAAACCAGAAATTAAAATAAAAATTAAAACCTGATCTACCTCACTGTAATTATTCTCAAGAACCTTAGAAACTAGGGTCAGCCTCTTAAAATATCCCTCAGAATAAAATATGATATTTAGAAGCCATTCATCAAAGAAGAAAGGAAAATGGTTCAATGCTCCATCTGCCTGAGCCCTTTACTGCTATACATAGCACTTGGTATGAAACAAGTTTCCCTAACTCAATGAGAGCAGGCTTTTTAGACTCGTTGCTGGGATACTCGCAGGATTAAAGCTGGGTACATTATACTGGGGACTGGGAGGCTTTCGTCGATGTTTTAGCCAAGAAGGAGAAATATTTGGATTCCTTCTTGGATATGCGTCACAATCCTACAGAATTCATTAAGATTCAGGCCATGTCTTTATAAGGCCAGGCAAGTGGATCAAGCAAGGGGAAACATTCATTTGATTCCTATGATTTTAGGGGATAATAACATCTACTAATCATAAACTGTTAAGTTTCAGCTTTTTTCCAGTCAATAGAATGTGGTTTTTATGGGAACTAATTGTGCTCTAGCCCATCATGATAGAAGCTGTTGATCTGTTCTCATTCATTGAGTCAGAGATCAAGACCTGAATGGGTCAGCATTCTTATTACAAGGACTCTAACCAAGCCATCCCTTGGTTTTCTGTCTCTCTACCTTGGATTAGACTGTCATTCTCTATGACTGAAATCTTTCCTTTCCTCTATATCTTCACCCTTTGGCATCCCATCCTTTCTTCAAGGCTTTGGTCAATTGCCACTTCTTTCATATGGCTCCTTATCTACCAAATTAGAAGTAACCTCGCTATCATCTGAGCTCTGACAATTTGGTTTATATTTCTCACTTCATTTCAACCAGCACTTATTAATTGTTTATGTTAGACATATTACTGAACCCTGAACACATAGGGAAAGAAAATAGTTCTTGCCCTGAGGGAGCTTATATTTTAGGTGAGGGAGGGGGCAAATACAACGTGGACAAAGACAGGCAAATATAGAAGATATGAAACTAACTCAAGGATATTTGAGTCTGGGGAGCGCACAAGTGAGAGACTTTGGAAAGGCTTTGTACAGGAAGTGGCTCCTGAGTGATTTAGCTCATGTATAGAGAGTATAGTTTTCTTGGCATCCATCCTATTTGTCTTTAAATTGTAAGCTACTTCATAGGAAGGACTACAGTTGTTTTTGTTTTATTTTGGTTTTTTGTTTTTTATTTCCTTAATCTTCTACCGCCTCCCACATGGGGAGAACCCAGGATTTTATTGATTTAGAGAGCCCCAAGATGAGGAAATTTCCTTTCCCAACTTAGGTGGCCAACTTCTTTGCAACTTATCATCTCTGAGAATTACCTAGAACACTGTACTTAAAGTGCCAAGGATCACAGAGTCAATATTTATCAGAGGTAAGATTTGAACCCAGGTTTCTTGACACAGAAGCCAGCTCTCCGCTATAATCTATCCTATATAGAGTGACTAGGTGGCAAAGTAGATAAAGCGCTTTGTCTGGAGTTCAAATCTGGACTCAGATACTTACTACCTGTGTGAACTCTAAGCAAGTCACTTAACCTCTGTCTGCCTCAGTTTCCTCAGTTGTACAATGGAGATAATTATTCCACCTACCTTTCAAGGTTGTTGTGAGGATCAAGTGAGATAATTATGAAGTGTTTAGCATAGTGCCTGGTAAAGAGTAGACATTGAGTAAATGTCTAAATTCTCCCCTGCTCCCCATTTTCCTTTATGCTTTAATTTTCCAACATTCCTTATTACCAGCTTTGCATTTACTCTTTCAGCAGGAGATACAAAGATATCATTTGGTTCAAGTGGAATGCAGGGAAAATAAGAATTTCGTAACAGTGGCCATTGGAAAATCATTAGTTCTCTCTATTAAAATAAACGCACACACACACACACACACACACACACACATATAAATCTATGTATGTGTATATCCAGCTTTCACTATCTGAAAGGGCTGGTCACAATAGATGTTAGGAACGAAACGTGATGCAGGGTTAAGAATAAAGACTTTACAGTCAAAGGACTTGGGCTCAAATCTAGTTCTGTTCTTTCACTCTGTGTGACCTCAGAGAAGTCCCTTAACCTAGGGCCTCATATTCTCCTGTTAGAAAAGAAGACCATTGTTCTGGATGGCCTCTGATGTCCTTTCCATATCTGACAGCATGATCACATGACTGAGTTCGCTCTGTCCCGACCATAAAACATGCCCTGAAAGGTACTTTTGCAAAGTTCAAGTTATCCCTTTCTGTAATAATTAATCTCTGGCAAGTAAGAAATAAATCCCAATTACATGATTATTATAATTGCATAAGTATCGTAATTACTCATTAGGTGGGTACTGTTATAAAGACTGCTTGTGATTGGTTTTAGTGTTTTCAGTACATCAACTAGCATTGATTAGCCCTCCCTGTGTGCCAGACATGAACAATGCTGAGAGCTGGGACACACAAAGAAAGGTGCAAAAAAAAACAAAAAAAACTTTCCTGCCCTTGAACTTACATTCTGACAGGGGAAGGCAACTCATAAAAGGGAAGGCAATGAGGAAAAGTGATGAAACTTAGAAGCAGAGCTGAGAAGGAATGAAGGATGGCTAACCTGGGCCCTTCCTCAAAGTGGAGGTTTGGAGAAGAATTTACTGAAGGAAAAAGCGGACCTTGGGAGAAGAGAGATGTTCAGGATGAGAAGGCCATGGGGCAGAGGCGTTTTCTGGTTCACTCGTAAGACGCAGAAGCAGATAGTGTCATCTGTGCTAGAATATTTGACTGCCAATGAGTACTTTCCTCCTTTCGGGTGACCAGGCCCACTCAACCTTGATTTCCTTTGGATTGGGAATCAATGGCTATTATAGATGGCTGAGGTAGAGGACTACTCATGCAACATGACTCACAACACCCTACAGAGGGTGTTTGTTGTACATCCAGTAATTGGGATTTTAAATAGTTCCTGGGGGTGTATGCAATGCACAGAAACTTGTGTTACTCATTATGTTTAAAATGCATTAATGTGATGAGATTTGTGGAGGAACAATACAGAAACCGAAAAATCCCTTCATATTTCCTAAGATGTAGACAGCCCTTCCACTTTCTCTAGCCCAACTTGCAGGATCACAAAACTGCAGGTGTTGATGGGAACTTAAAGGAGCTTTTCAGGTCCATATCTGAACAAAAGCTAAGGATGCAAAGATAGAAAGATCCAACTCTGCATCTTCCCTCTAGCAATTACTAGCCTGTGACCTTGGGGAAAGTCACATAATTGCCACCTGCCTCAGTTTTCTCATTTGTAAAATTTGAGAATCAGACAAGTTAACATCTGTATAGAGCTTTACAAAGCTTAAAGCATTATGTAAATGCTAGTTATCATCATCCTCCTCCTCATCATCATCATGCAAATGTCTTCATTCATTAACCTCCAGAAAAGAACCATCTACGACCGCTGAAGACTTTGTCTTCCACTTTTGGACAGCTCTAACTGTTGGGGGAAAACACATTTTTCCTGACTTCATTCCCATATTTTTCTCACTTCAACATTCACCCTTGCTTCTACTTCTAGGTTCTAGGTTCTCTGCTTTCTAGGTTCTAACCCAGCCTCCACATGGCAACCCTTAAGATACTTGAAGAAAGCTACTATGTCAGTCCAAATTCTTTTATTATCTGAGTTAAATTTCCCCAGTTCCTTCAACTGATTCTTCTGTAACATGATCTCCAGACCTTTCACCATCATGATAACCATCCTCAGGGCCTCTCCAATTTATCTATGTTGTGGAACCCAGGACCAAATACAAAATTCCCAAGGTAATCAGATAAAAAGGACAGCCAAATTCTCTTTCCCATTCCTGGATGCTATGTCTGATTTGGACCAATATTCTAGTCTATCTTTGTTGGGGTTTTCTGCTTGTTTTTAGTTCCTAACTCTGAAGTAATGCGTCTACTCAGAGCTATGTCATTTGCACATGTTATAAGCATGCAATCTATTTGCTCCCGCTCATCAAAAATCTATGGAGTATGACTGGTCTATTGTCCATCATCATTACCAAATGGACTTTTTAATCTTAATTCCATTTGCAGATCATGAAGATTTCTTATAGAAAATATACCAAGATCAAGATTTATGAGGGAGACTGAGGAGGGAGATAAGTGTTACACATGCATGAAATCACAATAATTACGTGATTTCATTGAGTTGGGCATTCATTCCAATGATGCAGAGCACAAACATTGAGGCCTACTCGTCCTGTAAGACTGTTATCTGTTTGTCCCCAATATGCTCACCCTGGGTGTCCACCCAACATGGTGGGGACCTTTACCAAACACCTTTGACATTGACTTGACCTATCAGTTACCCCTTGCTCTCATCTCTTGACCAACTTGTTTGTCAATAATAGCTGAATATAGCCATATCCTTAAGAAATATTATGGTTTATCTTAATATGCTTGCTTTGATTAAAATTCATCAGGACTTTTTTAAGCACCTACTCTATCCCAGGCATTGTGACAGGTGCTGGGGATACAAAGAGAGAAAAGAAACAAGTCCTGCCCTTGAGGAGCCAACATTTTATCAAAGTGATATACACCTTTGCTTACATTCTTCTTGAATGTGAACATCAGGTCAAAGGGGAAATCCTAAACCAGGTTTTTTTGGACAAGATCTAATATACAACCCAGATTCATTCTGAGGGGTCTTTAGAAGAAACTGATCAACAAGAAATATGCCATAACTAAAATCAAATATTTAAAGACAGTTGACTTATTTCTTGTAACAGGTATAGCACCAAACATTAAAAATATGAACTTGAAAGAAATAGGTGGAGATGTCTTTTAGACATATCACCATATTTGTAAGACATTTAGTTGAGAAATAAATCCCAAAGTCATACAATTTCTGGGGCAGAAGAGAGCTCAATTGGTATGGAAATCTATTTTACCCTGTAGGAATGTAGAGGTAAGGGAATAGGAGAGGGAAGATAATAGAAGGGGCAACAAACTGGGGAAAGAGGTAATCAGAAGCAAACAGGACTATAGGGGGACAGGTCAGAGGAGAGAATGGAACAAATGTAGGACGGGACAGAGGGAAATGTGGTTGGTCTTTTGCAGCATAACTGTTATGGAAGTTTTTTACATGGCTACATATGTATGACCTATATTGAATTTCTTGCTTTGCCAATGAGAGTGGGTGAGGAGGGAGGACAGGAGAAAACATGGAACTCAAAGCTTTAAAAATGAATGCTAAAAATTGTTTTTTGAAACCACTGGGAAATAAGATGTACAGGCAATGGGGTATAGATATCTATTTTGCCCTTCCGAAAAATAGAGGGGAGGGGGAGGGAAGGAGGGGGGTGATAGAAGGGAGGAGAGACTAGAGGAGCGAATAGATTGGACTGTACATTGTCGTGGGGTGGGGGGTGGGGAAGATGGGGAGAAAATTTGGAATTCAAATACTTGTGGAAGTAAATGTTGAAAACTGAAAAATAAATAAATTATGTGTGTAGATAGATAGATAGATAGATAGATAGATGATAGATAGATAGATAGATAGATAGATAGATAGATAGATAGATAGATAGATAGATAGATATAGATATAGATATATAAAGAGTAATTCACTGGCAGCTAGATTACACAGAGTTTGGAGTGCTTGGTCTGGAGTCAGGAAGATTTCAGTTTAAATCTGACCTCAGACACATAATCTTTGTGATTCTGGGCAATGCACTGAACCCTGTTTGCCTCAGTTTCTTCCTCTGTAAAATGAGCTGGAAAAGGAAGTGGCAGTATCTGTACAAAAAGAAATCCAATTGGCATCACAAATAGTCGAGTGCCACTGAAGCAACGGAGCAATAACCAAAGAAAACGTTACATTTAACATATGTTATGCTACATTGTATTTAGTTTTAAAATAAAACCTTCAGGCTTAAAACACGAGATTCAGTTAACACCACAGAAATCCCTCTTTTAGGAATACTACCATACTTTACCAATGCATTCCACATAGACAGCTATTAAAAATCTAGCAGAATCAAATGTGATGAAAAGATGGCACCTACCTAGTTCTTTGCAGCCTTCATCCATAGGGCCATAGAGCAGAAGAATGCACATAGCCCTAGTCCTCTCATTGTTACCTTGGATGACTTAGCTACAGACAATGGTAGGGAGTAACTCCATCTTTTCTGTTTCTGTCAATAAACCCATAAATGTCCATGAAGCTCCCTCTCTGTCACAGGCACAGGTAAACAAGCACTTTTCTTGTTTGTTGTTCAGTTGTTTCAGTCACGTACAATTCTTCTTAAATCTATTTGGGCTTTTCATGGCAAAAATACTGAAGTGATTTGTCATTTCCTTCTCCAGTGTGTCCCCATTTTACAGATGAAGAACTGAGGCAAATAAGGGTTAAGTGACTTTCTCAGAGTCATGTAACTAGCAGCTATCTGAAGTTGAATTTAAATTCAGGTCTTCCTGACTCCAGGCCCATCACTTTAACCACTGTGCTACCTCACTGCCCAAACAAGCGCTAGGGATACAAGAAAAGATAAAGGAAAATCTCTGCCCTCAAGATTAGTCTAATGTTTCTGCCTCAGTTGTGAAATGTGTGTCTTCAAATATAAGGTCAGATATATGGTGGTATTTGTAAATAGTTTCATTTATGATCTGTTTTATACGGCTGTTCTGTCCACACAAGTGATTTCACCCATGTTGGGTATTCTTGGCGTGGAAATCCCTTCCACTAACGAAGATCACCAACTCTTTGGGAATTTGCCATCTTAGAGAGCAGTACACAGCATTCAGAAATTAAAATACTAACCCACTACCTTACAGTTAGTCTATGTCAGAAGCAAGGTTTGAACTCAGGTCTTTCTGTTTCCAAGGCTAGTCCTCAGCTAAGTGGTGTCATGGATAAAGTTCTGGGCTGGAGTGAGAAGAACCGAAGTTCAGATCCTGCCGCAGACACACTCGGGCTCTGTGACCCTAGGCAAGTCACTTTAACTCTATTTGCCTCAGATTCCTAATCTGTAAAATGAACTGGAGAAGGAACTGACAAAACCACTCCAGTGTCTTTGCCAAGATAAAAACCAAATGGGGTCACAAGAGTGCAGAATGAATGAATTGAACTAGCCCCATCCCATGCTCTGTTCATAGTCATTTCTACTGGTTTTTAATTAAAATACAAGAAAACTAAGATGTTTCTGTTTTCTCCCATTTGACTTTTGTCCAGTAGCTGTGTAAATGGAGTGCTTTGTGAATGGGGGCAGTGAGGGTAATTACCACCTCATAGTTCCATCACTGCTGCTTTTCTATGTAAATTTGGAAAAAGGCACAGCTCATCATAAATTTCTTAATGAAAAATAATTCTTCTGAATTAACAATGAAAGGAAAAATAGAAAAGAGTAATGACTAGAATTCTATGGTCCCGAATTATCTCTGGAACTTCTTTCAAATACATTGGGAAATATCTCAATATAAAACCCAGGGCCATCCCATGCAGAGCGTGTGTTCAGTGTCAGTGAAATCCATTGCATTAAGGTTAATAGAACATTGCTTCTGCGCACTTGCTAAAGCTGAACAAGATACGATACCAAATAATACATGGTCTCCTCCTTCAAGGAGTTTGCAATCGAGTGGTAACCTGCTATCTCCTCTTTCAATGGTCTTAATCATCTTGGGAAGAGAAGAGAGGGAATGAGGACTTATATGGCACCTGCTGTGTGCCAATCACTATGCTAGGTACTTTAGAAATATGCCCACTCATAATAACCTCTCAATCCTGAGTAGTAAGTATTATTATTATTCATTTTAGAGTTGTGGAAACTGGAGCAAAGAGAGGTTAGATGGTTTTCCCAGAGTCACACATCTAGTTTCTAAGACCAAGTGTGAACTCAGATCTTCCTGAATGCAGATATAGCATTCTATACATTTGTAAGGGCAACCTACTGCTTCCTGGAGGCCCAGAAATGTCCATTATGGTATCCAAACTAGCAGTGCCCTGGACTGGACCCTTGTCTCATCAGACTATTTCTCTTGGTGAGCTCAGCAGTTCTCTGGTTTCAATGATCATTTCTACACCAATGATTCTCATATCTACTTGTCCAGCCCTGACTTTCTCCTGACCTCTACTCTTGCGTTTCCATCTGCTCAACATCTCGAAACAGATTCTCATAGGTATTTAAAACATCCAAAACTGAACTTGTCGTTTCCACCCTAAATGGTCCCCTCTTCCTAACTTCTTTACTTAAACTGAGGGTATCACCTTCTTCCTCCTCGCCCAGGCTTACAACTTAAGGTCATCATCAACTCTTAACTCTCTTTCCTGATATCCCATCTATTGTCTAGTACTGTCAATTCTGTTTTCCTAACATCTACCAAATTATATCGCCTTCTCTTCTCTGACTCTGCCCCTACCCTGGAACTGGTCCTTGTCACCTCACACTTGAATTTCAAGAGCCATCTAGTTGGTCTCTCTGCCTCAAGTCTCTTTTATTCCATCTTTTACTCAGCTGTCAGATTGATCTTTCCTAGGTCACCTCCCCTATTCAACAACATTCAGTGGATCCTTATGGCCTCTAGGATCAAATATAAAATCGTCCATTTGGTTTTTAAAGTTGACTTTCTACATATCACAACCCCTTTCTACATTTCCACATTCCTTATATATAACAATGTAGTCTGTGAAACAGAGGTGTTCCTGACACCAGACACTCCATCTCCTGGCTCCTGGCATATTCACTTGTTTTCCATGCCTGAAACTCCACCCTGCCTCATTTCTCTTCCCAGATAGGCTTTGTTCAGGTCTCAAAAAAAGCCCCATATTCTGCAAAGAGCCTTTCCTAAACCCTCCCCTAATGCTAATGCCTTCTCTCTATCAGTTATCATCTATAGAATCTTCACATACCTTTGTTTGTACACAGCTGTTTGCATGTTGTCTCTACAATTACACCATGACGTTTTCAGGAGCAAGAACTGCTTTTTCCTTTCTTTGAATTCCCACAAGCCAACAGAGTGCCTGACATGTAGTAGTTGCTTAAGAAATACTTGTTCTTGTACACTTTTGAAAAAGAATTTTGACAATATTCAACATATTACGAGGCAGAATTACAAAATGACTCTACATAGAGGTTATGTAGGTGCATTTGAAAAATTAATTGGAAACTAATTTAACACTAAAGGATGAATGGGTCAAAGAATAAACCATAGAAACAATCCATAATTGCGTTAAAGAAAATAACAATAATGAGACAACATAGCAAAATTTGTGGAATGCAGCCAAAGTGATGCTTAAGGGAAAATTAATATTGCTAAATGTGTACATCGATAAAAGAAAGAGCTTATCAATGAATTGTGCATGCAACTAAAACTACTAGAAAAAGAAATTAAAAATCCCTAATTAAATATGAAGACAGAAATCCTAAAAATCACAGGAGAATTTAATAAAATTGAAAGCATAAAAATTGAGCTCATCAATAAAATTAAGAGCTGTTTTTATGGAGAAAAACAAAAAAAAATAGATAAACCATTGATAAATTTTATTTTTTTAAAAGAGAAAGAAGAAAACCAAATTACCAGTATAAAAAATGAAAATAGTGAGTATATCATCAGTGAAGATGAAATCAAAAGAATTACTGGGATGAACAAGAAGACTTCAGAGAGGCCTGGAAGGACTTATATGACCTGATGCTGAGTGAAAGGAGCAGAACCAGGAGAACTTTGTGCACAGCAACGACCACAGTGTGCGAGAGTTTTTTCTGGTAGACTTGGAATTTTGTAGTAACGCAAGAACTTCTTAAAAAAAAAAATCCCAATGGTGGTTCTCAAGGCAAAATGCCTTCCACACTCAGAGAAAGAAATATGGAAGTCATTCGCAAAATGTAGCAGATCATCTTTGTGTATGTGTATGTTTTTGTGTATCATGTTTTGATTTGTTATATGATTTCTTTCATTTATTTTAGTCTGACTACATAGCATGACTATAGTGAAAATATACTCAATAGGAAAGTATATGTAGAACCTATACAGAATTGTATGCAGTCGTGGGGAGGGAGGGGGGTAGTGGGGGGTAGGTGTGGGGGGGATAAAATCTCAATTGTATGGCAGTGATTGTTCAACATTAAAAAATGATAAAAAATTTAAAAAAAAAAGAATTCATACAGGCTGGGACAGAATTAAACTCCCTGTATGTGAAAATGGGATTCCTCAATAAAGATAAAAAACCCTGTAGTTCCTCCTAATAAGCATCCCCAAGAAGCTTTGGTATTTTAAGAACCATTGTAATTGGGTCCTGTTTTGGGATCTATTATTCAATAAATTGAGAAGAGAATTCCTAAAGACCACTTGGAGAAAAGCAGACATTGTGATAAATAATGCTGTATATATAACATATATTTTATTCTTTTGAAATACTGGATGGATAGAGTTTCACCAAAAACATATGAAAAGTACAATTGGTGCTAGACAGTGTATTTTCAATGTTTATAAAAATATCAGGCTTAATTAATCTATCTTCCATATGAGAAGTTTAGAAATAGTAACTTGTAAAAGTAAGTGTTCAGCTACTGTACATTTAAACATAAAAGGTATCCTTTTAAATCCCTTTGAAAGAACCATTGAAGGCAATTGCTTATTCTCCTAAATTAAATCCATTTTATATCTTCATCAGTATCTCCTTTCAAATTGTTTCATATATTTTAGTAATTAAAATTCCTTACAGAAGACTTAGGAAAACCATTCATTTACAACATTCACTGGGTAAAATGAAATTAAATTCAGGTACTGTGCTGAACCCTTGGATCTAAAAGAAAACAAAAACAGAAGAAAGCTTCTGCCCTCAGGGACCTTACATTCTACTGGGGGCATGTTCCATTTGCACAGAGAAGTATATACCAGATAATATGAGGAAGGTTAAGAACAATGATAACTAGGAGAAACTTGTGGGATAATAAAAGAATTCTCAGTGAGAAAAGAAGGTGTTCCACATCTGTGGGAGAGCCTAAGCATAGGAAGGAGAGTGGGAGAAAGAAGTACAGGGTTAGGACCAGTCAGCAGTTAGGTCACACAAAAAAAAAAAAAAAAAAAAAAAAAAGAATTACTGGGAGTTACTTCGCCCAATTATATGATAGAAAACCTGACAATCTAAGCGAAATAGAAAAAATATTTTCAAAAATATAAATTATTTAGGAGAGGAAATAGAATACTCAAATAACTCTGACTTAGACAAAGAAATTGACCAAACCATAAATGAGTTCGCTAAGAAAATAATTCCCAAGACCAGATGAATTTACAACTTCATTGTAACTGCCAAACATTGAAGGAACAATTAATCTCAATACTATATAAACTATTTACAAAAATAGGTAAAGGAGTCCCACCAAATTACTTTGATGACACAAATATGGTTTTAATACCTAAACCAGGGACAGCAAATATAGAGAAAGAAAACTATAACATAGGAAACCAAATATCATCACTCAGGATCCTTCTCTCAAACTACCAGTACTCAAGTCGCAGATGAGAAAAACAGGTCCAAATTAAAAAAAAAAAATCCAACCCCAGGTAGGAGCCAGTTCTTCTGACTTCATTATTGCTTGAGAGAGCCTCAATTGTCCAGGTCATCTTTAGTTTTCTATCACCACCACCACCACCATCATTAATATCATTTACATCCTCATCGTCATCGTCATTGCTGATACTAATACAGTGCTTACCACACGTCAAGCTCTGTGATAAATTCTTTACAACTATTATCTCATTTGATCCTCACAACATCCCAAGATAGAGGTTCATCTTAAGAACTCTGGAATCCAAGTGTTATTCCTTCTAATACACACACATACACATGTATACACACACGTACACACATACATACACATACATGTACACACCATTTAAGGAGATCTTTGAGCCCACCACAAATTGTTCATGTCTTACTTCTCTGGATTGCTTTCATTGGGCCCTGAACTGTCGTCATTCCCTGCCATGAGGAGAGATGGTCCTTTGTGCTTTTCTCAGGCATTGGTTTATGAGCATGAATATAAATTGTCAGAGTAAGCCTGCTCCATTTGATGAACATATTCTGTATTTATTTCTGGGTCAGTTTATGAAATATTCTGCTTTCCAAACCATCATGAATGTGAATACAAACTCCCAGTGCAGGGGCTTGAGAACTGCTTTTTCAACCAGTGACCTTCTATGCAATGTTATGTTCTTGTAGCTAGTCTAGTGAATTTTACATGCCAGGCCTTACAATAACATTGCTGTAGGTGACTGTCTCTGAAAACATAGGAAAGCAGATAATTCCACAGATTAAATAGACTTTATTTATGGAAGTCATTCAGGACATCTATCTTCAAAAGCCTAGGGATTCTGAACATTTTTTGTGGGTCTTGGAGTCTATGGGCATTCAATGTAGTCCTCAGAATAATGTTTTAAAGTCATGAAATAAAATACATAGGGCTACAAATAAAGATGTATTTTCCCATCCAAATTCACAACTCCCCTAAAATCTATGGACCCCTTACATAGCTGTGGAACCCAGGTTAAGAACTCTTGTGTGAGGCTAATTTAAAATGTTTTTTGATTTGTTGTATCTGTGACAATGCCAGGGAAAGTCTGGCATGATGGTTAGAGTGTTCAATACTGAGTTAAGCAGAACTGGTTTCCCATCCCATTCTGACATTTGTTAGCTGTATATCTTAAGGCACATCACAATCTCTGGGTGCCTCAGGCATCTCCCTAAGGGAAGGCAGTGCTGTACAAAGGAAAGTGCTTTGAAGTCAAAGGACAGGAGTTCAAATCCCACCTTTGACACTATCTGCTTGGCCTTGGACAAGTCACTTAATTAGTCTAGACCTCAGTATCCTCACCTGCAATATAAATTATTAGACTAGATGATATTAAGATAGACTGATGTGCACTTCAATCAGAGAGGATTTTCTGAGCTCAGCAGAGGGCCCTCCTTTGTTTCCCATTTTATCTTTGTATCTTCAACTGAATTCCACAAATACATATTCGACATTTATAATGTTCAAGGCTCTGGGCTAGATGTGGGGGATAAAAAAACCCAAAAAATAGCCTTCAAGAAGTTTACATTTTATGGAGAAGGGAGGATAGGTTGACACGTACACAGATAAATAAACACCGAAAATGTCCTAGTCAAGAACTAGGACAGTGACTTGTGAGACACTGTGCTAAGTGCTGAGGATGTAAAGGCAAAAAAAGACAGTCTCTTCCCTCCAGTAGATCACATTTTGATGCAGAATGACAGCTTATAAAAAGCAAGAGGAAAGTACCTGAGCAAGTACCTTCCCAACTGGAAGAGGAATAAAGGACAGATGGCCTTGGAACTTTCTCCAAATGGAGGTTCTGAGGGGAGTCACATGAAGAAGAGGATCACAGGCATGGAGGGATCTTTCAGGGAGAGAAGGCTCTAGACACTGAGGAAATTTCAGAAGTGAGTCTCATCATCAGGAAAGTGGGAGAGAGGAAGGGGGTTGGACTAGATACCACTTCCAGATCAATGATTCTGCAATCTTCCTCTGGGACCTGGGGGTGAAATATGAGCAGCTGATCTGACTAAGCAGGCTTACTTAGGCAGGAAGTGACTCTTGATTGGAATTTTGAAGGAAAATTGGTATTCTCAAAGGTGGAAGTGAAAGCGGAGCTAACAGTAGGCATGGGTACCATTTGAGCAAATGCCAAGACAATGCTTCCTGCATCATCAAATGAACTTACTAAGTTCGTATATGACAGGATTAAGAAGAAATAAAAAAAATCATCTTTCTCCAATCTCCTTTTTGTTTAATGTCTTTTCTCTCTTAATCCTGTGTCTTCCCTCACTTCCCAGCCCATCCACATCCTATGGAACCAGTATTCTCATGCGCTTAGCCCTTCTCTTTACTAAAACCTTCTCGGAGTACATTATCTGATAAGCTGTTATCTACCAAATGTGGAGTGACGGGGAGGGACAGAGGGAGGTAACTTGACTATATGTGAACATCAAATGTTGTCCCTCTCGGGAATATTTGCATTATGACAGTGTCAAGCCTGGTTCAATCCAAATATGAACTAGAATAATTATTCAGTGCCTTGATGAGCCATAATTTAATCTTTAGACATAGCCCCTTCACACAGAGAGATCCCAAATCCCAATGCAGAATTCCTGCCTTTGTATTTCTGTAATTCTTGCACAAGGATTCATCCAATATGTTGGAGATCTTACTCTTTTTGGAGGGAGAGGAAGAGTTGTTTTCTGTAAAAATTTAAAAATAGTTAATCAATATCACCTAAACATCCAAACTCCCCATGTATGAGCCCTCCCTGTCATCATAAAACTGGCCTACCTCCATTTTCGGTCATATGTATTCTCAGACATTGTGTAAACCTGCATTATCATCAGGCATGTGCTTCAGCTTGATTAAAGATGTCATTCCTCTTTTCTCTAAGCTTTAATAGATGGCTTCTGATTGAGATTCTACTAAGATTGGGTTATTATATGATTCATAGTCTTGTAGCATCATTTGGAGAATAACTGTGTGGGAGAAAAAAATAGTATGTCATCATGAATAGGGAGTCAACCTTGAAGCTAAAAAGGCCGAGATTCAAGTCTGCACTCTGACACAAATTGGCTGTATCAACCTGGACAAGTCACTTCACCCCTCAATACCAAGTCTAAGTGACTCTCACTAAATACAAATACAGATATTTCAACATGATTTGTAAAGGGAGCATCCTCATACCACTAAAATCACAGGTCTAATCTTGATTCCTATTCTTCTACCTAACTACATACATACGCAAATGCATGCACATATATGTAACAATACACATATATGCAGATGGTTTATTTTTCCCTATAATTGCACATATATCATATCTATAATATACATATATGTGTTGTGTGATATGTATATATGTATACACAATGGTTTTACAGTTTTATATAATCTTTCATATAATACTTTTCTTCTGCAAATATTAGGGATAAATGTCCACTTTACTAATCTATACTCCAAAAATAACTGGTACCAACATCACAACAAGAACAAATGCTAGGCCTTCCACTTGGGTTTCAAAAGTTAACTGCACAAGTAAAGGAAGACATGGTATGACTAGAGGAGGGTTTGTTCAAAGAACACTTAAAAGGTTTTGAAAGAACCTGCAACTCGAGATGAGCCAACAATGTACCATACCTTTCAAAAAAAAATGCACCCCCTTTGTTAAAATGAAAAGAAGCACATTGACTCGAGTGAGAGAGGTGTTTGTCCCATTCATTGTCCTGTGCCCTGTTTGTTGCGGCGGTGATTTATCCTTCATTCCTGAAGAGAACTGTGACATCAGAAAGGTGATGCAATGACTTGCAAGTAAATTGGACTTAAGTGAAGGAAGGCTGTGCAAAGTCACCAGCTTCACTTTCTCCTCCAGAGCCATCAGGGTCCAGTGGCCAGATATAGATCAGGACAACTGGGGATGATGCCCTGTGCTCTGTTCAGACCATATCCACAGTATTTTGTTCCATGATGGGTAGGTGGCCCATTTTTGGAAGGGCATTGACAAACAGGAAAAGATTCAGAAGATGGCACCAGGGATGGTGGCAAAGGTCATGCAAAAACTAATTGAAGGAATTGGGAATGTTTAGCAGAAAGATGATAAAGTTGATTGGGACATGACAGCTATCTTCAAGTATTGGAAGGGTAACCATGTGGGGAAAGGATTTGATTTGTTTTTCTTGACCTCAGAATTACAGAGCCAGATTCCAGCAACATGAAAAGCTGTCTAACATGAGAGCTGTCTGAAAGAGGGATGAGTTACCTTGGAGACAGTCTGCTTCATCAAGAAGAAGCTGGAGAAGTATTTGACAACTATGTTATGGGAAACATTATCACTCAACTGCAGTTTGGCTAGATAACCTTGAGGTCTCTTGTAAATCTGCAATTCTGTATCTCTGTTCAACATCTGAGTTTATACAACAGATTTGACTCAGTTATCAGTCAGTGCCTGTATTTCTCTAATGCCCAGCCAGTATCTTGGAATATATTTGGATGTCTCACAACTCCTCTTCTCTGTAGGTTGGAAGGATGTCTTGCCAAGAAAACAGTGGTAGCTGTCACTATGGCCATGTCTCCTGGGTTCTATGACTGTATCCCAAGAAATAAATGTTCAGTAGTCTCTTCCCTATCAGTCCACATTTCAGCCAGTCTGGGCATGCCATAATCCTCCAAATCAGACCTGCTATGTCCCACCTCTGCCTAGATGCTTCCTAATCACCATGACATCCCTTCAAGGATGAATTCAAATATCCCCTTCCTGCGCTTCCTGCAACAGCACATTTATGGAAATTGGAATGATACAGAAAAGCTTAGCATGGCTTCTGCCCAAGAAAGGACATGGCTTGTTGGGAAGCATTCCATATGCTTTTGTTCCAAGAAAAGGTTTTTTGGGAAGGAGGGATGGAAAAGTTTGGGAGATGGTAGTAGAGATAGTGATCCTGATAAAAAAGAACACTTAACAGAACAAAATTTGAAAGGAACAGAAAAGAATAGGAAATTTAGGAGGAAAGACAAGCAGAAATATCTTCAAATTAATATGTAATTAAAAATTAAATTAATATGTATTAAAATATATACCTTATTATATACCATATATATGTATATTATAGAAAATCTTGGTTACAAAAACTTTTTTCTCATCCTTTGTGTATGAAAATACTTATTTTATTGCCATATTTCAAGTTCATAATGAAATAAAATTAAAATTCTGAAGCATGCCACAGAAGCTTGTTCCTGACACTTGCCTGCATTTGCTAATGTTCTCTCCCTTCTCAAATTATTCATATTTACTTATATCTGTAAATGTTTATACCTCCAGGAAAATGTAAACTCCTTGAAGGCAGGGACTGTTTTGATTTTTTTCTTTTGTGTTCCTAGCACATGGTTTTCACAGAGAAAGTCATAAATAAATGCTTGAATTGAATTATATTTTATATAATTTTTTATATTTATATATTTTATGTAATAAAATTTTAATTGAATCGAACTATTTTAAATTAAACATTTAATAAATGCTGAATTGCATTAAAAGGTGTCGTGAGCAATAGACTTGACAGTCATGGTCAGTTTTTGGAGTTAAGTACAGAGCAGACAGGGTGCGTAGCAAAAGCAGGAAACTTTGTGCTTTCAAGCCAGTTGAGCGCAACAGAATGACTGGAACTTAAAACTGAAATTTACTGATGCTTCTTATCTCAGACCAAACCTGCCTAAGCGACTTACCATGCCCAACACTGCAGGCTTTTGGAACAGTTTCAGTCCCCTTCAGGGACTAAAGGGGAAAGAAATGGAAGGGACGAAAATGAGGACTTTAGCACAGGAGTGAAAGCTTAAAAATCAAACCAATGTATAAAGAGAAAAGGGCAAGGAGAAAGCCAAGGGTGAAAAGCACAGATGTGAATTAGACAACCTTGGCAAATCTCAGATGTAATGACCAGCTTGATTCACATGACTTCTCTTTTTCCTGTCCATTTGATTTTTCTTTCATCCTCTTCAAGAATCAGAGATTTAGAGATGGAAGAGAATTCAGAGATCATTTAACATAAGCCATAGATTTTGTAGGGGAGCCCCAGAGAGTTCAAGACCACATAAGAAATAGAAAGCAAAATCAGGATTTGAACCTATATCCTCTCATTCTAAATTCAGCACAAAAAAGACCTAACTTACCCAAATGGCATAATGTCAATTTTTGTACTAGATCAAGGATTTCATCAGTATAAAGAAATTTCCAGTGAATAAATCCTCTCAGTCAAGAAAGATTGGCATCTGCTCTGATGGCTACTATCTTAAACAATTGATAGGGACATTGAGATGTTAGGTGATTTGATAATGATCATGCAGTCATTATGTATCAATGGTAGGACTTGAACCTAAGTCTTCTTGATTCCAAAGTTGGTCTTCTATTCCTTTTTCCATACTTCTGTCTTCTTAAAACTACAGTCTTATAGATCATTAGAGGAGGAAAAGAAAGGAAGGAAGGATGGAAGAAAGGAAGAAAATGACAAAAGTGTATATAAGAAATTTATATAAGAAGTGTATAAGAAATGCACACATTCCATCTACTCTGTACATTTTCTGCCTCCCCAAGTAGAACGTGAGCTCCTTGATATCAGGGTCTGTTTTTGTCTTTCTTTATGCCCCCAGTGTCTAGCACAGTACCTGGCACATTCTAACTACTAACTAAATGATTGATGACTGGCTGATTGAACACAAGGATTTCGATTATAGTCTCAGATCTTGGCTATGGAGTAGAAGGAACAGTTTTTAATGTAAGGAATCTATATTAAGGAACAATTTCAAAAACACTGAGAAAGTCATTCCAAAATAATGGAAATATATAAACAACCAGGAAAACAACTTTGGAGCTCAGAGCCAGGTAAAGAACTGTCAGCTTGATGGTCTCACTGATGAATAAATGTTCAATGAGTAACGTAATAAACGTAGCCTACTTTTTATTACCTTTTTTCAAGATTTGCCTAATTATTTACATGAATTAACGTATTCCATGGCCACATGTCTGAATGGACACTGCCTTACCACTTTCTAGATGAAAAACCTCAAGCTCCTCAAAGTGATTTCTGCACAATCACACAGCAAATGTCTGAGGGGAGTTGATGGGTGAACACCATCCCCTTCTACAGAAGAGAACGAGAGACAGGGAGGACCCAAACCTCTGCCTGTGGTTTCTTAGGTTGGGAGTCCTTTTACCCATTTTAGAAATAAACAAGTGATGTCCAGAGGGGTTCAAAATATCCAATCCTAATTTTGAGATGACAAGATGTGACTATCTGCCAGTTCACCACCCTCCCAGACATATTTTAGTGTTTTAGTGAAGTGCAAGCTAAATATAAGTCAACAGTGGTTAGAAAAGTCCAGAAAAGTGAATGTGATACATGGTTGCCTGAAGAGAAACTGCAAATCCAAAACTAGGGAAGACAATGCTAGGTAGACCTCATTTGAAGTGTCGTGCTCAGTTCTGGACCTCACATTTCCAGAAAGGGGAAAGATGATGGGAGGAGGGGCATCCAGAAAAGGATGACCAGAGGGGTGAGCAGACTGTAAGTCATGAACTACAAGGATCAGTCGGCTGAACTCATTGTGTTTAGTGTAGAGAAAGGAAGACTTCCAAGGGATATGTTAACAATCTCTGAGTATTTGTAGGGTTCTCATGTGGAAGAGGAATTGAGCTTATTCTACTTGATCTCCAAGGACAGAACCAGAAGCTATAGGAGAGAACGGCTGCCCTTTGTGGGAAAATAAAATACCCAAGCTGCTCCAAAATCAGAAGAGATGCCACAGGAGGCAGTGGGTTTCTCCCATTTTATAGGGCTTCAAGAAAAGGCTAAATGACCATTCCTGGGCAATAGTGTAGAGAGGGTTTTTGTTGAGGCACTGACTGTACTTCTGAGGTCCCTCCTGACTGAGATTCTGCCACTGGGCATTTGAGACTACAATTAAGCAAGTATCTCTCCCTACCCCCAATGTTTGCTCTCTTCTCCTCTTCTTTCCTTTCCTTTCCTTTCTTTTTCTTTCCTTTCCTTTCTTTCCTCTCCTTTCCTTTCCTTTTCTCTTCCTCCGTCTTCTTTATTCTTGTCTTCTCTGTTCTCCTCTCTTTTTTTGCTTTTTCCTCTCCTCTTTGGAGTCAGGAAGATGTGGGCCAAAATCATAATTCTACTACCTACAGATTTCATGACGAGTTGCAATGCACTAGGATATGGTTACTGAATTGCTATCAGTGATTAAGAATCATGGAAATTGGAAGAGGAGGTATAGAATAAGAGAAAGACATATGTTCCTATTTCCAACAGGTTAAGTAGATAGATTCTACAAACTATGAACTTGTGCTCTGGACTTCTATTCTCTTTTCAAATTTATTCATTTATTCTTAGTTTTCAACAACCACTTCTACAAGATTTTCTCCCCATCTCTCCCCTTCACCCACCCCAAGGCAGCGTGCATTCTGATTACCACTTCCACCAATCTGCCCTATCTTCTATCACAGCCCTCCCTTCCCTTATTCCCTTCCCCTATATTTTCTTATAGGGCAAGATAGATTTCTATACCCCATTGCTGTATTTCTTAGTTCCCTATTGCATGTAAAAACAATTTTTACCATCTTTTTTTAAAACTTTGAATTCCAACTTCTCCCCCTGCCTCCCTCTCCACCTATCCCTATTGAGAAGGCAAGCAATTCAATATAGGTTCTACATGTGTAGTTATGCAAAAACTTCCATAACAGTCATATTGTGAAAGAATAACTATATTTCCCTCCATCCTCTCCTGCCCTCCATTATTCTATTCTCTTTTTTGACCCAGTCCTTCCTCAAAAGTACTTACTTCTAATTACTCCTCTTCCTATATGTCCTACCCTCTATCATCCTCCACACCCCTCCACTTATTCCCTTACCCCTACTTTTTGTAGTGTAAGATAGATTTTCATACCAAATTGAGTGTGCATGTTATTCCCTCCTTAAGTCAAATGTGATGAGAGTAAGGTTCACTCTTTCCCTCTCACCTCTCCCCTTTCCTTCAATTGTAAAAGCTTTCTCTTGCCTCTTTTATGTGATATAATTTGCACCATTCTATTTCTCCCTTTCTCCTTCCAATACATTCCTCTCTCATACTTTAATTTTATTTTTTTAGATATCATCCTTACCTATTCAATTCACCCTATGTCCTCTCTCTATATGTATATAATGCCTCCAAGTACTCTAAAATTGAGAAAATTCGCAAGAGTTACAAATATGATCTTTCCATGTAGGAATATAAACAGTTCAGCTTTATTAAGTCTTTATAATTTCTTTTTCCTGTTTACCTTTTTATACTTCTCTTGATTCTTGTCATACATTTTCTCCTCTGCAGTACTACACTCAGGTTCACTGAGTAGGTGTTTCCTGGCCCCAATCCTAGCTCTTTTGACCCCTGGAACATCACACTCCAAGTCCTGCAATCCCTCAATATAGAAGCTGTCAGATCTTGTGTTATACTGATTATATTTTCACAATACTCGAATTACTTCCCTCTGGCTGCCTGCAATATCTTCTCCTTCACTTTGATTTAATCCAAGGAGTTTTCTCTTGTGATCTCCCTCAGGAGGTAATTGGTGGGTTCCCACAATTTCTATTTTACCCTCTGGCTCTACAATATCAAGGCAGTTTTCCCTGACAATCCCCCAAAAGATGATGTGTAGGCTCATCTCTTGACCATGGCTTTCAGGTAGTCCAATAATTTTAAATTGTCTCTCTTGTATCTATTTTTCAGGTCAGTTTTTTTACCAGTGAGATAGCCCACACTGTCTGGTATTTTTTCACTCTTTTGGCCTCATTTTATAATTTCTGATTTTTCATAAAGTCATTAGCTTCCATGTACTCCATTCCAGTCTCTAAGGAATCATTTGCTTCAGTGAGCTCCTGGACCCCCTCCTCCATCAGGCCAATTCTGCCCCTTGGGGTATTCTTCTCTTCACTGGGCCCCCAAATCTCTCTTGGGTCAGTCTATTTTTCAGTGTTATTCTCTTCAGCATTTCGCTAGGTCTCCTTTAACAAGCAGCTGACTCTTTTTTCATGATTTTCCTGCATCACCCTCCTCTCTTCCCAAGTTTTGCTCTACTTCTCATACTTAATTTTGAAAACCCTTCTTGAGCTCTTCCATGGCCTGGGACCAATTAATATTTTTCCTGGAGGCCTTGTATGTGGGAGCTTTGGCTTTGTCGTCTTCTGTTCGTTCACTTTGCTCTTCCTTATCACCAAAGTAAGATTCTATAGTCTGACTTTTTCTCCAGTTTTGCTCGTTTCCCCATCTATTCACTTGAATTTTGAGATCTTTGTCAAGGTAGTTCTCTGCTTCCAGTGGGAGCCGGGGAGGATGCACTATCAGTGGCTCGATTCCCTCGCAATCCATGGGCCTAGAGCTCCAGAAACAGTCACTGCCACTGTTGGCACTTCCTCCATGGGCTCCTCCACCTCTTCCACCCCTCTGGAGCTGGGTCCCACTCTCTCACACAGGTCCCACAGGTTTTTTCCACTGACCTTCCAATTTTTCCTCAGTGTTTTGGGGTTGTGAAATCTGGAAACAGTCAAAGGTGCCCGAGATTCAATCCCCCCAAGACCTACTCAGGTCCCATCTGTGCCACTGTGGTCCACACTGGACTGTGCTCTGCTCCTGGCACAGCATGATAGACACTTCCCAGAGACCTTCCAGAATGTCTTGGGATAGAGGTTTGCTTCACTCCATCATTCTGTGGGTTCTGCAACTCCAGAATTTGTTTAGAGTAAATTTCTACAGTATTTGGCTGTGTTTGTGGGGAGGGTGCTAGCAAGTCCATGCTATTACTCCACCATCTGGGCTCCATCCCTCCTGGGCTTCCGTCCTTAAGAAAAATTAGTTTATCAACAGAGTGTGATTTCTGAATGTCTTGAAAACAAAGTGATCACTATGAGTTGTTATAAGTTCATGAAGATGAAGTTACAGGTTAACATGATTTCCTCTTTTAGTAGGATTGCTAGATGAATGAAAAGGCATAGATACAGCACACCTGATTTCATCAAGCATTTAACAAAATACTTTACAATTATTTTTCTGGTCAAGGTGATAAGGGTGGGAAGTACAGATATAGATTGCCATTGAGAACAGACCAAACTCTAAAATCATGTGATTTAGTTATTCTGAACTAAGAATTAGGTAGTAATATACATAGGTAAATTTCTTACATATTAAAGAACTGTCATATAGAAACACAATTAAACTTCTGTATTTTGCTTCACTTCATAGTACAAAACTCAGATAAGTGTGTGGAAACTACCCAGGGAGGAAAGTCTCATCTCAAATTTGGGAAATTTTATTTATTTTCACCTACAAGCATAAATCTCATCCAGTTTAGAAACTCCATAGGATGGAATATTTTCTGCTGATGGAGATCAGCACCTTATCTGTAATTTTGCCTCCTAGACAGTTTGCTGGGGATACCAAAAGATTCAATGACCCCTCCAGCGCCACACAGTTGGTATGGTTCAGAGGCAAGGCTTTTATGCATCAGTGCCATCTCTCTATTGGCTAGGCCTCAGCGAACCTCTTCAGCTCCAAAATAAAGCATTGCCCAACAATCCAAACAATTCACAAACGTGCAATAAACTTCCTCCATCAGTGATGATGAGTCTCCTATGCCAGGAATCACAAAGCAAAGCAGGATGACCATTAGCTGGAGATACGATAGAAGACACTCATGGAAAATGGTGGGAGAGATGATGTCTGGATTTCTTTCTGTCTTTAAAATTGCCAGACTCTAAATGATTTTTGAGCTTTCTTTGAGTTCTCAATTCAGTGAAAATCAGTTTCTCATAGCATTGCTTTCAGAAAAACTCCTGAACAAGAAATTTGCATCAGGAAAGTTCTGTACCTAGGCCTGGTTTTTTGTTTGTTTGTTTGTTTGTTATTTGTTTTTTTTACATAAAAGTCCAGAAGACTTTATTGAAATTGCAAACATAAAATTCTACTTTTAGTAAAGTTTTCCAGGTTTGGGGGATTTAGTTAAATAGATTTCAGTGATTTACAAATATATATATATATGTATATATGATAATGTATTTCATAGCTGACAGTCTGTTCATTATATGTACTCCTCTACCTCAGCCATTTTGAAAAGTAGCTCCAGGCTAAACTTTAGCAGGAAGAGAATTTGGAGTAAATCTATCTTAAAATGTAAGTAGAGGATGGTTTTTCCCTCTTTTTAGTGTAATAGAATAGTTTAAGGCAACTGTCATTAAAATTCTGAATGTGCACATGGTATTTTGGGAAGAGCTCATGTTATCAACTTCTCTCCCACTTTGTCAATGAATTAAATTACATTTGTCAGGGAAAAAAGACAAAGTCCAGCTTTTTTGTGTGTTTAACCACAGAAGTTCAAGATGTCTATTTTCTGTAAGACATTGTTTTGACTCTTGCCTGTTATGTACCAGGCACTGTGCTAATGGGAGAGACAACATGAAAAAACTATGTAAGAATATACATATATATTATATATGTGCATACACATGCAAATATATATGTATACACACATGTGTACATTTATATTATATGTGATAAATTGGAGATAATACAGAAAAGGCATTACTAGCATTAAGAAAGCATCAGAAAGGGTTTCTGTAGAAAATGAGATTTTAGCTGGAACTTGAAGGAAGCCAGGAAGTAAATATGAAGAATATTCCATATTTGGAGGACAGTCCAGGACATACCTAGAGCCTGGAGATTGAGAGTCTTGTGCAATAAGCAGCCAGGAGATCAGAATCAATGGATCCCTGAATCATAATACCCAATTATGAGGGGCTTTATGTACCAAATGGAGGATTTGATGTTAGTCCTGGAGGTGGAAGGGAGCCTCTAGAAGTTATTGAATTGGGTGGAGAGGAAGGGTGACGTGGATGAATCTGTGCTTTAAGATCAATTTGGCAGCTGAGTGAGGGGTGGACCAGAATGAGGAGGCACTTGAGGTAGGGAGACCAAACAGTAGGTTATTTCAATAGTCCAGGTATGAAAGGTTGAGAGTTTGCACTGGTGGTGGTAGGGAGTGGTCACATTAGAGGAAAAAAATGGGAATATGTGAGAGATTTGGCAAAGGCAAAATCAATAGGACTTAGCAAAGACTTTTGCAACACCTTGTTTGTAACTGAGTATCTATATACATATACACAGGTGATAGATAAATAGATGAGAAAAAGATGATAGATAATAGATAGAAGATTAATAAATAATATGTTATAAATAGACAAGTGATAGATGATAAAGACTTTCAGACAGACAAATAGACCTATGTAGGTGTTGCTTTGCCTCAACCACCTCCACCCAGTATTGCTATAAAGACACAAAAAATGAATGCAGTTTTGAGTTGTGTTGAGATTCATGACAACTAGGCAATAGGAGATAATCATTCCACTGTTCTTTGAGCTACTCGGACTTCATCTGTAATACTGTGTTCAGGTCAGGACATCACAACTTTCAAAACTTGTTGATAACTTGAAGATCATCCAGATAAGACAACCATGATGGTGACAAATCTAGGCATCATTCCAGAGGAGGACCAGCTAAAAGAATTAAGGATATTTAGATTAGAGAAGACTAAGGTCATGACCAAACATGAATTGTTATTGTTGAGTTATTTCAGTCACTTCCAACTCTGTGTAACCCCTTATGGGGTTTTCTTGGCAAAGATCCTGGAGTGATTTGCTATTTCCTTCTCCAGGAAGCATTTATTAATGATCTACTGTATGACAGGTACTGTATTTGCAAATGTAAATGTAAAAATTCTAGGGATTCAAAGACAAAAATTAAATTAGAAGTCTTGTCTACTTGTTTCCTTCTCCCTTTTTCTGTCCTCAAGATGCTTATTTGAAGCACTGGCACATCGTTCTGTTTGCCCTTAGAAGTCAAAACCAGGAGTAATGGGTGGAAGCTGCCAAGAAGTAAATACAAGTCTCATGTCAGAGAAGGTTTCTGAATACTAATAACTATCCATAAATAAAATGGACTGCCTTGTCAGATAGTGGCTGTTGGCACATCTTGCACAGTCTAGGTGACCATTCATCAGGTATGATGGAGTGGGTATTCGTTTTGAGGTAGGAATTGCATGAGATGGCCATAGAGAACCCTTTGAACTGAAAATTCTGGCATTCAATGGTTCATGACTTTTCTCACTCTCTATCTCCCTTTGCCTGGTAAAACACAACCAATGTGATTGAAAATGCCATCCCCTTCAGTTAGCCATGACTTTAATTCATGGTGGCATCTTCAAGACCACAACAGGCCCTTGTTGGAAAAGATGTTTCTTTTTAGACAAATAGTGAGCAGTGTGTTTCACCCTGCCAATGAACATGCCTTTTAAAAATGCATTGTTTCTCATTATAAATCCATGTATCAACTTGAGGGGATTTATTATTCATTATTTTCTAAAATAGGAAGAAAAAAATTGAACCTTTAAAAACTTTAATTATTCAGATTTGTATTCTGTAACTTCCTTGTTTATTTCTTTTTTTGTGTCCTTGTATCCATTGTTACCATGTATCTGTATTTTTGGTTATCTTCAAGTTGCAGAGAATAACTATAATAACTCAAATCAATTCACGTCATTAAATTTTCAGTGGGAACATCTCAAAGTTTAAGGGCTTTAAAAATCAGCCAGACATCAACCCTGCCCCTCCAAAGGGGAAAAATCTGAATCGTGAAAAATTCATGCGGAACATAACACAAAAATAAAGTTGATCTATATTATAGGGCAAATAAATAATATGATAAATATTAAATGTATGGCATCCTCAAAAGAAATACTTTAAATTATTTGGAAAAATATTTGTTTTAAATATATTGATTCAGGTTTTGCCATTTTCTATAGAATGGCCCCAATCTAGGAAGGGCAGATTCCCAAACACACTGTGCATATGACATTGAACTGAGTGCAAAGTTGAGCTTTCCAAATTATGAGCTGGACTTGCTGGGAGCAGGATGCCCTGTGTGGGGAGGGGGTGATATCATGGAGCAACGGCCAGATGAAATGGATCATTTCAGCTACATCATGTAAATACATTCACCTTTTTTTAATGAAAAATTTTCAAAGTCTACACAATGGAAACGAAGAGAATTCACTCCAATAAAAATGCAGTGTGGTGTTTATTTCACATGGTCCACACAACTGAGACAAAATAGAATCAGTGCAGCCATGGAGTCTTGCCTCGGTCTTTAGTTGTCATCACCACCACCAGTCACTACCTCCTGATGATGCATATGAGAGGTGTCCTTGAGTTATTTGTGATATCAGAACAATAAGCATGAAAAAAATTAGTCTTCATGTAGAAGGACATGTGTGGAGAGAGGTTGTTGCAATAAATTGCAGCAATTGCAATAAATTATTTATTTGAGGAAAATAAATGTTGTGGAAATTATTTTTGCAGACTATGTGATGAGAAAGGATGGGGAACCCAATTTTTTAAGGTAAAAATCATTTTCCTCTCTTTGCAGAGCTGGAGAGTCAAAGTTTGGAACCCGTATGAAATATCATCCTTGCATGAGTCTTTGATTTTGTTCAATTACTCTAATTTTCTCACTTTTCTGCTTTGTTATAAGGGCTGGTGTTGTGGGATGCAGAGGGCAAGGAATTTATGTGAAATGAAAGTGATCTAGAAACAAAAAATGGGAGAGAGAAAGGAGAGACAGAGAAATGGAAAGAGACAGGAAGACAGAGATGATGAGAGACAGGGATAGACTGAGACAGAGTGAGATTGGGAGATAGGAGAATGAGGCACTGTCCTATCCTTTCTGTGTGTCTGTATTTCTCTTTCTGTCTTTCTATGTCTCTGTCTCTCTCATACCCATCCATTTATGCACTGTTCACTATGGCAACACTTACATAGTAATGCAGGCAAGCAACAAGGTACAGTGCAAATAGAACTGAATTCAGAGTCAAGTGACCTGGGCAGGAATCTCTCCTCTGCCACCCACTCCCTAGGAGACCTTGGGCAAGTCTGTAAAATAAATACATTGCACTAAATGACCTCTAAGGCTTCACCTCTAAATATATAATCCAATGAGCCCACAGGTGTAATGTTGGCCAAGTAACTCTCCTCTCTTGGCTTCAGTATCTGCTTCTGGAAAATGAAGGTGTTGAACTAAACCTCATGCCATCTAATTCCAAACACCTCTGAAGATGTCCCCTTCTGTTATTCCTAGAATATTCCTAGAATTGCCTGCTAAAATTTAGAAATTTCTAAATATTCCTAGAAAACCACTTAGCTCACCTGAAGACACTAAATAAATGTAAGTGATCATCCTTTTAAGTTTTTCTGTGATGCCTTCTCATGTTCAAGGGTACAGAATGTCCCAAGTTACAAACCTTGAAGAGTATCCACATTCCCATCTTCTCCTCAGGAAGACAGTTAGGAGGATCCTTAATTCTGAGGCTGGGGTCAAAGGAAAAGTAAGAGCAATTACTGTCTTCCCACAATGGAGCTTAAAATAATCTTTTCCCATAGGAACAGAGTGATAAATGTTAATTAGACACGGTCAAAGAGCCAGAAAATTCTCTATCTTGAAATACATCATTTATTTAATATGTGCAACTATACTTAGGAACATCACAGAGTAAATTTGTGACCCACTCTTACTGACACAAAAAACACAGTTTCTATGGGTAAATGTGTTCTGAATTACAAACTGGCAGGCAAATGACCTTTTGAAAAACAACCTGTTCTGAATTTGTGACTGCCTATAACTGCTTTGTTTTAAAGTATTAATATATAATATTTGTATAGTTTATCACAATTTACATAACAATTCATTTTATTTGACAACCCAGATTAACCAACACTGTGATGTTGTAAAGGAAGGATTTTTATTCTCATTTTTCAGATTAGGAAACTGATGACCAGAGGGGATGAGTAATCTCTCATTTTTTTAATTTATAAAAGATGCATATCCTAAAAGCTCAGCAGGGTACAGAGGATACTCTTTTCCCCTTCAAACCAGATCCCCAAAGACTAGGTTCTATAAGAGAACTACAGCTCTTGTGGACTGTGCAGGTCCTACAGGCCCATGGGGTCCTCTAGAGGGAAAGATTCTGACTCATCCATGACTTTGATTCTTTGTCCTTGAAGGGGTCCCTCCTAGGGTGGCATCATTAGGTGCAAAGAATATTTGTAGGTACCCAATGAGTTGGAGGCATGTCAGAGGGGAGACTTCCTTAATTCCTTTTGAAGACTATATCCTTTCCTCTTATGGTGGGATGTTGACCTGCCTAGATAATTACAAGAACTGAAAGATCGTAAGAAACTCTGCAGTAGCCCCTCCATCTTTACTTAGGAAGGTTGGGGGAGGGAGGCCTACTCAGTTTACTTTTATAATCCTGGAGGACAATTCAGGGGTGCCAAAACTTTGTGCAATATTAAGTGTAAGTCTGAGTAAAGCCTTAGAGCCTATGAAAAGAGTTTCTTCTATTTGTGATGTGGAAGATAGGAGAAATTTCCAAATTTTAGGAGGCAATTCTAGGAATATTCTAGGAATAACAGAAGGGGACATCTTCAGAGGTGTTTGGAATTAGATGGCATGAGGTTTAGTTCAACACCTTCATTTTCCAGAAGCAGATACTGAAGCCAAGAGAGGAGAGTTACATTTCAAATCGATGAGTAAAACTCTATCCTATAGTCCATGATTTATCAGTTAGAGTGATTGGAGGAAGCTCAATGACCTTGACTTGTGGCTAGGGGGGGATGGGGATGTTACATGTATGTGTGTGTGTTATGCGTATGTGGGGGAATATGTATGTGTGTGTTATATATGTGTGTGTGCATATGCACCTTGCATCCGCTGCCCCAAGATGCCTCTCCTGGGATCAGCTCATCTCTTTTCATCTCACCACCATGCCACTAGCTCGAACCTTCACTGACACCACTCCCACAATCTCCTCTCCCCTCTAATTAGAGAGCTGGAGGACCACGTATCAATCTTCTCCCAATACCTTCCTTAATAGAGGGCAGAAACCAGACTCAGTTCACACCACTCTGCACCTGTTGCCCTGCTTTTCACCCCACAGAATAAGATGCCCCTTCACCACCTGATCTCCACCCCACTTTGTCTCTCCCTCCTTTCGAGTGCTGTCAACCCCTTTCAATTGTAAGCTCCTTGAGGGCAGGGACTGTCTTTTGTTAATTATATTCCTAGAGTTTAGGACAGTTCCTAGCACATCGTAGGCACTTAATAAATGTTGATTGGATTGGATGGAACCTAGACGAGTCAGATTTGAACATCCTCAAAAGAAATCCCAAGTGAGGGCCAAAGGTAAAGGGTTACAAAAGGAGAGGCCTCCGATACTTCGGTCAGTTTGTGTAAGCTCAGAGATACAATTCTGACCCAGGGATTACCTTTAAATTGAATCTTATCCAGATAGTGCTTAGTATGTAGTCCTTCTACTGTCAAACTATGGACTGTATAGGAAATGGAAAGCCTTCATTTTCCCACTGGCGATTGGGAGTGGTTGGTAATGCTGCACTCTAAATTCAAGTAGGATATTATTTCACCCTCATGGGATCTTTGTCCATAGCTTGGATGCCAAGGTGGCTCATTTGGGCCAGGCTGATTGATTCAGGCCCCAGGTATAGTCTTTGGAACTTGGTCCCATATGGTTTACAGCTATGAGGATTTATG
Source organism: Notamacropus eugenii (assembly GCF_028372415.1). NCBI lineage: Eukaryota > Metazoa > Chordata > Mammalia > Diprotodontia > Macropodidae > Notamacropus > Notamacropus eugenii. Next base: position 530,242,673 of record NC_092873.1, read on the forward strand.
AAGTAGCTGTGACCTAAGGGAGCCTTAAACTGGGTTGCTAGTCCTATCAGGAATGCTGTCTTCCCTTCCCAGCACTTTGGTACACTCATTCAGAAAGATATATCACTTTAGATTGGTTTTATCATGTTGGCTTAATGGAACTCCAAGGACTATGCTGTTTCACTCAAAGGGGGAAGTTTTGTTTTGTTTGCTTTCAATCCTATGTTGTAATGTAAGACAGTAAAAGCAGATGCTATTGGTAGTTCAAGGACTGGATCTGAATCCAGTCTTCCCTCTTTGTCAGACCCACATTCTTAAACTCTGCATGATGTTAGACAACTCATTTATTCTCTGGAGGCCCCATTTTCTCCATGTGGAAAATGAGGAGATTGGATTGGATGACTTTACAGGTCTCTTTTAGCTCTAAATCTACAGAATTCTACCCACTCCTTGCAAGTCCACGGCATATGAATTTTTAGTAAAATAACCAGGGATGTCTATCCTGGAAAAGAGAAGGCTCAGGGTAAGGGAGAAGTGATAATAATGATTTTCAAATATGTAAAGGTCCATCTGTCATATGTGACAAAGATTAGACTTGTTCTCTAGCTCCATGGGGCAGAACAAGGAGGAATGGACTTATTGGGAACCGAGGAGCACTGTCCTAGGAACTGGGAATAATGATCATTTATGCCATGGCTCTTGCCATCATGTTGGGTAAGCCTAAAACTGGGGCAAAACATCTCTTCAGATGAACAGCAGCAAAAGAGATAGCCAGACATAGTGAGGAGCAAACCAGCTTCAGAGCCAAGAAGACTGGAGTTCAAGTCCCACCTTTGGCAAATAGGTCCTGTCAGTCAACAAGCACAGTCACAAGGCTGTGTGACCTTGGGCAAGACATTTTCCAGTGCTCTAGGAGGAAAGAATTCAGACTATAAGTTGCAGAAAAAGTGCTTTGGAAGAGTTTCTTCACGCAGGATTTCCCTATGTCTATGAAATCTCAGACCATTCAGCTCAAACCATAAATACTCCTTAAGTACTTACTATGCATTGAGCAATGGGATAAGCATTGGAGATAGAAAGGTAAGACAGTCCTGGCTCTCTTGAAACTCAAAATCTAATAGGGGAGACAACTGCAAATAACTATGTAATATGTAAATAAGAATATATACATAATACACATATATACACATGCATGTGTGCATATAAGATAAATTGGAAATAATCCACAGAAGAAAGACTCTGGAACTGAAGTGGATTGGGAAAGTCTCCCTAAGGAAAGTCAAATGTTCACTGCTTCTTGCAGAAAGGCAGAAGAGGAAGCCGAGAGGTCAGAGGTAAAGAAGGAGAACATTTCAGGCATGGAAGATGTTGATTAAAATGTCCAGAGCTGGAAGAGGAGATGTCTTGTTTGAGGACCATCAAGGAGCTCCAAACTCTAGATGATTACCTGGAATGGACAGTGGGAAGTTTACAGGCATGAGGGCAGTTGGACAACCCAATGAAGTCATTGGACATGATTTTTTTTTAACCAAATTGCTAAGAGTTCATTTATTCAGGAATTCACAGAAAGTCCTTTCTGCTAAGGAAGAAAGATTTCCTGACTTATTCATGACATAGAAGTTCAGTTACTAAATTTAGGGTCAAGAAATCTGGGTTCAAAGCCTTCTTTTGACATTTATTAGCAATGGGAAATGGGAAACCCATTTTTAACTCTCTATGTCCATGGATCCTAATCTGTAAAATGAAAGTAATAAAGTCTTTGGCCCAAATGAGACATCATATTTGTTAAAAAAAAAAAAAAAAAGAATAAAAAATAGAGTAGGGATTCTCTTACCTAAGCTCTGGGCTCATGTGGAGTAAGTTTAGTTCTTGGGGAAGCCTAGCCTCTAAAAGGAGGTGGAAGATTCTTTTTTTTCTCTCATTTTCTGGGTCTTACACCCACACTAAAACTAAGTGAGAAATTGCTTAAAGCTTACGTTTGCTTTGGCTTATATGCAAGGTCTCACCAGAGCTGGTCAAAAAGATCCTTGATATATAAGCTAGAGTGATTCAGTCTGGCTGTTTATTTGCTCCATACAAAAGAAATGCTTAAAACACCAAGGACTCATAAACATACATTGACAAAGACTTAAAAATGCTACAATAACCCATAGCTTCTGTTACACTCTCCTGGGAGGTAGATACTTAAAATATCGAAACATAAAACATTTATGTGGGACTGCTAAATAGTCATTTTTTCTTCAGCTTCTGCAATGTCCGAACAACTCCATCAAAACTGACATTTCTCTTGTCCATTTGGCTGTGTTATTCAGAGTTGAAGGAGACCATGTGACCATGAGAAATGGGTTTTAGACCTTGATCTCCTTGTGTTTCTTTATTTGTTTTTTTTTTTCTCTTTTAGGGGAAGAGGGTGGAGTTTCTTACTTTATGAGTTCTCAAAGGTCAGGTGAGAGAGCCACAGAATTCTGGGATTTGAAAGATAGGCTCGATTTTACAGCTAGTCAAACATCAATAGCACACCCCTCCAAAAAAAAACCCTTCAGGAGTAACCTTCTGGACCCAGGTCAATGGTAGCTGAGACAAGAACTCATCTATCAGTCATACACCATCTGGGCAGGAATTTGGTGGAACAAATACTATTGCAGGCATCGTGCTATCCTTTGAATCTACTGCCCTTTGGAGACTGAAATGGAATAGAGAAAAGCCCTGCCCTTGAGATGTTAGAAAGAAAACATTTATACTTTTCATACCCCCAAAGTAATTTCTTTGTAAAATCCAATTGATGTTAAGTTGTTAAATAAACTAAATCACTAGTACCCAATAATAATAGGAGGAGGGAAAATGCAGCTGATGGAGGCAGGAGGGCTAACCAATTTCAGGAGAAAAGAGATAACCACATATCTCTCAGGGTAGTTTAGAATCCTGAGGAACATATAGACAGCCCAGTTCTGGAAGAGTGAGTCAAAACAGATAGGCCACATTAATATTTATAAAAAGTATAAGATGGCAATTTTATAATAAAGATTTATGTCTCACCCAGAAAAGCTCTTCAAAGGTCAATGTCATCTGCTCAGCCAGGGTATAATGCTGGCTCAATGTCCCATTAATAGTCATCTCCAAGAAGTATGTAGTTGAAGAAGACTTCTCCTTACACCAATCAGCTCTGTCTGAGGGATCCAGGAGTTTCCAAACTCCAAAACTCACAGCATTCACTCCAAGATAAGAAATGTTCATCTCAGGGTAACTATTAAGGCATCTGTGCTCAGGGAAAGAAACACAAAGCACAGCAGGAAGTCTGAATCCCAAGGTCAAGGCTCAGGATGGCTGAGTGAGCATATATGTTTGATGACATGGGAGCAGCTTCCAACCCTTCTGGGATTGATGGAAATCTTCTCCACCTACGGGAAGTCCCAGAGAGAAAATTCTATGCTCCATGTGGAGAGCCAGAAGGAGAGAGTGAAAGTAGAACTTGTCTCACACCTGGAAGTTGGTCCAGTGAATATCCCTTGTTGGCTCAATAGCTAATCGTGTTTGAGATAGTCCCCTCACCCTGCTGCATCATCCCAATGTCCTGCTGCTCTGAGGCAACTAGGTGGCTTAATGGATAGAGCACTAGGATTGGAATCAGGACGGACTGACTTCACATCCTGCATCACAAACTTACTAGCCTTATAGGCAACTCACTCACTTCTGTTTGCCTCAATTCCCTCATCTCTAAAATTGGAATAATAATAATTCCTAAGTCAAATGAGATAATGTTTTCAAAGTTCTTTACAAATTTTAAAACAACACATAAGTATTTTTTTTCATCTTCTTCTTGACTCTTGTGTTGGAAGTTGGGAGGAAAACACTCAGATTAATTCCATGGATGTTCCATGAGAAGCGCTTTTCTGTCACAAATTTAACAAGCTATGCAAACCTTTAAAATGCTGCATGAATGCTGGTAGCTATTATTCACTTACCTCCTCCTTGGTCAGCAAATTCTGAATCTTCATGCTTTCAGCAAATTCCCATCCCCAAATTCAAGGGTTTATAACCCATCAGCACTGAAGAAGGGCAGGCACTTCACTCACGAAGGGGAATATTTTCTGCCAGCTAATTTGACTTCACTTGGATTTTGAGGGGCCCAGGTACCTTGGAAAATAGGAAATCTCGCCTTTGAATGACTGCATTGAGAGTCCCTCTGACCCAAACTTCCTACATCATTTCTGAGGTTGATGCTAAGTGACTATAATACCTGAAATAACCTTGCAGTTAATGTGTCTTACTAACGAACATGAGTGTGCTACTCCCTTTTCTTCCTAATGACCCTCAAACTTCATAACGTCCTTAATATCTGAGGATGAAGACATAAATGAGTTAGAAAAGGCCAAAGTACAGTGCTGTGTGATGTCTAATGTGTATCCCAAGGGGATGGAACAGAGAACATCTCCTGGAGGAAGCAGTACCTGACTCGTGCATTAAAGGATGGGTGGGAACTAAAAAGAATAGCCAGAATTTTTATTGGAATTTAAGATTTTCTTTTTTAAAAAATTAACTTATTCGTTTTCAATTTTCAACAATCACTTCCAGTAGTCTTAAATTTTTTTCCTCTCCCTACCCCCTCCCTCCCCGAGATGGCATGAAATCATATATGGGTCCTACACATACATTCTTATTAAAAACATTTTCACATTAGTGATGTTGTATAGAAGAATTAAAATTAATGAGAGAAACCATGAGAAAAACCAACTCAAAATATAACACAAGAGAAAATAGTCTGCTTCATTCTGTGTTCCTATTCCATAGTTCTTTCTCTGAATGTGGAAGGCATTTTGCATCAAGAGTCCTTTGGGAATATTTTATGTCTTTGCATTGCTGTGAAGTGCTAAGTGTATTAGAAACAGCCCTCCCACATTGTGGCTGTTACTATATACAATGTTGCCCTGGTTCTCCTTATTTCACTCAGCATCAGTTCAAATAAGTCTTTCCAGGTCTCTCTGAAGTCTTCCTGTTCATCATTTCTTATAGCACAACAATATTCCATTATATTCATATACCACAACTTGTTCAACCACTCCCCAGTTCATGGGTATCCCCTTGATTTCCAGTTCTAGGTCACCACAAAGAGAGTTGCTATAAATATCACTGTACATCTGAGACCTTGTTCCATTTTTATAATCCCTTTGGGATATAGCCCTAGAAGCGATATTGCTGTGTCAAAGGGTATGCACATTTTTTTAGTTCTTTGGGCATATTTCCAAATTGCTCTCCAGAATGGCTGGATCAACTCACAGCTCCATCAGGAATGACTTATTGTTCCAACTCTCCCAAATCTTCCCCAACATTTATCAGTTTCCTGTTTTGTTATGTGAGTCAATCTGATAGGTGTGATGTGGTACCTTAGACTTGTTTTGATTTGCATCTCTCTAATCAAGTGTTTTAGAGAATTTTTCATAATGGCTACATACAGCTTTAATTTCTTCATTTGAAACCTGCCTGTTCATATCCTTTGTTGGTTTATCAACTGGGGAATAACTTGCATACCTGTAAATTTGATTCAGTTCTCTATATATATTTGAAATGCGGCCTTTCACAGACACTGGTTGCAAAAGTTCTTTTCTAGTTTTATGCTTCCCTCCTAATATTGGTTGCATTGGGTTTGTTTGTGCAAAAACTTTTCAATTCAATGAAACAAAAATTATCCATTTTGGACTCCATAATGTTCTCTATTTCTTGTCTGGTCACAAATTCCTCCATTCTCCATAAATCTGACAAATATACTGTTCCTTGTCCCCCTAATTTGTTTATAATATCAGCCTTTATACCTATGTCATGTACCCATTTGGACTTTATTCTTGTGTACCATGTCAGGCATTGGTCTATGCCCAGTTTCTGCCACACTGTTACCCAGTTTTCCCAGTAGTTTTTATCAAATAGAGAGATCTTATCCAGACGCTGGGGTCCTGGGGTTTATGAAATAGTAGACTGCTATATTCATTGACAATTGTGTCTTGAGTAGCTAATCTATTCCACTGATCTACCCTCCACTTCTTAGCCAATACCAAGGGGTTCTGATGATTGCTGTTTTATAATACAATTTGAGATCTGGTAGGGTTAGGTCACTGTCCCTACCATTTCTTTTATTAACTCCCCTTGATATTGTGGACCTTTTGTTCTTCCAGATGAATTTTGATATAACTTTTTTGAGCTCTAGAAAATAATTTTCTGGTAGTTCGATTGGTATGGCACTAAACAAATAAATTAATTTAGGTAGAATTATCATTTTCATTATATTAGCTCAGCCTACCCATGAGCAACTGATGTTTTTCCACTGACTTTAAATCTGACTTTATTTGTGTGAAAAGTGCTTTGTAATTATGTTCATATAGTCCCTGAATTTGTTTTGTCAGGTAGATTTCCAGATATTTTTAGTGTCTACTGTAACTTTAAATAGAATTTCTCTTTCTGTCTCTTACTGTTAGATTTTGTTAGTAACATACAGAAATACAGATGACGCATGTGGGCTTATTTTGTAACTTGCAACTTTGTCAAAGTTGTTTATTATTTCAAGTAGCTTTTTGCTTGATTTTCTAGGATTCTCTAAGTATATCATCATATCATCTGCAGAGAGAGATAACTTAATTTCTTCTTTGCCTACCCTAATCCTTTCAATTTCTTTTTCTTCTCTTATTGCTAAAGCTAACATTTCTAGTACCATATTGAATAACAGTGAATAATGGACATCCTTATTTCACCCCTGACATTACTGAAAATGCATCTAGCTTGTCTCCATTACATGTGCTTGCTGATGGTTTTAGGTAAATACTGCTTATTATTTAAAGGAAAGCTCAATTTATTCCTATGCTCTCCAAGTGTTTTTAATAGGAGTGGGTGTTGTATTTTGTCAAAATTTTTTCTGTATCTATTGAGATAATCATATGATTTCTATTAATTTTGTTGTTCATATGATCAATAATGCTGATAGTTTTCCTAATATTGAACCAGCCCTGCATTCCTGGTATAAATCCTACCTGATTATAATGTATTATTCTCATGATAAATTGCTGTATTCTTTTTACTAATATCCTATTTAAAATTTTTGTATCTATATTCATTAGGGAAATTGGTCTATAATTTTCTTTCTCTGTTTTGGCTCTTCCTGGTTTAGGTATCAGAACCATACTTGTATCATAAAAAGAATTTGGTAGGATGTCTTCTTCACCATTTTTCCCAAATAGTGTATATAGTACTGGAATTAACTGTTCTTTAAATGTTTGACAGATTTCACTTGTGCATCCATCTGGCTCTGCAGATATTTTCCTAGGGAATTTATTGATGGCTTGTTCAGTTGCTTTTTCTGAGATGGGGTTATTTAAATATTCAACTTCTGATTCTGTTAATCTGGGCAATTTATATCTTTTAAAATAATCATCCATCTCATTAAGATTGTCAAATTTATGGGCATACAGTTAGGCAAAGTAATTTCTTATTATAGTTTCAATTTCCTCCTCATTGGAGGTGAGTTAACCCTTTCCATTTTTGATATTGTTAATTTAGTTTTCTTTTTTTAAATCAAGTTGACCAAAAGTTTTTCAATTTTATTGTTTTCTTCATAAAATCAACTCTTAGTTTTATTTATTAGTTCAATAGTTTTCTTAATTTCAGTTTTATTAATCTCTCTTTTGGTTTTCAGTATTTCTAATTTGGTATTTACTTGGAGATTTTTGATTTGTTCTTTTTCTAGTTTTTTCAGCTGGATGCCCAGTTCATTGACCTTCTCTTTCTCTGTTTTATTCAGGTAGGCATTCAATGATATAAAACTTCCTTAAGAACTGCTTTTGCAGTACTCCAAAAGATTTGGTAGGTTGTCTCATTGTTGTCATTCTCTTGAATGAAGTAGTTTATTGTTTCTATAATTTGCTGTTTAACCCACTCATTCTTTATTATTAGATTGTTTCCAATTAGATTTTGGTTTATATTTCTGTGGTCTTTGATTACATGTAATTTTTATTGTATTGTGATCTGAAAAGGATGCATTGACTATCTCTGCCTTTCTGCACTGGATTGTGAAGTTTTTATAGCCTAATACATGGTCAATTTTTGTATATGTAGCATGTACTGCTGAGATAAAGGTGTATTCCTTTCTATCTCCAGAGTTTTCTCCAGAGGTCCGGCATATCTACCTTATCCTGAGTTTTATTCACATCTTTAATTTCTTTCTTGTTTATTTTGAGGTTGGATTCATAAATTTCAGAGAGGGGGAGGTTGAGGTCCCCCAGCAGTATAGTTTTGCTATCTACTTCTTTCAGTAACTCCCTTAACTTCTCCTCTAAGAATTTGGATGCCATACCACTTGAAGCATATATGTTTAGAAATGAAATTCGTCTGTTGTCTATGGTGCCTTTTAGCAGGATATAGGTTCCTTCTTGATCTCTTTTCGTTAAATCTACTTCTGCTTTTCCTTTGTCTGAGATTAGGACTGCTACCCCTGCTGTTTTTACATCAGCTGAAGCACAAAATATTCTGCTCCAACCTTTTACCTTTACCCTGGATGTATGCCCCCATTTCAAATGTGTTTCTTGTAAACAACATACTGTTGGATTATGATTTTTAATCCATTTTCTGTCTATCTCCTTTTTATGGGAGAGTTTATCTCACTCACATTCAGAGTTATGATTAGTATCTATGTCTTTCCCTCCATCCCCTTTCCCCTTATTTATGCTTTTAGTTCTCCCTTCCCCTCCACAATAGTTTTAATTTTTGACCACTGCCTCCCTCAGTCTTTCCTCCCTTCTTTCATCCCCTCTCCCTTTTAATCCCCTTTTGCCTTACTACTTCCTTCCTCCCTTTTAGCCTCCCCTCCCTTTTCTTTCCCCCTTCCCCTGCTACTGCCTATAGAGCTAGTTGTGCTTCTATACATAACTGAGTTTGTTGTGCCGTCCTTGAATCCAATCAGATAAGAGTACCTCTCAAGCAATACTCATCTCCCTCCCCTTTTTCCCTCTACTGTAATATATTTTTGTGCCTCTTCCTGTCATGGAATTTATTTTTTTCTTCCTCCTCCTTTTCACATCTCCCATTAGAGTCCCCTCACACTCTTAAATCACATTTGTTATCATCACATAATTTAATTTATACCCAAACTCTCTATTTATGTGCATATATATGTCTTTTTTATATCTCATAATAAATATATAATTCTCAAGATGAACAAGTATCATCTTCCCTTATAGGGATGTAAACAGTTTGTCCATATTCGTCCAGTAACAAGCTGTTTTCTCCCCTGTGTACCTGTTTATGCCTCTCTTGAGACCTGCATTAGAAGATCAAATTTTCTATTGAGTTTTGGCCTTTTCATCAGGAAAGTCTGGAAATCCCTTATTTCATTGAATGTCCATCTCTTTGTCTGAAATACTATGCTCACCTTTGCTGGGTTGTAGTCCCAGCTCCTTTGCCTTATGGAATATCATGTTACAGTCCTTCAGTCTTTTAATGTAGAAGCTGCACTGTTCTGTGTGATTTTGACTGTAGCTCCTCGATATTTGAATTGTTTCTTTCTGGCTGCCTGCAGTATTTTCTCCATTACTTGATAGTTATGGAATTTGACAATGATATTCTTTGGTGTTTTTAGTTTGAGGTCCCTTTCAGGAGGTTAATGGTGGATACTTTCGATTACTATTTTGCCCTCTGGATCTAGGACTTCTGGGCAATTTTCCTTGATGACTTCTTGGATGATATTGTCCAGGCTCTTTTTTTCATCATGGCTTTCTGGTAGACAAATAGTCCTTAGATTTTTTTCTCCTGGATCTATTTTCCAGGTCAGTTGTGTTTCCAATTAGATATTTTAGATTTTCTGCTGTCTTTTTATCCTTTAGATTCTGTTTGACTGATTCTTAATGTCTCACAGATTCATTAGCTTCTACTTGCCTAATTCTAATTTTTACCAAATTGTTTTCTTCAGTTAGTTTTTGCATCTCCTTTTCCATCTGTCCAATTTTCCTTTTAAGGAGTTATTTTCTCAAGTTAGGTTTTGCACTTCCTTTCCCATTTGTCCAATTGTCTTTCTATACTATGTGATTTCTTTTTTTCATATTTGTAAAGTCATTGGTCAGTTTTTCTTCTGTTTCTCTAATTTGTTTTCTAAAATCCTTCCTGACCTCTTCCAAGAAGGCTCTTTGTACTTCAGACCAGTTCATATTCCCTTCTGAAATTTCAGATGGGAGTACAGTCTCAATGCTGACCCCTTTGGTATTTGTGTTTTGGTCCTTGTCCCCATAGAAAGATTCTATGGTCTTTTCTACTTTCCTTCTTACTCATGATAATCATCCTTTTCCTGGCTTTTAAAGTAGATGTCTGTTTCTGGGTAACAGGGAGCTCTGTCCCACAGTTCTTGTGCTTAAAACTTGAGGCTTTTTGTGTTGTGGACTCTGCTTCTTTCAGCCAGAAGCTAAAATACTACAGCTTACCTGGTGCTGAGCTGGCTGGTGTTGGAAAGCAGAAGTTAGGTGATTTCTCTGCAGTTATCCTGGAGCTAGCTCATTAATGTGAGGGAGGGCTGGTGTGGCCACAAGAATTACACTCTGCAGAGCTAGAGCATAGACAAGCTCAGGAGTTGGTGATCCCGTCTGCGCTAGTGTCTTCTGAATTCCTCTGGGGTGCTGAGGCATGCCTGGGGTCCCAGTGTTGGCAGTTGCTGGCTTCACCCCTCTGGGGCCTGGGATTTGCTCTGGCTTGTTGAGGTGGGGCTATCTGGGACAGATCTGATCCTGGACTGGTCCCCTTCAGCCACAGCAAGAGGGATCCTCCTTAGCAATCTTCCTAGCTTCATGGGCTAAGAGTCTGTTTACCTCTTCTTCTGCTCCCACTGTTCCACTTGACAAAGAATTCAAAAATCAAGTAACTGACTGGGAAAATGCCCAGAAAGGGGGAAAAAAATAAAACTATAGAAGGTTACTTTCTTGATGAAAAGGAATTTTCTTCCATCCTTCCAAATGAGGAAGAACAAAGCATACCATCAGAGAAAGACATCAAAGTCAAGACTTCTACATCCAAAATCTCCTTAAAAATATGCAATGGTATCAGGTCATGGAAGAGCTCAAAAAGGATTTTGAAAATCAAGTAAGAGAGGTGGAGAAAAAATTGGGAAGAGAAATGAGAACAATGCAAGAAAACCATGAAAAGTGAGTCAATAGCTCGCTAATGGAGACCCAAAAAAAATGCTGAAGAAAATAACACCTTTAAAAGTAGACTAAGCCAAATGGCAAAGAAGGTCCAAAAAGCCAGTGAGGAGAAGAATGCTTTTAAAAGCAGAATTAGTCAAATAGAAAAGGAGGTTCAAAAGGTCACTGAAGAAAATAGTTCTTTAAAAATTAGAATTGAGCAGATGGAAGCTAATGACTATAGGAGAAACCAAGAAATTATAAAACAAAATCAAAAGAATGAAAAAATAGAAGAAAAGAGGAAATATCTCATTGGAAAAGCAACTGACGTGGAAAATAGATCCAGGAGAGATAATTTAAATGTCATTGGTCTACCTGAAAACCATGATCAAAAAAAGAGCTTGGACCTTATCTTCCAAGAAATTATCAAGGAAAACTGCCCTGATATTCTAGAACCAGAGGGTAAAATAGAAATGGAAAGAATTCATCAACCATCTCCTGAAAGAGATCCAAAAAGGAAAACTCCTAGAAATATCATAGCCAAATTCCAGAGTTCCCTGGTCAAGGAGAAAATATTTCAAGCAGCCAGAAAAATTCAAGTATTGTGGAAATACAATCAGGATAACACAAGATTTAGTGACTTCTACACTAAGGAATCAAAGGGTTTGTAATATGATAATCCAGAGGTCAAAGGAGATGGGAATGAAACCAAGAATCACCTACCCAGCAAAACTGAGTATAATACTTCAGGGAGAAAAATGGAATTTCAATGAAATAGGGGATGTTCAAGCATTCTTGTTGAAAAGACAAGAGTTGAATAGAAAATTCGACTTTCAAATACAAGAATAAAGAGAAACATGAAAAGGTAAACAGGAAAAAGAAACCTTAAGGGAGTCATTGAAGTTGAACTGTTTACATTCCTACATAGAAAGATACTATTTGTAACTCCTGAGGCCTTTTTCAGTATTAGAGTAGTTAGAGAAAATATAAATATGTACGTGTGTATGGGTATGTATGTATGTGTATATTATTTATGTGCAGGTATGTATATGTACATGAGTGAATGTGTGTATGTATATGAATGTGTGTGTGTCTACACACACACACACACACACACACACACACACACACACACACATAGACAGAGAGTGCAGGGTGAACTGAATATGAAGGGAGAATACCTAAAAAAATATAAAATTTACTGTTGAATGCATGTACTAGGGTAAGAGAAAGGGAGAGGTAGAATGTAGCAAATCATCTCACATACAAGAAGGAAGAAAGAGTTTCTACAATGGAGAGGAAGAGGGAGGAGATGAAAGGAATTAAGTGAGCCTTACTCTCATGGTATTTGGCTTAGGGAGGGAATAACACACATTCAGTTGGATATGGAAATCTATTTTACCTTTCAGGAAGGCACAGGAAAGGTGAGGGGAGAGGGAAGATAACAGAAGGGACAGAAAATTCGGGAAAGGGATAATGAGAAGCAAACACTATTGTGGGAGGACAGGTCAAGGGAGAGAATGGAATAAATGACCGGCAGGATAGGACAGAAGGAAATGTGGTTAGTCTTTTACAACATAAATATTATGGAGGTGATTTGCATTGTTACACATGTATGACTAAATTGAATTGCTTGTTTTCTCAATGAGGGCAGGTGGGGAGGGAGGGAGAGAATATGGAACTCAAAGCTTTAAAAATGAATGTTCAAAATTGTTTTAGCATGCAACTGGAAATTAAGCTATACAGTCAATAGAGAATAGAAATCTATTTTGCCCTGTAGGAAAATAGAGAGGAAGGGGGATGGAAGAATGGTGGGTAATAGAAGGGAGGACAGACTGGAGGAAGGGCTGAATGGGGTGCATGCTGTCTTGGGGTGGGGGTGGAGAGAGATGGTTAAAAAATTTTGAATTCAAATTCTTGTGGAAGTGACTGTTAAGAACTGAAAAATAAATAAATTGTATATTATATAAATATATATAAGTATGTATGTGTGTGTGTGTATATATATATATATATATATATACAGAGGGTTTGGGGGAGGACAGAGAATTAATTTTGGCTTCAGTGGAGAGCACTTTGCTGAAATGAGTATAAAGCAGGCTTGAAAAGTCAAGGTGGTGGAATACAGAGGCTTCAAGATTGGCAATTGTGTTAGGGGCAAGGAGTAGGTGTATAGTGGATGAGATAGCAGCAGGGGTGGTAGAGAGCAGAATTTCTAGGCTTTGAATCCTGGAGTAGATGAAGGATTGAGAGTAATAGAGTGTATTGTAAATGCTTCACAATGTGTAGCTAACATGAAGAGGAGAAGAAAATCATGGAAGATGAGGAGACTGAGGAATCTGGTCATTGGGATGATAAAAAGTGGTCAGCATGAATAGTGTCCTCCTTGAATGGGTGTGGCCAAAGGTGGGCTGGAGACAAAGGTTATGATGAGAAATAATGAGGAAGTGAGGAATATGAACTGCCAGGTGGATGATGTCAGGAGAGAAGCTGACATGTGTGACTTATGTGGATTGCATGTATTTCAAAAAAGGAAAGGATGTAGAGGCAATGATCTTAAAGTGGTCATGGAGATGAAGAATTATGATGATAAATCATAAGAGATCTCAAGGAAGAAGCTATGGAGATTAAGAATTAGGATCATAAATCATCAGAGACCTGAGGGGCCACCTTGCTCAATCCACTAATCATTTTACGGATGAGGAAAATGAGGTCTAGAAAAATAAAGTTACTTGTCCAGAGCAACAAAGTTAATGGACTTCCAAGGCAGAATTCAGACCCGGTCCTTTGTCTTCCAAGGAAGTGCTTTTTCAATTGTACCATGATGCCCTTTATGACATCCCCTCCTCACAGCCCTGTAAGCTAAGGTGGAGATGGAAGAAGCATCCTGTATTAGAGAGGCTTGCAAGGTAGCAGAGGTCCTCTGGGACAGTCAGGTGTTAGTTAATACAAAAGATGTAGCTAAAGAATTGGATACAAAATTTCGGGAAGTGGGGAGGGTTATTTCTGCTAAGATTTCTGAATGGATTTAAAAAGGGTCAGTGGACTGAGCTAAAAGAGGAATGATCCAGGTAGCAATGGGATTGGGGCTGAGCAAAGCAAGAATGAGGCTTCACAGGGAGTCAGTGTAATAGATAGCAGTGTATATTGAGGGCAGGGAAACTGCATGACTCAGATTAGGAAACCGTTACATTGGGGAGTAGATTAGAGTGACATATGTCAGTAAGGTAAGAGGATGATGAACATTTATTGAATGTTGTTGAATGAGATGGGTGGGATTTAGGGAGCAGGGTGGTAAATGGAGCATGGAATGTTTGACATAGTTTAATGGGTTTGGCTTTGCAATGTTAGCCTTATAGAGATTGATTATTTCACCCTAGGCACTGTGCCTGCAATTCTTGGAGCTCTCCAAAGTTGGCGGAGGGTGGTTAATGAGTGGACAAGATGCCATGGAAAAGGAGTGATAAATCCGAGATCATTAAAGTCTGTTGAGCTGGAAGGGCCTTAAGAGATCATGGAATCACGAAACCTCAGTGTCAGAAAAGAGCAGAAAATGCAGCCCATCCATAGCACACCTGAGCAAGAGTTTCCTCTCTAACATACTTGACCAGTGACTAGTAAACCTTTATTTGAAGACTTTCAAAGAGGAAGGCAATGCCACTTCCGGAGCTGTGCACTCCGTATTGGGCCAAGAAGAAGGTTTGGTTTTTTTTTTGTTTTTTCCCCATCTTCTCTGCCTCGTAAGATCTTTAGCTTCCTTCAAAGAAGAACTGAGGGTCATTGCCTATATAAGTCCCCAGTAATAGATTAGGCCTCTTTTCTGAAGGCAAACCTAGCTTCTATAAGCATGGAGAGAGGCCCTACATCAATGTATTGCCCACTTGGTGGAATTTCTTGATCTTCCATAAAATAAATTATCAAATGGCTCTTGGGCTTACTTCTTTAGCGGCCATGACAGAGGGGCAAAAAGTAAAGCCAGGATGTTAATCATCTCAAGATTTTAGACCATCTGTAGATATTTACTTAGCCGTTGGCACTCTAAATATGAATGAAATAGAATTTACTAAATACTTATTATGTTTCAAGCCTGTACTAAGTGCTTGGGATTCAAAGATGAAGTAAACTCCCTGGCTTATGCTGCGAAGTAGCCCAAATACTTAGAGAAATGTTGGTCCAAAAAGGGGTAGAAAATTCTAGGGAGGGCAACTGAGTAGAGCCATAGTGAGACCAAGAACAATGACAGAGTGAATTTCATCATGGTTCATGGTTCCAGAACTGGAGGAAAGGAATTTATTTGAGGCAGATGGTGGAGAGGCAGAGGAGGAGGCCAGAGAGGAGTGAGTGAAGGGCAGTGTGAATGGGGCTTTCCTGAAATAGTGGTTGGGTAGAGGCAGTCATCAATCGATGAGCAAGACCATTAGTAATCAACAAGTCTAGTAATCAGCAGGTAGGCATGGTATTAGAGGAACTGAATCATATCAATCTTGATTTTCTTGCTATAAAAAGAAAATTGAAGACCAAATAGGGCAGTGTCTAAATGGAAGTCTGATCTGTTGGCTCTCCTTGCAGAGGCAGATACATGAGTCGTCTATGTGCCATCCCAAACTAGATACTAAAAGTATGGATGGCCACACTATACTATAGGAAGATCAACAGCTGAAACAACAAGAATTTCACAGGAGAAAATATTCAAGAAAAGAGTAAAAAATAAAACCCATGGTCTCAAATACTTCTAAACAGGTACGTAAAGGATAACTAATAACCAAGAGAAATTAGAGATCCACATGTTCAGGGAGGCAAATTTGGCCCCATAAGTATCAATGAGACTGGGATTGAAATATGGGTCTAAATGGAGATACCTCATCCAAAGAAAAGAAGTTAAGTCTTACCTACATAGATCAGTTTTCCCATGGCCTGACATAGCAGATGTCCTGTTTGGAAACACCTCCAACTTGAAGAAGGTCCATCCTGAAGTTCTGCATTTGGTATGAGAATGAATCCTTCAAGATGGACTTCATCTCAAATGTTTTGAAAAGCCTTGTGGCCTCACAAGACAAGTTTAGTAATATCTGGTACCTTGTACAAAGATGGGACCTTGGATGATAAGCAATACAATTCCATGGAAGATTGGTCATCTAGAGATGAATAATTTACAGTATACAGAAAGGGGTGGAGAGGAAGGAACAAAACCTGCACTGAAGTAGTAATATATTCCTCTGTATGTCTTTTTTTAATTTATATATTTATTTTTAGTTTTCAACACTTATTTCCACAAGATTTTGAGTTTCAAATTTTCTCCCCATTTCTACCCTCCCTCCACCTCAAAACACCATGCATTCATATTACCCCTTCCCCCAATCTACCCTCCCTTCTATCACTCCCCTTCCTTCCCTTATCCCCATCTTCTCCCCTTTCTTGCAGGGAAATACAGATTTCTATACCCCGTTATCTGTATTTCTTACTTCCCAGTTACATACAAAAACAATTCTCAACATTAGTTCCTAAAAGTTTGAGTTCCAGCTTCTCTTCCTTCCTCCCTCTCCACCCATCCCCAATGAAAAGACAAGCAATTCAATGTAGGCTATATATGTGTAGTTTTGCTAAAGACTTTCATGATAGTCATATTGTGAAAGACTAACTATATTTCCCTCCATCCTATCCTGCCTCCCCATTTCTTCTATTCTCTCTTTTGACTGTATCCCGCCCCAAAAGTGTTTACTTCTAAATACCTGCCTCCTCTCATTTGCCCTTCCCTCTCTTATCCTCCCCTCACCCTTCTCCTCTATTTTCCTGTAGTGTAAAATAGATTTTCATAGTAACTTGAGCATGCATTTTATTCCCTCAAGCCAAATGTGATGAGAGTATGCTTTGTTTTTTCCCTCTCACCTCCCTTTTCTCTTCCACTGAAAAAGCTTTTTCTTGCCTTTTTTATGAGATAGTTTGCTGCATTCTATTTCACCCTTTCTCCTCCCAATATGTTCCTCTCTCACCCCTTACTTTTATTTTTTTAGATATCATCCTTTCCTATTCAACTCACTCTGTGCCCTCTGTCAAGGGCACTCTGTACATACATATATGTGTGTGTGTGTGTGTGTGTGTGTGTGTGTGTGTGTGTGTGTGTGTGTATAATCCCTCCAAATACTGAGAAAACTTTCAAGAGTTATAAATATTATCTTTCCATGTAGGAAGGTAAACAATTCAACTTTAGTAATTCCCTTAGGATTTCTCTTTCCTGTTAATCTTGTCATGCTTCTCTTGATTCTTATATTTGAAAGTCAAATTTTCTATTCAGTTCTGGTCTTTTCATCAAGAATACTTGGAAGTCCTCTATTTCACTGAATGATTCCCTTGAAGTATTATACTCAATTTTGCTGGGTAAGGGATTCTTGGTTTTAACCCTAGTTCCTTTGACTTCTGGGATATCATATTCCAACTCCTCCAATCTCTTAATGTAGAAGCTGCCAGATGCTGTGTTATCCTGATTGTATTTCCACAATACTCAAATTGTTTCTTTCTGGCTGCTTGTAATATTTTCTCCTTCATCTGGGAACTCTGGAATTTGGCTACAATATTCCCAGGACTCTTTCTTTTCAGATCTCTTTCAGAAGGTGATTAGTGAATTCTATCCATTTCTATTTTGCTGTCTGCTTCCAGAATATCAGAGCAGTTTTCCTTGATAATTTCATGAAAGATGATGTCTGGGCTCTTTTTTTGATCATGGCTTTCAGGTAGTCCCATAATTTTTAAGTTGTCTCTCCTGGATCTATTTACCATGTCAATTGTTTTTCCAATGATATGTTTCACATTGTCTTCAATTTTTTCATTCTTTTAGCTTTGTTTTGTAATTTCTTGGTTTCTTATAAAATTATTAGCTTCCATCTGCTCCTTTCTAATATTTAGAGAATTATTTTCTTCAGTGAGCTTTTGAACTTCCTTTTCCATTTGGTTAATTCTGCTTTTTAAAGCATTCTTTTCCTCATTGGCTTTTTGGGACTCTTTTGCCATTTGAGTTATTCTATTTTTAAAGGTGTTAATTTCTGCACCATTTTTGTGTCTCCTTTAGCAAGCTGTTGACTCACTTTTCACGATATTCTTGCATTGTTCTCATTTCTCTTCTCAGTTTTTCCTCCACATATCTTACTTGACTTTCAAAATTCTTTTTGAGCTCTTCCATGGCCTGAGACCATTGCACGTTTATTTTGAAGGATTTGGATGCAGAAGTCTTGACCTTTAGGTCTTCCTCTGATGGCATTCATTGTTGTTCCTCATCTGAAAGGATGGAAGAAAATACCTGCTCACCAAGAAAATAACCTTCTATTGTCTTATTCTTTTTCCCTTCCCAACCAGTTACTTGACTTTTGAGCTCTTAGTCAAGAGGAGGGTATACTCTGGGGAACTGTAAGTTCTCAGTTCCTCCAAGGTAGTACAGTCAAAGGAGAAGAGTTTATTCCTCTCCTGACCTGCACTCTGATTTGGGAGCAACTACAAGCACTATTTTCTGTGAGTAGAATTCCCTCTCTAAAACCTCCGCTATCTCCACCAGCTGGTGCTCCCCCTCACCCCAGGGCCACCATTCTGGGCTGAAATTCAGATCAGCTGCTCAATTCCCCCAGGGTCTTTAGGTCAGGGCTCCAACAATGATAAGCTGCCACAGCCTGGGGCCAAGGCTAGACTGCTGTGTTCCCTTCTCGCACAAGTGAAAGAGCTTTGTCTCTGACCTTTGAAACTGTCTTTGGCGTTTGTGAGTCGAGGAATCTGGGACCTTGCTGCCTTGAAACCTGTGCCAGTCCTGTCCTTGCCATGGCATGGTCAAGACTGAGCTGCACTCTGCTCCATGCCCGGTGTGACAGACCTTTACTGTCAACCTTCCAGGCTGCCTTGGACTGGAAATCTCTTTGGCTCTGTCATTTTGTGGCTTCTGATACTCTAGAATTTGTTTAGTCATTTTTGCAGGTATTTTATGTGTTGTGGGAGGAGGACTTCTCCTCTGTTTGTATATCTTAAGGGGGCCTGACTATTCATATGACTCCAAGGATATGATAACAACATGCATGGATTCCAGAGTTTACTTACTAATGAAGAAACTGATCTTTGGAGTCTCACAGGAAACCACTCTTCACTCTTGGTCATGTCTTCATCCAACCAGCCCACCTATGGCCCAAATTGCTATCTTGTTCCTAGTAAGGGTACCATAAAGTCTTATTTAAAATTGTCCTGGTAGTAAAGGAGGTTCTCCATTCATATTCTGGATTTAAAATGTCTCTAAGTTGTTACAAACTCAGTAAAAAACCAACTATATATGCCAGTTTAGAAGAGTTTGAGGATGTCTCATATGACATTTAAATTAAACATTTTTATATAAAGAAAGAAAGATGATAGATTCACGTGGAGGATGGGATAATATTGGGCAGCTATGTGGCACAGAAGATAGAGTTCCAGGCTGGAAGTCAGGAAAACTCATCTTCCAGAGTACAAATGTGGATTCAGACACTTACTAAATTTGTTATCTTGAGCCAATCACTTAACCTTATTTGTCTCAGTTTCCTCATCTGTAAAATAAACTGGAGAAGAAAATGACAAACCACTCCAGTGTCTTTGCCAAGAAAATCCCAAATAACATCATGAAGAGTTGGACATGACTGAAAAGACCGAACAGCAATCAGAAGATATACTCATGCTCATCATTTGGAAAATGGATTAACAAGCTGCCACATATGATTGTGGGATAATACTATTATGCTGTGAAGACATGATTGGGGATGGGAAGGTGGTTTTGTAAAACATGGAAAGACCTATATGAACTGACACAAACTGAAGAAAGACAAAATGGGAGATCATCATGCAAAGTAATAGCAAAGCTGTAAGAATGATCCACTAAAGATTTGGACACTCTGTTCTATGCAATAATACAAGACTATTCCAAAAGACTCATGATGAAAAAAAGTAATCCAACTCAAGATGGAAAACTAATGAACTCTGAGTATAAACTGAAGTAAAATTTTCTCATTTTATTTTTCTTTCCTTTTTTTGAAACATGGCTAACATGAAAATGTTTTTTCAAGATTTCACATGGAGAAGTGATATCATATTGCCCTCCTTCTCAGTGGGTCTGGGAAGGAAGGCAAGAATTTGGAATTCAAATTTTTAAGAGAAAAAAGTGCTAAAATGTAAATAAGTGATACATTTTAATGTTTTTTAAGGAGTTAAAATATGTACTCACGTGAGAAAATCCAGAATACAGAGGAAGAAATCACATTTGTTTCAAAAGTATTTCAGAGAATATTAATGTAGGCAGAAAGATGAAATTGCCATCAGAGCATACTACAGACCACTTAGAGAGAAAGAGGAAATAGATGGGTAATATGGGGAAAAGATCAAGAGTCAGGAGTCATGGTATTAAATAAAAGTCATGGGTATAGCTCATTTATTCAAACATCTGCTAGACTCTCTCTCTCTCTCTCTCTCTCTCTCTCTCTCTCTCTCTCTCTTCTCTCTCTCTCAAAAGCAGAGTAGCTAATTTATGATTTCCTTAATTTCATTCTTTACAAAACAAAAGGAAACAAGAGGAAATCCTCTTATGGATCCAATTCTAGAAACATGGATTGGGTACTGAATAGAATGGATAGCAACTATCAGGAAAATAACTATCCCTTCTTAGAATTTGAAGAAGAGAAAAATGCTGTGAAAAATCTGCCACTGGCATGTACCTTTCATTTGGAAAAAAACTGATTTCAAATAATTCATAGAAAGAATGGAAATTTCAAATAATTCCAATAAATTCAAATAATTCAGAGAAAGAAGCTCTTAAGAGAGAGAGTATTTCTGTAGTCATAAAGACAACCAATTGTGATAAAGGAGACAAGGGGGGAAGAGTTGTCTTAAGAGACTGATATGGATGCCCACATGACTCACCAATCAATTTAGATTTTTTAAAAGATAGATACAGAAGATGGAAACAGAATTAAGTAGTTGAGAACATACACAAAGGCATGGCTTGGCTCTACAGGAATCTTAGCAGTGCTCAAGCTCAGAATGAGCTGAGACTGGTGAGGCAAGTGAAGGCCAACAGAAAAAAATTACAATGTATGCATATATATTAACACTATTCAAAAAAAGAGGAGGATCAAAGAAGAGACACAAGTGTCTGGATTGAGGATGGGAGAAGAGTCAGCACTCTTCCATTGTAAGTAGGTTTCTTTTATCATCTGTTGAGAATGATCTTTTGTAGAGAATGGAAAGAATATGGCTTATAAGGAGTTGATAGTAAAGATAAGTAAGAAGTAAATGAGAGTAGCTCTGATAAGTTAAAAATGAGAGTTCCTTTGATGAGTTAAAGTCAACCACCCCATATAAAAAACATCTAGGGTATCCAAGAGAACTGGAAAGTGAGAATTCTGAGCCCCTGGCAGTGATCTTTAGAAGTTTGTGGATGAAAGAAGCATAATCATAGGTGCTCACCTTGTGAGAGGAGGGAACAGGAATCCTAATGATGTAGTTGATAGAGCAGTGGCCTTGGAATCAGGAATACCTGAGTTCAAATCCTGCCTCAGGCACTTAGCTTTGTAACATGAAGCAAGTCACTTAACGCCTCTCCTGCTCAGATTTCTCATCTGTAAATTGGGAATACTAGTAGCATCTATGTCATAAGGTTTATGTGAGGATCAAATTAAATCAAATATGCAAGGATCAAATATCTAAGTGTTTTGCAGAACATGACAGTGTTATATAAAAGCTAGCCATTATTGTTGTTGTCATTAAATGTCATGATTTTTAAAAAATGTATAATATAACGATGTCTTCAAACTTTAGGACAGTGGATTAACTTTGATTCCTGGGAAAATAGCAGGCTATATTTTTAAAGGAAGAGTTAATGAGTCCCTCATGTAAAATTGCTAACATTTGCCGGATTATGGAGAAGACAAGGGAGTTCTAGAAAAAACATCTACATCTTCTTCATTTACTACACTAAAGCTTTTGACTTTGTGTATCACAGTAAAAAGTAGCAAATCCTCATGGAGATGGGAATATCAAATCATCTTACTTGTCATGTGAGGAACCTGTATGCAAGCCAAGAAGCAATAATTATAACCAAACATGGAAAAAGTGGCTGGTTTAAGATTTGAAAAGGAGTATGACAAGGCTATATGTTGTCTTCTTATTTATTTAACTTATATGAAGAGTACATCATATGAAATGCCAGGCTGGATAAATTGGGCGCTAGAATTAAGGTTGCCAAGAGAAATATCAATAACCTTAGATATGAAGATGATGCCACTCTGATGACAGAAAGTGAAGAGGAATTAAGAAGTCTCTTGATGAAGATAAAAGTGGAGTATAAAAACTGACTTGAAGTTTAACACATACACACACAAACACACACACAACCCTAAGATCTTACCAACTGGTCCAATCAGCTTCCTGGCAAGTAGAGAAAGAAGAAAAGAAGTGAAAGCAGTATCAGATTTCATATTTTGGGGGTTCAAAGATAGCTGCAGACAGAGACTGCAGACATAAAATTAAAAGATCTTTGCTTCTTGACAAGAAAGTGATGGTAAATCTGGACAACATACTAAAAAGCAGAGACATCACCTTGCCAACAAAGGTTCATATAGTCAAAGCTATGGCTTTTCCAGTAACAATGTATGACTGTGAGGCTTGGGCTATAAGGATAGCTGAGTGCTGCAAAATAAATGCTTTCAAAATGTGGTGCTGGAGAAGACTTTTGAAAGTCCCTCATAAGGAGGTCAAATCAATCAGTATTTAAAGAAATTAATTCAGGTTCTATACTGGAAAGTCAAATACTGAAGCTGAAGCTTAAATATTTTGGCCCCATAATGAGAAGACAACACTAATTGGTCAAAGACCCTGATATTGGGAAAGACTGAAGGAAAAAGGAAAGGGGAATGACAGAGGATGGAATGGATAGAAAGTGTCATGGAAACACCAAGCATAAATTTGAACAGACTTCAAAAGATAGTGGAGGATGAAAGGGTCTGATGCATTACAATCCATGGAGTCTTGAAGAGTCAGACATGACTGAATGACCGTGATTAAAAAGACCCAGAAGTACTTCAATAAAAAATAGGTCTTCTTGTAATAAACTTGTTTCTTTTTTGATCAGATTACTAAAGGTGAAAGATTGGATGTGTTCAATGTAATTTGCTTACATTTATACTGAAGTGTTCAATAAGCCACTCTTGCTATTTTTTGTGGAAAGGTAGAGAGATACAGGGTAGAAAATAAAATGATTGGATGAATTTAGAACTGATGGGCTACTGTACTCAAGGAGCAGCCATTCTTTAGAACTTTGATCAAAATAATGTTAAACCACAAGTGCAGAGAATTGGAGATGAACCATTCCACCCATCTCCCATCAGAGAGGTGGTGGATGGGCTTAAAATGCCAAATGAAATGCAGTTTTAACTGATCCTGGGTAGCCTAGAGAAGACATCAAGGGACATGATACCTTTCTTTAAGCATATGATGGGATGTCATCAGGAAGAGTCTAGTTTTGATTGACTCTAGAGGGCAGAATAAGCAACAATGGGTAGAAGTTACAGAAAGATACATATAGACTTGATATGAGAAAAAACTCTCCAGAAATTAGCACTATATAATAATGGAATGGACTGTTTCAGGAAATAGTAGGATCCTTCTCTTTGAAGACTTTTAAGCAACGATTGGAGGATAATCAGTTAGTGTGTATGATATAGGGTGGGTTCCTATTCAGATATGCTCTGGACTTAATGCCCATCAAATCTAAAATTCTGAGACTCCAATAAAATATTGTGCTTGAGGCTGGGAACCATTTTCACTTTTATCTTTGTATCTCTCACATGTACCACAATGCCTGGAGTATAGTAGGTTTTTAATTAATGCTTGTTGATGGATTCAGTAATTAATTGACCTGGAAAATTATAAATTCATAAGTGGTAGACTCTAGTATTAATATTCACAGTATGACAATGTCAATACTTTTATATCTCTTATTAGAAATAATTAAATAAATGTAATTTAAATTTTAAATTTGACATCAAAAGTCCTAGATCTACTATTTATTACCTATATGATCTCTTTCCCTTCTCTGGATATCAGCTTACTCACATCTAAAATAAAGAAGTTAGATTATGTGATCTCTAAATTCTCTTCCTCCTATAAATTAGGTGAAATTAAAATTAGATAAGTATTTATTAATAACCAACATTTAGATAACATTTTAATATTGTAATGCTTTACATATCTTACAACAACCCTGTGAGGAAAATGTTATTATTTTGCATCAGAGGAGACTGAGACTAAGAGAGGTTAAGTCATTTGTCCAGGGCCACACAGATAGTGTCTGAGGCAGGTTTCTACCTTGCATCTTCATCATTCAAAGTTCAACATTCTGTCTACTACGCCACTAAGTTTCCTCTACCTCATTTCATTAAAGGACTTCTACATACCAAGTATGAACCTGTCCCCAAGACACTGACAATTCAAAAGCATTTTAAACATAGTCTAGATGAAATTTCTTTGGTGTCTTATAAGAAGCCATCCTAGGTTTGCCATGAATTTTAAGAATACCAAAAAGTCATACTTTTCTCAATATATTTTTACTGTACATTCAGAAACTTTGTTCATCTAGCCCTTGTCTCTGGGACTGTAGCTCAGGTGGAAAATGATGAACATCAACATCCCTTAGCAGAAAGGATCTAGAAGAAGGTGCTTAGAGAATAACAGAGAACCAGAAGATCCCAATAAGAAGAGACATGTTTTATCTTTTTAATTAAAAGTTATTTCAAGTCTGCTCTCTCTCATTCTCTCTCTCTCTCTCTCTCTCTCTCTCTCTCTCTCTCTCTCTCTCTCTATGGAAATATGTTTTATGTTTTATGTGATTTCACATGTATAACCCATATCATATTGCCTACCATTTCAGATAAGGGAAAAGGGAGGAAGGGAGGAATACAATTTGCAACTCAAAATTTACCAAAAAAAAAAAAAAAAAAAAGGTTTAAAATTTATTTTTACATGCAATTGGGGAGAAAATAAATATTATTATTTTTTAAAAAAAAAGAAAGCAAGGTAAGGCCAAGTTAGATAAACTCAACTAAACAGCGCTCCAGTTCCAGCTCATCAATCATCTAATAATAATAATATTTGGCGGTTTACACGACATTTTTCATATTTCTTAAATTTTTTAACATCCTTTTTATAAAACCTTCAATTTTGAATATGTCCTTCAATTTCTACTGCCAAAAAATACCCTAAGATGAAGATGGGGAGGAATGGGGTAGAGGGAAGGAGATACAGAGAGACAGAGAGAATGACAGAAAGAAAGAGAGAGAGAGAGAGAGAGAGAGAGAGAGAGAGAGAGAGAGAGAGAGAGAGAGAGAGAGAGAGAGAGAAAGAACAGTTTAGCAATGTGACCAACAGACGAGCTGAGTCTGACAGCATATTGAGTGTTCCAGGATCATAGTTTCCTACTTTCCATTTAAGGGAAAGGGGTATGTTTTCTCATCTCATCTCTTCTTCAGGGACGAGCTTGATCATTTTAATTACATAGCTCTCAATTTCATCTTTGTTGTGCCACAAAGAAGTGGTACAGGTTATGAGAATGGGGAAGGACAAGAGCAGGTTGTAGAATCTTAGAATTAGAAGATGTTGAAAATGTTATCCCTTCAGCTCATACTTGCACAATTGCTGACCTGTGGTCATTTAGTCTCCACTATTGGGGGAGCACCATATATCCAGAGACCCTGTAGGCACGGTTCTTGTCTCTGAAATATGAACCCTCGCCATCTGGCCAAACACGGTACAGGAAGGACCACTGGGCCTTGCCACCTGCCCTGCTGCTGGGGCCTACCACTGTGCTCAGGAAGATGAGTCCGAGTCTGCCTTGACACGTGCTGCCCATGTGACTTGTGGTAGCCCACTTAACCTCTCAGTAGCTCTAAGCACCTCTCTAAGACTTTAAGTTGAGACAGGGTGATAATCTAATTCGGTAAATGAGGGTGACTAGATGGCTTTGTGAACAGAGCCCTAGGCTACACCCGAATTTGGGAAGACCTGAATTCAATGGCAGTCTGAAATGCTGCCTTGCTGTGTGACCCTGCGGAAGGGACTTCCCCCTCCTTCAGGTTCCTCAGTTATAAGATGAGGATGATAATAGCTCCTCCCTCCAGGGCAACTGTGAGGATCCAGTGAGATAGTTTGGGGAAGTGCTTAGCCCATGCCTGGTACCTAAGGAACTCAGTGTTTGCTTCCTCCCTCTGCCCCTTTCTTCCTTTCAGCATTTTTGATGATCCTCCACTGGTCCCTACCACCAAAGACCATCCTTTAAAACCACCTTTTTCTTTGAAATGCTATACAACCATGGATCATGAAGCACCACACTCTCAAAAATAAAAAATCCAAAGTCCGAGGATCCCAGTGACTCCCAATGGAAAAATGCACTGTGTGCACATGGAAGATGCAGCATCTTGGTAACAAAGACACACATGCGAAATGTCTTTGAGGACATAATACTGATAAATGGATCTTCAATTTCAACCTGAAAAGAGAACTTAGAGGTCAACAGAAACTGAGGCCCAGAAAAGTCTCCTGACTTGCAGTCAGTAATACAACCCACAAGTGTCTGATGCACAATGTAAAGGCAGGCCTTCTTTCCTCTAAGATCAAGAACTTATCCATTGTACGAAGCTGCCTTTTAGTCACAAAGCAACAATGAAAGGAAAATGATGGATACCCCAGGAATCACACTGGTACCCCAAAGATATCCAGGCAAGATTTCTGGGAAGGAATTCAGATATGACCTGACTTTTTCCTGGCACTCTATTCGCTATGCCAAGCTGATGCCCAGTATATATACATGCACATATGCATATACAAATGTAATACTTAGATAGAGATACTTGGTTAGCTACTTGTATGTATGGTGTGCATGTGGATATATAGATGTGGATACATATGTGTGTGTGCATGTATATGTATATTTATATTATGTGTGGTGTGGGTGTGGAGATATATATATATATACATATATATATATATAGAGAGAGAGAGAGAGAGAGAGAGAGAGGGAGGGAGAGAGAGAGAGAGAGAGAGAGAGAGAGAGAGAGAGAGAGAGAGAGCAAGCAAGTGTTTCAAAGAGATGGACCTTGATATTTTGTAGGTTATCAAAATCCCTTTGCCAGTGCAATGCCACATAGATACTTGAAAGGAACAATATTCCCTTATATCTGTAGGGTCTTTGCCATCTTTTGGATGTGGGTTCAGTCTGGCTGGATTTCTCAGGCTTTCAGATGGACCCTTGCTTTGCAAGACTGGAGAAGAACTGGTATGGTTTAGAAAGGGACAATGTGGAGTGCTCTGGAGTGCATTTAGAGTTGACTCTTGACCGTTAATATCTCATGGCACCCCCCCCCCCCATAAAGACATCACCAGCACTCTCTCTGCCTTAAGCTTTATTGTATAGTCATAGGTTTAGGTTGAGAAAGAAGCTGAGCCATCATTAATTCCAATCCCTCATTTTGCAGATGAAAAAACTGAATGCCAGAAAAGTTAAGTGACCTGCCCAGGATCATGTTCCCTGAAGCAACATGTGAACCCAGGTTTTCTCCCTTCCAGTTCCACACTCTATGCACTAGCACAACCATGAAAGAAGGAGGTGAACTGCTAAGTAGGTAGAATCTGTCCAGTGACCAAATATGATGGAGCCAGCAAGTTTGTGCTAAAAATGCTTCTAATTGATTAGGCAGCTCAGATGTTCATTGGACCTATTTGGTTTCTTTCCCCTTGAACTGAATACTACATGGCTGTCATTCAATTGACTGGTTCAGCTGATCAAGGGTATTCTGGCCTTTCTGATCACCTGAAAAGTCTCTGTCAAAAGATTTCTGTGCATTAGAGATAGCTTGTTTCAATCTTAGTATTAACCAGTCAAATAATTGCAAGGAGCAGAAGGATGTGGCCAGAGGCTTTGGAGTCCTGAGACCCTGTAGTGAAGTCTTATCTTTGATACTTAGTAGGTGACTCACCCTCCTTCAGTCCTGGTCTGCTCACCTTTAAAACAGGGATAATATCAGACTTGTATCATCTGCCTCAAAAACCATAAATACTAGAGAAATATTTTTATCATCATAAGGTATCATGGAAAAGAGGTGAATGATAGATCTACCAGCTCATGTTTCAACAACAGTGTAAACAGTGCAAGCTTTGGAATTGAGATTTGAGTTCAAATCCCAACTGTGGCACCCTAAGATCTCTTTTGGTTCCAATCTATGATCCTGTATAGAAAATGTCAACTCAAATGAAAACTTAGCAAGTTAGACAATGCATTTCTTACCTTCCCTCTCTCCCTAAAGACTACTCCCAAATGTCTTCCCTCAATATTCAGCTCCTTTCTGAGCTCCATTACTGAATTTTCAAGTGCCCATTACTTATATCCATCCAGGCAAGTCCTTGCCTTTGTCACCTCCTAAACCAAAGTCATTATCGGTATAACCCTAGTGGAATGAGAACACCTGGTTTTAAATTCTACTTCTTCTGTATCTTCGTTATTGAGTCATCTTTCAGTCATGTCCAACTCTTCATGACCCCATTTGGGGTTTTCTTGGCAAAGATATTGGAAGTGGTTGGCCTTTGCTTTCTCCACTTCATTTTACAGATGAGGAACTGTGGCAAACAGGGGTAAATAACTTGCTCAGGGGTCACACAGCTAGTAAATGTCTGAGGCCAAGATTTGAACAGCCCCCCCATTCACTGTGCCACCTAGCAACATTTATATGCACCTAGCTGTGTTTTATTAACTGTGAAACCCTGAACAAGCCTCTGGGGTTCAATTTTCTCACTTCCAGAAAGATTTTTTTAAAGTCACATCTATCTTTAAATAACACAATTTGTTATCCACCCCTCAACTATTTTTTTAATGTCTGGTCCTAACCCAAAAAACTATTTGCTCTGGAATCAAGAGACCTGGGTTCAAATTCCAGCTCTAACAACCATTGATGGGTCCCTTCCTTTTCTCTGGGCCTCTTTTTCCTCATCTTTACATAAAAACCAGAGGAAGGGAACGGGGAGCTGTCAGATGTCCCTTCCAGCTAGAGATTCATGGGCCCAACGTTGCCCAGTCTCTTTTCATG
Organism: Notamacropus eugenii; assembly: GCF_028372415.1. Lineage (NCBI taxonomy): Eukaryota > Metazoa > Chordata > Mammalia > Diprotodontia > Macropodidae > Notamacropus > Notamacropus eugenii. The sequence goes on from NC_092873.1 coordinate 530,271,915, forward strand.
TCACCCTTCTTCCTTTGGCCACTCAGGTTCAAGCCTCAGAGATTCTTGCATTCTCCCCTGCCCACTTCACCCCTCATAGCTGATCAATTCTTAAAATCTTATTTATACCAATGAAAGCTCTCTTGCACATTTAATGAAGCTTTGTGCAGGCCCAGATCACTTAAGGTAAAGGCACCCACATGAGAGATACCAGAGGACTTGCTTCTGCCCCACCATGGGGGCTGGGGGGAGGGGGGCAGCCTGTGCCCCCCTATTGACCCTGAAGCCAGAACAGGTTGGGTCTTTAAAAACTACCAGCTTAGAATAGATTCTCTCCCTCTCTTCTTTTCTTATTATTATTCCTCTCCTCCCTCCTCCTCCTCCCTCCTCCTTCTCCTCCTCCTCCTCTTCTTCTTCTTTTCTTCTTCTTCTTCTTCTGTCTTCTTCTTCTTCTTCATCATCTTCTACTTTTCCTTCTCCTCCTTCTACTTCTCCTTATTCTTTTTCTTCTCCTTATTCTTCTTCCTCTTCTTCCTCTTTCTCTTTTTCCCTCTTCCTCTTCTTCCTCTTCTTCTTATTCTTTTTCTTCTCCTTATTCTTCTTCCTCTTCTCTTCTTCTCCTTATCCTTTCTCTTCTCCTTATTCTTCCTTCCGCTTCCTCTTCTTCCTCTTTTTCCTCTTCTTCATCTTCTTCTTTCTCTTCTTCTCCTTCTTCTCCTTCTTCTTCTCCTTCTCCTTCTCCTTCTTCTTCTTTTTCTTCTTCTTCTTCTCCTTCTTCTTCTTTTCCTTCTTCTTCTTCCCCTTCTTCTTCTTTTACTTCTTCTTCTTTCTCTCCCTCTCCCTCCTCTCCCTCTCCCTCTCCCTCTCCCTCTCCCTCTCCCCTCTCCCCTCTCCCTCTCTCTCCTCTCTCTCTTTCTCCCTCCCTCCCTCCCCCCTTCCCTCCCTCCCTCCCTCCCTCCCTCTCTCTCTCTCTCTCTCTCTCTCTCTCTCTCTCTCTCTCTCTCTCTCTCTCTGTTTCCCAGAGGAAGAAGAAGGAAGTGGGGAAGCTAGCCCTTTCCCCTCTCTCCCTTTAGGACCTATGGAACTGCACTTGGGGTTCTAGTCTCTTCCATTTGTCCTTTTCAGCTCTATACTCAGACAATGTAGTCCCTGGTCTGAAGTTTAATTCTTGGTGCTCTTGGAGGCAGGATTCCTGGGCCAGATGTTGGGCCAGCCCTGGGAGGTGGGATAGGGGTGGTCTTAGAACTTGGACCACACTATATAGGAATTGAGCTAAGCTGTGAACCTAACTCTTCTCTTCTCCCGCAGAAACTGTGGTAGTTTAACAGCTGTTGAGGGAGGATGTTCTTGCAATACCATTGAAGTAATACTCCTTTATAAAAGTCAATCTGACTATGAAGTGTCTAATGGCACTACGGTGGGAGAAACCCCTAAAATTAGGAAATAAAATTGTCAGAGCCTTGAGTTAATAGCAGAGAGTCTACATGGTCTCCAAACCCCCTTACAAGAGAACTCAGGGGCAGGGAGTGAATTTGAACAGACCCAGTCTTTAAGAAGGGAGGGCCAGGGTAGTCACTGTCACACTTAAATTTAACCACTTCTGTTCCTACCACTTCTCCCTAGATGAGGCCCTTGTTTCCCTCTTTATTGGGACTACTGTCATGGCCTTTTTAATGGGTCTGCCCATCCTCATTTTCTGCAGCTCCAATCCAACTGCCAAGATAAGGTCCCTGATGTACAAGGCAAAACATGTCACTCTTTCACTCCAAAATCTAAATGACTTCCCTTCCCACTTGATAATGCGTGATAACCCTATTATGGTGGTAGCTCCTTAGCTGGACAATAGAAGACTGCAGTTTGGCACTACCTGATCCTTCCTGTCTTATTGCATATCAGTCCTCATGATGCACTGAGCATTCCAGTCAAATTGAAGCCCATGCCATTCTTTTCAAACTCTTAGGGTCTTTCCTGACTCCCTATATTTGCAGATTTTTTCCTGCCTACCACCACCAGCAGCAGTATCATCACACCCATTCCTCACCCATTGAAATTCTTTTTGTTCAATGGCCAACTCAGCTGGGTCATGCAGCACATCCTAAGTGAATGTAGCAGAGTTGGATATGCTCACTTCTCAGTAAGCAGCCCAGGAGAGAGAGAGACAGAGACAGAGACAGAGAGAGACAGAGAGAGCGAGAGACAGAGAGAGCGAGAGAGACAGAGACAGAGAAACAGAGAGAGACAGAGAGAGAGAGAGAGAGAGAGAGAGAGAGGAGAGACAGAGAGAGCAATATAAGCTCACGGCCCTTGCTGAAGGCATGTAGCCAGAAGTGATTCTTCCCCTCTCTCTGTCAGAACTCTCTTCTGTGCTTGCCATATATGAACTTGAATTGGTGTGATTTCTCCAATTCAGTCCAATAACACTATTCTTAAATTTATGGTTCTTTTTTTACAGCTCTTTATTTCCCAGTATATTCCCTCCCACCCATCCTTTCCAGAAAGCCATCCTTTTATGATGAAGAATAAAAAGAGGAAAAATTAATTTTCAAAAAATTCAGCAAAACTAATCACTTGGGTTTCATGCAGATGGAGGTGGTGACTGAATTTGACAATGAATATATATACCTCAAAACCACTTAGATGTACCAGTTTGCTTAATAAAAAGCTCCTAGGACCAAGGAACCACCAATAGCAAAATAGTTTCTCTGGAAAGTTTTGCAGAGTCACATGGTAAAGGAGGCTAGGGTGATTTGTCATGAACCCTTTCAAATGGTGTCCAGAAAGTAAAGTGATTTCATCCCTCCTGGCAGCTCTCTTCAGTTAGAATTCATCAAAAATAACCTTCCTGGTAGGGGGTGGCATTTTAAATTTAGGCCACACTTCAGAAATAGGGTTGCCAAGTTAGTGTAATACTGAAACAGAACCAGCTGGGGTGGAAAGTATGTGGAGCTGTGCATGAGTAAGGAGCTGGTCAGAATCAGAGAGGAAGGAGAAACTCAAGCAAATAGATGCCTTCCCTTCCTTTGGCTGAAAAAATTGAAGTGTATCTGGGAGTCGTGTCTTGGGGCACACATATATGTTCTAGAAAGAAGACAGATGCCAAGAAAAGAGCAACAAAATGAATACCAGTGGTCAACGAGCATGTATTTAGTAATTACAATGTGCCAAGTGCTGGCCAGGCAAGGAAAGGCAAGAACATAGTCATGTCCTCAAGGAACCCATGTTTGAAGAGGGAGAGGGATGGAAAGAACGTGTCAATAGCTAGAAACGCACCAATACTCACACACACAGAGTGAGTGTATGTGAATGTGGGTGTGGGTGTAGAGACAGGCAGAGACCTAGAGAGAGACAGAGAGAGTAGTTGGGTGATAATCTGAGATGGGAAGAATCTACCATCTTTGCCTAATAACCATGATTTAGAAACCAAAGTAGTGAGATGATAAAAATAATAATTCATAGGAAATCTGGGCAAATCTGCTAGTACACAAATCAGCCCAAATGAGAGGGAAGGAGGAAGAAAAGAAGGAAGGAAGGAAGGAGGAGGAGCGGGAGGAGAGAGGGAGAGAGGAAAGGAGAGAGAGGAGAAGATTTTTCTGACATCAAATCTAAGCATGCCTCTCAGTTACTTCCGTTCTTTGTTCCTAGTATCACCTCTGAGACCAAACATGTCTCAAACCTCCTTAATATGACATAATCTCACGTGTTTAAAGTCAGTTATGATGGTCATCTGTCTTCTCCAGTTTGAGCATTCCCAGTTCTTGTCACTGATCATCATGTTCCTTGGATTGTCCTCCTCTGGATGCCAATCTAGGTTTCATTTGAAGCACTTTATTGCTTTGAAATGTCCTGCTTTCTATTTCAGTTCCTTCCCAAGTTCTTCCATCCCTCTTCCAATATGAGTACTTATGCACTTTGAACTGCTAATGTTAGTTTGTGTCAGTATGGACAGAACCCTGAACTTGGGGCCAGGAAGCCTTCAGTTCTAGTCCCACTCCCAAAGTTCAATGGCTATGTAACCCTGGACAAGTGACTATGCCTCTCTGAACCTCATTTTCCTCATTTATAGAATCAAGGGGACTTTCTGTGCCTCCTACAAAACCATAAAACTCTGATTCCAGGATCCTAGGAGCTGAAGCTATTTGGTACCCACCCACTTTCCTTGCATAATATATCCCTTATCACCCATCCAAACCCGCTTCTGGAAATCAACAGCCCTTTCCTAATCCCTCTCTCCTCTTCCCTGTTCCTACCACCTCTAGGATATTGGTTCAGGTCTGCACATGGCACATTAGGAGGATCATTGAGAAGCTGAGAGAATCAAAGGGAGGATGATCGAGATATCACTATATTCAAATCATTCAGATTTGAAAAGAGAAAAATAGGGTGAGGGGGAGCAAAGTCATCAAATATATTTGACAGGTAATTTTCATATGGACTAGAATTCTTCTACTTGGGCTTACAGGGAAGATCTAGGAACAGTCATTGAAGCTGCAGTGAGGAAACTTTAGGTGGAATGTTATGAAACATTTTCGAACCACTGGAACTGCCCAAAGGGGGAGATAAATCCTTAAATAAAGTGGACGTAAAAACAAAAAGTGTCAATAAAAATAAGATTAAAACTGGAAAGAGAAAAATCAAAGATAGCTCTTCTATGAATCCCTGATTTTCCTAGTTATTCCTATTGCCAATGTCATGACCTGACATAGCATTTTGTTTTGTAATTCTCTGATACTTTTCCTAATAGTGTGCATTGAATCTGTCATGTGTTTGTGTTTTATCTTTTTAGATTGTAAACTCCCTTGGGTAGGCCCTATTTTATCTATCTATCCATACATCTATTTATCCATCCATATCTATCTATCTATCCATCTATATATATATATTACATACTATCATCTAGACAAACAGTCATCTACTCATCCATATTTATCTACGTAAATCTATCTATCCTATCATCTATCTGTGCATCCATCCATCCATTCATCCATATCTATGTATCTATGTATATTTCCCCATCCTATCATCTATCCATCCATTCATCTATCAGTCCATATCTATGTATGTATATATATATATATATATATATATATATATATATATATATATATAAAACTATCCTATCGTTTATCTACCTATCTATACATGTTTACATATCTATCTACATATGTCTATCCTATCATCTACCTACCCATCTATATCTATCTGTCTGTCTGTCTGTTTATCTATCTCCCTTTGCTTAGCACAGTAGTATGCATGCCGTAGGCACAGAACGAATGAATTTCAGAGGGCCCGACTTCAAATCCTGGTTCTGCACTTTACTAGCTTTGTGACCTTGAGTAAGCCATTATCTTATTATCTTTCTCACAAGGCTATAAACCATAAAGTGCTTAAAGTCCTTCGGGAGAGATCATGGCTTACCTGAGGTCACAGAACTAGTAAGTTTGTGTGACTATGCATGTATATACAGAGGTAAATGCATGCATGTATATATATATATATACATATATATGTGTAGGTGTATGTATGTGTGTGCATGCATGTGTGTGTGTATGGTATTATTATTGGCATTGCCTATCTTTTCTTTAGAGTTCAGTACATGTCCTCCTTACTAGAATCACAGTTCTCAAGGTGAAGGAAACTCAAAGGTCAAATAGTCCGATCCCCTCATTTCACCAGCAAAAAAACTAAGGCTCAACAACATTAACTGATTCAACCAAGGTCATACACCTTGTCATTAGTAAAAAAGAATTTCCACTTTAACTGGAATATTGAAAAAGAATCTCTGACAACGTGAATGAATCCCTAATGGTGGATTTTCGAGCATTCTGGCAGGAAGGTCAAGGATGTATTTTGGGAGAGGAGTACCATTTCCAATGGTAAATCATTATACCACAGTAATAATTTTGCCTGTATTGGAAGCAGATCTTGGAGACTTTAAAGAAATGGGGGTATTTATTAGTATGCTGTATGAATTCTTGATTTTTTGAGTATACTTGGGCTATCCTTCAATGCTGCATCAAGTTTCCCAGACTTAATCTGATGAATGATTGTCAAAACTTCCTTGATCCGAGTTCTTAAATTGTGGATTTTTTTCTTGGCTCTTGGACTTTGCATGACCCTAAGGGTATTTTCATATTCATTTGTGGCCAATTTTAAAACAATCATATGTACTTTGGAAGAATTGGTGTAGGACAGCCCAGAGTTAGTTTAAAGACAGAATTTCCATTTGCATTTCAATAATCCAATTCTATGAGACTATTGAAATATTATAATATGGGACATTGTTCAAAAAGTCGAGATGGACAAATTCTATAAGAGATTCATAAATCTTGTACAAAATCGGGGCAGTATGCTCAGGGCCCATCTTGAAGAAGAATATTTTTCTTCTTTTGCATTGTTTTATAATGAAATCACATGTCAAAATACCTAAGAGCTCACAGTAGCCATACATGCTTTCCCAAACTCTATCCATTGAGTTCTTTGCTGACTCATGTGTCTAAGGTCCAGGAGTCAGAATTAGAGAAGGAGAAAAGAAGGCCATGATATTATTCCCGCAACTCCCTTAGAGCTCAGGAAAAGACAAAGGGGGAAAGGCTCCAGAAGGCATTCTAAATTCCCCACTCTGATGCTCACTTGTAGGTAAATACTCATTTCCCAGGATCCTCTAGGCATCCAATGCGGAAATGTGTTCATTTTTAGGAGAAGACAATAGAGAGACAATGTTGGTGAGGGAAGGCAATCCTACCAGATTTGGTAAAAGTGCACTTGGTGTGAAGCACTATGTGAAAGTTGTGTGGGAAACTCTGTGGTACTGTAGTGCAGCCAGATACTCTACTATAAGCTATGGACAGAGAAACTTAAATGAAAGGATCCCTATCCTCAAGGAGATTACAGTCCACTATGGGAAATAGAAAGTGTACACAAAATGGATTTAAAGCAATTCTTGGGGTGAGAGAGGATGACTAACAACAGGTGAATAAGGAAGGGCCTCCTTCAGGAGGAGGCCCCTAAAATACACCTTGAAAGGAGCCAGGAGTTCCCAGGGGATAGAGAGGAATGGCCCACAGAAAACAATTCAATTCAATTTACTAAGCATTAATTAAGTCCTCACTGTATTCACGGAGCACCAGGCTAATTCCAGGCTTCATGCCAGACATGCCGGACTGCAGCAAGCAAGCGTGTAGGAAGGACATGCAATACCTCATCGTGGGTCCAACCAGCCGGAGGCCTATTTGCAGGGGTGGGAGGAATGGTGTTTGAAGGATAGCCGGGTGAAGGCTTTAAAGGCTGAGCTAAGGACCAACACCATTGAGCAAGTTTTTCAAACTAGTTTTTAGTTTGCTCGTCTTGTTTTCCCAGTTCTCGTTTTCACATCCCACCCTGGATTATCCACTGGTGTAGGAAAACCGGACGTGACCCTACTAGGGAAAGAGAAGGAAGCCCGACTTTGGAAAATGCAGTAATTTGTCCCCTGAAATCATGTATTTCCTCCTCCTGACAGTTCAGTTACTCTGCAATCAGTGCATTTTCCAGCACTTACAAAGTCTGCTTTGGTGATGATGAGGCTTTCCCCGATTCTCCCCAGTCCAGCTTCTCTCCCTTCCCTTCCTCAGTAGAATGAAACAGCAGTTTCTCTCAGTCATCAGCCAGCTGTTCCCGGCAAAATCCACCTTCCCTGGCTGGTTACCCATCCGATTAGCTACCCATCTCCCGAATTCCTTTCCAGACAGTTCCTACCCAGAGAGAGGATGATTTTTGACCTTGAAGGGCTTATTCTCCCAGACCCACAATTGGGAGAACGTGCCTTGCGTTGGGATGTTGTGTGCACTGCACTGGGGAGCATGCACTGCACGCCTGCATCGACTCATACACCACTCCACTTGAAGGTAGTTTGAAAGATGAAATGTCGCCCTTTAGCTTGCTTAACATGAAGAGAAAAGTAAAAGCTTAACCTCTCCTCGCACGGACCACTCAGCAGTATTTCCCAAAGAAAATTTCTGGGTATGTATGTATGTGTGTATGTATATATGTATGTATGATTGTACGTATATGAACGTGTCTATCTCACACCAGTCACTAAAAAGACAGAGAAAGAAATCCATCAAATGTGGGGGATCTAAAGCTGTGTGCAGAATAAGACCCATTTCAAATTGTCACTTTCCGTCACTCCTCCCTCCCCAAGCTCTTGTGGTTGCTGTGGAGGGAGGGGGCTATTTTCAGTGCTACTTGGCCCGCAGACACTTCCAAGAGTTTGACAGCCAACTCAGTGGCCCACAGGAGAGAAAAGGTGCCTTTGTGTGCTACCGTGATAAGGGGAATAGGAGATGGATGGGTAAATCCTAATGCTGCAAGTCCTTTGTCGCTAGGAAGTGGCCACTCCCAGGGTGGGCTTGGAAGATGGGGCGCTAAGTCCTAAACGGTGGGTGTTATACCGACTGCATCTGGACAAGAGACGCCCCCCCCCCCCCCCGCCCCTCTTCTTGGTAGCCTGGGAGGGCGGGGTCCTGGGGAAGCAGAAGCCGGGGAGAGGAGACACTCTGCCCCTGCTGAAAAAGCCGCGGCCACGGCGGCAGCAGCAGCAGCAGCAGCCCCAATCCCAGTCCCAGCCCCAACCGCAGCCCCAGCCCCAGCAGCAGCAGCCTCAGCCCCAGCAGCAGCAGCAGCAGCAGGAGCAGCAGCAGCAGCAGCCTCTGCAGGAGCTCCGAGCCCCGAGCTGCACTCAGCGCGGCTCCAGCAGTCACGGAATCTGTGGGGGCGGCTCTCCTAGCACGCACGCGGAGGCTGGCGGGGAGCTCTTTGCACCGGGACCGGCTGCTCCAGGGGAAGGCGCGGGGCGGCGGGGACCCCAGCGCCACGGCGGCGGACAGGGACTCGGGCTCGGAGGGAGACTTGGGCCGGCCCTCAGAGCAGCAGGCAGTCTCTGCCGCCGCCGTGCACCCGAACCAGCGAGCCCCAGCGGGCCAGGCTCCGGGGCACCCTCCTCCCCTGGAAGCCCCGGGCCTCGGCAGCAGCCGATGGGCTCTAGCCTGGGCATCCTCCGCTTTCCCCGCGGGGTTTTTAGCCGAGGAGGGGGCGGAGGCTAGCTCAGAGGGGAGGGGCGCGGGGCGCGTAAGGGCTCAGTCTCCACCCCTCGCTGGTCCGGGAGGGGGGAGAAAATCTCCTTGACATTTTTCACACTTTGAAGCCGTTGCTGCAGCCGGTGTAGTCCTTCCTACCAGGGGGTGGGGAGCACCAGCAGGAGGAGGAAAAGGAGGAGGAAGAAAGCCAACAGGACGAGGGGGGAGGGGGTCGAGTAAGCCAGGGAACGAGCGGGGCTGCCAGCCACATGCCCTGCCTCGCCGCCTGCCCACCCCGGCACCTGTGAGCCAAGCCGCCGTACTGAGGCGAGGCGAGGTGGGCAAGGCGGGCGAGGCCCCCGCCTCCCGGGCCAGCTGCCCCGATCCCCCAGCGGCTTCTGGCCACCCTCAGCTATTGAGACTGCCACCGGCTCTTTTAACCCCCTTCTCGCTTCGGCGTTCGCTGCACACCCAGCGCTCCTTGGGGATCTCCCCCCCCCCCCAGCCCCGCCCCGCCTGGCACAGGCACACAGAGGCTAGGAGTCGGGGGGCACCGTTCGACTTGCCTCCTCGCCTTGCCTTTTCCCACCAGGATTTATTGTCTGTGGAACCTCCTGGGGGGTGGGGAAGGAGGTGCCGTTATCACTGCTTCTGCCGCTGCTGGTGATTGGGTGGCCGGCCAGGCTTGGCACAGGCTAGAAGAGTTACCGCTCTACTCCCACCCCCAGCCTGCTGCTAGTCGCTGCCCGGGCTTCCCCTCTCTACGGCTTCCCATGGGAACACATCCAGCCGTCCACCTGAAGGGCATCGGCATCATGGTCTAGCCTTGGACCTTCCTGGAATTCCCTTTCCTTTTCCTCCTTTCCTCTCTAAGAAAAGGAGAAAAAAAAGATTCTCCACTCCCACTCTACTGCGGACACTGGAACACACACACTTTAAGGAATAACCATTTGCAGCCGAACGTCTGGAGCCTTGGGGAGACTCATGGATAGTTCCTCCAGGAGCCTGCAATGTGAGTACCCTACCTCCTTCTCTTCCCTGGGCCCCTTCCCTCCCTTTGGAGAGGGGCTGCTGCAGTGGTCAGTTTCCTCGCGGTGCCTGCTTCCAGGCACAGCGCGAAGGCGTGAGAGCAGCCGGGCTCCCTCCTAGGCTCAGAGTCCCGAGGAGGAGAGGGCAAGCAGGTTCAGCCTTAGGCTGCCCGCGATCACCCGGCGCCAGCTACTGCTCTGGCGCTGGGACAGCGTGTATTTCTCTCGGGGGATGGCCACTAGATCGGTAGTAGATTGCGGGAGGCGTTTCAAAGGTCCTGGCGGGAGGTTGGTAGAGGTAAGTGGGTAGACTTCACGGCCAGAGTAAGTCTAGTAAAGGGTTACATACTGCGAAAAGGGTGTGGGGAGAGGTATAGAGAAGGAGACATTGCTCCAACAGTTAACAGTAAGGAGGTCCAAGAAAGGGGTTCTCAACATCAGCTTGGAGATCGCGCCGGCAGCTGTTTCAGGGAGATGCCCAAAAGACTGGAGTGGCTGTTGGCTGTTGTGATAGCTGCGGGCACACTCTCGCTCACTCGCACGCGCGCACACACACACGCACGCGCTTGCACAAACACGCGCGCGCGCGCACATACACACACACACACACACACACACACACACACACACTTGTAGCAAGGGAACATTAACCCTCGCTGCTCACCCTTCTGTTGTCCCCTGAGGTGCGGTTCCTATTTTGGTGCTGGGGTTGTTAGGAAAATGCTTCCAAGCTCTTTGTTTGACCTGGGTGCTGGAAAGAAAGGGGTTTCGGGTATCGGGATGAGGAGGGGCGAGGGCGAGGAGATCGGGGGTGGTCGGGTGCAGACGTGCATTTAGAGGCAGAAGGATTTTCCTCTCCTCACCCCAGAGACCTTCCCAAACTCGAGCTTCTGGTTTGCATTGTGCCTCGGGAAGGTGCTGAGAGTGGGTAAGCGTGGACTGTGGGGATTTCTGCGCTTTTGTCCGCTCTCAATGTCTCTGCGTTCGTTCTCCCTGCTGGACTCCTTAGCAAGCCGGCTGTATGTTACAGCCTCCACTGAAAGAGGGAGAAAAGAAATGATTGTAGTATTAATAACTGCATCCTGACCGCCAGCCCATGGCTCTCATTACTATATAGCTCTGGTATTTCTATGCTAGCACAGTCAGCAATCTCCAGAGGGCCGCGTTATTATCTTTTTAAATAGCTTTAATATGTGTCTGTTTTTATTAGTTAGGGGATTGCTTTCCACATTACAGTGCTCAACTGCAAAAGGGGGAGGGGGGATTGGCCCAGCCTCCACCCTCCCTCCCCTCTTGCTCTGTCTCCTCCCCATACAAAGCGGACGAGGGGGAGCAGTGCAGCTGAGGTGGGGGCTTGCAGAACATGGAGATACACTTGACTAACTCATAGAAATAAACCCCAACCAAACCTCCTTTTTGGAAAAGGGGTGATGGAACCTCTCCTACGTCCCATCCTTCCAAGAAGGAGAAAGAGAGGGTTGCTAAGACATCTGCTTGTGCCTTCTGCTTACTTTCGCAAGGTACCTTCAGTTCGTTGAAATCACCTGAGGCGGTAACTGGGTCAGTCTGCATCCCTCCGTACCCCCTTCTCCCAGTACAGTGTGCCCCATGCAATTTGGTCCTGTGGTGGGGGAGAAGCGGTTTTATGGACCCGTGCATTCGAACCTGGGGAAAGTGTCTAGGCACAATAGAGAGATCAGAGCGTGGGCGAGAAGAGTGGAAGAGACCACGTGATCCCTCCGGTGGGCAAGATCCACTGCTGGGAACTTGTTTTTCTTTGTTCCTGCCTGAGCCTGTGAAATGTCATGCGTCCAGGCTGCTTTATTCCGCCCACAGAAGAAGAAAGTTTGCTGCATGTCATACTGGAGAGCTGTAGATGCCCAAGGAGATGGTTATTTCGAGGTGGGGGGAGGGGTCCATACAGCCACCTTTGGAATACGGCATGCCTTTCTGGAAAGGCAGTCGAGAAGTTCCACAGCTCCCCCGACTCACGTGGGCATCCCCATGGCGGTGAACCTCCTACCTCCTTCTGTTAGAAGCAAGCATCCCTAGCTTCCCCAGCCTGAGAGGCGCATCCATTCCCAGGCTACACAAAGTAAGGCTTCTGAACTCTTTCTGTTACAAGGAGGGACCTGCCCTGCTGGGCAGAGGCGGCAGATAACTGATGCTGCTAGGTTCCGGGCTTCTAGATATGCAAGGAGAAGGTGCAGACTTAAGGACTGGTTTTTGCTTTTGTTTCTAATGCACCGAGACATGAAGGTTGTTGGGGATGGATCTTTAGGAATCCCGTTTGGACAAATGAAACAGCCCGCTATTATACTACCAGACAGGGCTGAGGTGGAATTTGGACGTTCTCCAAAACAGGGTTGGACCAGGGGCCACTCTCGCTAATTGGGGATTTTTTTTTTTTTTTTACACAAGGAGTTTGAATGCCTGGGCGATGGTTCCCATTTTTATTTCACCATTTTATGAACCATCCTAATGAGTAGAAGTTTTATCATTATTTCAATAGGATCCTTTGTGCTGTGAAGCATATGTTGGTATTTCCCAAGAAAAGGACAGCCATCGCTGGCACATTCTGGGGGTGAGAGTTGTTCATGCACCTTTTTAGTTGCTTCTTCGTGAAAGGACGTGAATTTACCATGGCAACCCCTACATTTTCTAGCACATGTGACTTGCACACATGCTGTGTCAAAAATAGAAGCACCTCCTTAAAGAGACAGACCCATTCAGAAAAGTGAAGCACTCCGGGCCCAAGGGCTCCAGTATTTCAGAGCTGCTTGTGACTCTTTCCATTTTATTCATAAAATGCCAGCTAATGGCATAATCTGATTTTTATTTTATTTTCTTATAAAAAGTGCAAAACTTAAAGCAATTGATTTTAGTTCATGTTCTGTTCATTTTGTAAACGACTTTTTCATTGAACAGCAAGCTTAAGGATACAGAGGTGAATAGCAGTCTGTGGTAGGAAAGACACAGGTGACAGGGAAGAAGACAAGTGTCAGCCTTCAAAGAGCTCACAGGCAAGAAAGCGAAGGCAGGGGCAGATCATTATAATGTGCCTTTGGTGGCGGGGAACTCTGTGATATCCTTGGTCTAAGGCATTTCCCCCAATCAATGCAGATCCCTGGTTCCTTTACCAGTTTCGAGTCATACACTGATGCCTGATCTCATTTTAAACTCATTGCCTGAATTTTAAACTCTTTTAAAACCCGTTTTAAAGTCAGTGCCTCAGGCACTGAGAGATTAAGAGATTTACCCAGTGTGAGACCTGCAGTATTTGTCAGAGAACTGCCTGGAACTCAGGTCTTACTGACTCAAAGGCTGGCTCTCTCTCCACTAAACAAAGCTGTTTCTCTTAATATAGATATATGTGTGTATATATATATATATATATATATATATATATATATATATATATATATATATATATATATATATACACAATTATATTATAATTAAAACTGCCATGTTTAATACACATTCCTCTGTGTGTATATGTGTGTGTATGCATGTGTGTGTGAGATAGATAGTGAGAGAGAGAGATTTATTAAGAATTAAAATATATTAACTTTTGGACCTTTAAAATTTCCCTGTTGTTATGGATAAGTACCACAAGTGTTTTTATCCTAATTTTACGAAGGTGAAAATTGAGGATGAAGGTTGAAACACTTGCCTATGAGCACACACTCAGTAAATATCAGACGTAGGATCTGAATCCACCTCTCTCTGACTCTAGAATATCTTTGGACCACACTAGGCTGCTTCTCAAACATATGTGTGTGTGTGTGTGTGTATTTTTAAGTGTTATATATTCTGTTTGAGGGGAAAATTCAAGTACAACCTTAAATTAATAAGTGTGGTGGCCCTTGCTTAGGAGGTACCAGCTCATCAAGTCGTATATTTTTGTCTACAGTCTTCCCCTGCCCCACCCCACCCTGGTGATTCCTTCAGGAAAGAACAGTACCCTTACACTAGGTTCCACCCTTTTCTGTGATCTTCAAGCAGAGACTGGGTGGCCTCATGCAGGGGTTGGTAGTGAGTCCATTCTTACTCTGGCTCTCTTCTGAATCGCTGGCCTCTGAGGACCCTTCCAGCCTGGAGGCTTCATGCTCCTGCTTCTGTCAGGATTTCTCCTACTTCCATCATCTCATACTGGAATTTTGGGTCTGCAACCTGCATAATTTCATGGGGACAAAGGTCTCCTACTGACAACCTCTGCTCCATCACTTCGAATCAGCAGCTGCTTCTAGGGCAGTGGGAGGTCACCCAGTCCATATGAATCAAAGGCAGAATTTGAACTCAAGGCTTCATGAATCCAAGACTGACTTGCTAACTACCATCCCACCCTGTCTCCCTAGGATCTTTCTATTTTAATTGAAAATGTATTTTGTACAAAAACAAACAAGTAAAAAAAAGCCCTCTTTCACATTCAACCACATTCATTCTTTGGAATAATTGAGAAAAGATAAAGATGCTTTAAAAAAGAATTAAAATAATAATAATGCTTAATTTTTGTTTTTCTTTAATTATCACTACTTTGACATTACAGGGCATCCCAAAAGCCTAAGTGAAGTTTTAAGCTCTCACAAACTTCAAATTATGCTAAGACTTTGGGTATTTCCTGTATATTCATTTAAACAAGTCCTCTGCTGCATATGTATTATGTGCCCAATAATGTTATGGTGGGTTAAACCAGTTTCACAGGATCATGGGACTTAAAACTGGAAAGGACCTCAGGGATGAATTTATTAATTAATCAAAAGGCATTCATTAAATATTTACTGTGGGCAAGTTATTCTGTCAAGATACAAGTAGGAAAATGGAGATAATTCCTGCTGTCAAGTTCACATGTTGATGGGAGGGAGAGGGTACAACTCTTACTGGATATTAGTCAGGTAGAAAGTTCTCATGTTCCTTAGGGTGAAATGTCAAAGCACATGATGATTCACATTCTTGAAAGTTATTTCCACTGAGAAAACTCTGTCTGTGATCTTTCAGGTCCATTCCAGTTAGATCTGGGAGCCTCTGATCTTATAATTCAATGTCTTCATTCTGTAGGTGAAAAAACTGACATTTCCCCATAAGATCATCCTTTTACTTCCATTAAGAGAAAGCCTATCTAGTAGAGTTTGGTATGCAGTGAATAACAACTCAGAGAGACAATCAGTATTCCTTAATGTAGTTTAAATATAAGTAACCAACCATCATTTCTGTTGCTATTGGAGTTCTTCAAATATACATATATATATAATTCTTTTCCTTTGAAAGCATGAGTATTCTGGGTTTATATGCAAAGATACTTCCACTAAAGCACCATCATGCTAAGCTAATCATGCTCTGCTCTGGTCTCCTGGCTCTAACCACGCACCTATTCATGCAGATTTGACTAATGGATCTATATGGGATAGGTGGTAAAGGAGATAAAACACAGGGCGTGGACCCAAGTTTTCCTCGATTTCTCACCTGTTCTCAAACTCACTCTTCAGTTTTTTTGAAAATATTTTTCTTGCTCTCTTTTGCCATGGCCTCCCTTCTTTAATCAACCACCAATGCCCATTGATTATACATCCTCCACATCTCAGACACTTCCTTCCATTCACACAGACCTTATACTGTCACCTAGTTGGTTGTTCTCCCTCCTCAGCCTTTTCCCTTTCCAACCCATCCCACACACAACTGCCAAAGTCATCATATGCCCCTGGCCCAGGTCCTGATTACAGAGCTCCACTGGATTCCTCTTGCTTCTAGGACAAAAATAAAATGAACCTTTTGGGCCATGGGAAGTCCTGCATTATCTGACTCCAGCCCCCCTTTCTAGACCTCTGTTATTCTGTTCCCCAAACTCTCCAGTTCAATCAAGCTGGCCTACATGTTCCTCATACCTGGTCTTTTATTCACCACCTCTGTGCATTTTCCAAGGCTGTGACCCATGTCTGGAATTACTCCTCCATCAGAGTAGGGACTATCTTCTGCCAGTTTTTGGTTCCCCAGTACTTAGCATGGTTCCTGTTTCATAAATTGCTTGTTGACTTTGTCTCCTTGCCTCTGCATCTTAGAGTCTACAGTTTCCTTTACACACCTGCTAAAATGCCAAGTCCTTTTTCCATTCCTGCAGACACTAATGCCCAATCCAATCTGAAATCATTCTGTATTTATTTTGCACATGTTTAGAATTAGACATGTATGTATGTGTTGTTTCTCCTGATAAGATGTAAATTTCTTGAGGGGAGGGAATTTTTTCTTTTTTGTCTTTGCAACCAATGCCTTGAGTAGTTCCTGGTATATTGTAGGTGCTTAACAAATGCTGATTGAATGCTTGTTTTGTGGATTATCACATTCAATCATGTCTCCTACTTACTAGTTTTCATGTCACATCCCTCCCTAGCTCTTATTTTTTTAGATTGTAAGCTTACTGAAGGGACTGTTTCTTTATCTTTACCTCCCTAGCAAAATGTTATATATGAGAAGAATTTCGTGAATTGTATTTCTGAATCTCTTTTGGGCTAACTTCTACATAAAATGATTTAAGCTCTCCTCCATGAGCTCATTAGCATCATTCTGGTATTAAATTCAGCAGTGAATACTGATAATTGGAAAATTTTATAATTTTGAAAGAAAGTGCATTTTAATTGTTCTTTCCTCCCTTTTGGGATTAATGAAAAAATCACCTAAATTCCACACTTAGTGAAATTTTAGCCTACACTATTCATGTTGTCCTTCATTTAGAGCATTTAGATTTCACATTAAGCAATCTCACAAAATTGGAAAGACGATGACTTAATATATTGTTTGGCAAGCATATGTATTGAAACATATTCAACTAATATTTAGTTTGATCACCCATGATAGGCTTAGTAGATTTTTTTCTTACACTTCATACAGACAAGATCAGAAACGGTGTTATAAATAAATTAATAATGTTGAGAAGATGGTACAAATTTATTAATGCTCCAGAATGCCTTTTGCTTTTATGTGTTTCCAACCAAGTTTTTTTTTTTTTTAATCGGGTCTAAAACAGTCAGGAAATCTATACTCTTCCAGGGAATCACAAAATAGAATTATTATAAAATAGGCAAGGAAAAAGAATAGCACTCTTGGCTTCAGCACTAAAACTGATACTTACTTGATATGCTATAGGTAAATATATATATATATATACGTAAAATAATAATGCCTACAATTTGTATAGTACTTTGAGGTTTGTGAAGTGCTCTATACACATTGATCTTGTTGATCATTGTAACGATCCTGAGAGAGAGGTCTTATTATTAACCCCATTTTACAAATGCGGAAATTGAGTCCGAGGTTCTGATTTGCCTGGTCAGGAAGTTAGTAAGTGGCTGAAGACTAAATTGAGCTCCTGTCTTCCTGACTCCAAGTTCTAGTGCTCTACTCTTTGTGCTCCCTAACTGCTCAAAATAAAAACCTCAGCTTCCTTTTTTTTCTATTTATGCCTCCTTAAATATCTTGGAAGAGACTTTAGATCAGGGTTTGAAAAAAGTGTTTAAGTACAATGGCACTAATTTCTATAACAAATACACCAAAGTAAATGGCCTGATTGAAGTAGGAATAAAATATCATGATTTGAAATAGACATAAAATATTATTCTTAAAGTAGGTATAAATCATTATTCTTGTGGTAAGGTGTGCACTGATACTTTTACGATATTAGAAACACTTTCGGTGATGCCAAAGAACACTTTAACAGTCATTGAGCTTGCTTCATCTCTTGAGATTCTCTCATCTTGTCCAGAAATTGGCCAATATTTAGGGTATTTTTAATGAACCCAAAAGGATTGATATTTTCAATAACCGATTTATATTCAAGTGAATATTTATGGTCATGTTTGGCAGTAATGCATCATATGACTTTTGTGACAGTTATTTAATATGGGTGTAGAAAAGACAGTGGCTTATCTTCATGGAATAATTAATCCATGACAGAAATACCTAATATGCTATTAGAGTCTGTCATGTAGAGGAATGGTAAGGTTATTTTAAATAAAGTCATTTTTGTATTCAAAAGGTTGTCATGACTGATGACATTCTCTACAAAGACACATCTGAGGAGTTGTCATTAAAACATCTTTAAATGGTTAACTGTAACAGAACCAAAACCAGAACAGAATCATTTCTATATGCCTTTTAAAGATAGAGAATAAGTGCATGTAAAGGCCCCAAAGAGTTTCTGTTTAAATCAAATCCCCTACCTTGCTCACTGTGTGAAGTATTTACATACTTCATAAGTCTCTGCCATGTCATTATTTTCATACAGAACATCAATGCTGGCGACAGTTGGGACAACCATATCCAGTCTAATAACCAACAAATGTGCCTGCTTTGGGGCAGACACAGCAAGAGGTGTTGGAGATTCAAAGACATTTCTTTTTAAACCCTCCCTTGCCTTCAGAGCGTTTACATTTCACTTGATTACATGGGTGATCCCAATGTGTATGTGTTTCATTTTCTTTTCTCAGATGGATAGACTGTTACAGAGATGCAGTCCTTTCTAATCATCTCCAGCTCCATTGGCATTTGGTCTTCAAATGGTTCATAAACCTTATTTGCTCATAAATGACTACTGAGCACATAGAAAACTGTGGAGTACTTTAGGAGGTTTGTAGTAATTATGATACCCAACATAGTACTGTTGGTTGAGGTCGAAGGCAGTGATAAGCAAATAAGGTACATAATTTCATGTGATAATTTAATGGGCATGAGAATGAAGAGGAAGAGGAGATGACTATGGATGAGAGGATGGAAGACACTGAAGGAAGTGGGAAAATCAGCTGACATTATTGGAGAAGATTATGGGTTAAAATTAAACATACACACACACACACACACACACATCCATGACCAGAATTTAGTGAGTAAATATATTTTGGTTTAATAGTAGATTATGAAATTTATGTATTGCCTACTTCTTTGTATGATAAGAAAAGGTGAGAAAAGGGCAGTCTGGGATGTTATGTAGATACCAAGGAAAGATTTTCATGAGTGTGTGTGTGTGTGTGTGTGTGTGTGTGTATGTCTATGTATAAAATATTTGAGTGATGAGTATGATGCCAAAAAATTCCCTGGCAGACTTAAAAATTAAACTGTCGTAGATGATGCAGTTACAATAATTTAAAAGTGGAATTAGGTGGACTTCTTAAAAACTGTTGTTGTAAAACTTCAAATTTTATTGTATTTGTTCACCACAGTTTTACAGCAGACAACTAATTCTGAAGTCATCTGGCATGATTAGTTCATCTGGTTTTATATTAGTATGGGGAGAAAAAGAGACCATTTACCATCTTGTAACAGAGAGTCAAAGGAAGTAGCTAATATTCAATGTAAGCTCAAATCCATAGATGAAATCACCTCCCATGTCCCTGGTGTGAACAATTAGTTTTCTTACTTTACCTCCAATTACCATGTGTCAGTTTTGTATAGAGTGTGCATGTATCTGTACACATACATATACACACCTACCTCCTTGTTCTCTCACCCCACGGTGCATAGAATGTAAGCTTCTTTGGGACAGATGCTTCTTCACTTTTGCCTTTGCATCTGTGGAAACTAGCATACTTCCTGGCACAGAATATGCATTTTAAAATGTTCATTGATTGGCTGAGTGCCTCATAAAAGAGATGATGAAAATGAACATACATTTTCAAAATTAAATGTTTTCTGATTTTTACTTCTTGTCTTTAGGTAACATCATCTGGACATTAGCTGGGTAATGTTGGACAGTAGCCATGTTTGAGCATTATCAGGGTTATTTAAAGTGCTATGGTTGTGATATTTTAAAACCTAATTTTGTAAAGATGAGAATTCAGTCTATACAGGTGAAGTAGGGAGATGAGCAGCAATTCACCAAGTCAGGCGATTGTTGACAGCCAGCATGGCTGATATTGACCATTTTGTCACGTCCGACCTGAATTTGGCTTGCCATTCTACCTTTCTGAAATTTTCAGGTATTTGCATTATCTCGTTGCTTCTCTTTGACTATCTCAGGGCATAATGATGCAATAACAAAAAAATCACCATATTTCCCTGATGTATTCAAATGAGGATGCTTCTCTTTATGTAAGAAAAGTGATTTTAATCATGGTATATGTGATATCTTCCTCAACCTGCACTGTGATACCAATTTTTTTTTAATAAACATGAGAATATTATTTTAATTTCTCTAGGATTGAGTATTTATGGTATTTAGAGAAAACTAAGGGTGAAGTAAATGTGAAGTGATAGAAAAATGTCACAGCTGTTTAAATCTTTAAAGTTTAATAAATTACTTTATTTATGGGGGTTGGAGTCAGAGCTGTTATCTTAGGTGTCAGGATTTTCCTGGTCAGGAACTTCCTTCATCCAATAAAGATCTTTGAATGTTCTGTAACTTGTAGTTTTAAAGAGTTGCCTGAGGTGCCAAAAGGTGAAATAATGTACCCAGTCATACAACCAGGACTCTGTAGGGAAAGGACTTGGACCCTCTCACTAACTGATCATTTAGACTTTCTCTTAAGCAACATTATAGAGTTAAAATGCTGTACTTCCCACATTCACACTATCAGTTCAATTCAATGAGTGTTTATTTAGCAAGCATCTACTCTGTATGTGAAAGTCACCGAGAGGTGATGGGGATACTCAGACAATAATGAAACAGGACATCCCTTCAAGGAACTTACATTGCACTGAGGTGAAACATTATGGTCACTAAGTAAAGATGAAATTGATCTAAAGTAAAGAAAGATGAAAACTGGGGTGGAGAAGAACATTAGTAGTTGGGCGAATCATCAAAGGTCTCATGTGAGAGATAGAATCTGAGAGGAGATTTGAGAGGATTGGGAATTCCAAGAGGGAAAACCATCCTTTAACACCAGTGGCCTAATGATAGAACTATAGAATGTCAGACTTGGAACAGACCTTTGAGTCCAGGCTTCTCAGTTTACAAAAAGATATTTAAATCTTAACATAATGGTTGAGGTCTTTTTTTAGTCTATTTATTTTAGTTTTCAACATTCACTTATGTAAGATTTTGAATTTCAAATTTTCTCCCCCTTCCTCTCCTCCCCATTTCCCAAGATGGTATGCAATCTGACATAGGCTCTACTGATGCATTTATATTAAATATTTTCACATTAGTCATGATGTAAAGAATTAGAACTAATGGAAAGAACCACAAAGAAGAAGAAACAAAATAAAACAACAGAAGGAGAAAAATAGTATGCTTTGATCTGCATTCAGACTCCAAAGGTCTTTCTCCAGATGTGGATACCATTTTCCATCATGGGTCTTTGATCCTTGAGAAGAACCAAGTCTAACCCTAACTCTAAATTGCACAATGTGGTTGCTACTGTGTAAAATGTTCTTCTGGTTTTGCTCAATTCACTCAGCATCAGTTCATGTAAGTCTTTCTGGGTTTTTCTGAAGTCTACTTGCCCATTCTTTCTTATAGCACAATAGTATTCTATTCTATTTATATGCCACAACTTGTTCAGCCATTCCCCAACTGATGGGCATCTCCTCAATTTCCAATTCTTTGCATGGCAAAAAGAGCTGCTATAAATATTTTTTTGTGGTACAAGTGGGTTCTTTTCCCATTTTTGTGATCTCTTTGGGATACATAAGTTATATTGCTGGGTCAGAGGATATGTACAGTTTTATAGCCCTTTGGGCATAATTCCAAATTGTTCTTCAGAATGGTTGGATCAATTTGCAACTCCACCAACAATGCATTAGTGTTCTATTTTTCCCACATCTTCTCCAGCATTTATCATTTTCCTGTTTTGTCATATTAGCCGATCTGATAGGCATGATGTGATACTTCAGAGTTGTTTATCAACACAATATTTGATATCACAAATCTCATTCCATAAGCCTAATTGACCCATAAGTACCCACTGACTCCTGATATGAATATGTCTCCCCATCTAATTTCATATCAAGCATTTTTCAAGAAATAGCATCTTGTTAAGACAATGCAACGTGCTAAAATTAAACTTTAGAAAATATACATTTGAGAGAAATAGGGTTACTCCAAAAAGTGCAGGCTCTGGAGACAGAGCCTCTACTCTATTTTCATCTATTACACTTACTATTTGTGTGACATTTGGTAAGAAACTTCACAACCTGAGTGCTTACTTTCTTCATGGATAATATAAGAGGGTTGACAGACATGACCTCTGAGATTCCTAGTTCAATTATTATTTCTACTTTCATTAAAATGCCATTAATGGAAAAACAGACATGACTTATTATAAACTCAGAGGAGTTATATCCAGCTATTCAGAAATACACTTATTGCTTCAAATGAGGAGCACCTGAATTTGTCCCAGTGACTTATTGCTTTGGGACAGTCAGACCATAGCCAAGATGCTCAGACACAGCTAGAAAGAACCTCAAAATCTCTCTAGTCCACTGGTACCTAAAAAAGAACATTCATTTGTATAGCAACAAATGTTTTAAGACTTTTTTAATGACCAAATGGTTATATTGTCTATTGGTACATTTGCTAAGCTTTTCATCTGAAGAATCTTTTTCTTCATACCAGCTTTCAGCATACTGTTCCAGGACTGGTGGGTGGAAAGGAACAGAACATATTCCTGTCTCTGAATGTGAACCCACTCACCATTTTACATGAGAAATCGGAATGTCCTAGGAGGAGGAATTAAAGGGAGGAGAGGATGCTAACCTTCCCTACTGCTGTAGGCAGTGGGACCCCCTACCACCACCTCCAAACTAGGCAGTTTAGACCAACCTTTCCTTTAATGCTTTTTGGATAAGCAATATTGTGCCTCCCTTCCTGTCTTTTAAGACTGTGCCATGGATAGAGTCACAGGGAAGCTTGGTATAGCCCTGCTAGCCATAGAATGGGGTTGAACATGGGTCTATCTTAGACGTCAGCCAAGGAGGGGTTAGATATTTATGGATCAAGCATCTATATGATACTCAAATCTATAAGTCCCATGGGATGAATCTCAATGTATCAGAGTTTTTTGTTTCCATAACAAAAAAAATTTATATCTGATACAAAATCAATATTGATAGTGAAATTCATTGTAAGATCACATAATCAATCAAATAATAAAAGTTTATGAATTCCCTACTATGTACCAGGCACAATGCCAATTACTAGAGATATAAAAAGAAGAGGAAAACAGTCCTGACTTGAAGGAGCTCACAGTCTAATGGGGAGACACCAAAGAAACAAATGTATGCAAATATGTCATATACATCTTAAATGGGAAATAATTAACCTCAGGGAGGTACTAGAATGAAGAGGGATTGGAAAAGGCTTCCTGTAGCAAATATAATTTTAGTTGGGGCTTAAAGGAAGCCAGAGAAGCCAGTAGGTGAAAATGAAGAGGGAGAGCATTCCCAGCATGGGGGACAGCCAGAGAAAATGCCTAGAGCCAGGAATGGAGTGCCTTGCTTGTGGAACAGCGGGGAAGTACATGTCACTGGATCAAAGAATATGTGTCAGGAAGTAAGGTGGAAGAAGACTCAGAAGGGAAGAGAGTGCTGGGTTAGGAAGGATTTTGAATGCCAAACAGGGCATTTTGTGTTCAATCCTGGAGGTGATGGAAAACTATTTGTGTTTATTGAGTAAGGGGGTGACATGATTAGGCCTGCACTTTATGAAAATCACTTTGGAGTCTGAACGGAGACTGGAGTTGGGAGTGGAGTGGGAGTGGGAGAAGATTTGAGTCAGGTATTCAGTCAATTGAACATAATAAATCAATATGACATTGATCACTTTCCTACTAAGCGCCAGGCACTGTGCTAGGCTACTGCGATAGGCAAGTCATGAGGCAATGATGACCTGTGCCAGACTGGTGTCAGTGTCAGAGAAGAGATGAGGGTAGATATGAGAGAGGTTACAAAGATGAAGTGGACAGCCCTTGGCGGTAGATTGCCTACGGGGGAAACGAGATCATGAGAAATCAAAGCTCCTAGGTTGAGCCTGAGGGTCTGGGAAAGTTGTGTTCCCCTTTATAGTAGCAGAAAAGCTAAAGGGGGAGTTTTAGGGGGAACTATAATGACTTCCATTTTGGACATTTGCAGTTTGAGATGTCTATTGGACAGTCAGTTCAAGATGTCTGAAAGGCAGTTGGAGATGTGAGATTGGAGATGAGTGGAGAGGTTGGGGCAGAATAGGTCGATATTTGAGAATCCTCATCATAAAGATGGTCATTAAGCCCTTTGTTTTCAAAGACCAATGACATCACAGTCTGGACTTTCCCGTGAATTGTTTTTAAGTAAGAAAGTGTGGTACAAAGCCTTCAGCCTTATTCTCTGTTCTAGAATCATCAAAGTCCAGTGGCAGGACAGAGTGCAAGATAACTGGCTGTGGCCCAGGATAAGGGCCTGTTAGTAACCCTCAACCTGGCTTAGCCTGTCTGCTAAGATGGCTTATCAGAGCACAGCCAATGCACAAGGGCCATGGAGAATAAATGCTCCCCAGAAAAGGAGCTAAGCGGAAAATGACTGAAGGGTAAAATCAATTATGTCTGGAGCTTCTCTAGAAACAGCAGGCCACACTGGTCAAGCAGAAAAATGGGTCCCAAATCAGGAGTTCCAGAACTGAAAATATTAAGCCTTCCAGGCCATGGTCTCTGCATTCTTGATAAGGCAGCTGGCCAGAAGATGGCAAGGATGTAAAAGAGACTGGGAAGGACAAAGTGGATAAAGTCCTAAACTAATTTCCACTCTCTCCTCTCATTCACTAACCCTGTGATGTTTTACAGTTGAGGAAAGTGAGGCAGACCAGGGTTAAGTGATTTACCCAGTGTCACATAGCTGGTAAGTGTATGAAACCAAATTGGAACTTGGGTCTTCCTGCCTCCAGGCCAAGTGCTCTATCCACTGCTAAAACCTAGTTTTGCATACTTTAAAGAACTATAGGTGATCTTTATTAGTTTTATTATCACCCAAGGTAACCTATTCCTCTATTGGACAGTTTTTTTTTCTTTACATCAAGGTTATATATTTACCTCTTCGTAACTTCGTAACTTCCATCCATGGTCCCTCTTGTTCTTCCCTTTGGGGTCTAAGAAAACAAATCTAATCTTGCTTCCACGTAGTCACTCTTTAGACACTCAACAGCGACTATATTTTCTCAAGCAAAATCAAACCCCCCACCTGATTCCATCAACCAGTATTATGTAATGTATTCATCATCCTGGATTTACTAATAAAACTGATATTGAGTTAATACTAGAGAACACTACACTTGGGTAGGGTGATTAATTTAACCATTTTCAAATTCCTCCATGCCCTACCTTAAAACTGTTGATTTCAGTAGTGAATAGGTTCATTCAGCCAACAAGCTTTCATTAAACACCTGCTCTGTGTCACACATTTTGGTGATTGCTGGAGATGCAAGGGCATAGGAGAAAGACTATGCCTTCAAAGAATTTCCATCGTTATAAGAGGAAACAAAATGTATGCTTATAAGTAAATATGAAATGTATACACAGTAAGCACACTGTCATTTTTAGGGGTGGAGTTGAGAATACTAGAAGCTGGGAGGGGCATCAGGAAAAGCTTCATTTGGAGAAAATGTTTGAGCAGAGTTTTCAAGGGAGCTCAGAATTCTAAGAGGAGAAGAGAATGAAGGGATGAATAGATGGAAGGAAGAGGTATTTAAGTGTTTACGATGTACAAAGTACTGTTCTAAACACTCTAAAATAAAAATAAAAATGTAAGACATTTCCTACTCTCAGGGAACTGATAAGGATGAGAGAATACAGATTGTACAAAGAGACAGGAGATAACGTTGTTGTTGAAGAATAACAAATCTACCCTTGGAAAAACGATGTGATGGTGATGACGGTAACAATACAGTGAGCATTCATAGGGTGCATTACAGTTTGCAAAGAACTTTATAAATATCATCTCATTTGGTCCTCACAACAACCCTGTTGTTGCTTGGTGTTTCCCAGGCATGTATAACTCTTTGTAACCACATTTTGGGTTTTCTTGGAAGAGTTCCTGCAGCAGTTTACCATTTCCTTCTCCAGCTCATTTTACAAATGAGGCAATTGAAGCAAACTGGATTAAGTGACTTGCTCAAGGTCATGTAGCTAGAAAAAAATGTCTAAGGCCAGATTTGAATTCAAGAAGATGAGTCTTCCTGACTCCAGGCTGGGTACCCTAGGCACTGTGCCACCTCACTGCCCCATGGGAGATGGGTGCTTTTATTATCCCCATCTTAAAGATGAGGAAACTCAGACTCAGAGAGATTAAGTGACTTGCCCAGTCACAAAGCTAGTAAGTTTCTGAGACTGGGCTTGAACCCAGGTCTTCCAGACCGGGGGTTCCTACCCTCTGCCTTTGGATGAAAGGTAGAATACATAAGTATAAGTAACACATTAAGCCTGAAAAGGCCAGCTAGCCCTGAGTTGTGAACTGACTCTATTTACCAGAGAAATTTCTAATTAATCCTAGAGACACTCAGGAAGCCCCGGAGCTTTTGGAGCTGGGGGACTTCCTTTGGTAGACCTGGGTATGATGGTTTAGAGAAGGAAGAGGCCTGAAGCAGGGAGACCACTGGAGAGGCCATTATAGTATCCCAGGTAAGAGGTAACGAGGGCATGGATTAGGCCTGGCCCATGAACAGAGAAACATTGGAAGCTCTCAAAGAAGAAGGAATATGACTGGCCAACTGCCTAAACAGGCCAAAAGAGGGAAAAGGAAGTGTATAGACCTCCTGTGTTTAGCCAGTGTGGCCACTTGTTTATTGAATGTTTGTTGACTGAATCCCAGGCTGCCAAGCTGGGTGCCTGGTGGAAGGAAAAGAGTACACAGGGAGATCAGAAAGCAGCTTGGGTTTCTAGAGCAAAGATAAGGAGTTCTACTCACAACATATTTTCAAGCACTTGAAAGTGGTCATCTTACTCATGTGCCACCTAAGAGGAAACCTTCCAGCCTCCCTGAGGCAGAACACATGTTCTAGAAACCAGGGTTGGAGTGAAATGTTCCAAATCTCTCAGCAAGCATGTCTCAAGTGTCTGCTGTGTGTCAGACACTGTGCTAAGGTCTAAGACTACACAGCCAAAAAGGTAGCCTTGGCAGCTCTAGCTACTGGTCAGCAGGACAATTTGCAAAGTAAACACAAAATCCATACAAATTAATCACATGAGGAAGAAACACTGATGTGTAGAAGAGGGAGATCAGGAAAGGCTTCTGGTAGGAGAAGGTGAGAGACAAGCTAAGACTTGAAAGGGTCAAGGGTTTCCAAGAGACAGGCAGGGCTTACAAGGGTTTGCTGCTTAATATCTTGCCCAGATGTGAGTTTCTTGTCATGTAGATGAAGTTCTGGCTTTTATAATCTAGTTGGACGCAAGTTTCTCAAACCCGAGCCGACAGAGCATCTTTGGGTTTCGTATCCCATGACGTTGAAGAAAGTTATTTCACTGCCATGGGAGGTGGCGTTGCCACTATCTTTACTCTTGCTTAATCTAAGAATTCCATGTCCTGTTTAGACACAAATGACAGAAGCAAAGATAGTCATTATCCTCTAGTGGAAACATTCCTTCAGAGTGGGCTCTGGACCTCTCACTGTAGGTCCCAGGGGAGTGGGACCTTGTAGAATTCTCACCGTGTTTCAGCTTCCCACCATGAACACCAGATGTATGATGATTTAACAGGAGGAGAAGTCAGCAAAGAAGCCAAGAAAATAATTTTGGAAATAACAGATAGATGAGAGATTAAAAGAACTGGCACGAACAAGGGGTGTGGGGGAGAGATATTGAAAAAAATAAAGGAAATCAATCTTGATTCTGAAAAGTATCTGTCAGGATTGGGAAGCTGTGGGCTTCAAAGCATTCCAGGTCCTATTATTTAGATAAATTTAAAGTGAATGAATGGATTAGCTCAGGCCCAAGAAGATCAGGCAAAAGTGTACATATACAAATATCCATAAACCAAAAATCTCACCAGTCTGAGAAAGAGGAGACAAATGAGGAAGGAAGGGAGCCAGAGAAGAAGGAATGTTTGGCATTAGCATAGAGGATCTGAGTTCAAATCTTTGCTGCTGAGTGACTGTGTGACTTTGATAAGACTCTGGCCTCTTTGGACCCCAATTTCCTTTTCCGTAAAATGGGGAAGGTGGAAGAGGTGACCTCCAAAGTCCCTCTATGCTCTGAATCTATGGTTCTAGGTAAAGTGAGGTTGTTTTTGTGTAATAAAGGAGATGCTAAGATTGTCTCTGGTATGTAACAGGAGGCCAAGGTGAAGCCTGAATGGATTTAATTTCAATTCTCTACTTATAAATAGTGCTAGTCTAGTATCATTTCAGGAAAGAGTAAGAGAAGACTCTATCACCTCTTAGATCATCTCCTTGTCTAAGCTGAGGAAGGAAAGCATTCCTTAGGCACAAGCACCTTCCATAGCTGCTATTAGTGAGGCAGATCTGCTCCCTCATTAAAAACCAATAAGATTCATTCACAACAATGTAATCTTGGGGGTGGGAGATGTATATGCTTAGTACAGACAAATTAGACCATAAGGTTGTGCATGGCAATGCAGAACCCCCAGATCTCCAGAATCCCCCAGATTCGCAAGGGATTTGGAACATAATCAAGTCTTTCATTTTGTAGATCAGAAAGCCAAAGCCCAGTCAGAAAAATGAAGCCAAGAATAATCGACAAGTATTTGTGAAGAGCCTGCTGTTTTCTAGGCCCTGAGTTAGGCATTGGGATTTCAAAGACAAAAGTGAAATAGAGTTCGCATTGCTCCCTGAGGTCAGGCAGGGACTTTTGCATGGACATGGATACTTATAAGCAAAGTAATTCAGAGGCACAAGCAGCAGGGTGACGTAGTAAATGACAGGGCTATGATATAAACCCAGGTCTTATGTCCTCTTCAGTGCTGCTTCTTGGGAATGCGGTTCTGAATCACAGAGCAGGAAGGAGCCTCAGACATCATTCCATCCAACTTTTTACCCAAAGTAGCTCTGGAAGTTGTCCTCACTTCCACACTTCCAGTATCAGTTAACTCGTGACTTGCCAATGGAATCCATCCTATTTGCCGAGGTTCTTCTGCCACTTAGTATCCGCCTGTTGGTCTCAGCTTTGTCCTTTGTAACCAAACAAAATAAAGTCAAATCCCTCTTCCACATTACCACCCTACACATAACTGACCACAGAGATGATCAAATTATATGAGAATCCAATGAGATAATGTAAGTTAAAGCACTTTTGCAAGCTTAAAGACTATCCATATGCCACCCAAGGTACATACCAACTTTCTTTTCTCCAGGTCACATACCAGTTCCTTCAACAGATTCTCCTTCAGGGGACAGAGGTAAGACACCCCAACATCAATTAATTGAACTAACAAGATGCCCTACACATTGATTCTTTCATCAGGTGAGATATCTCTTAGATTGATTTATATAATCAGTACATCAAAGGCATAAACTAGGTGTGAACTGCCTGGTTCATCAAGTGAAAGAGAGATTCAAGTTCAGATCTGGAGGGAATAACATGGACCAAGTCCCAGAAAAGACAGAAGGGAATGGGTTCAAGGACATGAACCAAAGACTTAGAGTTGGCAAGGAAGGCTTATAATTAGTGCTTTTCTTTCCTCACAACAACCCTGCAAAAAAGGCAGTACAGATAATATCATTGCCATTTTGCTGATGAGGAAACCAATGCTCATAAAAATGTGACTTACCCAGGGTCACACAGATAATAAATTTGAAAGCTGCAACTCAAACCCAAGTGTTACAATTCCAAACCAACCTTCTTTTTTCAGTGCATCATACTGGAGACACGTATGTTTATGTAACACAAGCTATTTTGTGAGGATACTTCCTAGTGCTTCCTAAGTCCTCTATAAACATGCAACATTTACATTTTACATCGTGAATGCTTCAAGATTTTCAAGGTGTTACATGATGTCACGAAGATGATGTTACATCATCTTCGTGACAACCCTGTAAAGTAGAAGCTCTCTTTATCCTGATTTTATGGAGGAACCAACTGAGTATGAGAAGGATGAAAGTGATTTGCTTAGGTTCACGTAGCTCCCGAACGCCGAGGGCTGCATTTAAACTCCAGTCTTCCTGACTCTACACCCAGTGACTCCATCACTACCGCCTGATTCAGCTGGACATAATTCAGGTACTGCTTGGTCATTACAACCAGACTGTGAGCATAATTTCCTCCACTGTGTAAATTAGGAACCAAGGGTCAAAATTTTTAGGAGGCTTGGCCAACATCTCTTAAAGACATAAGTAGCAAAGCCTCAGGAGTCCAAGGTTTAGGCTCTTTCCTCTCATACAACAGTGGTGCTCTCCATTTTGTGTTATTCTTTCCTCGTGCAGACCAGAATACCTCTTCAATGGACAGTTCTTGACTTAATGAGGAGTTGTTCCAGGCATCCATTTGAAAAGTGTATTTTTATAAAGGAAGCTTTACAGAGCCTTTAAATATCTCTTTTAAAAAAAAAAAGAGTCTCCAAGATACAAAGAATCATTTCTAGGATAATTGTTCAGGTCCCCTCTGATTTCTGAGGCCTCTGACCTTGCCGGGCTGCTTGGCCACACACATGTTGATGTCCTTCTGTAAGGTCCTACCTTAACATTAAGGGGTCATCTAAACCCTGGGGAAGTAAGAGTTTCAATAAACATCTCCCTTCTTCTCTCCTGGATCAGCCACATCTAAGGGTACATTTGGGTGCCCATCTTATAAACATGCTCTGCTGTGGGCTTGGTGTTATGTCATCTTAAAATGAAGTGAAAATAGTTATTAATTTTAATCACATCTGATTGTGAAACAGGTGCATTTTCCCAGATTCTTTCTGTGACTGACTGTGCACAGCCTGAGGACCAGCCTTTCTGGGACCTGAGGGGCTCATCTCTAAGCAGAGTAACTGCAGTGAGGCAGTAAGATCTAAGAGGGAAAGGCTCTAGCTGCGGATTCAGTGGGTGGGAATATGGAAGCTGGTGCCTCCTCTTCTTGGCTCTATGGTCTTGGGAAACTCCTTTCAGCTCCATTTCCTCATCTCTTAAAAAAGGAATGTACTTTTTCATTCAAATATGTAGGGTTAGATAAGTTGACCCCCTATCCGTTGTGCTGCACTGCCTGACTCTGGGTTTCTCTGTCTGTTTCTTAGTTTCTATTTTTCTACCTTTGTCTCTCACTCCATTTCTCTGTCTCTCTGTCACTCTCTATTCCTGTCTGTCTGTTTCTCTCTGTCTTTGTCTCTGTGTCTCTTCATCTTGCTGCGTCTGTCTTTATCTTTCTCTGTATATCTTACTCTTTGTCTCTCTCTCTCTCTCTCTCTCTCTCTTTCTCTCTCTCTCTCTCTCTCTCTCTCTCTCTCTCTCTCTCTCTCTCTCTGTGTGTGTGTGTGTGTGTGTGTGTCTCTGTCTGTCTGTCTCTGCGTGTAGTTAGTTAGTGTAGCAGCAAGCTCCCCAACATACACAGGAAGACCTGCTGCACAAGTTCTTCGATCAGCTTTTCTAAAGAATGCAATCTTAAAAGAGGTAAACAATCTTACTTTAATCAAGCACATATATCATTCACTTAGTGCAGGGCAGAAAAGTCAGTACCCTGAACTTCAGAGAAAATACAAACAGAAATTACAAACAGAAAGATCAACAGACAGGGCTTCCAACTGTCTGATCACAGACAATACGTACATCGTTACCAGAGGGAGAAGCATTAACTGGGTTTTCAAAGCTGGGGTGGCTCCTTCATGGCTAGACAGAGTCTCATCTAGCACATCAATCTTCTTGCAAAACATAAGCCACAAAGCAAAACCTTGCCTCAGAATATAGATACACTTTTCAGAGCCAGAAGGTAAGACCCTCATGACGTAACGCCTCATTAGCAATCAAAAAAAGGTGTGGGCCTTCATATAAAACAAGCCTCCCCTAATTAAACTTCATTTAAAAGCCCCTCTTGAGGCCTATTAATGGGTGGGAAAATTTTTAGCTCCCGTTACAGTTTGTTAGATATTATTGTGATGACATTTACACAGGACTTTAAGGCTTAGGAAGAATTTCCTCACAAGTATACATGCAAAATTGCTTGTGTTACGTAAACATATATTTCTCTGCTAAAATGTACTGAAAAAGAACATTGACTTGGAGTCATAACACTTGGGTTTAAGTTACAGATCTCAGATTTATTACCTGTGTGACCCTGGGTAAGTCACACAATTTTTATGAACTTCAATAATTTCTTCATCAGCAAAATGGGAATGATAATTTACAGAGAGAGAGAGAGAGAGAGAGAGAGTCCTGAATGGCAGGCATGTCCTCATTGGATATATTGCTTGGTTGGTTTCATTAACACAAACAAGCCTTTTTGCTGCACACCGGACCTGCAGTTTTATGTGCTAGCATGTCAGGAGGATAAAAACATGCTGTCTTTTCTTGAGAAGGTCAGATGATTATCACTCAAGCATATCTTGGTGCTGGACACAAATCAATTCTAAAGGATGTGAAAAATCACCAAGAGACTGATCCTGGGGAAGCATGAAAGGACAGAGCAGTCTGTGCAACTAAGCACTTGATATCTATTGAAACCTTAGGAAAATCATTGACTTCCTTGTGGAAAGTGCCAAGGGCTGTGTTGAAGGAGAAAAGTCCAAGAAGAAAATCTTGGCAGAAATCCTGCTGTCTGGTTCAGTCTGAACATGTGGGGTGTAATGGAAAGAGAGAAGGGAAGGTCAGGAGGTGGCAAGCATTTACGAAGGGCCCACTTTGTGCCAGGCACAAGGCTAAATGCTTTAAAATAAAATATCTCATTTGACCCTCACTACATCCCTAGGAGGGAGGTACTGTTGTTATTCTTGTTTTATAGTTGAGGAAACTGAGACAGATAGGTTGGCCTGTCCAGGGTCATAGAGTTAATAAGTGTCTCTGAGGCTAGTTTGGAACTCTTGTCTTTCTCCGACTTTCTGTCTAAGAGAACAAGATGTGAACTGAAAGGATTTGAGTTCAAATCTTGGAGCTACTGTGTATTACCTATGTAACCATGGACAAATCACTCGTGCTCTCTCAGTCCAGTTTTCTGGTATTTAAACTAAAGGACCCCTTCTTGTTCCAAGTCTATAATCAGATCATCTTTTATAGTCATTGAACAAAACGTGAAGACATCCTTAGAAGGTGACCACTTTATTACCTAAAAAAAAAAAAAAAACTACATGTCACAAGAACTCTTGAATATATATTTTTATTCATGAGTGAATGAACAAATGAGATAGCATGACAAGCATTGTGCTTGCCTAGAGAGCACAAGATCTAGGGATCTCCACCTGCCCACAAACAGTTTACATTCCAATCAGAGGAGACAACACATATTCACTGGTGCCTAAGGAGAGTGTTTTGGTTTGGAAAGTTACTGGGATAGTGAGTAGCTCCACTGGGGAATACACAGACACCATCTTTTCCAACCACAGAGGAAGCTTTGATTTCCTTATGGGTCCAGAAGTGGAAAGCAAGAATCAAGAGGAAGGTAAAAGTATGATGTCTGGGATTGCTGGTAGGAAGATGGTAGGAAAATAAAGTCTGACTGGAGCAGCTAGCCTGACATACTAGACGGTTTACAAGGCCCTCTCAATCAGGAGGGCCACAAAAGGAGGAATCTTCCACATCCTGACCTCTGGTCTGGATGGCAAATCAGCTGAACAAGCGAGAGCATGAAAGGAAACTGTATAACATCACACAGAAATCAGGGGATCATCAAAAATAATGAGCTATAATAGGAATGTCTTTTTTGCATTTTCCAAGTCTGATTCTCAAAGCAACCCTGTGAGGCTGGTAATAACCAGGGGGTGATCTCCATTTGGGAGAAAGATAAACTGAGCTTCAGAGAAGCAAAGGTAGAAATGATTGGGGCCAAGAGTCCAACTCAGGCTCCCTAAGGCTTTCTCCTCTGTGTGCTACCTGCTCTCATGAGCAGGAAGATGAGCTGAATGGGCTGTTCCTCCAGTATAATGGTGAAAACATTGAAGGGAGTTTAGTGACATTTGCCCAGTAATCACTGGATTCTAGAATTTTAGGGTTGGAAAGAATTGTGGAATTCACCTCATCCAACTCCCTGTTCAAGAATCCCCTCCCCTGGATCTCCAGCTCTTGCTTGACAGCCTCCAATGGGGGGCAAGGAAGCCCACTCCACTCTTGGATAGTTCCATTCTCTCAGAAGATTCCCCTTGTCATAAACATAAGTCTGTAACTTCCACCCATTGTTTCTAGTTTTACTCTCTGGGAGAAAGTGGGAGAGTGAACACTTACGATAGTGCCAGATGCTGGGCTAAGAACTCTATAAATACCTTGTTTGATCCTCATGACAACCTTGCATTATTATCCTCATTTTACAGTTGAGGAAACTGAGGCACATAATAACTTACCCAAGATCACATAGCTACTAAGAGTCTGAGGTTGGATTTGAACTCAGGTATGCTGCTCTATCTATTATCTACCTAACTATCTCTAGGCCCCCTCCAGGAGCAAGCAGAGAATAAGTCTTACCTGATCCTTCTCCACACCCCACAAAACCCTCCTGTCCTGTCTAATCATCTCCAGTTCCTTTGATAAATCCTCATATGACGTAATCTTGGAGATCTTCTTCAAATATTGACTGTTGTCGTTGAGTTGTGTAGCATGCATATATGTATCTGTCACACACACATATATACATATACAACATGAGAGAGATAATGGATCTATCCAGTTGACTTTCACTCAGTCTTCACCACTAGGTTTTGATTTTTCTTTGAGTGAAAAAATAAAAAAAAAATCTATTCTCATTCTGTTTGAATTCCAATTTTCTTGACCTTTTCCATTTTGCCTCATAGTCTAGAAGAGATCTTTCTGGTTCTGGTAACTGATTTTGGTGCTACGTAGGTGAAAAGAAGGCATTAGACAAGTCCCAGAAAATCCTGTGATTTGACTTTTCTTCAGCTTCCCAAGCTCATTCACCTTGCAACCCTTAGTTAGTCTTCTGGGATTCCTTCCTTCCCTCCTCCCCACTCCATGGGACTGTGATGTGGCCTGACGTTTCCCCAGATGCTCAAGGGAAAACCATTTTGAGGAACTTGAGAGGGAGATTCTCAAGCTATATAAAGGAGAGAAACAAAGGTATGGAAAGAATAGAAGAGGCAGGGGGAGCTGGAAATGTGTTCCTTCCTTGCCCAATAGGAGAAAGGAAAGGAGAATGGTTTCTTTGATATGGAAGGGGCTGTGGAAGAGTTAGATGAGAGCCAGGAAAGAGAGAGCCTGGTCTGGGGAGGTAAGGGAGATCAGTTTCATTCCCAGAAGAAAAATAAAAAGATGCCATTAAAGAGTATTTTCAAAAGAAGAGGGTCAGTGAGAAGGGGCTATCTAATGTTTGATTTGGTTTTGCTTCGATTTTTTGTTTGTTTTCGTTTTGTTTGTTTCTTTTACCATCACCCCGGGGGAGGGGGAATAGCTCTTAAAACTGTGGTATCAAACTCAAATAAAATGGGCCACTACACTACACAAGGATCCCTGTCACTGCATGTTGATTTAGAAAACCACATATTAACAATATCTATCTTCTATTGCATTATCTTTCTTTTTCTTCAATATGTCCCAATTACATTTTAATCTGATTTGGGCCCCACTGAGTATTATGGGTCACTTAAGGACTATGTAGAAGACTATTTAATTAAGCTAGGATTCTACTGCTTCTCACCCTAATTTAAAGGTAATATGAGTCCCTAGGAGTGGCCAGCATCCAAGAAGGGAGGGAGAATGTTGAGCTAAAAATCGGCTATACTGGCCCTCAGAGAGGTGAAAAGTCATATTAAGGGTAGAGAGTAGGACCAGGTCTTATATCTGGAGATAAAGAGATCTCCCCCACTCCTTAATAAACACCGCCTCTTTCATAAATGAATATTTCTAAGGATGAGGCAAAGAAAAAAGACCCTGTCCCTCTCCCAGTCCCAAAATCTCTAAAACTAAGACAAAACAAAAAGATGTAAAAGCAGTTGATTTAGTCAAGCAAAACTCTATCTTAAGGATTTTCTTTCAACAAGGTGTCTTCTATAAATAAGCCAAATTAAATGCCAGCACCATAATATAATATGAGACTCATATTAACTTTGATGACCCTCCAATTATTAATTTAATAAGAGGAATCACACAGAGAGTTCTACATCATCCATGGGTATTTGTCAGGGTCATAGAGGATGCCCAGCACGGAAATCCAAAAGATGTGAAATTCCTCACATAAAATGCAAATGCTTCCATTCCTGGAGGATATTTTGCTGATTCGTTGAATATTAAGGAAGTGACTCCTCCTCCCCTAAATGCTACATTATTCTTCACCACTCTCAGCATTCTCAGAATTCTCCATACCATCATAATTTTCTCATCCTGTCTCCCATCTTCCTAGAGCTAAACTGCATAGCACACAATAGATGGTGGGTGGTGGTGGGTGGATAATTTGCCATGGAGTCCATAAAGGCTAATGCGTTAATATGTTACCTTTCTCCAGCAACATGAGGACCTTGTTAACAGAGACCTTCTGGATACAATTCCTCATGACAAAGGAATGCTTGTAACAATTGTGATACCAGAGCAGACCAATCTGACAGATTCAGAACCTTGGTGGCATTATCACTCACTCCACATGGGAGTCCAGCAGGTGCCAAATCTTGTTTATATCTCCACTCTCCTTTTCCTATGTGTCCTCTTTTCTCATCTTATAGCAGCAGTGCCCAGTTCAGTTCATCACCGCCTTTTGCCTAAATTATTTTAAGTCTCCAAATGACTCTCCTTTCTCAAACCCCACCTGTGCACTTGGAGACCAAAGGAATTTACTTCAAGTGCAAGACTCACCATCTCCCTACTCAGCAAAGTACAGTGATTCCCCATTACCAAGAGAATCAAATTGAAATTCGTTTCTTTTTTTTCAGTTTTATTTATTTCATTTTTAATTTATGGAATAAAACAAGCATTTCCATAACATAGTATAATAAAAAGATGATTGCCCATGAAACTGCAAATCCATTATATACAACTTGCTACTCTTTTAAAATATATAATAAAGTTATCATGCAAAACTTTTACCTTTTTCCTTCCCACCTATCCTAGTTATCTAGAGATGGCTATGATTAAATTCAAATAATACACACACACACATAATATATATGCATGAATGTATGTATGTGAAATTCTACACATACTCCTATTTATCACTTCTTTCTTGGAACTGGGATAGTTCTTCTTTCACTTGTCCTTTGTGGTTAATTTGAGTACTTATGATAATCAAAATGACTTATTGGCTCAAAGTGGTTCTTAAAACAATGTTACTGTTACTGTATACAATAATCTGTGTTCTCCTTTTGCTCTTCATTATTTCATTCAAGTCAATCCATGTTTTTCTAAGATCATTTCTTACAGAATGTTAGGATTCCATCCCAGTCATATGCCACAACTTGTCCAGCCATTCTCCAATGAATGGGCATCCCTTCACTTTCCAATTCTTTTCTACCACAAAGAGATCAGCTATAAATGTTTTAGAAATAGTTTCCTTTCTTTTCCTTTTTCATGATTTCATTTTTAAAACTCTTCACAACTTACCAATCTTTCCATGTTTCTTATATATTACTCCCTTTCACACACACACACACACACACACCATGATAATGGCTGGCATAAACACACCTGCCTGGCACATAATAACACCTAAAGAACACTTGTTAGTTGATGAGTCATCTCATCTACCTACTTAGATGGATGCCTCAGACTATGGTAACTGTCTCTATGGTCCCCAAATCATTACTATGCCAAATCCAAGAACTAGCTACAATCACTCTTCCCAGTCTTGTTTTATTTAAGCTAGTAGAGGTAGCCTACCAACTATTCCTAGGATTTCATCTTTTATGCCTGGGAATTCATTTCCCAAAATGCACTGGGATGTACTAACTTCTCATTTCTGCCTCAGACTTGGCTCAGGAACCTGCCTTGTAGTGAAAACTCTTGGCTTTCTGTCCCTTCTCACATCACCCTGGCCCTTCCTTATCTGTCCATATTACTCTTAATCCTCTTCGAGTAGACTGTAAGCTCCAAGATGGCAAGAATTCACCCATTTGTGAATGTGTATCCCCAGTGCCTGGCACAGGACCTAGCCTAGATCGGGCTCTCAATAACTGTTTGTTGTACTGTATCAAATTTGCCTGAATGTTTTTCCCCTGGATCCATCCTCTCTCCTCTCCCCAATTTTGAAAAGTAAATACAAGATGTTTTCCTCTACCTAACACCCCCCAGTGGGCAGCCCTTGGCAAAGATAGCAGGAACAGACCCAGAATACCTTGCCTCTGATTATTTTTGTTTCTTTGAAGCTCAGATTAGCCTGTCAGCCCAATTTGGTGGGGTTTTGTGCCCAGGTGAATACATGAATATGATTTGATTTTTTTTTTCTTTTCAAAGGACTTTGAAAACCATTTTCAAACAACCTCTAGTTGGTTCTGATGTGAGTTTGTCCATCTGAGGCAAAATACCCTAGCCAGGCTCCTGATCTTTCCCCAGGGCCCAGGCACATCAGACAAAATTATCAATGCTGTTTGAAGTACTAATTAGTTAGAAGTCCCTGAATTCCTCACCATTTTACAATGGCACCAGAAACCAAAATGCCTGATTTTATTTTTAAACTTCAACATTTACTTTTTTCACCTTGAAATACCAGTTTATTTTCTCATGAACTTCTTAAGGATGTGTGAAATTAGCATCTGCTTCTAAAACCTGATTCTTATCACTTAGGTTTCTCTTAAAGTAGTGATCCGAAAGGCCTGTTTCTTGCTACCAGTGGGGCCTTGGGAAATCACTTCCTCTCTTCAGGTCTTAGTTTCCTCATCCATAAAAGAGACTAGACAAGATGGCCACTAAGGTCTCTTTCTCCCTAGAGCTGGAATCTTGTCATTTTTGTCTCTTTGCAAAACCCATCTCTCAAAGTTCTTGGTTTTTTGTTGTTGTTTTATAAGTACAACAATAACAACAAATCCTCACCCTTTTTTTTGTGCTTAGAATTTCTGTGTTGGATTGTTTGGTAAGGATTTATTTCATCGCTTTGAACTTTTTTCCCCCAATTCAAAATTTCATTGTTGTTGCTTCAACCCAGTGGCAAAGAAGAATGAGAATTTCAAATAAATGCATAAGGGAAGATTCAACAGGGAAAAAAGTCATTTTCACGAATAAATATGATATTATCTTAAATCTCTTTGACTTTTCCTCCCTGGCATTCAATTCAGCATTTTTATGTAAAATTTGATATTTAAATGTTCCCATCCATTATGTTATTTGACCTTCACAGAAACCTTTATGCAGGTGGGACAGCTATTCTTATCCTTATCTTGTGGGTGAGGAAATGGAAACACACTTGACCAGGGTCACACTTCCATGTAAATGTCAGCCCTTAGTCTACTGCCCGGCACACAGTAGGTGCTCAATACATGTTTATTGACTGGGTCAGAACCAGGTCTTCATGACTCCAAGTGTTGACCTCTCTCCAACAAAAGGATAAGGAAGAAATTCCTAACAATTACTTCCAGAGGTTACATTCTAAATTCTGCTTCCATTTTACCTTTAAATAAACAGTAAACACTGTTAAAATTTCTTAAGGGTATGAATAACCCTACGCCCAGTGGCTTTAGACTTCTCTCTTGCATGGACAAAGGGCGATATTCCCCAGACAGGGACTCCCAACACAGCAGTTATCAGAGTGTAGGATGCCTTTCTGAGACACATGGGGACTGGCTAAATGAGAGATATAGCAGCTAAACAAAATGAGCAGAGGTCAGTTTAAGGCAGATGAAGAATAGGAGCCACTGGAAAAAATTCGACATATTCACACTCATTTCTGCAGTGCTCAGGAACTAAGAGCACTGGTGATCATGTGATCATGCTCAGCCCCTCAGTTTAATACAGTTACACCTTTATAGGTGTTTAGGGGTTGTTGTTTTTTTTTTTTCTTTTTTGCCAAATAGTAAAGAAGTTGAGATAAATAAAATAGTATTTTTTCTCTATATTCACTTGTCTGACCAGAAGGATGGCACAGTCAATTCAATTCAGTTTAATTCGATTTAACAAACATTTTTCAAGCAACTAAATAAGTGCCAAATTCTGTGCTAGACACTAGATGTCAAAATGAAAACAAGTCATCTCTTTCCTCAAAGATCTTCCATTCTAATGGGAGATTCAACACGTACACAGAGAATTAACTGCAAAGAATAGTCAAAACAATACAAAGTAATTGAGAAACAGAGAGAGAGACAGAGAGATGAGAAAGAGATGAGAGAGACCAAAAAGAGAGACAGAGACAGAGAAAGAGACAGAGAAAGAGACAGAGACAGAGACAGAGAGAGAGAGACAGAGAGAGAGAGAGAGAGAGACAGAGAGAGAGAGAGAGAGAGAGAGAGAGAGAGAGAGAGAGAGAGAGAGAGAGAGAGAGAGAGAGAGAGAGAGAGAGAACTAACAAGTCAAACCAACACCTGGGAGGGGAAATCAGCAGTGGCCTAATTGATGAAAAAGACCCAGCTGGGCTGTGTGTTTCAGGAAGCTTGACATTCTGTGAGCAGAGGTGAGGAGGAAGTATATTGGAAAGTTCTCAGGAAGTTTTAACTATGTGATATTGGGGTACACTAAATAAGGGGGTAAGATTTTCCTTTTATAACACTTTTGCTGAGAGATCATAGAGATAGAGAAGTTTTGACCAAAGACTGCAATGACTTAGCCCACCCACCACAGATCAGTAACACTTCCATGAATAAGGAGCAAAGGACCTAGTATAAGATTGTTTTAAGGGAGATAAAAAATGACCTTTTTGAACATTTCAAGGATATAATGTAAGATTCCAGGTATTGTATTTTAAAGAGTAACACTGACTAGGTGAATTGATAAAGGGGAAAAGTAACCAAGATGATAAGGCAACATGAAATCCTTACTTATGATTGATTGATGGGAATGAATATCCATGCAGGACTTCACAACAGCCTCACCCTGGACCTTCCTCAGTAATGCTGACTCCCTTCTCCCCCTGGTGAGTCCCTTCTCATGCTTCCATTTACAGGAATGCTGTGCTTCTGACTTTCTGGATTTCAGACCATATCTTTCTTTCAGGCTCACCCTGAAAACTTCCTTAGTCCTTGGAGCCTCTTCAGCCTGTAATATCTATCAGTCCCTAGGTCTTCTCAGTCTGCCACATCCTTCTGCTCTGCCAGCCCTCTCTTCTCCCATTGGCCAATT
Source organism: Notamacropus eugenii (assembly GCF_028372415.1). NCBI lineage: Eukaryota > Metazoa > Chordata > Mammalia > Diprotodontia > Macropodidae > Notamacropus > Notamacropus eugenii. Next base: position 530,313,194 of record NC_092873.1, read on the forward strand.
CTTTCAGGGTCTTCCATTTTGGGAGGGGACTCAGACTGACCAATCTTCATTCCCCTCCCAGCTCTGTTTCTGACTGTTGTGGCTTAACATCATCGATCTTTTCACTCCCATTTCAGCTTTTTGGCTTTTTTGTGTCTCATCTTCCTCCTCTGTTCCCCCCGATGTCAGTTCCTTGAAGTTAAGGAGTATTTTTATTAGTATTTCTATCCCCAGAACTTAGTACAATGCCTAGTACACGTAGTGAGCACTAATAAAGTGTGCTGCCTTGTCTTCTCTCTCTAAAGGAGCAATGGGGAAGATAAATATTTTTCGGATATTTGAAGGGGCATCAGGTGAAAGAGAGTTTAGACTTAGTCTATATAATTCCAGAAGGATTTACTAGGACCAGTGGCATTACAGAAAGACAAATTTCAACTTAATGTATGAATTTCCATCAATTATAAATGTATACACATAGAATGACTTCCTGCTGAAGAAGTGAATTCCATCCATTGGAGGGATTAAAGACGTTCAGTAACCACTTGTGAGAAATGGCATAAAGACATAGCAAAGGGCATGTGGGGTGAATCAGCCAAGAGGCTGTACCAGCTAGATGAGCTTAAATTCGTTTTGAGTTGAAGATTTTAGAGTTCTATGGTCATAACTAGTGGAAAGTATTTTAAATGAGTGATTTTTGTAATAACTTCTTTTTGGAATAGATATCACCTGTAATGCTGCTCCAATACTCAGAAGCATGAAAGTAAACCATTAAAGAAACATCAAAAAATGAATGAAAATTTCAGGAACATTGTATTCCCAATGCAAGAACAGATTACTTAGAGGTGGAGTTTATAGAATAATAATATTAATAATAACTAACCTTGCATTCATCATCCAATTTAATCTTCACAGCTCTTCAGGGCAGCTACTCTAGCTATTATTAGTCCCATTTTACAGATAAAGAAACTGAGACTCAGATAGGTTAAATGATTTTTTCATGGTCAGAAAGAGAGGACAGTGTTAGAGGCCTGATTTTAACTTTGATTATCTGCCCCTAAGTCTTAAATTCGTTTAACTGTATTACACTGCCTCAAGAAGTAGTGCCTTATAACGTGAGTCTCAGGTGATGAAACTTTTTTTAACGAGTGTCACTAATCATAGTGCAAACACTGGACATCCATTGCACAGTTATGACAATAGAACTTAGCACAGAGGAGACATTCAGCACTTAACTTATATACATAGGGTGGGCATGATGCAAACATTCCATGAAGGTAACACTAAAATGCTCTTGACAATATTATGAAATGACAACTGGATCCTGGATGGGAAGTAGTGTTGACTTAGGATGTAGGCTGTGTTTTCCACTTATGTTCCATCTGCCCAACTAAGCTGCAGGCCTTTGGAAGTCCAAGACCTCCTTAAGCACTTCTCTGTATCCTTGTTGTTGATAATGAGGTTGATGATGGCAGTGTGATGGTCATGATCTACTACGTGGTCTTTTTTGTCTTTTTTCTGTTGGGCTTCCCCTAAATAAGATGAAATTCAATGTAAAGTATTATGTTTGAGTTAAAAAAAATTAGTTCCCAAATATAAGGTTCAGGAGGAATAGAGAGGAATCTATGTAAAAAAACATCTAGAGGTTTTAGTGGGGTTCAAGTTCCATGAGTCAGGAATGTGGCCCTCCCCAAAAAGCCAGTACCATCATGAGCCACATCTAGAAGTATAGCTGTCAGGAAAAAGGAGGTGAGAGGCTTTCTGTGTTCTGCCTTAGTCAGACCACATCTCGATTAGGAAGTTTTGGAAAAAGACTGATAATCTGCTAAAATTTTCCAGAGCAAAGCTATCAGGAAAAGTGTTGACCCTTAGTCCATGTTATTGTGCTTGTCCTTCATTGCCGAAGAAGACCATGCCATCAGAGAAATGATGACATGACTTGCCCTTGACTTTGCTTTGAGTGAGGGAGGGCTGTGCAGGTCACCAGGCTCACTCCTCCTTCAGAGCCATCTGAATCCAGTGACCAGATATTCCTCAGGATGACTGGAAATAGCCCAGGATGCACTGAGAGACCTTAGGCCCTTTAGGCCAAGGTCTTTGCAAGTACTCACTTAGGGTGGGGCAATGCCCATTCATTGAATCGGCCTATTTAAGAAGTAGCCAGGGCATGGCCACTTTAATGAGGTCAAGTAAAATAAAGCCATCAGGCTGGGTGGGAAACAGTTATTGGTTGAAGGAAGTGGAGATGTTCAACCTGAAGAAAACATGACAGGGACCATGATAGTTCTGACTGAGTATTTGAAAAACCATCTAGTGGAGGAGGGATTAGACATCTTTTCTTTCACCCCCAGAGGGTGCCAGGAAAACACTTCCTGCCAATGAGAACTACCTCAAAGTGGAAGGAACTGCCTCATGAGTTGGGGGACTTCCCCCTCGTGGGAGGTCTTCATGCCAAGACTAGATGACCACTTCACAGGTATGTAATTGAGATTCTTGTTCATGTGTGCAGAGGTTGGGTTTCATGACCTCTGAGGACGCTTCCAACTCTAAGCTTTGGCGATTTGCTGACATGTCTGCCTGAATAATCATCCTAATGCTGTACATTTCTAGGACTGGGCCTTTTTCCAGAAAATGTACATGGTTCTAGATTACCTAAAAATAAAGGATAAGTTCTCAGTTCTGACATTCAAGTGGTAAAGAATTGATTGAAAACTCTGCATTCCTTGTTTCCTTGATATATCTTTAATTCAAACAGCTTTAAACAATGAAAGAGATTAAGGCCACGTTGACAGATGCCAAAGACAAGTTCTTCCCTTAGCTGAAGAAAACACCACTCTATGCCTTTCACACACGTTTGAGAAGACAAGGAGACAAGAGAATAGAGAACACAGATGAAAGGTGAGAGTTGTGTCAGCTGGGTACTGTGACCAAGCTGTGGTGGTAATTTGTCTGAGAACCAGATACATATTAAGAGACTGTGATTGTAGCACTTTGATCAGGTGGTCTTTATTGTTCTGTCTAGAGACAGGAATGTTTCCCATTAGAAATACGATTTCCCACAGCCCTTTGCAGCAGTTTCAAACTTTAGATACACGGCAGCAAAAGATTGACCTAAATTCCTGTTTCCACACGGTGATTTCCACCCTCCAGCTCCAGGGTCCTCTTATCCTAAAAGTCTCCCACCCTTAATTTACTCTTTATTTCTGGTAATTGGGCAATTTTCTATTGAACTTACCTCTTGGCCTCCATTCCCATCCTCTCCTTTGCTCACCTTATTTACCATACCTAGATTGGACCCTTTCCATCTCCACCTCATTCTGTTCAAGCTGCTTCTTTCACTCCTTATGCCAGGCTCAACTCAGGGGCCACATTTTGTATGAAGTTTTCCTTACCCCCCTACCCTCCCCTGCTACCAACACACACATAAACTTAGGTGAAAGTGATCTCTCCCATCTCAGATTTCTCAAGTCACTTCACCTACTCTTCTCCTTAACACTTATCTTCTCCCTTGTATCATTGTCATTTAGGAAGTGGTCCGTCCTTTCCTCTCATTAAAAAAATTAATGGGCAAAAGGGTCTGTCTCTTATCCAGCTTTGAATTCTCAGTGCTTTGCATCCATATTCACTTAAGAAATGTTTCCTGAATTTTCTGTTGAAAAATCAAATACTAATAGGATGATATAATTTTGAAAACTTAGGATATCATGATTTAAATACAGGAAACAGTATTGCCCAGGAAAGAAGTGATATTAGAAAGAGAACTCATTCAACTTTCAACTTGCATTTCTAGCCTTACAATGTCACAAGTATTGTATTGGGTGCTGAAAGATAAAAAGGGAGGGTGAAGCAGTCTTGGCACCAAGGAGAGAGTGAAGGAATGAATGAATAAACATGTGCTTACTACGTGTATGCTACTGTACTGTATATACAAAGCATCCGGCTAAGAGCTCGAGATAGAAATAGAAAGAAAGGACAGTCCCTGTTCTCAAGAAGCTCCCAGACCCAGGCAACTACGTTGAAGACATTTACTGAGTCAATGCAAAGTGATGTGGGGGCATGCTAGCAAACAAGGGAGTAGGAATATTTATGTATATATACATGCACATACATATTTACATGTACATGGAATAGTTTATTTGGGGACTGGTACAGAGTATATGAGGTATGTTCACATATGTTTTGAAGTGGAAAGAGGAAAGCATCACTTCCAAATGAAGCATCACTTCAGTTAGATTAGAAATTATTTGAAGGAACAGTCACTATGTTGTATGTATTTTTCCCTCCATCCTCATTAAAATTCTACTGAAGTGCTGCCTCCTACAGGAAGCCCAAGCTGCTACATTTAATTCCACCCCCACACCAATTTAATTTCATCTTTTTTTATATATGTTGTGGTTACTTTTCTGTGTTTACTTCTCTTTTCTTCCCTTTCTCACTCCACCCCAATCTCACACCCTTAAACATACCAGTAGAATTAGAAGTCTCTGAAATCAGAAATTGTTTTATTTTGTCTTTGTATCTCCATCTCCTAGTATAATACCTGGATGTAGTAGGCATTTGATAAATGTTTCTTGAATAAATGAGTTGGCACTCAACTCTTAACTGTATCAATTTTGCAGAATTTAGAAAGCACAAGGAATTAAATGTCAACCTAACAGGTGATTGAGATTGTTTGTCCAAATACATCAAGAAAATCTTACTGGAAATGAATAAAAATATCGCTAGTAAAATGTATCTCCAAACTTAGCTACTGTGACAATGAACAAATAATTGGAAAAATCACCTGAAGTGAGCTAGGGCATTTTTTTTTACAAAGCTTATGCCCTGGAACTTTGTTCCAGGTTTTCAAGAAAATAGTGTTTGCCTACCTCTTGTGCAGATGCTAGTGAGGACACAAGGATTCTAGATTCTGAGCTAAAGGGGAACTTACAACTCCTCTAGTCTAGGACTCTAGCCCATTCATTTTAAACTCAGGAACCTGACCCAGAGAGATGCAGCAACTAATATAAGTATTAAATGGCAGAGCTGAGATTTGAACTTGTGTCCTCAGGATCCAGAGCCATCATCCCTCTGAAAATACTGGCTTCTGCTTCCCAGGATTGTTGTGAGGATAAAATGAGATGATATTTGTAAAGGTATTTGCAAGTCTTAAAGCACCATGATGGTGACGATGATGGTGATGGTGATGATGGTGATGGTGATGATGATGATGGTGATGATGTCATGATGATGGTGATGATGGTGATGATGATGGTGATGATGATGATGATGGTGATGATCATGATAGTGATGATGCAAAGATGATGATGTGATGATGGTTATTATGGTGATGATGATGATGGTAATGGTGGTGATGATGGAAATAAGTGATATACTTATCACAAACATCTCTTTAAATTCTCTGATCAATTTCTGATATCAGCTAGATTTTATACAAAAAAACCCAATTTAGGCATTAGAAATGAAGCATAAGAACTTCTATATATTCACCTTTACTAGAATCTGCATTAGAGAAAGAAATGTATAAGAAGATATCTAAGTATTTAAAAGGGATAGTTTCCCCACAAAACCGAAGAATATGTCTTTCTGATTTGGATATGGTATAAAGTCAACTAAAATGTCATCTAGAGTTGACATTTACTCTCAATATAATTTTATTTCCTTATTTACATACATGATGTTCCTCTTGTTGGCTTCCTCCTTCCTTACAGTAACATGTAAATCCTTTAAGGACAAGTTGTTTCATTTCTGTCCTTGTGTACCTGGTGTCTAGCACAGAGATGGGCACATTGTAGTGGATTAGTAAGTACTTGCTGAATTTCACTGAAAGGAAATGTAATCCTTTACTTGATGAAAGTAAGAAATAACAATTTAATTTTAGAAGTACAGTCAGGATTAGCTGAAGAAACATTAAAAGTTCTATGTTTAAAAATGGAATGGCTATTGATTTCCGGTTAAGAAAGCAGGCAGACGTTGCTAGAGTAGGTTTTTTAAGTAAGGAAAATCATGCACACAAAAGCACGTACACGTATACACATACACACATACATACACACATACATGTATACGTACATACATACACACATATATACATACACACATGCATATATACATTCATACATGCATGCATGCATGCATGCATACATACATACATACCACCACCACCACCTTTTCCTTAAAGCATCAAATCCACCCCTAAAGTTAACATAGAGGCTAACCAAAGGACATGCTGCTCATTTATCATTGGAGGGGTTGTAGATTTCACATAAAATTTGCCTGTGTAATTGTGAGGATAGGTAGACATTGTGACATTTGGTGTCACTGAGAATAGGTGGAATTTGCTGAGCATAACAGCAATATACAAACAGATATGTAGATGTGTGTAGATATATGTAATTATATTGTACATTACACATGATTATATAGAGAGGCAGAAGCATGGAGAGAGAGAGAAACACTTTGGATGGACTGTCTTGGAAGGATGGCTGAGTAATGAAGCAGTGGAGATATTAGAGCCATTAAAGGATTTTGATTGTCTAGGAACAGGGACACACATTGTGTCCCAAAGCAGAATGCCAGGCCCAGGAATACAAATGCATGGTGGAGCTGATATTGTGACAAAATGAAGGGGTTAGACTGACACTCTTGGAGCCAAAGCAATGCTTTTGAGAAAGGGTAAGAAGCTCAGAAAGGAAGGGAGAGCTCCTTTCTATCATCTCTCCTCAGCTCCTTTGTAAGCACCTACTAGGTTCCCAACAAGCACTGGTTGATGTAGCCACAGAGGAGGTAAACAGCCTGAGTCCAATGAAAAGAGTGCTAAGATTAGAGTCTCAAGACTTGAACTCAAACCCTGCTCTACCATTTCCCTCTATGACCCTGAGCTGGCCACTGTACCTCCCAGGCACTGTAGCTACTGCTGAATCATTGCTTAGCTCAGGGGTATTTAACTATTTTGTCTCATGGGTCCCTTTGGTCCCAGTGTGGTGAAGCCTGTGGACTCCTCAGAATAAAATTTTAAATGAATACCTAGCATTACCAAGGAAATTCATTTTTGAAATGAAGATGCAAATATTTCCCCATCCAAATTCACAGATTCCCAACCCCCATCCTCAGAATGCTTGGCCTAGAGAGATCCAGCTCTGTTTCCTCTCTCTGCCTTGGAGCATTGTAAAGTGAATCAGTAATTCTCTTTTCAGCTCTAAACCCCAAGCTAGTAAGTCACTGGTAAAACCAAAACCAACTGAAAACCATAAAACTTCTCCTAAGTGCCCCCCCGGAATTGCTCCTTTTTTCCCTAGCTGTTACATTTTAGCAATAATACATATGTGCCAATGCAATGGTTAATCACCTCTATAGCCTGCTAAGGGGACAAAGTACACAGAAAGAAAAATAAGTCTTTAAGAAATAAAGATAATTCTTCCCAGACCAGAGTGAAGAAGCACAGTCTTGGGGCTGTGCTATGATGGCAGGTGGATGCTCGGTAAACAGCATCCATCCCAATTCATCTTGTGCATGATCTGCCTCCAGGGCCCTGGCTTTGGAGTTCAGCCTTGGTGGACACAGGGCTGCTCATGGGTCCCACTTCCATGTGCTCACAGGGCTTTTTGGCTTCAGCAGTTCTGATGCCACTCCAGCTGCTGGCCTCCTCCTGAATCCTCTTCACCCCTAGTCCCATAGAATAGGAAGGGTTAGCTTGGCAGGCACCATCTGGTCCTATCAGTGGCAGAGCTAGCACAAATTCCCTGGAGAATTGATGAGGGAGAGTGCTGCAATGAATTCTCCTCCAAATCATTGGGGGTTCATCTCTCACATTCTGAACTCTTAGACAATGCCAAAGCAACGCCCAATAAGAAAATGCCTTCCTTCCTGAAAGTACTATCCATACATTAATTTTCTTTTGTCTCTGTTTTTGCTGGATCTATGTGTGATTCATCAGGATAGAGAGCTAACAGGGAGAGATTCCCTTCACCTGAACAAAGATCAACAACCTAGAGAACTGCTTAGAGCTCTGAGAAATTAGGTGACATAGAAAAGGTCACACAGTCTGCCTGAGTCAGAGAAAGGATGTGAACACTGGGCTTCCGGGTTCCAAGGCTGGCTGTCGATCTACTACCCCTGTTACCTCGCATGAAGAGTAAGATGTTCTATGCAATTGTTGAATGTATTTAGTGGAATCCATTCGAAATTTTCCCATTTAAAACCTCTCCCCATGGCTCCTAGCTCTGTCATCTGAGGCCAAGCAGAGGCATTTTAGCTGCTCTTGCCCCTGGAAGCCCCTCAGGGGCAGCTAGTCCAACCCTTCTAGCCTCTCAGCTAACCGTTCCTCATTCTGCTGCTGCTACCTCAGACCTAGCATGCGTCTAGCAAATGTTCCTGCACTACGCAAGATGTCCTTGTTCCAGACAATAAAACGAAGAAGTAGCCAGTCCACGTTCTGTTTCTCATCAGTTAATATGCTTTGCCCATGAACTCATCAGCTCCACCCTGCACCACCCCCATCCAACTGCCTTTATTTTTCTTATACTAGCTGTGTGGGGGGCATCACCTCACATCACACCTCAGCCTCCGAAGGTTTCCCAGCATATCTGATCTGATGAAAAGGATTTAGCCCATGACTCAATCTGACAATGAACTCTGCCAGATGGCACCGCAATCATACTGAACGCTGACGTAGGAAATTTCCATATATTTCCCTCAATATGGCCTCTTTGAAAATTGTTCCTTTACTACAACTTTTAGGGTCATACCATGTTTCCTTTTAACTTACTCATAAAGTGTATCATTTAAAGAAAATTGCTTTTAATAATATATTGGTTAAGTAATTTTCTGTCCCTCGGAGGTTAAACTGTATCCTACATGAGAAATAAATGTGTGAATAGGCACAAGCATTTTACACCTTTTTGCTCCAACCTTCTTTACAATGTCTTCAATTGTAAGAAGTCTTCAAAGAAGTATAGGCAGCAACCTGTCTAGCAGCTGGTGGCTCTCCTTCTTGCTGGGGTCTCTGGATCAATCTATGGTTCTTTCTCATCAAATAAGCATGGAGATCTGCTCTCAAATCCTTTAAAGAGGTCACTGAAAAAATGAGTAGGTTGCTAACCCTAAAAAGGACTGTGGGATTTTAAGGAAAGAAAATGGAATTTGGGGTCTGAAGACTTAAATTCTAATAGTCTAAACTGCACTGCTGGCTATCCATGTCATCTTTGACAAACCACTGCACCCAAGACTGTTTCCTCTTAAATGTGTTTTCACAGAAGATTACTTCTGTGTGCCCTCCCTATGCCCAAACTGACTTGTCTGAAGTGCTTTGCATTCTTAGGGCAAGACCCCTGGGAGCAGCAGCACCCTCTAGACCTAAGCTCTGTCTTCAGTCTGTCTCCCCACCAGCAATCATGGACAGGAGTGACCTTGTAGAGATGTGAACTAACAATTAGCTCAGCAGTTGCTACAGCTTTACACACACACACACACACACATGCACATACATGTGCACATACATGTGCTTCTGTAGCCACAGATAGTCAAGATACAAAAAGGAAAGTTCCCACCACCAAAGTTTTTGGCGCTTTTAAATGGCTCAATGTCAGAAATGGAATAGGTTTTATCACTGGGCATGACACTCAAGATTTGTTCCTATTTGCTTTGCTGCTAAAGGTTAAGGATCAAATGTGCTGGTAAATGTTTAGCCACTGCCTCTCCGGGGAAAGTGTGTTCAGGACATACTTTGAAGTTTAGTCTGTCTTATTCACATCTTCTCCATCACTTTCTTAAGTCTAGACAATCAACAAGATAATAAATCAAGCCTTGATCTGGAACATTGGTGGATTTCTGAGGTATAAATTCCTAAACTAAAAATAGCCTAATGAGGGAGCCTGTTGCTTCCTGTGACAATGGAAGCTCCTCAAGATTAAGACTACCTTACCTTTATATCTGTATTATAAGAGATTAGCACAAGGCTTAGCACCTAGTATGTGCTTAATGAGGCTTTGCTATTGCTTCATTCAAACATCCATCAAGGGCCTGTAATGTATGAGGTTCTGTGATATTAGCTAAGGAGGTAAAGCAAAAAGGTCTCTGGGTCTCAAGGAATTTCCCTTCAATCCCTGCTTGGTGAACCCTCTGTAGCAGTGACACTTTGGGCCACCTTCTCCTCCTGGACAGTCTTTGCTTTCTGGGAATTCTGCTCAGTTCTTCTCTGACTTTTCTCAGTTTCTTATTGGATAACCACTGATATCATGTCCCAATAATCTGTTGGTGCACCCTTCAGCTCAGTCTTGGACCATCTTTCTCTTCTTTCTCTGCACTCTCTTGGTGACCTGCCTTACTCCTGTGGGTTTAATTATCAATCCCATATAGATGACTCCCAGATCAGTATGTCCATCCCTAAATTCTCCCTTGAATTTTGGTTCTGAATCATCAGCTGCCTAAAGGACATTTCAGACTAGGTGTTCTGTCTACTTGTCAAGCACAAGTGGTTCCAACCTGAATTCAGAGTCCTCTTCCCCCACCCCACCCCAATATCCCCTTCCTCTGACCTTTTCTCTTTGAGTAAAGGGCATTCACATTCTTCAGTTACCCAGGTTCACATCTCAAAAGCCATCCTCAATTTCTTACTCTTCCTAACCCTACAGATTCAGACAGGTGTCACCTCTTTACATTTTTCCTTCCTCCACATCTCTCCATTCACATGGCCACTACTCTAATTCAGGACCGCATCACTTCTTATCACCTCTGTTCTTATCTTTGCCTCTAATTGTTCTCCATACCTCGAGTGTCTCCAGATTCCAATCTCTCCTCCCCAGAGCTGCCAAAGTCATTATCCTAAAGTGCAGCTTGATTATGTTACATGCCCAACTCAGTAAACTCTAGGGTTGACTGTTTTCTTTGGAATTAAACATGAATATTTTTGTTTGGCTTTTAAAAGACTTTACAGCATGGCTCTCAGCCTATCTTTCCATGCTTATTGCAGATCTCTCCTCTGCACTTTTAGAAAAAAAATTGTGGGCTCATTCTCCCAATCCTGCTTGTATTAGGAAGTTGGGTCTCCAACCAGATTGAGTACCTAGGATGAGTGGACTGGGTTCCCAGAGTTCAGATACATATTCCCTCAGAGTTTAAAGGGTCACCTTGATGAGTTGGAAGGGATCACTAGTGAATAGAGGAATGAACCTGGAGTTACAAGGACTCCTTTTCCTGAGCTTAAAGCTGGTCTCAGATACTTACTAACTTACTTGCCTTAGTTTCCCCATCTGTCAAATGAGCTAGAAAAGGAAATGGAAAATCACTCCAATATCTTTGCCAAGAAAACCCAAATGGGGTCACAAAGAGTTGGATATGACTGGAAAAACTAAACAACAATGAATTTTATTGCTAACAAACCTTCACTGATATGTTTCCCATTGGTTATCCATATATTCATGTATGTTGATTCTGAATAAATAAATTCTGAATAAAATGTATTTAAAGGATTTTGTAAATGAAAGGTCTTGGTATCATTAATAATATTTATAAACAAATATTAAATTGCTGAATGTTTATGTAATACACCATATTGTGTGGTGGATACTGTACTACCTATGAAAGTATTTAATTGAGTTATGAACCAATGCATTTGTCTTTTATCAGAGGCTCATTCAATAAGCCTGGTAAGCTTTCTTTTGTCAGTCACATTGTTTGCCTATAGTGTTTGTATTCATGTATACACAAAGCCCTTTCTCATCCCTCTCCCACCTCAGTTCCTAAACATTTTATCTTTCTTGAAATTACTTTTTATAGGTGGTGCAATGGATAGAGCACCAGCCCTGGAGTCAGGAAGACCTGAGTTCAAATGAGGCCTCAGACAGTTACTGGCTGTGTGACCCTGGGCAAGTCACTTTACCTGATTGCCCCAATTTCTCATCTGTAAGATGAGTTAGAGACAGAAATGGTAAACGACTCTGATATCTTTGCACCAAAAACAAAAAAAACAAACCCAATTTGGGTCACAGAGTTGGACACAACTGACACAATTCAATAACAAAAAATTGTGTATTTGCTGTATGCATTTATCTTTCTACTATTGTATCTCCTAGTAGAAAATAAGGTCCTTGAGGGAAGAGACTTAAAATTGTTTGGGTTTTGTATCATTATAGTAGGTAACATGGTGCCTGGGGCATAATGCAGAGAACTGCGAGAGATGTTAGAAGTCACCTAATACAACCCCTATATTTTAAGAAGGTAGATATTGAGTGGCAGAAAAAAGAAGCAATTTCCCCAACATCAGGAGGATATTAAGTGGCAAAGCTGAGATCTGTAGCCACATCCTCTGACTCCAAGTCCAAAGCTCTTTCCATTGAACCACAGGGCTTATTACATGCTTTGTTTGTTGAGCTGGATATGTGGTATTCATAATTTTTTACATTGTAAGGATGGCAAATTTTCTATTCATGAGTCTGAAATAAATTTCTTAAAAATATCCCTTTGTGTTGGTTATCCCTGATGCCTGGTATGAGTTGTCCCCCTCCCTCTTCTTTTTAGGATCATTAATTTCCTTCAAAGCTCAACTCACATATCACCTTCTACATCAAGTATGTCATAATCCTCCCAATGACTAGAGCCTTCCTCTCCAAATTGCCGTGCATCTTTTTCAATTCTCCAAACATATGTATAGAAGCACATATTTACAGATAACTGTATTGCATTGCATATTTATACATGTATATGTGTGTGTGTATCTATCTTATCTGTATATAAGGACATAGCTATAGATAGATTCACATAGATATGCACACATAAACATACCTCTTGTCTCCTCTAGGTAGCTTATAAACTCCTTGTGAGCCGGGATTGCTGCATTTGTCTTTGTATCCTGAGTGTCTATCACCCGGTCACTAGCATATAGTTGGTAATTTATAAATATTTCCTAACTGATTACCAACTATACGCCAGTGCCTGTGTAATAGGATGGCAGCTAATAAATGCTTCTTGGTTGATTGTCCTGCTTAAATTATTGTCTTATGTCATACAATGTCCATTGATGAGTATTGTAAGATGCTCCCAAACTCTCCTTTTGGGTTTGGGGGGATCCTGTCTTTGGAGAGAGTAGTAGAAAGCTTTCTATCTCTTTGGATCTCCTTCCTCTTTATTTACAGTTAACATTTGTTTATCCTAAATACTTATTCAAACTTACTTTGGTGGATAGAAATGGATGATAAATGTCAACAGTGGAAATTTCATAAGCTTTATCTTAAAATCCTTATCTTGATTCAATTATGGAAACTTCTTGGTGCCTGCCTGAGTGAGCATCATTTGGAGAGTTCTGCTCTGTTTTCACTCACTACTCTGGTGCTGAGGCTGAACATTGACTATGCATAGAATTATTTGGTGCATATTGATTCTGAACAGTTGGGTGCCATTCTCTTAGTAACCTGGGTGAGAATGGAAGAGAATGATTAGCCCCTAAAATTGATTTAAATTTTCATTAAACAATAAATTGGATAAAGAAAGCCAAGAAGAATCCATTTTCTGATACCCTTTTCTCTTTAATTAATGTAATACTTGACTGAACAGTCAAATTCAGAGCACAAGAAATCAAAAATGCTAAATAATTATGATTTTATGCTTTCCCATTTGGATTATTTTTTTCAATATTGTTATCATTCTGTAGCAACTTTGAAGCTGGAATGCACTAAAAACAAGACAACTACAGTCATAATGGGCCTCCAAAGTATGCCATATATAAATCAGTTTAATCTAGAGAAGAAGAGGCTGTGGGGTGGTGAAGGGAGAAAACAAATACATAGTTGTCTCCAAGTGACTTGAAAGGCTGTGATATGAAAGAGTAGATTTGTTGTTTTTGGACCCATGGAGTTCCAAGTGAATAGGGAGTGACTGGAAGTTTTAAAGAGGTAAATTTTGGGTTCCATATCAGAAACAACCTCCTAGCAATTAGATACCCAAAGGTCATAGCATAATATGTAAGCAAGGTCCTTAGTGGACCTTGGTGACCATGGAGGCTACACCCTTCATTTTACAAACAACAAAACTGAGACTCTGATGCAATGGATGCCTCATCATCCTGCTAATAGGCATCCAAGGCAGGATTTGGATATTGGTCCTCTTTCTACAAAGACAGCCTAGGCATACTTCATTGGATTGTTTTGCTGATTGTGCTGCACAGATATTGCATTTTTACAAATTGAAGGTTTGTGGTAACCCTGCTTGGAGCAATCCAATTGCTATCATATTTCCAACAGCATGTGCTCACATCACGTCTCTGTGTCACAATTTAATAATTCTTGCAATATTTCCAACTTTGTCACTATTATCATATCTGTTACAGTGATCTGTGGTCTTTGACATTAGTGTTGTGATTGTTTGGGACACCACAAACCGTGACTATATAAGACGGTGAATTTAGTCAATAAATGTTGTGTGTGTTATGACAGTCCCACCCACAGTCCCCAGTTTCTCTCCCTCTCCTCAGGCCTCCCTATTCTCTGAGACTCAATAATATTGAAATGAGACCAATTAGTAACCCTACAATGGCCTCTAAGTATTCAAGTGAAAAGAAGAGTCATTCGATGTAGCAAATTTCATGGCTGTCTCATTTTTAAAGATTGCCACAGTCACCCAACTGTTAGCAACCACCACCCTGATCAGTCAGCAGCCATTGACATCAAGGCAAGACCTTCTGCCAGAAAAATGAGCCTAATTCACTGAAGGCTCAGATGATACTTAGCATTTTTTAGCAATAAAGTATTTTTAATTAAGGTATATTGACTACAGTTTAGTGTAAACATATCTTTTATATGCACTGGAAAACTATGAAATTCATATGACTTGCTTTACTGAGATATTTGCTTATTTCACTGATCTGGAGCTGAACTCACATATGTCTGGGGTATGCCTGTAATCTTTCCACTTGACCATTCTGAGTCAGGTGCAGGTTCTCTCTCCTTGAATATCTGCAAATAAGGACCAGAGGACAACTTGTTGGATATGCGGTAAAGGAGATTCATTTTGGAGTTGAGTGGGCACAGGGGTGGGGAACCTGTGACCTCGAGGTTACATGTGGCCTTCTAATTCCTGAGCTGTGGACTCTTGACTGAGTCCAAGTTTTACAGAACAAACCCTTTTATTACAGGGATTTGTTCTGTGAAGTCTGGATTCCGTCAAAGGGGCATTGCTGAGGACCTAGAGGGCCACATGTGACCTTGAAGCTACAGGTTCCCCACCCCTGGGATGGCAACTGAAGTCCCTTCCAACTCTGAAACTATTTGATGCTGTGACTCTGAATTGCCTAATCCAGGTCAGTCCCCTGACTCTTCTGAGCACTTTGGAATATTCTATATTTATAGAAGAACTTGTCTGCCAAATTCCATTATCTCCTCATAAATTCTTTGTTCCCATTTCCTTAAAGGCAGAGAAGATGGAAATGAGATACAGAAGACAACTGAAAGACTCTTCATTGTTTCTTAATTTTGCCTAGGAGATGTATGCAGGGAACAGATAAACAAGACAAAACATAGCAGACAGCTAAATGATGTGCTGCATGTGACTATAAAGAGCCAGTCCTTAAGAGTAGAAAGCAGAAGGTCGGTCCTCAGGCAGTATCTCTCCAAGCTATTGTGAAGGAATGTTGTGTTTTATCGTTCGGTTGTTTCAATTTCACCCCAGAAACTGACTAGCCATATGACTATAGCCAAATTCTTAACCTCTCAGAGCCACAGGTAACATATGTAAAATGGGGGTAATAAGGATAGTATTTGCTTTTCAGTCGCATCTGACCCTTTGTCACCCCATTTGGAATTTTCTTGGCAGAGATACTAGAGCAGTTTTGCATTTCCTTCTATAGCTCATTTGACAAATGAGAAAACTAAGGCAAAAAGGGTTAAGTGACTTGCCCAGGGTCACACAACTAGTGTTTGAGGCCAGACTCAAGAAAATGAGCCTTCTACACATCAAGCCCAGTACTCCCATTTATTGAATCACCTATAACTGTTCTATATGATTTTATTATTATTATTAAATGATAATAATAAAGCCAACATTTACAGAATACTTTTAGCTTCCTGGAGCACTTAACATATACTGCCTCATTTAATCTGAACATCAACCCCATGAGGAAGACGTTATTACTTTCAGAAAACTGGGACTGATTCAGGTTAACTGACATACCTAGAATGAGTTCTTCCAGACTTCACATTGAACTGCCTCCATTTACTTTTGTGGATGTTGTCAGAAATGCATTTAGAGCATCCTACAAAGTGGATCATCATAGGATCATTGTCATCAAGAGTATGAGAAAATATCCTCAGCTCCCTTCTAGGTGGCATGACAGCTGTACAATTTGCCCTAATAAAGATCCAGATAACTTGTGCTTAGCCTAAATGTATGCCCAGGCATTTCATACCCATTTGTTGCTGGAAAATGAATAGAGGGTTTTTTTCACATAGTTTTTCATTATTTCTTTAATAACTCAGGGACCTTTGACTGCATTGATGTGGGTATCCATCGAACCAAGGCAGATTATAACCCGTCCCCACCTTAGTAAATATTTTAATGAATGGTGGTGCCCAGAAGATAAAACCTGTAGTGATTAACCTCCTAGAAAGAAGCCTTTGTCAATCTAACTGGGCTTCCTTCTCTTCAGATGGCAGATACGGGAACATCTCTGGATCTCTATTTGAAAAGCCTGTGGACTTGGCAAGACCTAATGAAACTGATATTCAGCTAACATGGCCCTTGAGAAACCAGGGTGGTCACCAAACGGCAATGAACACTTGGAGGACATTTTTGGGAGAAGGATTTTTATTAGATTTGGAGGAAAGAATTCTGCTTTTTGTGAACTGTTACCTGTCTGACCCATAAGAACATAGGACCCTAGGTTCAAAGATTTGCAGCTAAGAGATCATATAATCCATTGGGCTCATTTTATAGATGAAGATTATGAGGCCTACAGAGATGCTATCAGCATATGGAGAATAAGTGGAAAAGCTGAGCTTTGAACCTCAGTCTACTGACTCTAAACTCAGACTTCTTTTCCTGACACTACTAGAATCTTCAGGACTAGGACAGTATATAAATACTGCTCTTCTCCCTCCCCTCATAAAGGATTCAAAAGGAACATGGATTAGGAGAGTTTTGGAGTGAGATCAAGGGGGGGAAAGTGTAATCTCTATTTTCTCTTCCTCATTCTTTCCCTCCCCTCTGTTACCCAATCAAACCTGAGGCTAATCTCAGTTAGGTGTTGATCTAATTAAAGTAATTAGCATGAAGTTGCGAATGATCATTAGGCTGAAGGCTTAATCTCAGCTAGGTGTTGATTTAATTAAAGCAATTGAAACAAAGCTTCAGAGTGTCCAACAGAATAACCTTCCTAGGATGCATTTGCAGCCTCCGGGATACCATGTTAGCCCCAAAGAATCTCCAGCTGGTGGGGGAATTGCTGACAAAATGTTTAGGAACACTTGGCCTTCTAGTGAGCCTGGCTTATGATAGGTTTGCTTGTGCCCCCATGCACACGAACCCACACTTATACATACCTAGTTCACTATCTAAATAGGTGGAATTATCACTAAGCAGCTGTCTTCCACTTCACTGCTTTCTCAAGAGCAAGTTTTCTATCAGTGGGCTAAGATATGGATCTTAACCCCACCCAGAAAGCATTGGTGTCTCCCTCTTACATCTGGGGTCAAGTGCAAATTCTTTAGTCTGGCTTGGAGAGAGATAAGTTTAGCACCCTCCTTCCTCTGAAGACTTGTTTCCCATTATGCATCTATCCTAGTCATATCATTCCTTACTTCTCAGCCAAACTGGGTTATTTGCTTTTGCCCAGATTCAAAGTTCCATTTCCCCACTTTATCTTCCCATAGACTGATGTCAGTAACCCTTTCCCCCTTCACCTCCAGTCTTAGAATCCTTTCTCTTCACTCAATGGCCAGGTCCAAGAGCCACTTGCTAAACGAGCCCTCTTCTGCACCCCCGCTTTCTTGAGTCATTGGTCCTTTCTCTCTTCTCCAAATATCTTATATTGACTTATCTACCTATACATTGCCTCCCCCAGTAGAATGCTAATTCCTGGAACATAGGAGCTATTTCAGTTTGTCTTCATATCTCAATTTAGCACAGTACTTCGCACATAATAGATGTTTATTTCATGTTGATTGAATTAGACTGGACTTTGAAAGTGGCTTTGTACATTTCTGGACTCCCTAACAAGATTCTTGTAGTAGGAGGACAGTGTGGGTTGTCAAGACAGAATATATTCCTGGTATGGATAATCTTCAAATACATGCAGAGGACCAAAACTCTGAAATGTATTATACTATTTTTAAATGAATATAAGAGCTAACATTCTCCGTAGCATATGAATATACTTCATCAATGGTTTGACTTTCAAACTTTCTTCCTCCTTTCTAGTCTCTACCCATAATAATTGCTGCTGCTAGTGAATGAGGTTTTTTTCTTTCAGCCATTATTACTCAAAGATTAAGGGAAAAAATCCTATGACTTTTTCTTTAGGACTATAGCCTTAGAACTGAAATAACTTTCAGTGTCATCTAGCCAGACTTTTCCCTCTGATTTTTATGGTTAGAGATTGGAAGCTGTAGAGGTTCAATGGCTTGCAGAAGGTCAGCGTGGTCATAAATGGAAGATGAGGGGAATTAAAACCCTCGTTCCCTGATAGCAAATCCGGCATATCCCCCAAATGTTCTGCCCTACTCCAGTGGTATTTCCAGTTGTGAGACTATGAACAAATGCATATTTACCTTTATTTACCTAACCATAGACAGGAGCAAAAAGGAGTCAGTATTGGTCTAATAGTGTAGAAACTGGTAGAATTCTAAAGGGCAAAACCAGAGCAGAACCTCAAAGTCATGGGAACTTGGGCCCATTCAACCCACAGTGGGGATAAATGGACAGTTGGATGATGCAGTGAACAGAACTCTGGGTTTGGAATCAGCAAGATTCATCTTCATGAATTCAAATTCAGCCTCTGATACTTCCTAGCTATGTAACCCGACACAAGTCACTTAACTCCTATTTGCCTCAGTTTCCTCATCCGTAAAATAAGCTGGAGGAGGAAATGGCAAATCACTCTAGCATTTTTGCCAAGAAAATCCCAAATGGGATCCTGAAGAGTCCTGATCAGATAATAACAACAGAGATAAGCTGTGAAGCCCAAACTAAGCCCTGAGGGTATTGCTATCTTGGAGCATAGATAAAAATGACCGTTACTTATCAAAAATATGGTCACTGAATCACAAAATTGCTAAGAGTTGAGAGTATCTGGTCCAACCAATGTGTGATCTAAAAATGTCTTGTACAATAGACATTATAACAGCAATCTCTCTGACTTGGGCTTTTCCACCCTTGGACTTATGGCTTCTTCTGGGTCAGTTTGTTCTACATTTGGAAAACCCTAATTCTTAGACAGTTTTTTCTTACACAGATCCTAAATTGGTTTTTGTTATAACTTCTCCCCTGTCCCTGTTTCTTCTTATTTCTGCTCTTGGGTTCAAGAGGAGAAAATCTCTTATCTCTTCTCCTTTCGTGTTCTTCATATATTTGAAAATGTTTATGATGTCCCACTTCTCCGAACTAGTCTCCTCTATCCCTTCTCTGCTAAACCTCCCCATTGTCTTCAATTGATCCTCCTATGAACATGGTCACCCTCTTGTATTTACTCCCCTTTTCATCAGTGTCCTTCTTAACATGGATCACCTCCAAATGAATGCAGTAGTCAAGGTAGGATTGGACCATGGCAGAAGACAGAAAGGCAACTTCTCCCCACTGCTGCCTGGACACTATGTCTCTCTCGTGGCATCCTCATTTTGCTGTGCCATTTTGGGCTGCTACATCTGTTTTACACCCTATTTTAAATGCAAAAAAAGTCTTACGTCTTTTAAAAAAACCTCCAAAATTGTATCTTTTAAAAATACTTTGGTGCTTAAAAGTATGAGTTTCAGGTATCTAGAAAATTCAATAATGTAGGATACCTCATTAATTTATATATATAGAGAAAATATAAGTATATAGAAGAGTAATATAATTAGCATTTAAGTAGCATTTTAAAGTTTTCAAAGTCCTTTAAAATATATTTTCATAACCCTCTGAGGTCAGGGCTATTATTATCACCTTTATACAGGTACAGAAATTGAAACAGGCAGGTTAAAGGACTGACCATGATAGAAACATACTTAAATATAAGTATATATAAAGATGAATACTTTGCATAAGCATTTATACTAGTTTGGAGAGAAAGAGACAAAGACAGAGAAACACAGAGAGACACACAGATGGACACAAAGACAGAGAGAGACAGAGAGACAAAAACAGAGGCAGAGAGACAGAGACAGACAGAGAGACAGAAACAGAGGGAATTTGCTGGAAGGAACCTTAGCCATCATCCAAGTCGATGAATCAATATCCATATTGCATAGAAGGAAACCAAGACCCAGAAGCATTAAGTGACTAATTTGAGGTCACACAGATAAGTAGCAAGGTTGGGTTCCAAACCCTAGACCCTCTAAGTCAAATGCAAGGCTCCTTTGCCTTTATTATCTTTCTGAAAATGCCGTATAAAACAGTGCTAATCCTTACAAAACTGAAAAAGAATCATCAAATACTATTCCTCTTAATTTGGTATAACTACTGTACAGTCCCTGCTCCTGCCCCTGCCCTGGAGGAGTTTACATTCTGTTTGAGGGAAACAACATGAATGTATAAATGTGAGTAAAGAAAAATCCAAAGTGGTTTTAAGAGGTGGGAAGAAGCCGCTGGGACAGAGATGGGGAGGGATGATCAGTAATGACCTCATGTGGAAGGAATTTCTTGAATTGAGCTTTGGAGGAAGCTAGGGATTACTTCAAATATTTTTTCCAAGTTAACTCAAGATTGTGTCATTGGCTATATGCTTCCCTCCTGGCCTGCACCTGATGCACTCCAATATTTTACTTTTTTCTTTTTATTTAACAATCCTCTTTTCTAAAATTTCATTCTTAGCATCAAAGATTAGACATTTAAAAAAATGTTTTCCTTGGGTTTTTGCTTGGTTTTCCTGGGGCTGACCCAGATCAGAGGAGCCACTCTCTGCCCTAGCGCTGTGGCAAACCGTCATCCTGGGGTCTAGCTAAGACATCTGATGCCTGATCTAAATGGCAGATGAAATGGTTTGTCCCTATTTAGAACTGTTACATAATTGAAACATGAAAATGCTCCCTTCCGCACCAGCTAAACCAATATTGGCTCATTCAGAGAATAAAGAGGTTGGGCATTTGCCCTACTTAGCCTCAGTTCTCAAATGGAAATCATGATGGCTGCCCTTCCTACCCCCATAGGGCCATTAGGAGGTCCAGATGAGATGACAGGTATGAATTTAAAGTGCTCTAGCAGGCTTAATTTACCTCATCTCCCTCTGGAAGCCTTCCCTGAGCCCTCTGGTTGATAATAATCTTTCCCTTCAGACTTCATAAAATACCTTGGATTATAACTCTACTTAGCACATCATTTTCTGTATTTGCAAAACGTATTTGGCTATGTCTTGTCCCCCAGATAGACTCTAAGCAGTCTGAGGGCAGGGTTTGTCTTCATGAGTATTTTACTCAGAGTGAGCAATTAGCTCAACACACATTTGGTTTTGCACTGTGTACATATTCACAGTGAAGACAGCCATGTGGTGAAGTAAATAGAGCACTGAACCTGGAGTTAGAAAGGCTCATCTTCCTGAGTTCAAATTGGGCCTCAGACACTTGCCAGCTATGTGACCCTGGGCAAGTCACTTAACCCTGTTTGTCTCAGTTTCTTCATCTGCAAAGATGGATGAAGGAGAAGAAAATGGCCAACCATGCCAGTATCTTTGCGAGAAAACCCCAAATGGGGTCACAAAGATTTAGACAAGACTGAAACAATTGAACAACAAAGCATATATACGGAGATTTAACAAATGTAAGAAGATGATCACAAAATTGAGACATGGATAACTAGAGAACTTATTAAGCATCAGGCATTGTGCAAAGCATTGAAGGTACAAAAAACAAGGCAGCCCCTGCACTCAAGGATCTTACTTTATAATAGGGAAAGACAATGCATGAAAGTTGCTGGAAAGTGAGGGTGGGACACAGTTCTCTACCTGGCTACGGTGAGGAGATAACCAAAAAGTTGTATTAGGCCTAGACTCGGAAAAACAGGCAGCAGTTCACCTATCAGAACCAGGGGAGCTGGAGGGTGGGGGGGAGGCAACCCCAAGGTTTTGATGGAAAGGAGAGAACAAGCGGGATCTGATCTCAATCTCTATCTCTTCTCCTTTTGTAGAGTCTAATTTTTAGGAAGTGAGCCTTTGCATTCAGTTCAGATTTGCTCTCATCATTCCCAGCCCTACCTTCTGGGATCAAACAGAAAAGTCCAAATCCTCTTTCATCTGATACCTGGATAGAGAGATCAAATCTCCTCTGGGTGGGTCCCAGCAGAGCAGATTTCATAAGCTTACAAGGCCAGCCCCTATTATGCAGTCCCTCATTAAACGTAGATAAACTGTGATGTTGGGGGAGTGGGAGGGGGAGGGATACCTCCACAATAGAGAGGAAGCACAATGCTCTGACTGGATGGAGCACTAGATTAGAGTCAAGAAAATGGGTCTATATCCTGCCTACAGCTATTACTGGCTGTGTGACCCAGGGTCACTCATCCATAAAATGAGGATGGATGTTTGAATTACCAATTTCCCTGAGTAGTTTATGAGTAAATGATCATATTCTACAAATCAATAAGCATCCATCAAATGCTTGCTGTTTTCTAGTCACTGTGAGTCTACAATGATAGTGAAGCAACCCCTGTCCTCAAGGAGCTTGTATTTTATTGGGGGACAACGATGAGTACATATATGAATGAATGCAAAATATATAACCAGAGATTAGTCTAATCATTTAATTAGTATAGAGAATTCCCAGATGAAGAAATAACCTGTATTGGAGGATATCTTCTCTGTAACTTAAAGTCTTAGAAATTTTTCCTAAAGAACTGAGGGGTTAAGGACATGCCCTGCGTCTCACAGCCAGGGTATGTTAAGGGCAGGACTTGAATCAAGGCCAATTGACCTTGAACTGAGGCAAGTTCTCTCTGAACTGTTCCATCTGACCTCTCTATATGTGCAAAAGAAATGTATCTATCTATCTATCTATCTATATATATGTATGTATGTATGTATGTATATATACACATACACACAAATATAGGCAGAGATAGAGAATAAATAAATAAACAGAAAGAAGAGAGAAGAGGAGGAAGAGGGATAGATAGATAGACAGACAGACAGATAGATAGACATAGACAGACAGACAGACAGATATAGATAGACAGACATAAAGGAAATAGGACAATTTATAAGTCAAGGAGGTACTAACAGCTGAAGAGCTGAGGAAAGGTTTGGTGTAGGTCTTGCACTATATGGGGCATGAAGAAAGCTAGAAGGTGATCACATTCAGAGGTGAAGAGGGAGAGCACTGCAGGTTTGGGAGATAGGAAGCCCATGCAGAGGCAGAGAAGGGAGGTGGAAAGTCATGTGTGAGGGACAGCAAATGGGCCAGTTTGGCAGGACAGTTGAGTCCACCAGTGGGAATTGTGTGTAAAAAGTCTACTGTTCATCTTAAAACACTGTACACATTGAGCTGTTCCATTACACTAACAACTCAGAATGGCTTTGGTTGTTTCATATTTGATGGAGTAAGTAAAATCGTTATCCAGTATATCATGAAAAGGGCCCATATAATCTGTTAAAAAAGAAGAAAATCTGGTCAGCCTTTGAAACAGCTAATATATGTTGCCTGGCAGTTCTACTCTACCCTAGTATTTTCAGCATGATGAAGGCGTCCTAGTGCTTGGAAGTGAGCACTCTGCTGTTGGCATTGCCAGGGGGATGGTGGAACTCATGAAGATGGCACTGGTTGGGGGCCGACTTCCTCTTTGATGCCTTGTTGGCCTCCATAGCAAGGTTCAGGCGCCAGCGCAGCTTTGTGTGGAAAGTTGGGTGGCAGAGCCGACAGGCCATATGCAGATTGCATGCCTAATTCCAACTCATTTATCTGAGCAGGGATGTGAACACTAAAGCTGAATAGGTCATTCACTTCTTGAATGGGCCGTTCTTGCTGGCTTGTTTTCCTTAATTCAGTCCATTCTTTGCTAGAGTTGCCTTTCTTGTTCAAATACATTTTGGCATATCCTCATTTTACCAAGAAGGCTCATTATTTTAATCTTCCATAGGAACCGTTTAAAATGTAGGATTGAGGGTTGGGAGGGACCTCAGATGTGTTCTAGTCTGACCCCCTCATCTACAGAGGAGGATACAGGCCCAGAGAAGTCACAGGACTTGGCTAACATCACATGGGTAGGATGAAGCAGAACCCAAATTCAAATCTGGATCCTCAGAGGACAAATCTAACGCTTTAGTTTAAATCATTAATCTGGAAAACTTTTCTCAAATAGACTTTGTCAGTAAACTGAATGCAACTTGCATTTTCAAAGGATTTCCACACTTATTTTGCTGTGTGTGAGAGGGTAGTACTGATGATATATTTTGTATGTATGCGTGCATGTATGTATATGTGTATACATGTATGTATATGCACTTATACATGATGTGTGTAAGAGAGAGTGAGTGAGTGAGCGAGAGAGAGAGAAATACAAAGAGAGAGAAGGAAGGAAGAATGGAAAAGTGTTCTGAGTCTGTGTATGTGATTTTGTCACTGGTGTGGAAGCCCCTTCTCCCAATACATTTAACAGCTTATCTCTCATTGATGATCTTTGAGAGTTCCTTGGAGCAAATGAGGAGTCAAGTCATTAGTCCCTGGTCACTCATCCAGGATGTGTGTCCTCCTTCTGAGGCAGGGCATGAATTCAGGTCTTCCTGACTCCTAGGCCAGCTCATTACCAATTATGCCAAGCTTCCTCTACTCTCCCAAACAATAAACATTTTCAGATTTGTAATGGCTTTTGTATTTCTTACCTTCTCAATAGTTGCGAGAGGATTTGGGAGATGGAGAGAATTTGGAACTGAAAGTAAAATGAAATATAATTAAAAAAAAATAAACTATACCCCTCTCTATTATTGAGGGTTTTTTACTTTTTTTCTAAAATGCTTTCATTATGCTATCTCATTTGAAAGCTAAATTAGCAAAGCCAGCTCAATATTTGGGGCAGTATAAAAATGAACAACAAAATATTTACGTATTTGATTTTTCATGTATTTACATATCTATGCAAAATATTTTTCAATGAAACTTCAGGCAATTCTTCATAGGTATATACATATGAAACAAAAAAAATTAGTTTCCTAACAAAACTGATTCTTTGTTTCTTTATTTATTCCTAAATTGGGGAAGGGGAATGAACTTTCTTGCCTTCTCATTTCCTAAGTGATTGTTAATTAGATTTAATTAGAATGGATAAATCAAAATGGAAGAAAATGGTCTTGTTCCACTTTCCAGGGTGAGTGCTCCAGCGGTTGGAAGCTTTGATCCTCTCAGAGCCTTAAATGACCATCTCCAAGTTCTCACGTATGAATCTTTCAAGTCTTTACCAGCAAACATAAGTTCCTTGAATGGTTAACTCTTAGCCCCCAAATTTATGATATTTGTTATTCTGAAGTCAATTTCTAGATGTCCATGGTCATAGCGCACTCTTTTTTTTAAAGTAACCTTGTTGCTTGGCTGTTTCAGTCATGTCCAACTCTTCTTGACCCTATTTAGGGTTTTCTTTGCAAAGATATTGGAATAGTTTGCCATTTCCATCTCCAGTTCATTTTACAGATGAGGAAACTGAGGCAAATACAGTTAAGCGACTTACCCAAGGTCACACTACTAGTAAGTGTCTGTGGCCAGATTTGAATTCGGGAAGACAAGTCTTACTGGTGCCAGGCCAAGTAGTCTATCCAGTGCACCACCGAGCTGCCCCTAAGGAATTAATGAGTTGGGTATTGAGATTATTGGCAAGAACAGGAAATGATGATAAATAATGGCCTGTTAAAATTTGTTTATAAAACTTTTCTTCAATGATTATATGAACTTATTACCAAAGAATATTAGATAATGAGAAGTTAGAATTCCTATCCCATTGTGTTATCTTTGAGCTTTTACATATCTTAAATGACAATTATCTTGTGTCTATCTCTGCTTTGTGTTTTAGAAAATGAATTTTACTTTAACAAATCCAATTAATATTGAAAACCAGATTCATCTTATGAGCTTCTAATGATGAGTTTTTCTTTCCCGCAATTCTTTGATTTGTTGTTCAGAAGTGTAATAGACATAATATTCTACAGATTGAATCATTTAGGAGACAGCCTGGCAATATCTAGTGGTTGCTGAAGGTGGATCAGGTTGACTTAAGAATGAGTTCTTTGCTAAGCTGGGGTAATGCAAGTATTTAAAACTATTCTGGATACAACACTAGTTGTTGTTCCCCTGCTACCATTAGCTAGGAAGGGAAAATGGGCTTCAATGGAGCTGTTCTCCTCTTGATGAGAACATGTTGCATTACACTTTTTCAAGTCTTCCAATAAACTCTAGGAAGATTTCATCTAAGGTGTTGCAGTCTTTACCTAAATCTCTTAATATGGTGAGGGTGTTCATGAAACACAAGCACTAAATACCCATCATTCTTTGTTCTTGTTACATAAGTGGTGGTTGGTACTTTTTCTAATCATACTTCCCTTTGATAATCGGTTAATAACAATGCAAGGTCAGTCAGTCACTAAACGTTTGTGAAGTGTTTGCTCTGGCCCAGGCAGTATTCTAAGTTTTAAGGACACAAAGAAAGGCAAAAATCTATCCCTACTATCAGGGAGAGTACATTCTAGTAGGGCTGATAACATTAAATAACTAGGTACATAGAAAATATATACAGAGTACATCAAAATAATCTCAAAGGAGAAGACATTAATAGGAGATATGATAGTTTGAAATTTAACCATATGGTAAGAAATGTTAGACCAATTTACACATGAAGAAACTGAATGTTATAGCGTCTAACTGACTTGTCCAGGACTGCACACCTAGTAAGTGAAAGGACACATACTGCACAGTAATGTAGCAACTAATAGATGGAGCGTACTCCCAATAATAGTAATAATACTAACGATGTTTTGTTAGTATAAACATTAGACTTTACAATTTCTATCGTTTACCAAATCAAATTACCTAAATTTTATTCTAAAGAGGCAAAAAGAGACATAATTTTAAGAAAAAAAAGAAGTGGAAAGAAAGATGGTCTAACTTTATTGTTGCTGGAACCAGAGCAGTGTGGTCAAAAGGAGTGATAAACGCAAGAAGATGAAGGCTCTTTAGCCAATATTTTTAAATTGCAAGACTTTTCAAATGTTTCTTTCCTGTCTCTTATTCTTGTTGGATTTTTTTCTATTTTTATTTTCTGGAATCTCTTCGGTTATCTGAGGGATTCCTTTTAAAAAGGAGGGAAGGGAATATCAGTTTGAGATACTTTTCTGATGCCCCATTGCCTGATGGAGTTGACTTGGACAAACATTGCTCCAATCCCTTTGTGGCCTGGAGGTGACCTTGAGCCTTTGAAGGCTATATCAGGACAGAGTGCTACCAGGCTTCAAGTAGAGGTTCAGTGATGGATTCAACCACTTTTAGGGCTGTTTAAAGGTAGAAGGGACTACTCCAACAGGTCATGGGAACCCCTTCTTTTAAGTCTTCTGGAGGAAACTGGCTGAACACTTGTCAAATATGTTACAGTCGGACTTTTTTTCAGGCTTGCATTGCACTAAATGGCTGTTGATGTTCCTTGCTGAAAAATTCCATGATTCTGCAACTCCATGTACATTATGCTCAAACACTACCTCTACACTTACGTTCACTGTACTGCTGACCATTGTCTATGGTGCCTTGTCCAGATGCCAATTTCGATCAGCTCAGAATGACTTGCCAGTTGGTTAATCACACAGTGGTACAGGTTTTGGCTATATTCACTCTTGTTATAGAGAGCCTGTATTCTTCTTTAGCCATGGGAGTATCTAATCACCCAACCCTGGAGTCTGGAAGCACCAAAGAGCGCATTTAATGTTGTCATTGTTGTTTAGCCCTTGTACTTAAAGAAGACCAATGACATCACGATGTTGGGGCCAATGTACAGTGTGTTCAGCTATGGCTGATCAGTCCAATGTGATCTTGGAAAGCTCTACCACAGGGTGGGCACATTTGACCATTTGGAATGGAAATGGCTTTGAATTTGTGCATCTCATATTTTCTTTGTGCTATTAAGATTCTGTTTTGCTCATTGAGCACAGAATCTTCTTTGATGTAAGCATGCCATCTTGGGTGGCACAGTGCCAGCACTTCCTATGTCTCACCATCAATAGAGCACAACTCTGAAGGACTGGCCACTTAGCCTGAATGAAAAACATACATTTATCTAAAGAGACTAATTGATGGAGAACTTGCACAAGTGAAGTGTTCACATGGAGATCAGAAGAAGTAGTACAAGGACCCTCTCAATGTCTCTCTGTAGAACTGTAGTTCCTAATTTAAATGAAAGGAAAGCCCATTATAGTAACATAGACTCAGTCAGCCAGCAGTCATTTAGTCACTTAGTATGTGCCAGGAACAGTACTATTCTATTTATTCCCTAAATATGACCCCCCCCCATAAACAAGTGATTCCCCAATTCTAGAATGAGATCCCTCCATACCTTCACCTCTTAGACTCAAACCTTACATTTGTGTAAATCTTAGTTCAAGTGCCAGTGCCTCTTATGTGAGTCCTTTCCCAGTGTGCTTTCCTCCCAGTTATTAGTGCCAATGATCAATTACTAGTAATAGTTACTTGACCAAAAAATAGCTCCCCATTCCCTTTGTATTCCTTGTATTAAGTATTCTATGCTTATATTGTGTCATCCCAGTTGAATTTTATTTCCTCAAAGGTAAGAATTGTTCCACTGGTGTCTTTTCCTCCTCTGAGACTGGCATATTGCTTTATCCATGGTAGATATTTAATAAATATTCATTGACCTGAATTTAAACCATTGTAGTGAATATCTAAAGAAAGTTATTTAAGAGTTTTATTAGAAAGTATTTTGTTTACCTCCCTTTCCACATTCATTCATAGTAGTTGACACATGATAGAATTTAACAGGTTATTCTTCTTACTCTCAAGTGTCTTGTGAAAATACATATGCATTTCCCAAAGGCTGGGTGAATGACATTACTACTAGTAGCTCAAACACACCATTTACCTTCATTAAGCTTTTGTATCCTTTCAGATCTCATTCCTTTGGCTTTGGGGTTGGTGTGGTTCATTTCAGAATTGTTCAGATTTGGTCTAGAACTTGTATACATGGCCTTGCATTCATGGATACACAATATTGATATTAAATGATAAGAAGAAAATTATCCCAATTTGGAAGCTGTAGAAATGATCCTCCACCCCCACATCCCATGGATTTTGCATCATTTAGGGGAGTCATTACAGATCAGTGCCTATCTTACAAGGGTGAAAATACCTGCTTTGTAAAGTAAGAGTAAATCCACAGCTAGAGAAATAACGTGGGTAAAAACGAATTCTATGTAATGTATTTTCCTTTTGAAAGCATTTTTTGGATTATCTGTCAAATCATTATTGAATGAAATAAATTTCAAAATTTGTAAGTGGCAGAAATAGATCATTTTCCTTTGAAAATCATTGATTTATTCAACAAACATTTATTAATGTCTACCATGTTAGAGTATAGGAGAGAGGAAGTTCAAAATGATATAGTCCCTGCCCTCATGGAGCTCATAGTCCAATAAAGGGGTGACACAATGGAGGCATTTTTTAAGTAGCTACTATGTGTAAGGCATTGTGTGCAATTTGGAGGATATAAAGACCAAAATAAAAACAATAGCAGTGTGATACACAGCATCACCAAACAAACAAACATGGTATACAGTATGACTTTAGTACATTAGAAAACTGGAAAATATAGAGTCATATGAGGGCAAAGGGGAAAGGTTGTTATTTCCTGGAAGGAAAGGTGAGGAAATGGGGAAATCAAGGAAAACTTCCTAAAGGAGGCAACATTCTTCTTCTCCTTCTTCTTCTCCTTCTTCTTCTTCTCCTTTTTTTCTTCTTCCTCTCCTTTTCCTTCTTCTCCTTCTCCTTCTCCTTCTCTTTCTTCTCCTTCCCCTTTTTTCTTTCCTCTTCTTCTTCCTCTTCATCATCATCATCACTATTATCTATTGTATCACCAAAGCAATATTCAAAGCACTGAGGGCAGCTATGAATATGCCAGCATAGTTCTGAATCACAAAGCATAACAGACTCTCCATATAAAAGGCAGAAGAAAAATATTTTTCAAGACACCAGAAAGCCAGATCCCAACACCAGAAAGCCAAATCCGTCATAGTAACCAAGAAGTCAATACACATTATCACTGCAGGGCATAAAGCCATTCCCAAGCCTTTCCCCAGCTCCCCTGCTTGGATCTTCCCACAAACTAACACTCACAAGACTAGCTGTGCCTGTCTGTCTCCTCTCTCCTCCTCCCTTAACTGCTCTCACCAACTTCCTCCCAGTTCTGCTCCACTTTTCATGTTCCACCTGTTCAACAAGCTCCCCCCACTACATGTGACTTACACTTCCATGTGATTTAAGCAGGTCACATAGGCCTATTAATGAATGGGAAAGCTCTTCCCCTTTAAATTACCATTACATCTATATAGCATTTCAAAGTTCACAAAACACTTTACTTGTCTTATCTCATATTTCCTTCCCATAACCCTGGGATGTAAGTCCTATTATTACCCCCATTTTATAGATGAGGAAACTGAGGTAGAGAGAGGTTGAGTGACTTGCCAAAGGTCATTCAGCTAGTGGATATTTGAGGCAAGATTTGAACTCAAGTCTTCTGACTCCAAGCATAATACTCCCTCCACTGTGTCAAATTGATGATCCACATTCAAACTGAACTCTATAAGATGAATAGGCATAAGCAAATAAGGAGCATGTGAGTGCCTGTCTTAGGCAGAGGGAGTCAAGAAGTGATCAAGAGAACACAGTGCCTAATGCAGGTGAATTGAATGCAATGGAGTTTAAAGTTTGGGAATGGCAGGAGATAAAGTTCAAAAGGGCAGCCTGGGGCTAGATTGGAAAGAACCTTGAAGAATAGACAGAAGACTCAGCATTGACAGAGAAAAACTGAGGAATTGGAACAAAGGAGTGATGTGACGTGTCAGATCTTCGCAGCATCATCAATCTGGATGGGGAAGGAGCCAAGACTGCCATTGTAAATTTACAAACAGGCAATGGACCTAGTGTTTTATAAGTCTTCTTCTATTTATATGTGTGTGTCCATGTATATGTGTGTGAGTGAACAAAATAGATATGGTACATATATATATACATTGTGTGTACGTATCTATATAGGCACATATATATTACGGAGTGACAGACAGAGAGAGGGACAGAAGGGAAAAGAGTGAAGAGATAAGTGGGTGGAACAGGATTAGAAATAGAGCTCTGTTCTAGGAGCTAGGAAGATGGGTCATGTCTAGTACATTCTGACTATGTTTTGTTGGGTAAATCACTTAACCACTCAATGTCCTAATCAACTTTCTATAACTATAAGTTGAAGAGGATTTTTATTTTATTTCTTTGTATTACCAGAGTTTAGCACACTGCTTGGTACATAGTAAGTGCTTAATAAATGCTTATTAACTATCAATCACCTGACATATTGACAGTGGAAGGAATGTCCTCCCTGGGAGCTCCTTATGCTGATGAAATCACAAGTTCTGATATTGGTATGTGTATGAATGTGTATTTTGTGTGTGCCTCTTTACTGCACAAAAATAGATTCCCCCACTGTGCTTGTCAGGGCACTCCAATGCTCACATTATTTATCCCCTAAATAAGGAGCAACATAAGCCCTTGAAGGCCTCTGTTAAAGTTCAAGGGCTTTCTATGATTAGTGGCACATTAAAGTTTTTATTCACCATTAATACTTTCACTTGATTTGCTTTATTGGACCAGCCACAAGAGAAAAAAGGCCCCGGTGAGCAGGCATTCTGGGAAAGAAAATGCATATAAGGGAGTGGGATGTCTTTGGCAGACTCTTTTTTATTTTGGTAAGAGTTTGTGGTGATTTTCACCTCTAAAATGTCAATGGATCTGGGATCTCATTGACATGAATTTTCCCTCTAACGATGCCCATCAAAGCCTGCCCTTACCTGCCCATCTTACCCTATTTTTCCCTGAGTTCATTGTTTGTGGGAGAGGAGGGAATCCATCTAACATCCAGAGTTCCTACTTGCCTTTCCCTTCATATGCACACATGTACCAGGGCGGTACATGGAACATCCATCAGATCTCAAGAAAGACTGTTCTTGTTCAAGTTTTCAGAAAAAGAGAAAGCTATTGTCACCTGCCCTGAGGTTTTTAGCCGCTAGGGAACAGCAGCTGCCAGGCATTTGTGCAGCAATGATTGAGCAGACTGGCCACTTCAGAATTTGTGTGAACCAGATGTAGAGAAATAAAGCCAATTAGAGACCAAGGACTTGCAATGTATAAACAAAAGTTTATGCATATGCCAATAATACTGAGAAATTAATAAATTAAATAAATTAATAAATAAAATGAGCATGAAACACCCAGGAGAGAAAATAGTAACATATCATCCAAACCATTGAGTCAACAAATATTTTTAGTCATATGCTGTCAGGTAGGTGGTGGTGGGTTAGGCATCATGGGAGCCTGGGATCCATTCAAGATAAAGGGGTTAACCTGTAGAGGCAGTAAGATGTGCACAGAAGCTTCCACCAAGTGTGCGCAGCCCTCTCTGCATTCCTGAGTACATTATGCAACTGTGTATAATTAAGAATGAAAGAAGACAAAATGAACCCAGAAGGAGCAGAGTGATTAGGGCAAGCGACCTGGGGTTAAGGAATTTCGTGGTTGAAGACTTGGAGGCCACCTCAGTAATCACTTATTCCAAGCCCTTCTTGAACAAGATCTACAATATCTGTCATGAGTGGTCCGCTATTTAACCTGAGATGATGCAAAGTGAAATCAGCAGAACCAGGAAAACAACCTACACACAGACAACTGGCAACCCAAGTAGAGAAAACCAGCAGCAGCAACAGCACATAGACGTTAAATCCTGATCAGACTTGACCCCTAAGGAAAGATGTGAGAAGGAACCTTCACTGCACAGGTAAGGGACTGGGTAAAGAGTGCCACATACAATGTCAATGATATTTGTGATAGGTTGGTTAGTTTTAGCGAATTCTTTTTCCCCTTCTCTCAAAATTCTTTATTTTAAGGGATAAGTTGAGGGCAGAAGGGAGGAATTGGAAATTGTAGCTGATGTTAAAAAAAAGGTTATAGAAAAGTCTATTTCAGTTGTTTAAAGATGCCATCTGGTCTCTGTTGGAACACTGCGCTGAAAGGTAACCTGCTCCTTAATGAGGCTGAGCATCTGCCTTGGAGGCTAGCTCTGATCATAAGCAAGTTTCTCCATAGTCCGGTTCCTCTTTATCTCTCTGGTTGTGTGACCCTGGACATGTCACTTTACTTCTCAGTCATATCTCTAAAAAGACACGTTAAAGGGCAGGAGCTGATAACAACACGGCCATCATGATCCTCAGCACCACTGCCATCATCATGGGAGCTAGAATTGCTGTCGTGCTTTAAGGTTCTTTCCAAGTAACAGTCTACTGTCTGCCCCTTCACCTTGTCTATGATAGTGCTACACTAGCTTCCTGGATCTTCCTCTCACTC
The DNA here is from genome assembly GCF_028372415.1 of Notamacropus eugenii. Classification (NCBI taxonomy): domain Eukaryota; kingdom Metazoa; phylum Chordata; class Mammalia; order Diprotodontia; family Macropodidae; genus Notamacropus; species Notamacropus eugenii. The sequence goes on from NC_092873.1 coordinate 530,346,916, forward strand.
CATACTCCATCTCCTGACTCCATGCCTTTGCCTTAATTGTCCCCCATGGAGGCAATCCTTCTTTCTTCTTATCCACCTCCTCGCTTGCATGGCTTCCTTCAAGCCTCAGCTTCTTAGTCCCACCTTTGGCAGGAGGGCTTTGTGGGTGAACTACTGCTAGAGCCTTCTATATCTTATATGTGTGTCACTATTTGCATGTGGTTGCCTCATTAGCAAGTGAATTCCTTGAAGGTAGGCATCACGTTTTTGCCTTTCTTTGCAGCTCCAGTGGTTAGCACATTTCTGCTCACATAGTAAATCAAACAAATGCTTGTTGTCTGCCTGGCTACATTACAGATTTGTTCATTTGTCATCTGCCTGCTGTTTGCATAGCTAAAGCTGTCATCATGTCCCTTTCACTCTGGCACATTGATCTCAGTGACCAAACTGAACCGACCGCCTTCTTCTGAGTGGAATGAAACAGAAACAATTTAAAATCACCCTGGGCGACTTTCATCGTCTTCTTGGTACTGATTTCTTATCTTGACTCTTCTATTAACTTCTGAGTGACTGTAAGGATGGGAAAATTAGCAATTTTTCTGATCTATCTCATTTGTGAAATGCAGCTAACCTGTCCTGCTGTGAGGTTTAGCTTATTGGAAATGATCAGGCTATATTAACAATAAATGAGCTAATAATACATTGTCTCAAATCACTTTTTTGTGGGATGGCATGGAGACTGTTAACAAAAGTAAGCTGTCCTACAGAAGCCTTGTATTTGGTGCACAAATACTTCTCCAGCCCATTGCCATGAAGAAGAAGGTTGCCTTCAGAGTCCAACCATGTCATATCGTTGCTCAAGAACAAGTCAAATTCAGTTCAATGAGACACCACTTGGATCTTTGTATCCCGGTGTCTACCCTGAACCAGTACAGGATAGGCACTTAAAGTGTGCTATGCTGTGCATACCTTTTGGGTACAGATTAGTCTTGATGGCTACCAGAGCCCCTTGAAAATCAGAATGTTTGACCCCTTGTAACTAAATTCTGAGGTAGTTCTTAAATCCAAGTGACTTTCTGTTGCCCTAAGAGAAAATACAAACTCATCAACATGGAATTTAAAGGTTTTTTATAACAAATTAAAGACTGGACTCTGGCTATCTTTGCAGGATTTTTCCCCCTTTTTCGCCCATTCCCTTTTCATATTTTCTTTCCCTGTTATTCCCAAGACTCGTGTTCTGGCCCAGTGGGCCTCCTTGGTGTTGGCTGAGTGCTGCCCTCATTCTCTGCTTCTTCATCTTTAACTGTGATCTACCCCCTCCTTACCTCCTGCTCAGAATCCCCAGCTCCTTCAGTGCTCCAACACTGGTGCCACCTCCTGCTGGGTGCTTCTTCTGATGCCCTCTCCTCCCTTTCTTAATGTTAGTACTGACTCTTGCATTAAATGATTAATCAGATGTTTCTCTGTTTGTGTGCTCCTTTCCCAGGGTAACGTATTAGTCTACTGAAGATAATAACTATTTTTAGTTTTGCTTGTTTTGTCATACTTTTGCCTTTGGATCTCCAGTGCCTTTTCCAGAGCTGGTGCTTGATAAGTGCTCACCCTAATGGACAGAGCTGTTGTTTTAGGCCTATAGGTTTATATCTCAGGAAGAGACACATGGTGGTTCCGAGCAGGATGCTACAAGTAATAAACAAGGAATTATCCAGAAGATGCCACATAAAGGGCATTAGAAAAGACATGGGTGACTGAATACAAAGAGGTAACAAGTTCCAGGGATAAACTAATAGGAGTCCATATGCTCCACTAGGATCTACATGTTGTAAGGAAACTGGAGATAAGTTCTCAGCAACCTGCCTCTTAGATATCTAGAGCAAGGTCCTGGAGACATCTCCACCATGTGTTCCAAACAGAATTCGTTGACTTCGTTCCTCACTCCCCTAGATTTTTCATTCTTCCCATATTCCCTATCATCTTCCCAGTCAGTCAGGCTTGCAACCTAAGCATCATCCTCAGCTCCTTCCTTTCATCAAATGTTCTGTTTGATTTTTAAAGTCCTTCATCACTCAACCCCTTCCTACTTCGAAGTCTCTATACACTTCCCTCTCCTACACATGTTCTCTCTTCCCATGACACTTTGCTTTTCCTCTCAGACAACCTTCTCCTGACTCCATTTTCACTGGCTCTCCTTGCTTGGAAGACTCTCCCCACTCACCTTCATCTCCTGATTTCCTTCAAGATTCAATTCCAGTCCCATGCCATCTTTCATATAAGTCCTTTCCCAGTCCTCTTCCACACCCCATGTTAGTTTCTTCATGAGTGTAAATACTGAGTATATATCATGTGTGCCATTTTTTTTTGCTTATTGTTTGCCCCCATTAACCTTAAGGGCAGGGACCATGTTTCTGTCTCTCTTTATATCCCTAGCATTTAGCTTAGTGCTTGGCACGTAGGAAGTACTTCATAAATTCTAGTTGATCAGTTGACTTACTGACTCAGACAGCCATGACAAACAGGGACACAGAGGTAATAGGTGTCCTGATTTTTGTTTGCTTTTGCTTTGGGCAAACATTTGGCATAACACTTGGGTTCAAGATAAATATGTTGGCATATTTATTTGATGGTTTCAGTGATTTATGATTTAGTTATTGCAGATTCTCTGTCCAAATGATAACCGTAATAAACCCTCTACACATTATTAGAGATGGTCTCTGTGGATTCCTTGTGGCCAAAAATCTCTCCACACCTGGTGATCATCATCATCTTAATGATGAGATACATCAGTATTCCATCCAAGTGCTATCTCCTACACAAGACCTTTCGTCATTGCCCTGCTTTTTTGGAATCAGGGCAACCTGGATTCAACTCTTTCCTATAATAGTAATGAGCTCAGTGACTCTGGACAAGTCACTGAACTTCTACATGTCCTGGGAAATTCCACAAGACTCATCTACTAAATGATAGATAGATTATGTTCAATTATTATTCAGTAACTATAAATTTCATCTAATCTAACAAGATGCAATTTTAATATAGGTAAACATAAAATCTTACATTTAGGATTAAAAAGTCATCTCAATTAAAAGATGGAAGACACATAGACAAATAGTAATTGATCTAAAAAATATCTGGGAAATTAAGTAGAATGAAATATCAGTGAGATAAAAAAAACTAAAAAAATAATAATAAAATCTGCCATCAGGCATCACTGCCTTGATTGGAGAGTGCTTCACATCACCCTCTATATTTGGGCTGACTCTAATCGTGCTCCATTTTATGTCCTGGCCACATGTCTACCATCTTCCTTCTTACCTCTTATGTACCTTTGCCAGCCACTTTCTTCTTTTGGAACTATAATCAAATCAACATTGCTATTTCTAGTAGAAAGGATGTGTCAAGCTACTCCCATGTGGCTCCACACACTATCCATATGTGTTATGTGTCTTATTACAATGTAAACCCATTGACTGCATGGAGTACCTTAGCTTTTAGAGTTTTACCTCCAGATCTTAGCCTTCCATTGTTGCTGATCAGTAATTTTTCAGTTGTGTTCAACTCTTTGGGAGCCCCTTTGGGTTTTTCTTGACAAGGATCCTAGAGTGATTTGCTATTTCGTTCTGCAGCTCATCTAACAGATGAAGAACTGAGGCAAACCAGGTTGTTACTTGCCCAGGGTCATATAGTTAGTAAGTGTCTGAGGCCAGATTTGAACTCAGGAAAATGAGTCTTCCTCTCTCTAGTACTGGTGCTCTATCCACTGGACCACCTAGCTGCCTGGTCTTAGACTAGGGTTTGGCAAATTAAGAGACTTAAGTACAGTGTCAAGGTCAAGGGAAGTGATAAGACTTCTGCATTCTTCCTTGGTCTAGACACATGTAGAATAACATGTTCAGTTTGTGGAGAATCTTGATATGAAGCTTAAAATGACTCAGTGAAACTAACCAAGATATAGAATTTTTAAATGTCCAGAAAGTTCCAAGCTCCTTGAGGTCAGGAGCTATTTCTGTTTATATTCCCCTAAATTCCTTATTCCTTGAAAGGTGACTATTCTGTCATTCATTTTTCATTCATAGTAGGAACTTTATAAAATTTTGCTGAATTGAATGAATGACATAGGCTAATTTTGTGACTATGTAAGGATATTCCCAAGAATATAGAAAGCACCTCAGCAAGTCCAACTCTGTTGTTTTATAGATGAGAAACTGCGGCCAAACTTATACAGGTAGCAAGTATCAGATATGAACTTGAACTTAGAGACTCTGATTTTAGAGCCAAGCTCTAGTTTAGAGATAGAGCATCATAAGGTTCAGATTTGATCAGGATTTTATAGAATGAGGAAGTCTGATTCTAAAAGTCCTGGTCAAACCCAAAACTTCGTGGAAAAAGATGACCAGAAGACTGCTGAAATACAGTTGGAGGGGTAAATAAATGTCCTCCTTTCCCCCACATCTCACGTCAAATCAAACTATATGTTTCAATTGTACTCTTGGTGTACAGCTAGGTGGTGCTGCAGTGGATACAGTGCTGGGCTTGGAATCAGGAAGATGAGTCTTCCTGAGTTCAAATGCGACCTCAGAGACTTACTAACTGTGTGATCATGGACAAGTGACTTAACCCTGTTTGCCTCCATTTCCTTTTCTGTAAAACAGGCCAGAGAAGGAAGTGGCAAACCACTCCATTATCTTTGCCAAGAAAACCCCAAACGGGGTCATGAAGAGGGGGACACAACTGAAATGACTGAACAGCAACCACTTGATGGGAAGGACAAAAGAAAGCAAACCCTTCTGAAGAATCCCTGAAAGGGAGAATATGTGCAACTTTAAGTAGGTAGTGCTGCTGTAGCATATGTCAAGGTTATTTCACTGTCATGTGAAGAAGCTAAATTAGATTTCCATACTGGATTTGCATTTTAATTTTACATCTAATTATTCTAATTTTCCTAGAAATGTAATTCAATTTCTTAATCAGTAACAGAATTGGAAATTGATGATGTGTCATTTCTTTGTTAAATCCTCTTTTGATTTGACATTTCAGCCAAATTGGCCTGCTTGCCATTTTACAAACTCAGAAGTTCATCTCTGACCTCCATGCCTTTTCTGTCCTCCTGCCCTCTATGCCCACTTTTACCTCTTAGAGCCCTTAGCTTTCTTCATGGTTCAGTTCAGGTGCCACCTTCTAGGGAAGATTTTTAGGGCTCCCTCTCTCCAATTCAAGTCATCATGCACATAGTTTTCTGTCTAGAAGCTGTAGTCTTCTACTAGGAGGCAAGCTCATTGAGAGTATATAATTTGTTGTTTTCATTTTCTTTTTATCCCTAGAATATACTACAATGTTTTCTGCATTTAAAAAAATGCCAGTCCAAGATTTCCTTGGAATAGTAACAAGCAGATGAGGAATTTTCTTCTTCCAATACACATTGGCACCTGTTCTACTGCTCATAGCTTTATACAATTGACTGTGAGGTCAGCTGACTAGACCAGAGTCGCAGGAAGGACTTGAATCCAGACCTTCCTGCTCCAAGGCCAGCTCTCTATTTGTGAATCAGCAATACCTTTCTTTCTTGTACATAGTAGGTTCTTAATAATTACTTGCTGAATTGCATGCATTAGCTGTTCCCACATGGACTTGTTTAATTAATAATAATAAAAGTAACTTGTTCAGTCATTTCAGTCCTGTTTGATTCTTTGTGGCCCCATTTGGGGTTTGCTTGGCAAAGAAGCCATGGTGGTTTGCCATTTCCTTCTCCGGCTCATTTGACAGATGGCGAAACTGAGGCAAACAGGATGGAGTGACTTGCTGAGGGTCACAGAGCTACTAAGTGTCTGAGGCTGGATTTGAATTCAGGAAGATGAGTCCTCCTGATTGTAAGCCCAGGGTTCAAGCCTCTGTGCTACCTAGCTGCCGTAATAATAGTAACTAGCATTTATATAGTGCCTTTGGGTTTACAAAGCCCTTTACAAATACCTCATTGATCTCTTCTCATGTCATCGCTAGAGTCCCATACCTAGGGCAGCATCTGGACAGTGCTGGCAAAGGTTGTCTAAGATGAGGAATTCAACTAGACGGAAGGGGGCAAGTGGGCACCGTAAATCAGGTAGACGGGATGTTATGCATGAGAAACCATCCAGGAGAGGGAGGGAGCCGTCTAATAATGTGAACAACTCATGTCTGTATAGCGGTTTATTGTCTATAAATGGCCAGAGAGACTGTGGGGGGGGGGGGTGCTGGTGGAGAGCCTGCATCCCAGACCGGAGGCTAGGAGATGTGGCTTTGAGTACTGCACCTGCCACTGATTGCTTAGGGGATTCTGAGGAAAACATAGACCTCTCTGGGCCCCAGTTGTTTAATTTGTAAAATAAGATCCACAGCAGGAATCCTTGACCTAGGAATCAGTAACTATTGTTTTTGATTTTACTTTTTAAATTCTGCATATTTGGTTTCTCTTGTAATCCTAAATATTTTATTTTACCCATTTAAAAGTACTTCTGAGGAGTCCAGACTTCACCAGACTACCAATAGAAGTTCATTGCGCACACATACATGCACACACACACACACACACACACTGTAAGAACCTTTGATGAAATCTAAGGCTCCTTCCATCTCTAAAGGATTATCATCCTGCAGTGGAAAGAGCCCAGAACACAGGTTCAACCCCCAACTCTTCCACATATTATTTGTATGTCCTTGGAAAGGTCACTTCAACTCTCTGGCCCTCTGCTTCTCCAACTATAAAACAAGCAAGTTGGACTAACTGGCTTCTAAACCTCTTCCAACTCTAAGACTGCAACAGCAACATGCTTTGGAGGTCCAGGGACTGTCACTGGTAGTTCAAAGAGAGCAGGCCTGTTCCTCAGTCTAAGAAGTTCTTTTTTCAGGGGATGGGAAGTGGGGTAATAGATTGGATCATCAGTAGAAAAACCAGGTCCTAGATCTCTGGCATTGTCTTGAAAGAGCCAGACTGCTCAGAACCTGAGATAAAAATGGCAAAGAGATTCAAAAGCTAGGTGTCATTGAGAGTGGCTTCCAGAGGGAACAAGTCTGGTAGATAGACTGAATGCATGTGAAGCAGAAAGGTGATGCAAATGAAGAATGCAACAGGAAGGAGAGGGTGGCCAGTGATAAGGCTCATGCCAGGTCTGTAATTCCTGGGCAGACCCATGGCACTTTCTCCAGACCCAAATTCAGAGTGTAGTATGGGGCCATTCTGGGAAGGACTTGGAAAAGAAGAAGATGCAATTAATCAGAAAGGGCAAGGACCCAGCTAGCCAAGAGAGACATTAAGAGGCTCCCTATGGCGAGTAAGCTGTAAGTCAAATCCAGATAACACAACAGAGATCTCAGCAGAAGAAAACAATTTCATGGTTAAAGCAGGAATCGCTCACCAGGCCTCAGGAACCAAGGGCCTTGAGCCTCAACGTGACAGGAACATTAAAGAAAGAGTGGGCCTGCTCCGGGTCAGAAGCTAGAGAAGTGTTCAAAGCAATGGAGATGGAACCTGTGACTGAACCAAAGGTTGTTTAAGTCCTGAAACGTCAGTGCTAGAGTAGACTTCAGAGGTTGTGTCAGTTAATTCATGGCTGAATGAGGATCGTTTGCCAATGTACCTAGCAGGTGGACATAATGACCTCGATGGCTACTCACATCCCTCCCACTTCTGAATTATGGTCCTATGGCCTTATCCTCTAGATGTACAATAAGGAGAACTCCTGACCTCCTGAAGCATCCCATTCCATTTTGAAATATCTCTGGTTCTTAGAAATTTCATTACTACAGAACCTTCCAAACCTCATCTCCACTCCTTCTCCTTCCCTCCCCCTAGAGCTCCTATTTCTGCCCTCTGAGGCCAAGCAGAACAAAATTGACTCCTCTTCCACCCTCCAGCCCTTCAAATGCTTGAAGGCACCCTGCATATCCCTCTAAAAGTTTATCTTCTTTGTGCTCAACTGATTATCCAATGTCATGGCCTCGAACCTCTTTCCCAACCTGTTGACCTGCTCCCTTTTCTTCAGTGTTCTCCAGCATTTCCTCCCTAAAATATGGTGCATAGATTGAAGAGTTGAATGTGGTACTCCATGTCTGGCCTTGACCAAGTCAGAATATGGTCAGATTGGCACTTCCCTTCTTTGGAATACTCTGCATCTCAATGCAGGCAATGCATTTTATTCAACAGACATTTACAAGGGACTTGGCTAGTTGTTGGAGATTCTGTCTTTCTGTCTGTCTCTTTCTCTCTGTCTCTTAGATAGATAGATAGATAGATAGATAGATAGATAGATAGATAGATAGATAGATAGATAGATAGATAGATATAGATATATAGCTTTTGATTTGTGAGGCCTGAGGTCCCCTCTGGTGATCATAATCCACCCATCCCTGCCCAACAAGGACAGCTCATCTGTGCCCTCCCAAATATCAGCCACAACAAGTCCACCTAGTATGCTGATTACTTTCCCCTCTTTGACTTGATATTTTAAGCATACCAGTGGGATGCTCTGGCATTACACAGGTCATACAGGACATGAAAAAATGAATACCCCCTTTTCTCAAGGAGCTTTTCATCTGTTGGAAGAAGGGAACATCATCATTGTGCAGATAAATTTGCATTGCGCAAATGCACACCTGCATTGTACAGATAAATGCAAAGAAATTTGGCAAGAGAGAGAAAGTATTGTGAAATGGGTTGCAAGGCAGGATCCAGAAAGGTTCACATAGCTGATCACTTGACAAAAGCCGAGGGTGCTAAGAGCTGGAAGTAAAGAGAGATTACATTCCAAAGAGCAGGAACAGAAACTAAAAGATGGAAAGCCAGGTTCTGGCAACATTTAGTAGTTCAATTTGACTATAGCCCAGAATGCATGGGATAAAATAATATTTATTCAATCTAAAAGGGTCAGTCTTAGACAGATTGTGGGGGATTTTAAATGTGAGGACTGTCCATTTTATTCTGTAGGTAATAGGGAGCCACAGAAGGATTTTGAGCAGGAACATGGTCCTACACTACTGTTTTATTATCATCACTTCCAGCATTTAATTCCAGGCCTTTGAACAGCATGAGTCAAGTTTAAAGGCTTTCTTCCCCAGGGTTAGAACAGTTCTCAGGACATGATCCAACTTGAGCCTGCTGGTAGAGGCAAATAGGAACATGTAAGCTAGAGTAGAAGAATGAGGACATAGAGAGCATCAGCTCCTCATAGTGTCCAATTAGCAAAATGACGTTAGCTGTTGTTTTAAGCTCAGTGTACTCTTAAGGGACCAAATGGAATTTTAAAGATAAAGTGGATTTTTAAAAAATCTTTCAATTTAGTTCAACAAACATTTATTAAGCACTTAATATGTACAGAACAACACGCTAGGCATTGGGAAAGACAGAACATTTAAATAGGGCTGAGAACTTGCCCTCATGAAGCTTATACTCTAATTGGGAGGCTATGACACATAGACAACTGTGATAGAAAATATATGATATGAAACAAAAAAAAGTACCGCGAGAGTCTGAGGGGGGATCACTGAAGATGTGAGCAAAGGTTTTATGATGTGGGTGGCATCTGAACCTGACTTAAATTGAGATAGGTTCTCAACAGGGAAAGATACAAAGGTAGAGCATACCAAATAAGCAACACTGAAGTCAAAGATATGGAGGTGGGAAATCACAATGTGTGTTAGCTAACCCATGAAGAAAAGTGGTATGAGATTAAGCCAGAAAGGTAAGGACAAATTTTGGGAGTCCTTGAATACTAACCAGTTGTGTACCAGCATTCTGGTTAAGTGAGGGGGAAAAACATTGAACGTGGAATTGGAAGATCTCATTTTGAATCCTGACTTTTATGCTTAGTGAGTCCATTTGACTTTAGGTAAGTCACTTAAGGGCAACTAGGTGGTTCAATGAGCCCTGGGCTGAGAATCAGGAAGATCTGAGTTCAAATCTGGCCTCAGACACTAAATGTGTGACCCTGGGCAAGTCACTTCACCTTGTTTGCTTTATTTTCCTCATCTGTAAAATGAGCTGGAGAAGGAAATGGCAAACCACTGCAGTGTTTTTGCCAAGGAAACCTCTCCGACAAATATCCACAGTGTCACATATAGTTGCATGTGACTGAATGAGTGAAAAACAAGAAGTCATGCCAGCTCTCTAGACCTCAGTTTCACCATCTTTGAAATAAGGATAATGGCGTATAAACTAATTATAAAGTTCTTGTAAAGAAATACTTAGTAAATACTGAAGTGCTGTAGAAATGTGGGCTATTGTTTAGTCAGTAATCAGGTGACACAGAAGGTTTCTGAGCAGAAGGAAGACCTAATAGATCTGTGCATAAGTCAGACTATTTTGTTTGAAGATGGACTGGAGGCGGGGGTAGAGGTGGAATGAAAGTGGGAAATTCCTTCTAATGGGGGATGGCAATGGGATGGATGAGAGAGGCTTTATAGAAGACCGATCAACAGGTCTTTACTTCTAGGTGGAAAAGCACATTTTCATATATCATATCATTTTAATAATCATGACAACATGACACTGTCCATGTTGGAGCTGGCCTGATCACGTTTACGGTGAGCACAGCTGAGTAATTGAGCTTTTCTGCACTGACAGGCAGCTCTCGGTGACTTCAGGTTTTCCTAGCATTTTGTTCAGCTGAAATATTTATGAACTGAATAGTATTTTCTGCCAAAGACATTTTAAGAAATGCTTTTATGCAGCCTTTTTTTTCCTTTTAATTTTTAGAGGCTATGATGAAAATGAAGATGAAACATGAGACTTGTATAAAAACCAAGTGAGACTAAAGATTTCATGTTTGCCCCAAGGAAGGAACTTATGAACACAGGAAGTGCAGAACTCTTTGACAATATGGAAGCTGAATTAGCATCAGCCTTAATCTCCATGGGAACATTTCATGAAAGCAGCAAGGTACCATGCAAAGAGCACTATATTTGGAGGCAGGAGACATGGGTTCAAGTCTCAACTTTACCAGCCTTGTGTGACCTTGGGCTCTGTGGGCTTTAGTTTCCTTATCTATAGAATGATGTGGAGATGCCTTAGATGGCTTTGGAAGGTTTCTTCTTCCTGTATATATGAAAGCTATATATGTATTTATATAGGTGTGTGTGTACATATATATATATATATATATATATATATATATATATATATATATATATATATATGTACACACACATGCATACGTAATATATATATACCTGCCTGCCTCTGCTCCTCTGTCTCTCTCTGTATATATGTATGTATATATATATATATGTGTGTGTGTGTGTGTGTGTGTGTGTGTGTGTGTGTGTGTGCGTATACGTACGAGAATGTATGCATATGTGTATAATTGGTGTTGCTGTTCAGTCCGGCTCTTTGTGACCCTAACTGGAGTTTTCTTGGCAAAGACAGTGGAGTGGTTTGACATTTCTTCCTCCAGCTCATTTTCCTGGTGAGGAAACTGGGGCAAAAAAGAGTTAAGTGACTTGTGTAGGATCATACCTCTAGTACGTGTCTGAGGCCAGCTCTGAACTCACAGAGATGAGTCTTCCTGACTTCAGGCCAACCATTCTGTGACTGTACCACCTAGCTGCCCCTATGTATAGATATAGATATCACACAGAGTTATATAAATATGACACAGTCTCAGTCTTTCTATCTGTCTAAATGTACCTAGAGATATCTCTTTATATAGAAAGAGAGATGCTGAGACAGAGATTCGTGTGTGTGTGTGTATGCATCTATCTATATCTCCACATCCTTAGAGGTGGATAGGATAACATGTAAACTTACATTTAATTAGCTTTCATTAAAATGTTTCAGTTTAGCAGTACTAAGTACATAGAACAAAATGTTGACATAATTAGACATTTTGATGTCCACTTCATGAAAATGAGTACATTTAATTTCAGCCTTGCTATGTGAATCAAGAATGCATTAGGAAGGAAAACTACTTTGGAAGATCATCAATTTAAAGCCAGAAAGTACCTTAGAGGTAATTTAGTACAAGCTTGAACTTAGATCTATTATGCAGATAAAGAAACAGAGTCCCAGAGAGGTAATATAACTTACCCAAAGTCAGATAGGTAATAAGGTAAAAAATTAAGATTTAAACCCAGATTTTCCTCACCCAGATCATGTGTGTGTGTGTGTGTGTGTGTGTGTGTGTGTGTGTGTGTGTGTGTTTCACACTCTACCAGGCTTCCTTACTTTTCTCAAGGTCATTTAAAACCTTCTGAAATGGTCTAGTTGTGATCCTAGCCAAAACTATGGAGCCAAGAGAGCTAACTTATCAAGGTTCCTTCTATGCTTACATATATTATTACATGACAATTCTTATAAATCAATAATTTTAAGTTATCAATCAATTTTCAGGCATTTACCTATAATGCCTATTATGTGCCTGTCACTATGCTAAGTTCTGGGGATGCAAAGACAATCAATCTTCATGATCCTGCCCTCAAGGAGCTTCTATACCAATAGAAGAGATAACATGAGCATGGAAAGGTATATAAAAGAAACAAGTAGAAGAGAAAGACTTGTGATTTCCTTGAGGCAGGGAGTTCCTAGATGAGGAAACTCTCTGCACCAATGCATCTTGGTGAATCTCTGTAGCTTATCCTCTTAGAGAGTTTCCTGCAACATTAAGAAGTCAAGGGACTTGCCCAGGGTCACACAGTCAGTGTGTGTCAGAGGGGACACCTGCACCCAAGTCTTCTTGGCTCATAGGTCAGCTCTCCATACCCTACATCAGTCTGCAAATACAAGAGAACCTCGAGGGGATGATATATACTTATGATAGCAATAGTGTTTCTGAAGAGTGTTTGTGTTTAATAATAGCAATAACAATAATAGAAAACTAGAATTTAGATAGCACCTGAAGGTTTGCCAAGAATTTTATAAATACCTCATTTAATTCTCAGAACAGTCCTGTAAGTCATGTGCTATTCTTTTCCCCATTTTGCAGATGTGGAAACTGAGAGAAGGCTAAGTGATGAATAGATTGATTTGGATGTGCTTCCAGCTTTAAACATAAAATATGTATGTAACATGATATCTGCCTCCAAGGGGCTTGCAACTTCATTTAGAGAGACGAGACTTATATAAACCAAAACAAATAAAAGTTAATTCTCTGTTTAATCCTCAAATATTTGCTGGGCAATTCAAAAGATTATAAAGAAAATATGAATATCCTTAGTCCAGTGAATCCCTCATATCTAACTTTGGAGAGTCTTCTATTCTCTCAGTGATAATTAGATTTTTTTCTAGATGCAATCCTGTTCTATGTGTATAGAAATCAAAAAGAACAGATTAAACAAATGTCATGGAGGTAAATTTGACAAAGCTTGGAGCCAATTTGTTATTGGTATGAAAGTCTGACCTGAATCAGCTTTCAGTGTACCATTAGACTGCTGACTTGTTAGAACAAAATTCTAAAATGAATATAAAGCTAGAAGACTAAGAAACGGACACAAGATGCATTTAAGTTGAAAGTGACCTATTTTAGCAAGTGATTGAAGCTGAAAAGTGGATGAAACGAAGCACTTCGATGCAAGGTACAACAATTTCATAATGAAGTCTAACTGATGTCAATCAGTTACAAAGAGCTCACAAGAATCTAAAAACTGCTTTAGTCTATAGACACTTGAGCTCATTGTCAAGCAGAGATAAAACAGAAGAGGGCAAGACCACTTTGAAATAGAAATATATTTGTAAAAATCTTATGGAGAAGGATAGTGAGAAATTTGGATCAGAATCTCCTCACCAAACAGTGAAAAACAGTAGAGGAAAAAAATAATTTGACGACATGTTGGTGATAGACCTGACTAAGCAAAGTCCTGCCAAGGTCATTAAAGATGAAGCCGGGCTTGTCAAATAATCGTAACATCATGGATCGTGAGCTGGGTCCAATCCATCATTGTGGGCAAGCCATTTAGCACTGGTTCCCTCACCTCAAGTGAGGTCACACATATAAAGTACTTTGCAAATCTTCATATCCTATGCAAATGGTAGCTGCTGAATTGTTATTATTGCCTATCAAATGAAGGACTTAGATTAGCTGCTCCCTGATATTCTTTTCAGATCTAGCCAGGGCAATAAAGGGAGTTCTTTTCTTTAGGTCACTCGTAATAATTGACAGAGCCCAGAATTCAAATTCAGACCAATTTATTGTAAGTTTCACACTCTTTCCAGTGGAAAACAGACCAAAAGAATGAAGAAGAAAAAAGAATCTGCAAAGATTCTTATATCAAACTCTTTTCACCATTCAACTAATAAAATCATTGCAGTCCTGAATATTCATTCTAATATAAAGAAAGAGAAAATGAAACAAACTAAAAGCCAATAAATCCCTAAATCCTCCAAGTAGGAAAAGCAGCTAAAGTAGCACAGTAAACACAGAGAAAGACGATGCTGAATATGATAGGAATTGGAAAGCATTGAAGATTTGATTTTCTGAAGTATCTTGATGAAGGAAAGATAATAACTGTGTAAAACCTATTTTGGCCCTTATTGTTACCAAAAAAAAAGGCACCCCAGAAAACATAATCAATATATTGCCTACTTTTCCATCTGCATAAAAATGTTACACTCTACACAAATGGTGAGAATGTTTCATTGGATGACAAAGTAGTAGGAAACCAGAAGACTTTTACAAGTGATATTCCATATTAGGCCACGTAAGAACATGGGGTCATAGATTTGGAGCAAGAAGGTAATGTAGAAGCCATCCAGTTCAACCCCCTCATTTTAAAGATGAGGAAAGTGAGGCCCAGAGAACTGACTACATTGCTCAGGTATGCTCAGCTCGTTTATGTCAGAGATAGATTATGAACCCAGCTTTCCTGACTCTACCATTCTCATTCCTCTTGCTGTCAAAGAACTGACTGAAAGAATATGAGATTCCACTTTTGCAAGTCATATGGCAAGCCTGAATATGCCTTTGTCACCCTGTCATTGACTAAGAGAGCATGAGTTGTTTCTTTATATATTTGTTACCTATTAACAACAAAATATTTCACTTGGTCAAGCAAAAGGCCACCTTCAGAGTTCCCGTACAAGAAAGTATCTCCCATGCATATACTGAAATTATTCAAGGTTCTTTGTGTGACCACGGACATTGGCATACCTATAAGTACTGTAACATTAAAGCACGTGTTGGCCCAGATCATTGACTACCATCCTAGAGGAGATCCATCAGGCAGTTCAAGTTGAAGTGAGATCCTCCATAGGAGGTGCCTGGGGGTGCTACTGTTTTGTGATGACATTGAACTGATTTTGTTGCTCTTGAATCATTGCAGTTGTGTCTGACTCTTCATGACCCCAGTTGGGTTTTTCTTTAAAGTATGCTAGAGCAGTCTGCCACTTCCTTTTCCAGCTCATTTAATAGATGAGAAAACTGAAGCAAACAGCATGAAGGGACTTGCCCAGGGTCACACAGCTAATAAATGACTCAGGCAAGATGTTAACTCAGGAATGTGAGTCTTGCTGATGACAGGCCCCATATTCTATCCACTGTGACACCTGAATGCCAATATTGAATTGCTTGCATCAAACCTTTTATATCAAGCTTCCTCCTCCTCTTCAGTTCTATTCACTTTAATGTCCACTTACTATGACCAGTCAAGAGAAATATGAAGATATATTCAAATATGATCATGTGGGCATTCATGCACCTGCTGATGAGCAAACCCTCCTGATTTTCTTGACTGCATACCCTATTCTAGATTACATTCTTCATCTATTTTAATTTTCCTCCATAAATAGTTAGGGTAAAGATGTTTAAATGCTTATGGAACTCACTGTGGAAGCCCTTGGTTATCCAGGGCTTGATGTAATCAGTGTGATGTCATCTCAAACAGGAGATCTAGTTTAGAGTGGAAGAAAGATTAACTGTAGATAGTAAGGTCCTTTCAATGTTAGTAATTATTCTGGCCAGTATACTGGTGATTGTTTTTACAATAACTACCAGTACAAAATTAACCAGCATTCTCTGGGTGCCTGGAGAGACGCTGAAATGTCACAGCACCCCAGATGGAAAGTGCTTGGTTCAGACTTTAAAATGGGCCGTTTAAGATATGAGGGTAAGACAATTCAAGGCAATTCAAGGCCTGATATATATCAACCTCAGCAAAATGTTGTTGTAATCACGAGAGTACTTCAGTGGGTCTGTGATTTTATCAGCAATATAGATCATCATGCTCCCAAGCCTTCCAGGAGAATGAGAGTGTACATGTGAGTGTTATTTATAATATGTACAAGATATATGCATGCATGTACACGTGCGTATCAATTAATAGGCATTTGTTAGGACCTACTATGTTTCAGTAACTCTGCCAGGCACTGGGGATACAAGGAGTAAAACTATCCCTACTTTCCTGGGGTTTATATTCTAATGAAGAAAGCAAGAAATATAAGCACATACAGAATAAAAACCAAGAGACTAACTGGAAATGCAAAAAAACAGTTCAATATGAAGTAATTAGAGAGGGAGACACTAGATGTAAGTGAACCAGTTTCCTATAGAAAATGGCCCTTGAGCTGCATCCTGGAGCAAGAGAGAGATTCTGGAGGCAGAGATGAGGGACCAGAAATTGAGGGACAGCCATACGTCTTCTGAATGTGACACAGCAAGATATCTACATGTAACCATGGGCTGACTTTGATCTTTCCATCAATGGATCTCTCCACTATTCCACCACTATCTATTTAAATGGCTACCTGTGTATATATCAATAAAGATACACATGCATTTATTAAGTCAATAGACATTTATTAAGCACCAGTTATGTGTCAGGTACTATGCTGAGCACTGGGGATACAAAGACAGCCCCTACTCTTGAGGAGTCACAACCTAATGAGGGAGACAACATGAAAATAACTATATATAAGTGAGATATTTACACGATGAAAATTGGAAAAAATCACCAAAGAGAAGGCATTGGAGTTTAGAGAAATCAGGAAAGGCTTCCTGTTGAAGACAGGATTTTAACTCGTACTTGAAGGAAGGCAGGGGAACCAGGAGGGAGAGATGATGAAGGAAGCCATCTATATGAATGTTTTTCTTGGACAAGTACTGGAAATAGACAATGAATTGGGGCCTCTCTTGAATATGAGGAGAAGAGAAAACTAGATTGCCTTTGGGAAAATGCAAAGTTATTTTAATGATCATAACCTTCTGCCTGAAACAAATGCCCATCTGTTTAATGCCAATTTTCTTCTGGTGTTGTTTGGATTCAAGACATGGAACACTGCTGTCTTTTAAAAATTGAAAATGAGTATGAAAATGAGGGCAACAGAAAAGTTTGTAGTGGGTGGGAGTAGGCTGCAACACATTGCAAACAGGGAATCATGAAAAAGAAGAGGAGTAAAGGATGTCATCAAAAATAAAAGACAAAGAAGATGGGCTATTATATGTGAAGAAGGAGGGACAGTTCATTTAATCCATATGATGTTTAGAAAAATCAAGATTTCAGCTTTTGAGATGAACCTACTGTGCAGAATATTGAGGATTATATCATGTAAGAATAACAAGGTAGGCATAATTTGTATCGTTGGATGGAATACCCTCATTAATGGAATTAGAGCTATGGGATATTAGCATATTGTCCTGAATCCAATAAAATTCATGTATATTAGATCTTAAAATATCCTTAATGTTTTATACTCATATCTTGAATGGCAAGTTTAATGTCTGAACAAAGAACCACCTCTGTTGTGAATTGCGACGTTATGATCCAATGAGATAGTCATTGTAAAACCCTTAGCACAGTGCCTGCCACATGGTATCACTATGTAATTATTGGTGGTGGTGGTGGTTAATTATGGTAGTGGTGATGGCAGTATCTCTGCAGGCACACAGAATATGCTTGTTGTTTTTGACTTGCAGTAATTGCCATGGAAATTGCCATGGTAGCTGACAAATGAGAGTTGACATTTATATAAATATTTTAGACTATACGTTGAGTATTTTACTGAATCTCACAATAGGCCCATATGGTAGGTAGTTGAAATAATGGGATTCACATTTTATAAACTAGGAAGCTGGGGCTGGTAGAGATAAAGTGATAGGAAGTCTGAGAGTCATTCTTCATCTGTATATATCTAGTTTGTGGTGTGCATTCAACAGAACTGAACTAAAAATCTCTTACCCATATAAACATCCCTAATATTTCTGACTCAGAAAACTATACCCTTTCCTCTGAATCATACTGATTTCTAATGTATCAGCAACAAAGCCTTGGGGATGCCATTCCAGAAGTGCCACTGAATGATACCTCTGGAGATTGGGAGACACAATATCATAAGCCTTCAGAATGGAAGGAACTCTGGTGATGGAAAATTATAAGAAGTTATAACAGGAGAAGTGACTTTTAAGACATCTAAAGGATAACAAGAACAGATAATTGCTAAGGGATTTGAAATTAATCCATCAATCATTCCAAATATCTAGTAAGCACTTGTTATGTGCCAAGGACTAGGTCAAACACTAGGGTTATAAAGAAAAGTAAAATACCCCAAAATAATTTTTGCCCTTAAGAAGCTAACATATGAATGAGATGACATGCAAATAATTAAGTACGGTTAAGATACATGCCACATAGAAGGAAGGCAACCTTGGAGAGGAAATTGCAAGTGGATAGGTTTGAATTGAGTCTTGAAGGAAGCCAGATTTGTGAGGAGGGAGGGAACTTTGGACATCAGAGGCAACCAGTGCAAAAGCACAGAGATGGGAGGTGGATTAATGGGTTTAATTAACTAAGATTAATTAAAGAATGCCTGGTACAAATGGCATATGTAGAGAAGAGTTGATGAAGAGTCTTGATACCAAGTTTGTATTTGATCATAGAGGGGATACTAGGGAATCACTGGAATTTACTGAACTGAAGGAGTGGATATCATGGTTGGACCCACACTTTAGAAAATGCCAAGCTGTCATTTTAGAAAGTGGCAGCTTTGGGGAGCTTTGGTCAGGCTAAGAATAAACTTGAGGCAAGATGACCAATGACAAGGCTATTGTAATAGTGTAGGTGAGATAGGATGAGGACACGTAAGTGCCAAAGGAATTTTGATTCAATCAGTGGATAATGAAAAAGAATAGGAAGCCCTTATTATGTGTTAGGTACTAGGTTAAGCCCTGGGGATATAAAGGCAGAAACATCAAAAGAGGGCAGTGGCTATCATAGTGGTGGCTCTGTGAGTAGAATGGAGGTGAAGGCAGGAACAACAATATTTGTTAACCGATTGAATATCTAGAGTGGTTAGGAGGGAAGAGATCAAGATGATGCTGAGGTTATGAACCTCAGTGACCAGGAAGGATTGTACCCTCAACAGTAATGGATGAGCTGGGGAGAACAAAGGGTGATAAGGTATGTTTTACACACTGTGTTCAAGACAGAAAAAGTGATGAGGCAGGTCAAAGAATCACAAAATTTCACAATTGAAAGTGACCTTAGTGACCAATAAATCCAACCTTTTCATGTCCTTTTCATGAGAATCCCCTCTACATCCTGATTGACAGATTGTCATGCATGCATTGTTTACCTTCATCCACTGAAGGGGAGCAAGCTACTTTGCTGGGTGGCCCACTGCCTGTTTGAATAAGTCAGCTAGAAAGGTTTTTTTTTTTCTTTTCCTGACATTATCCCTTATTGTACCTCTTTGCAACATCCTCTCATTGCTTCTAGAACTAGGGTGAGTGGCCATGGGCAATCTCTTCAGTTTTCAGATGCCATTGGGGATTTCATCCTATGATAGCCCTACTCTCTTGAGGCCAAGTCACAGAATTCATCCAGGGATCAGAACTAGAGTTGGAGGAATGAGACCAGGAGCCATCATAGCAAGGATTACTTTGGTCTAGAGGTACCGCATTTGGATGGGTAGGCCATTGACATTAAACAACACAACCAAGCTAAAGTCCCTGTGTGCTGGCTGATGAAATAGTCACCCTAATGTATTCCTGGTGCCATAGTAGTGATAGAACAATAGTGATTATAGCAATAATCACTAACATGTACAAAGCATCTTAGAAATACAGCCTGGCAGATAGATAGATAGAAAGCCAGCTTTGAGATCAAGGATTCAATCCAATGTATTTCAACAAACATTTATTAAATGTCTACTAAGTGTTTGGCAGTGTGCTCAGATCAGAGTCGGAAAGAAAACTGAAAAGAAAGGGAAAGAAAAGAAAAAGACAAAAAAGAAATTAAATGATCCCTTGTCCTCGGTGAGGTTAGAATATACTTGGGACAGAAAAAAAGACATCTGCTAATACTGAAATAGGATGACAGAATCATAGCTGTAGAACTGGAAGGGACCTCAGAAATCAGTGAACCTCAAACTCTTACTTTATAAAGGAGGAAACTGAGGTCCAGAGATGTCAAAGTCACTTGCCCAAGATCTCAAAGGGAATAAAAGGATAGATCTGGGCACTGTGATATATTGTTATTTTTTCATTTACTTTTATGCATGTACTGTTCTATATATATGTAGAAATTATATTGGGGGGAAAATAAGGGTGCTAGCAAGAAAGTTTCCCCAGTGCAATAAAGTCCTCAGAAAATGGAGTAACAAAAAAAAATATTTATTCTTTCCTGATTCCAAGCAGAATGGAATCTAAACCAAAGACAGCTGGGTATTCTTAAAATCTCATAGAATAGACAAACTCTTATTTTGGTAATCTGTTCTAGATTCTTAGCAACTCTCAAAAGAATAGGACAGGCTGTGTTCTGAATCTCTATTGACTACAGTGGCAAAAAAAAAAACTTTTGCTATGGGATGAAAGAGCCAGAGGTTGAGGGGGTGTGAATCCATTCTTGTGCATCCACTCAAGTCTTTCTGATCCTGAGTAGCCCACTCACCATTTTAGGGTTAACTTCAGTTCTTTACCTAGAAAATGGAGGGTTCCAAAGAAAAGCTCTAGGTCCCTTCGAGTTTTCAAGCTGATCAATTATACATGAAGCCTTTGGAAGTTCCCTAAGAGCTTTACCCAGATAGGCTGCCAAGCCATTGCCAGTCCTTTCTTTTAGAGGATTAGCCTGATGTACCAGGAGAGCTGAGTACAAAGACAACATCTGTTTTATTGGCTCCTGTACTGTGTTGGGACAGATGCATTGCATATCACCATGTATGTACCCACAGTGTAATTAATTTGCAAGGAGCTTTATATGGGGTTTGGCTGTATTCTTCACATACAGAACTCTCCTCATGTTTTTGACAAGCATTGAATCTTCTAGGATCTTTTGTAAAATTAGTTGTAAGAAAGCTTAGTATTTTATGGGAAAAGTGCGAGTGGCTGTTTGCAGCTGCTCTATGCTCTCATGAGATTCTCATTTTTATAGCTCTCTTCTGATCCAGGACAGGATGGACAAAGGACAGCATCAAAGCAGAAGACCTATAAGGAGGCTATTGTAAAGACCAAATAGGTAATATGATAACCAATCAAAGGGAACTGAGAATATTTAGCTTGTAGAAGAGAAGATTTGGCAGGGAACTGGCCTGAGGTGGGCAGGTGAGAGCTTTCTTCAAGAAGTTGGGCTGACTGACCTATGGGAAGAAGGATTGAATTTGTCATGATTGGTCCTTGAGAGAGGATTGAGGAGTATTGAGTGGAAGTTGCAGGTTCAGTTTTAAGCATAAGGTAAGGAAAAGTTGCTAACTCAAATCTGCCTCCCCAAAAAGTGGAATAGGTTGACTTGGAAGGTAATGGGTATCCCTTTAGTGAAGGTCTTTAAGTAAAATATAAATGGATGACAAAGGCTGAATTATTAAATGAGATGATTATTTTTAAAAGCACTTAACACCATTCTTGGCATAAAGCAAGTTCTTAATAAATGCTTATTCCATTCCATTCCATGACCACTTTGGGAAAAATTATAGAGGAGATTCATATTTCTTTGAACTAGATCATTTGGGGGCTTCCGTTCAATTCTGAACTTTGGTAATGCTATGGTTTTGAAGTCCCTATGAAGAGTGCTAGCAGTGGAAAGAGGGATATTAAAGATATGGAGAAGATAAGCTCTAGAGTACTTGGATATTGATGGGATATGAGAAATGAAGAAAGAGAAAAGAGTCAAGGATAGTATCAGGCTTCGAACCTTGGTGACTGGGAGAATGACAGTACTAGACATACACAGATACTTAAATACTCCAAATGATCCCATCAATTTGAGAGCACCTGACAACAATGGAAATCACAATCCATCAATGCCTGCCCATATGCTGTGGCTTTTGTCCATCTCCTCTCATAAATTCACCATGAAGGATCCACCCAATCTGCTAGATTCTTCCCCATGTTCTTCTAACAACAAAGGCTTCAGTGGAGCACTTGGCTGTCCATATGCCATCCTTTGTTCTTCACGCATGAGTAACCCATTATTGATCTCTCCAAAGATAGTCCTTACTCTGATTCTTATCTGTAGTTCATTACTGCTTATATGCCACCTCCTGATCATATTCACCATGGGCTTCTCCATTTTCCTCATGTGGTGCTCATTTTAAATTCTTAGAGACTCCCATACAAGAGTAGTGGTAGGATATATTTGGATGGGCAACCTTTGGAGCACATACCATAAAGAGGACAAATATCTGGGACGGAAGAGACAGTAAGTTCATGAGCTGGATTCATAATTGAACAGGAAGAGGAGAGTGGGATTTCCTTTGGGAAATTCAAGATTTCATTAGTGACCCAAAGTTTTCTAGGAAAGCAAAAGTCTATCTTATTTTTTAAGTTGAGTAAACTTGACAGAGTAGATAGAACTCTGGACTTGGATTTAGGAAGAAGACCTGAGTTCAAATTCTATTCCATGTCTTTAGTGACTATACTATCCTGTAAAAGTCATTTAACCTCCCTCAGGTTCAGTTTCTTCATCTGTAAAATGGGGATAATAAGAACACATTCTTTAAATGAGATTACATATGTAAAGCATCATGCAAACTTCAGAGCACCATGTAAATATTAGTTGGAATTCTACTTTTGTTGTCAATAGCCATGGGTATATTATACCAAGTAATACACACTACTTTTTCAACTTTTTGGGTAGCTATAACTCTATCATGTTACTATCTCTTTGAAGTATAATTTGAGTGATTCAGTAGTGATGCTTTCCATTCAATTAATTCTTACCTGTCCTCTACTGCAAAGTCTTCAGTAGCTTTATATTCCATAGCCAGAAAAGTTCTAGCTTCTTGGCCCAGAATTTCTATCCTTCGTAAGCTAATGATGCTCTATCTTCCATTATCTTCTATGCCTTCTGTCCACTATCTCTGACCTCATGCTTCTCTACCTACCTGTGCCCTTTTGCTCACCCTAAGCCAGAAATATCTGATTTCCCTCTTTCTGTTATTACCTTTAATTCCTATCCATCTATAAGTAGTAGGGTTCTTTTTTGTCCTTTTTTGTTATTTATTTTTAGTTTTGAACATTTGCTTCCATAAGTTTTAAATTTTCTCCCTCTCCCTCTGCAAGACAGCCTGCAATATGATGTAGGCTCTACATATACATTCCTGTTGAACATATTTTCACATTAGTCAGGTGGTATATAAGAATTATAATGAATGAAAGAAACCATGAGAAAGGAAAAAACAAAACAAAACAAAAAAGAAAATAGTCTGCTTCAGTCTGCATCCTGAGTCCACAGTTCTTTCTCTGGATGTGGATGGCATTTTCCATCATGAGTCCTTTGGAATTGTTTTAGGTCCTTATATTGCTGAGAAGGGCTAAGTCTATCAAAAAGAGTCCTAACACACTGTGGCTGTTACTGTGTACAATATTCTCCTGGTTCTGCTCCCATCTAAAGTGGGGTTCTTAACTTTTTCTTGTCTTGGAAGGTTTTGGCGTTCTTGTGGAGTTCATGGATCCCTTCTCTGAATCGTTCCTGTTGCCTACATTCATAATTGCAGGAAATGATAAATTTCAGTTGGAGGCAAGTGAAAGTGAAGATGACTTGCTTTGTTTTTTACCACACAATCTAATGAACTACTTGAAATCATTTCCAGGTTAAGAAATCCTGCTTAAAAGTCTTGCTCAAATGCTGCCTCCTCCAGGAAATCTTTCCTGATTTCCCCACCCACATTGCTAAAGACCTCCCCATGCAGATTTTCTTTTGCAATTAGAACCTCTCATCTTCTGCTTGGTGTAGCTAGATGCTCATTTTCCTTACTTCTCTACTGGATTGGATGCTCCCCTCTTTCAGAAAACATCATATCCAAACTGTATTATTTCCCCCAATCCCTATCAGATGTCTTTGAATATACAAATTTCTTTTTGATAACTCAGTTGGATTCCACCTCAAGAAGCATTTATTAAATGGTTAAGAGGCAGCATGGTCTAGTAGAAATTGTGCAGGGTTTGGAATATAGAGGACTTGGGTTCAAGCTTTGCCTTTGACATTTCAAAACTGTGTGACAGTGAGCAAGTCACTTCATGTGTCTAGGGCTTGTTTCCATCCTCAGTAAAATAGAGGTAGTAATAATTCTGCTGCTTAGCTCACAGGTTCTTGTAGAAACATTATTTATGGACCATTATGTTTTGCTCTATACAAATGCAGACTGTTCTGAGCTGGTGTACCCTACGTGTATAATAATGACGAACCCTGCAATAATTATAACACCTAACATGCGTATAGCACTTCAAAATTTGAAAGACGCTTTGACCCTCATAACAACCCCATGACTTTGGTGTTTTCATTTTCTCGTTTTATAGTTGAAGAAACTAAAGAACCGAGAAATTAAGTGACTTGGCCAATGTCACACAGCAAGTATCTGAGGTATGATTCAAACTCTAGGCTTCCTGACTCCAAGTCCAGCATTTGATCTATGTGGAATCACCATAAAACTTTTAGTGATTTTCATTTTAATGGAGAAACAAGTATGCACAAATCTAAGTACTTGGAGTATCATGGAAGTTCAAAACTGCAAGGGACTTCAGCAGTCACCAAGTGAAACTCAAGACAGAAGAGGAATTCCCATTCCAGTAGACATGACACTTGTGCTCAACCATCCTGTATTAGAAGAGCGTCAGTAAGGGGGACCCTAGATCCTTCCATTCCACAATTGGAATCATTCATTTTATGAATACAAGTCACTGTCATAAAGGATGAGTAGTTTTATTAACATGGACACTTCCCGTTCTTGGTATTTGATTCTTATGAATTGCTGCAGCAAACCAAATGAATGCACACACACATACACACACACACACACACACACACACACACACACACACACACAACATTTCAGGTGGCCAAGGTTTTGGTGATGATCCACTTTTCTCTTGGCAAAAAATATCCCTAGGCCTGTATTTAATGTCATTCCAACTAGATAATTCCTGCTAGGGTTTGGTTTGTACTGCAAGGGTCACCTACATGCTACGTGAGACATTGGATGAAGGTTTTGATGGTGAGCTTCATTTAAATTTTTATCCTTATGACTTAAATTTGATACCAATTGGCTAGAATCTATTCAAAACTTATTTTCTCCTAGCTTGATGGGCAACTCCTCAGGAGCATAGATGCTCTTGTCTTGTATCTCTAGCACCTGGAATGGTTTTTGGCACATAGTAGATACTTAAAAACTATTGAGTAAATAAGAAGAAGGAAAGTGAGTATGTATCATTAAGATGAAAGAGGAGAAGCCTTGGTCAGTGTGAGTGAGGACAAGCAAAATTTATGAGTTGTCTAGATTTTTCACAGGCTTAATATATTTTCTAAAATGACTTGTTTTGTTGAATAGTGCACATGCTACATTAGAGTAGTGTACATTTAGGTAGTAAACTACGATGGAAATTTCATAAACACAAAATAATTTTTAAAGAAAACTTTTGTAAAGGTGCCCAGGGTTTGAAATTGTTTTCACTTATTCTTTTCCCTAAGATGAGCTATTGTAGGACAATAACGTTGGTGCTAATTCTTTCAGCTCATGTATAGTCTTTCAGAATCAGCTGTGAATCCAGTTTTGTTCCATGGATTACAATAAGATGTATCACAACATGGAATAAAGGGATCTTAGAATTTCTCTAGTCCTTAGAGGCTATTTATTAGTCCAACTGATACCTGAATAAATATCTTCTCCAAACGATAGCATGTAGATGGCTCAAAGACCACAATACCTTGCAAAGCATCCAAGGAACTGAAGGCCCAGGACTTGTCACTAAACATTGAATACATGATTATTCATGCATCCATCCAAGTACCCATTGTTCTTAGGCAGAACTCTAATTTTGAGTAATGTTTCCCTTTACTCATGCCTAACTTGGCTTCTAGAAATTTCCACCTATTGTTTCTACTTCTGCCCTCAAAGGCCAAATAGAACAGGTAACATTTCCCTTCTCCATATGATCATGTACCCTTTCATTCTTCTCCAGGTCCTTCAATTGATCCTCATGTGACCTGAACTCAAGGCCCTTGGCCATTTTGGTCATCTTCCTCTGTTAACTCTAAAACATTTCAATATCACTTTTAAAAAGCAGTGTCCAGAACCGAGCACAAAAGTCTAGATGTGGCTGAAGCCAGGCACAATACAATGTGATGATCACTTCTCTAATCTTAGATGCCATGCTTCCCTTACTGGGCCCTACATTACATTTCTTGGCTTCCAAGGCAGACTGCTGATTCCTATTGAACCTGCAATCATTAAAACCGCAAGGTCTTTTTCAGATGTACTACTATCTAGTGATGCCTTCCTTTATCTTATTAATGTGACATTTTATTTTGTACCCCAGTGTAAAACTATAATTATCTCTATTAAATTCAATGTTATTAGATTTGGCCCAGAGTTCCAGTCCATCAAGATTCTTTGAATCTTGATTCTGTCTTGAGTTATCACTGCCTAACACTCTTATTGATAACAGCTAAAATATCTCCATTGAGGGACAATAAATAAAATCCCCAGGAGGTGTGCATCTCTTGGAAATTATAACTTACAACTCACACCTGTACATTCTGTAGAAAGTCCTATTCATGAAAAAGTCATTAGACCTGCTGATCAAGTGGATCTCCCCGTTGATTATTTTATTGATCCCCTTTAGAAATGAAATAGTGAAGCTGTCTTTTTAACTTGATGGGTGTGGTCTTATAGTGTGGCATCCAAGGAATGATTCTATAAATCAAGAAAAGAAAAATCAATTCCAATCAACAAGGCTTGAGTACCAATTTTTATTTTATGAAGTTCTTTTTGCTTTGGTAGCATTATATTAGTCAACATACAAGTGAGTAGAACTGGCATAAAATTTGGTCATAGACACAGAAAGTATTTTATGAAGATGAAATCTCATTGATTATAGCATATGTGCTAGTGGAATGATATTTATGTCAATCTATCCACTGGAAGTTATTAAGCATTCATTATGCTATTTATCTTTTGTGTGGCCCCAGGAAAGGGATGTTTGGTTGTTGTTCTTGTGGCCACGGTGCCTTGTGCATTGCCTTCTCCATCTTCTTAAACATTTGAATGGAACTGAGATTTCATTAATCAACTTTTGTCCAAATATGTGTACCTCCTCCATACCATGCCCATCCTATGTGATATCTCTCTGTATCCTATAAATTCATTTCAAGAGTTTCCACGGATTTGCTGGGATCTTTCCTGAGATTTTCTTGGCATTGAAAGAATACTGCCCGGTCTGTCCAGCTCTTATCACTAAAACTCATCAGAGATGCTTAATCAATGCTGGTTGGATTGCATTAAAAAAGGCTAGTGCTGACAAATGTCAGGAGAAAAAAGTTAAGTTTACAAATGAAAGTATAGTTAAAATTTGTCAAATGCTAGAAAGGCATCTCTTAGCAGAACAAAAAGGAAAAGAGGAAGGGAAAGGAATGTGCATCTGCTGTTTCAGTGGGTTTTTGGGAAAGTGGTTGTTGATGTTATTCAGCTATTTTTCAGTTGTGACCCCATTTGAGGTTTGCTTGGTGCAGATGCTGGAGGGGTTTGCCATTTCCTTCTTTAGCTCATTTTACAGATGAAGAAACTGAGACAAACAGGGTTATGTGACTTGTCCAGGCTCACACAAGTAGTATGTGACCAAGGCTAGGTTTGAACTCAGAAAGATGAGTCTCCATGACTCCAGAACCAACACTCTATCCGCTGTGCCACAAGCCCCCTTATAAAGTGGTATTTTTCCTCTATTTCTGATGGATGTCTAAAGATTTGAATGAATAAGTAAGCACCTCTTGGGGATACACAATATTTTTAGCTAGTAGCTCGTAGAATTTTCTCTGATTTTTAAATTCTGTGGGGAGATTTGCACAGATGTAGAGCAATTTCCTCACGGGATTGAAGATTTTGTATGTTTATATTTTATGTGTTAAGTTACGGAGCTGGGAGGAACCTCAAGAGCTCATCCATTTTCTTGCTCTGCCTTCAGGAAAAAAAGGTCTTCTTGAAACATCCCAGTGATTTCTCCTTTGCTTTTCTAACAATTTTTTAAAAGACAACAGATTCCAGCGCTAAAACACTCTATTAGACATCATTAGCTGGACGTCCCGCAGACCTCTTATATTCTGTATTTCCAAAATTGAACACATTGACTTTCTCTTGACTTCCTCCCCACTTTCAAACTTCTGGTTACTCTTGAGGGCATTACCATACTCCCAAGCACCTGAGCTCCTAACCTAACTATCAAGCTTGACTCCTAACTCTCTTTCATTCCCTCTCCTCGGACCTGATCTGTTACTAAGAGCTCTTGACTATATCTTGGTAACATCTCTTATATATGCCCTCTGTTCTCCTCAGACGCTGATACCACCCTGGTTCGGGCCATTCATCACCTCATACCTGAACTGCTACAACAGCCTATTGGTTTGTCCCTCTGTCTCAAAATTCTCCTCCCTTTAATCTATCTTCCACTCAACTAGCTATCAAAATGGTCTTCCTAAACTGCAGATCTGGTTGTGTCATCCTCTAGACAATAAATTCCTGTAGCTCTCTATCACTAATATGATCAAATATAAAATCCTCTACTTAGCAGTCAAAGCCTCTCATAACCTACTCCCCAACCTTTCCAGTTTTCTCATACTTTACACATACTCCATATACTCTGCAAACCAGTTGACATGGGCCTCCTTTCTGTCCTGTGAATATGATTCTAAGTCTCCAGATTCTAAGTATTTTCACTGGATGTCCCTCATGCTTGGAATTCTCTCCTTATCTCTACCTCCTGAGTACCTTGGTTTAATTCAAGTTGCAGCTCAAATTTCACCTTCTACAAGAGGCCTCTATGTATTTTCAGTTGTTTTTCAATCATGTCCAACACTTCATGACCTCAATTTGGGATTTTCTTGGCAAAGATACTGAAGTGCTTTACAATCTTCTTCTCCAGCTCTTTTTACAGAGGAATAAACTTAGTTAACTTTAACTTAACAAGCTATGTGACTTGACTAATGTCACACAACTAGTCTATGAGGCCAGATTTGAACGCATCTTCCTGACTCCAGGACAGGTACACTATCCCTTGCATTACCTAATTGCCCTCCTATATGTATAGTTTCTTTACTCCTTTCTCATTCAGAGAAGGGTTAGAGTACAAGTTGAGATTTTACGTTAATGCAAAATGCCAATATTTAGGTAAATGTAGTTTACAGAATTTTTTGGTTTATTTAGGTTAACAAAGAACTGTTTAACCATTTTAAGTTGGGAGACTGAGAATTACACTTCCTTTATTTGACACAATTTTGATAAAAATCCAAATTGGAAAGTTCTAGATTAGGAACAATAATAAACCATGTCATATTTTAGCTTTTAAAAGGGTTTGAAATTTTGATAGTAATTTGGAAATAACACTCTTCCTGAGATCCTCTCCTTCTTTCACTTTTATTACTTCTCTAGAAAGTGAGGAATGATGGATCTTATTTTACTGGCCAAAGAAAGAGACATCAAATTAGAGAATTGGAGAATTTGAAGTGACATCTATTGAGTCCAACCACACATGAATGGAATCCCACTTATAACATTCTAGACAATCAGATATCCAACCTCTGCTTGGAATCCATCAAGGAGAGAAAAGTCATCTCTTAGTGAGGCACACCATTCCACCTTGGATAGCTCCCATCATTGGGAAGTTTTCACTAGCCTTAAGACTAAAGTAGCTTCTTTGGAACTTTCACTCATTTCTCTTGGTTCTTTCTTTTGCAGCCAAACAGAGTAAGCCATGTGATAACTTTTAAATACTTGAAGAAAGCTATCATATTTCCTTAAATTTTCTTTTCTCCAGGTTAAACAATCCCATGTTGTTTTTAATTCCAACATCATAGACTCAAGATTTTCGTCATACTGGTTTTCCTCCTCTTGATCATCTCCAACTCATCAATACCCAACTTAAACCAGAGTGTCTAGTACTGAACATAGTGCTCCATATGATGTGTGACGAAGGCAGAGTACAGTGTGACAATCGCCTCCTTCTTTGTCAAAGCTGTTTTAATCCTACTCAATATAGCATTGACATTTTCTTTTGTACTTCCACACTACACTGCTGACTAATGTGGAGTTTTCTTTACACAAACCCCCTCAGATCTCCTACAAACCAACTGCACTCTATCCATACACCATGTACATATTTTTGGTACCCAAGTGAAAAACTTCACATTTACTGCAATTGTATTTCACTTTACATTTAGTCCAGTGTTCAGGCCTGTCAAGGTCCCTTTGGATTGTAATTCTATCACTTGATGTGTTAGCTCTCCTTCCTAGCTTTTTTGTCAACTGAAAATGTGATAAAGGTATACTATATATACCTTTATCCAGGACTTTGGTTTAAAAATAGTAAACAGCCCAAGCCTAAGCGTAGATTCCTCTCCTGGAAACTTATCGCTATCTTGCTATTAAATCATTACCAACTCCTTCTCGGGTTTGATCATCTAAACCGTTTTGTCTCCATCTAATTCTACTATTATCTATCTAATCCATGTCACCCCAAGTTCTCC
The DNA here is from genome assembly GCF_028372415.1 of Notamacropus eugenii. Lineage (NCBI taxonomy): Eukaryota > Metazoa > Chordata > Mammalia > Diprotodontia > Macropodidae > Notamacropus > Notamacropus eugenii. Next base: position 530,377,783 of record NC_092873.1, read on the forward strand.
ATGAGCATGTGATGAGATACTTTGTCAACAAGCTTTTATAAAGTATGGATAAAACAGACCCAAACCTTAATCTACTAGTTTAATAAGCTTATCAAAAGAGAGAATGAGTTTAAACTGGCATATTTCAGCATGATATCATGAGGCCAAAGAGTTCACAAGTTAAAAGGACCTCTGAGTCCAGGGAGTCCAACCTTTATCAGAATAGGAAGTGCCAGCAGGACATATTGGCCAAATGATAAAAAAAATACCTTCCTAATAATTGGGTGGATAGTTCAAAAAAATCAAACTTGGCCCCAAAGAAGAGATGTGAGAAGAAATCTCTATCTCATTTTTTTTCAGAGGAAGAAGATACATTGCATACAATGCCATATTTTTTGATATATTGATAATTTTTCTATTTTTTCTCCATTAAAAGTCCTTTGTTATATGAAAAAGAAATTAGATATGGGAGAAAAAATAGATGATGTAAAAACAAAAATAATTGATTAAAATCTATTTTTAAAAAAAAAAGCCATGGGACAGGAAGTAGGAGACCTGGGTTCTAAGCCCATCTCGGTATGTCACTTACTAGTAAATTACTTGACCTCCCTAGGTTTCAGTTTTCTCTGAAACATAAGGAAGTCAGGACTCTGAGATGCATCATGGGAAGAGAAAAGGAATAAGAATGTATCAAGCCTCTGCTATGTGCCAGGAATTATGCTAAGCAATTTACAAATACCTCATTTGACCACCTCTGGTTCACCATAACTGAATATATAGGCTCTCTCTATATGGGAAAGCCAAGTGAAGGAGAACCAGAAATGGTGAATGAGGTAGGTTTTTACTGAATGAGATAGATTTTGTTTTCTAAGCAGGATAACAATTTCTTTTTTAGAGGGTAGTATACATGTAAAGATAGTTTTCAACATTCATTTTTGTAAAAATTTGAGTTCCAATTTTTTTCTCCTTCCTTCCCCATGACAGCAAGAAATCTAATATGGGTTATACATGTACAATCATACTAAATATATTTCCACATTAGTCATGTTGTGAAAGAAGAATTAGAACAAAAGAGGAAAACCATGAGAAAGAAAAAAATTTAAAAATGTAAAAATATTATGCTTTGATCTGCATTCAGACTTTATGGTTCTTTCTCTGGATGTGGTTGCCATTTTCCATCATGACTCTTTTGGAATTACTTAAATCTTTGTATTGCTGAAAAGAGCTAAGTCTGTCACAGTTAATCATTATAAAATGTTGCTGTTGCCATATACGATGTTCTCCTCGTTTTGCTCATTTCACTCAGCATCAGTTCATATATGCCTTTCCAGATTTTTCTGAAGTTCACCTGCTCATAATTTCTTATAACACAATAGTATTTCATTATATTCATATACCACAACTTGGTCAACCATTCCCAATTGATAGGCATCCCCTCAATTTCCAACTCTTTGCCAGCACAAAAAGAGCTGTTATAAATATTTTTGTATATTTGGGTCATTTTCCCTTTTTTATAATCTCTTTGGGATACAGTCCTAGTAGTGGTATTGCTGGATCAAAGGTAATACACAATTTACAGCACTTTTGGCATAGTTCCAGATTGCTCTCCAGAATGGCTGGATCAGTTTACAACTCCACCAGTAATTCATTAGTGTTCCAGTTTTCCCACATCTTCTCCAACATTTATCACTTTCTTTTCTGTCACATTAAGCAATCTGTGAAATGGTACTTCAGAGTTGTTTTAATTTACATTTCTCTAACCAATAGTGATTTAGAGCATATTTCCATGGCTATTGATAGTTTTAATTTCTTTATCCAAAAACTGCCTGTTTGTATTCTTTGACCATTTATCCACTGGGGAATGACTTGTATTCTTATAAATTTGATTCAGTTTTCTTTATATTGTAGAAATAAGATCGTCGTCAGAAATACTGACTATAAAAATTGTTTCCCATGTTTCTGCTTTCCTTCTAATCTTAGTTGCATTAGTTTTGTTTGTACAAAAACTTTTTTAAATTTAATGTAATCAAAATTATCCATTATCCATTTCATAATCTTCTCTATCTCTTCTTTGGTCACAAATTTATCCCTTCTCCATAGATCTGACAGGTAAACTGATAGAACAATTTCAAATACAAAAATGGATCTCTGATCTTATTGGTATGGATATTCATTCCACCAATGCATATTTATGTCTACCCATCCCATGAGACTCACCCATAAGTTCGCATTGGTGGTATCAATCCAATTTGCTGGGCCTTCTCCATATTCTCTTGACATCTCAATGTACCTATCATTGGAGCAAACCAACCATCCACTAGTTTTTGCTTACTCTTACCATATGATCAATTCATTTTCTCTCATATATTTCTTTGATAAAATCCATTACTCTAGTTTTCTGTCATAATTCTTAGTGTGTTTTAATACGTTCATACCTACCCTGTACCTTTTTATTGCTCTCTCCATTGTACTTTCAGTTCCTTGGAGACTTTAGGATTTCATGACTTGTAGACATATAACAACACTGCTAGAATATTGGTGCTAAGAAGATAGGACATTGCTCCTAGGAAAACAGCTATTTATAAATGCTAAAACCCAGGATTTCAGTATGTTATTTAGAATAAAGTAATCTAGGTCTCCTTGAAGCTGGATTTGTTAGGGAATACTGAAAGGAAATAATGATTATGTTTTATATTTACTTCATGCTTTTTTCTTCAAGAATTTCCAACTATACTTCTTCCTCAAAAGAGAAAAAAGCAACTGATGTGTGAGCTCATCAAATAGTTCTCCCTCGCAAGAAGAAATTTACAAATTTTCCATACTTTCCTACTTTATGAGTCTTGCCCATGACCTTCCATAAATCCTTCACAGACATTCTATCCAGCACACTACTCAAGGACTTCCCCTAAGTTGTATGTATGTTATATGTGTGTGCATATATATGTATGTATATATAATATATATGTTATATATACACACACATTATATATAAACATGTGTGTGTCATACACGCATATAGATATGTACATTGTGTGATTACATGTATCTAAGTGTAGCATTCAGTCTATTCATTTGTTCTCCCCTTTTTCTTGATCCTTAGGCAGCTCATCTCCTTTTCTTGTCATGTGTGCCCTGGGGGTTGTCTTTTATACCCTTTCAGTATCATTTATCAAGCATGTATTAGGTGCCTATTACAGATCATACATCTATCTATCTAGGCCATTTCTGGTAATGCACTGCAGTCTACTAAGACTCACCACGAATCATTCTATTGTCTTCTGTGGCATCTACAGTGTTAATTCTTTGGACACAATTGTGAGGGTGGCAGGTAGTAGCCTCACTAGTCTCCCTTTGTCAGATTTCATCTGGAATGTTGTATAGAGTTACAGGAACCATGCTGTAAGAAGCATACTGAAAAGCTAGAGCACATGCTGAGAAGGCCAATCAAGATGATGAAGAGCCTTGGGTTCACATCATCTGAGAATCAGAAGAAGGAACTAGATTAAGGGAATGGGAAAGCTGCCTTCAAGTGTTTAAAGGGCTATCATTTGCAGGAGGGATGAGACTGGGTTTTTTGTTCTTGTTAACGATACTGCTGCTGCTGCTACTGTTTCCAATGGGCAAAACCAGGAGCAAGAAGTTAACCCAAAGTGACTAGCGTCAAGTAAAACTTTCTAAGCATGAGAGCTATTCTAAGATAGAGCTATTTGAGAGATGCATTTCCCTCTTTTGTGAAAGGCTTTAAGCAGAGGCTGGGTGATCACTTATCCCATATGTTGTAGTGGGTATTCTTTTTATGTGTCCATTGGAATAGAGGACCACCAAGACCCCTTCCAATTTTACTATCATCATTCTACTGTTCTTTGGTTCACATACATGGAATAGCACTAGAGGAAGAGAGGAACTGAAATTGCGTATTTCTGTCACAAACAGTATTTTAATATCAGTGAATACCTGGGGAAATTTCTCAAATGTTTAGAACTGATGAAAGTCGGCATCCATTGACTGAGAGTCAAAATGTTCCACCAGCAATCTGGCTATCAGATAACAAAACATTTTGCTATAGATTGAACATCAAATAGATAAGAGAGAAATAGAGCCTTCTGGGCTGTCTTCTTCTGCTTCCAGTGATGGTGTTGGAGTGATGGAAAAGAGGGCAAAGAGTAGGAACTGGATGACTTTAGACCACTGGCCAATATTACCTTGTTAAGATATCTGCCCAATAACCAAAGTAATTCTGGGGAAACGATTAGCAAAAACTACCCCCAAAAAAGAACATTTCAGTATTTGTTGTTGTGCATTTTCCCTAATCTTGCTCGTCAGCCAAATATCCCTTTCTCAACTAATATGTGGTATGGATTTTGTGGTGATTTTCTCTTCTTTAATGTGTTTCTCTAAACTGTTAATTGGTTTTCTTTTCCAATAAGATTCAATAAAGTAGAATCCATACTTATTTGTAGAGTTTTCTGTTAAATTATATACTTGGCACTTAGCATTCCAGAACTTTTGCTATTGACCTTTTCAAATGATAGGCAATTAATACATATTTTAAAGTTATTAACTTAATGTAAAAACTCAGAATTCTTAGCAGAATTTGTGTGTATCACAACATTCACTGGATGTCAATCATGCACCCCTGATTTAGCAAGCATGTTTCAGTGCTCTTTTGATGTTTACATCATACAATTAGAAGAATGCCATCTTCGCATTGAAATCAGTCTTAATGACGAAACTGTATCAGTCTTCGAAGCATTGACTAAAGCCTCCAGCTAAGTTTCCACCCTAAAAGACATCTGGCCACTTTAAGTTCATAGATATCAATAGATGAATTTCAGTTCCCTAATTGGGTGACAGGGCAAGAGCATCAGTGGGAGAGAGAACATTTGGGGCAAGAATTTAATGTGTTGCCTGTTGGTTGTTTTTACAATATTTTATTCATATCATTTGCTTATAATGTATAATGTGTGCATTTGCTTTTAAAGAATCAAAAGATTTAATGAAGTCCTAGAGGCAAGTTTGACCTAATTTATAAGTTTTGCTACAATCCTTATTTGGAAAAATCTCCATTAAAATTGTAAAAAAAAATAACTATAAGTCTTTGGAAATTAAATATCTTTCTTTAAAAAAATTAAAATTGTTTGCACTTCCTGAACATTATGAGCATTAAAAAAATTTCTATTCCTCCAAAAGATATTTCCACTCATTTCAGAATTCTCCATGTCACTTGCCCTACTGGACTGAAAGTAGATTGCTGTTCAATATTGTTTAGCTGACTTAAAAGGAAAGAAATCACTCTAGCAAAATCATTTTCTGATTGTCAACTCACATGCTCCACAGCCATCCTTATATGATAGGAAAAAATGAGGAAGGCCTCATGTGGAAGGCTGGATGTTGGAAACAACCCTTTAGGCAAATTCAAGGGAGAGAAAAGATACAAGTACCAAAGGGTGAGTTAGCATGGATGACTCAGCATTGGGCAGGAGAAACCACAAGAATGAGATCTCAACTATTTGAGTATTTCAAGAAAAAGGATTGGAATGTTATTGAAAGTCACATATTTTGACTTATAAATCAGAAAATCCAATATTAAGCACCTACTCTGTGCCAAGAAAAAAACTATCAGAATATGAAATATACGGGATTGATGATGATATAAAAGATTTTCATTCATGTCAGTGAGTTCACAAGCTTAATTTAATTTCTAAACCCATGGTTTTATAATTATAGCTTAGTAAAAGAATGTGTATAACTTCAAATAAAATTCATGCAGATAAAACAGAACAAAAAAATGCCACCTTTGATATCTTGACCCTTTCTTCAAACAAACCATATCTCAAGATTCTAGAATAAACTCACAGAATGTTAGGACTAGAAAAATCTTAAAGATCCTTCTAGTGCAGGAGTTGTCGACCTAGGGAAGCTTACGCTATGGGTGTACAAGAAGACTGAATATGTGGGAAGCAATATCTGGCAAACAATCACAGTATCCTATTGATATTTTTCAGAAACTTTAAATTATTTTAATCAAGAAAGGTTTGCATGTTAGTGTGACCTTGGGGAAGAAAAATCAATCAAGCTCTTTCTTTTCAGTCTGTCAGCAAGCATTTATTCAGTGCACCAGACACTGTGGTAAGTGCTGCAAATATAAATAGAAGTAGAAGGAACTTGCATTCTAAGGCAAGGAGCTTACATTCTAATGGGAGAAGACAACATGTCAAAGGAAGCTGAAAAGTGGGGGAAGTTTTCTGAAGTGGCAGAGGAAGTGCAAAGTACTTGTCTGGGCTCCCCTCATAATAGGGCTTCTGAGAAAAACCATTCAGTCAGAGGGAGAGTAACAGAGGGTACCTCTGTTGTGTGAATTCTGGGGACTGGGGTGAGTGTCCAGGATGAAGTAGTTTCCAAACATGGTATAGGAAGTCCTAAGTATAGTCTGGAATGCATAGTAATGGTATTGTTTTAGTCATTTTCAGTTGTATCTGATTCTTTTTGACCTCTTTGGGTTTTTCTTGGTAAAGATACCAGAGTGGTTTGCCATTTCCTTCTCCAGCTCATTTTACAGATGAGGAACCTGAGGCAAACAAGGTGGAGTGACTTGGTCACAAAGTTAGTACATGTCTGAGGTTGGATATGAACTCAGGTCCTTCTGACTCTAGGGTTGGCATCCTATCCACTGTGCCACTTAACTGCCCTACATTCATGATAAACTATAATTTATTTCTTCATTTATTGAACAGAAGATACAGAAAGATTTGCCTATAAGCCAAGAAGTATGGAAACCATAAAGGGTTAGGAACCATTGGTCTAGTTCAACTGAATCATTTTATAGATAAGGAATCTAAGGCCCAGATAAGTTCCACAGCATGGCCCAAAACACAAAGCTATTAAGCTCAGGATCTCAATTCAAACTTAAGTCTTCTTATCCCAACCCTAACAAGCAACAGTATGTCATGTCCTAATACAAGTCGCTTGGCATATCTGGGCTCTATTTCTCTTTCTGTAAAATGAGGAAATTTGACTTAATGTTCTCCAAGACCTTTTCCATATCTAAACTATGATTGCCTGTGTGGTTGGCATGAGCTTGATGCCATGTATTATCCATGACATCCTCTGGTGGAAAAGAAAATAATTGTTATTTATTATAATAAATTTTACCAAATATATTCACGAATATAGAAAGGTGAAAAACAAATGATTGGTCCATATGGTACATTAACACTCAAGAGGTAATAAACGACACAGAGAATGACAAGAACTGAAGCAGGTGGATCCCTGAAGGATGACTTAAGGGAAGGTGGGAGGAAGAATCCCAGTTTGTGGCACAGAGAGAGTAAGGTGCTCTTCTTTAGGGCTGGGAGTATCCTTATCACTATGGGAATGAAAGATAATTCTAGATTCAGCAGTGTTCCATAGTTTTGAATCTTGTCACGAGGACTAAGGGCAAAAATAAAAGAAAAAAAACAATTCCTAGTTTTTCTTATTCATTAAATATTGGATTTTCTCTTTTGCTTTTAATCTAGTTCATCTCTTTTTTGACATTTAGAATTTCTATGTTCTATTGTAATTGCATATCTAATTCATTGACATATTATTTCTTTCTTGTTCATCAAATTATTTGCTCATGTGCTTTTTCACCTTTTCCTCTAAGGACTAATTTAACTTCATCTTAAAAGTTCTCATACGTTGTATTTTTGTCATTTTATGAGATTCTCTAGTTTTTCCATGATTTGTTGTTTTATCTATTAATTCTGCATTATTAAATAACCAATTTTAATCCTTTCTCCAAAGGCTCTTCATTGTAATATTTGCCACCTTTTGGTCAGTAAGGGATAGATTTGGCACTACTGTTTTTTATTTCATTCTGTTCCCATTCAGTAATCACCAGAAATCTATCATATTTAATTTTTCTAAAGCTCTACTCACCTCTTTAACTTCTTTCTTGTTTATATTTTTGTTAAATTTTTCTAGATCTGAAAGGGTACACTTTTATATATTTAGATGCCATACTATCCAATGCATTTAAACTGTGGTGCTCTTAATGTAGTTTTCCCATTTGTTCGTTTTCATCAAAACCATTTTTACAGTTCCCTTCTCTGGGGTCATTATTGTTAGCCCCTTTTTAAGTTAATCTAATACATATTAGATTTTAAGTCAGGTCCTTATTTAAATATGTGTTAATCTTCATGTTTCAAGTATGTGTCATAATATGTGTGTATATCTGAAGATAGATAGGTAGCCTTATTTTCTTCCTAATCCATTCTAGTATTCTCTTCCTTTATGGATGAGTTCACAGTTATTTCTGTGTATTTCTCTACATCCTGTTGTCTTATATCTTTTCTTCTCTTTGCGTCTTCTCTCTCTCTTTACAAAGAAGATGATGACGAATATTGTTTTCATTAGTAATGCTTTGTATTTTGTACAAACTGCCATTGCTTCCCTATCTGTCTTCTCTTATCTTTACCCAGACCCTGATAATAGTCTCCTGCTCTCCCCTACTTCACATTTCATCTTCTGAGGTTGGCATTTGTTTAGCTTTTGAATAATCTTTCCATGAATCTGCTGTCTCACTTATTTCTTTTTTCTTTTTATCAGTTCCTTTGTATTTCCTTTTTAGCTTAAATACTTTTCTACACTAAATATGTGTGACCAGTACAAATGGAGATGAGGTTCAAATGACTCCTGCTATTTTTACCCCTTCTTTCTTGTTAGTATAACCTCTTTCTTGTATACCACCATCATAAGAGATAGTTTCACCCTTCTCCCTTTCTTTCCTAGTATATTTCTTTGTCCCTCCCTTTTCTTTCTTCTTTTAGGACATCAAAATAAAACAAGATGAAACCACTTTTAGGACCTTTGTCTTGTTTAATTCCCTCTAGGAAACTTCATGACATTACAGTTCTGAGGCAATGCTTATTTATTCTCCTGATAGGTGAATAAGTATTTATATTGCACCTACTATGTGACAGGTACTGTGCTAAGAACATTTAAAAATATTATTTCAAGGGATTTTCATGACAGTCTTCAAAGGTAGGTACTATCATTATCTATATTTTAAAGCTGAGGAAGCCGAAGCAAACAAAAGTTAGGTAATTTTCCCAGGGTCACATAGTAAGTTTCTGAGGCCAGCTTTGAACTCAGGTCTTTCAGACTCCTGGTCTAGTGTTCTATCTATTGCACCATCAGTTGCTTTAAGTTCTGCAAATGTATTTAACTTTTAACATATCTCTTTACACCAATGTTTGTATTTCAATGTTTGGGCCTAACTTTGTTCACCAGCAAGACTTGGAATGCCCACATTTCACTGGATTAATTTTCTTCTATAGAATTATATTCAGTTTTATAGACTATATTATTTTTGTGGTACTCATTTAACTTTGCCTTTGGGACAAAAAACATTCCAAACTCTCCTCTCTTTTAGGGTAGTAGATGCCAAGACTTTTGTTATCCTCTCTGAGGCATCTCAGTCTTTGAATTCATTTTGGCTGCTTATGATATTATTTTTTTCTCTTTCATATTGAAGTACTAGATTTTGGCTATGATAATCCTGGTATTTTCATCTTGGGTTTCCCTTCAGGAAGTGAGTGGTATGCTTTTTTGTATTTTCTCTTTCCTCTCTGGTTTTCAGTCCAAGGAAGTTGTTTTTTTATGATTTCTTAAAATATAGTATTTTGGCCTTTTCATTGTTTTTGGATTCTCTAGTCATTCTTTAATTTTCTACCCTTAGCCATTCTTTTCTATGTCAGTTGTTTTTGATGAGAGAATTCTTTTATCTTCTTCTATTTTTCCAGCCTTTGATTTTGCTTGAGTATTTCTTGTCTTACATCATTGATTTCTAGTTGATTGATTCCAATTTTCATTAAGTCTATTATTTGGATAATATTTTGTACCACCTGGATCAATGGTAAATATTTATTTACCATAATACTATCTACAATTTATAGTTTTATTACATGCCAGGCACATAATAAGGGCTAAGTCCTTTACTATGTGCCAGGCACATAAAGTGCTTAGCACTTTACAATGTCTCATTTGATTTTCACAACAACCCTGGGAAGTAGGTGTTATTATTATCCCATTTTACAAATGAGGAAACTTAGGAAGATAGATGTTAAGTGACTTTTCCAAGGTTACACAACTGATAAGAGTCTGAGGCTTGATTTGATCTCAAGTCTTCTTGAGTTTAGTCCCAGAGCTCTAATCACTGCACCACCTAGCTGTCCCATCCAACTATTTCCTTCCCAGCTCTTTATTTCTGTCCTCCAGAGCTTTCATTTCACTTATAAGCTTTTGAAAGTCTTATTTAATTTCTTCTAAAAGATTCTGCTTGTCCTTATACCCCAGCGGTATTTTTACTTGAGACTTAGAAGCTAGGTGGTTCATTCAGTTCACTCTATATGCCTCAGTTTCCTCATCTATTGAATGAGCTGGAGAAGGAAATGGCAAACCACTTCATTATTTTTGCCAAGAAAACCCCAAATGGCATCGTGAAGAATTGAACAGCATTAAATCACTACACAACAATAATTGCTTTTGGTTATTGTGGAGTTGTTTGTTTTTCAGGTTGTGTATCTTGAGTAACTCTGAATCCAGAATATTTCTTTGTCATCTGTATATTTTTTATTCATTTTCCAGTCTTATTTTATGAATTTGAACTTTGTGTCAGGGCTAAGTTATTAACATTTCTGGATGAAATAGTGAGGTCTTTATTGGTCCTGTTCTCTATTTTCTGAAAGAAAAATCTTGCCTTTGCTTTCCTGGTTAATGAGCAATGTATTGTCCAGGTGCTTCAGGACCATCTCAGCCCAGCAAGTTGCAAGTTTTCAGTGCTTTAAGCTATATGATCTAGGGGGAAAATCTTATTTCTCCCCTCCTGGTCTAATGTTTGCAACTTCCCAGGCTCTGGGAAATATAACAATGTATATTTCATTGACTGAAGCTAAAATAGGCAGCTGTTAGCCTCACTGCTTTGAACATCCCACCCTCTCCTAGTTCAAAATAACACAAGTATATCCCCTGGACCATGCTTCCTACCCTGAGAACCCTACTGTAGACCACCATCCTGGTCCATGATGGCTTCAGCTGTGGTCTATATTCCAGAATATTTCTGCATGGGGCTTGCTGATTAGATGTCCTCTCCTGTATCCACTGGCCTCGAAATATCTCCTTATGCTGACTTTGGATGTGAATAGGCACACTCTGTAGTTTTCCCATGCATTTCTTAATCACTCAGCAAAATGCTGTCCCTTGATCTTTGAGAGAGTATTATGAGAAATATGTGTAATACTGCTTCCTCTCACTTTTTAATCTTGTCTGGACTTCATTTCACACCCAATTTTCTAAAATGATTGGGGAAGAAGAAATGGAAGATTGGGGGAAAAAAGATGTTGACTCTGAAATTGTCATTTCTTAGAGGAGTTTGGTAAGTACAAAACAGTGACCCAAACAGTAAGGAGAGAAGGGCTTAGAAACCAGCTTGGTCAGCAAAGATAAATATCTTTACGAGCCAAGAAGCACAAGATGAATATTGGCTTATATTATAAAGAAATATTGCAGAGGAGAATGAGAGATTACCTCAAAACAACAAAGCCAATCACAAGTACAATGGCCACAACAATCACCACTAACATCACTACCATATCACCAAATCCCCAACTTGTCACAGCAAAAGGCAGTCCAAGGAGACACAATGATTTGGGTAGGCATAAATTTCATTTAGTTGCATCATCTCTAGAGCATTTGCCTGGGAATTTGGAAGAATGACACACATAATGAAATGTGATTTTTTGTTGTTGTTGTTGTTGTTGTAGCCACAAGTACAACCTACATGTTGATTTCACCCATTTTTATACTAATTTAGTGTATGAAGACAGGAAAATGAGGTTACAATGGTGGCAGAAAGAATATCTGAACCTAATGTAAGAAATACATGAAAGAGTCATGACTTTTAGTCACTTTCAAATCAATTTTTGGTATCACTTAAAGAAAATATTCTTTTAAAATGAAAAGAGCTTACAATCAACCTTTAGAAAGGGAAAGAAGCGTTTTAGATACATTATTTCATATGATTCATAAATCATTCTTGTGAGATAAGTGCTAAGAATATTGTATCCCCATTTTATGTATGATAAATAGGTTGAATTAGGTGCAATTACCTTCCCAGGGCCACCCAACTCATAAGTGTCAGTGATGGTATTCCAGTTCCATTTTTCTTGACTCCAACTACAGTAGTATGTCTACTATGCCATGTCACCTATCATATGTACAAATCCAAAACTGTATTCCAGCTTCCACATGAACATCAACTGTTGGATTGAATTCAAAGCATAAAACATCTGAAGTAAACACATTCTATGTACTGAAGACCATTTTTGGTGTTTAAGTAGTTATAAAAATTCAGATAAAGTTTCTTTCCTAAAATATAAAATGAAAGTTCCTTAAGTATTAAAAACACACACAATGAACAGAGATAACTCTAATACAGAATATCATCTAATAAATGTATTGGAGAAATATAAACCAAACTGCTATGGGAATCTGAGGGAGTACAGGTCATTATCAAGCTGAGCTTAGAATCACAGAAGACTTCAAGGATTTTAGATGATATTGAATATGGATTTACTGGGTAAGCAGAAAGGTGAAAGGAGAATGTTTCATATATAGGAAAAAGCATGAGCAAAGTTACACGATTAAAGTACAAGAATACACATTTTGTTTGAATAAAAATATGTATTTCAATTTGGATGGTATGCATATGTGCAGAGGAGTAGTGTGACTTTGGGGTGAAAAGGTGTTATCATACAGGTAGATGATAGATGTCCTTAAATGCCTAACAAAGGTGTATGAACTTTCCTCACTAGATAATAAAGAGCCATTGAAGGACTTCTGAGTAGATGAGTAAGCATGACCAAATCTAAATACATAAAAAGATTAGTCTGTTAGTGGCATTATGGGTGAATGTTTGGATTTTAGGTAGTAAAAACTATTAAAAGATGACAGTGGTCCAGAAAAGAGTTAATAAGAACTTTCCTTAGCAGCAAAAGGAATGTGAAAGAAAGTGCAGAGATAAAATTGATAGGATTTGTCAACCAATTATATACAAACCAGAACCCTGGGGTTTTAAATATTGGGGACTAACTCCATAAAATCTTCAGGGGAGTGTTTTACTCATCCACCAGTGCTATCCTTGATGAGAACATGAAAATAGAACAGGCAGACTGTTACAGATGATATTAGATAGCAGACCGCGTATTTACCAAAACACAACTAACAAAAATGTTGGGAATTTAGGACCCTTCTCTGCTGATGATGTATTGATTTTTAGAATGCATCTGACTTGTTGGGCACTAAAAACAAAATGCAGTCTTGACAGCTTTTCTAAAAAGAGGGTATCTCTCATCTAGATATTAAAATTACACAGACACCATGACATTTTTCCAGGACCACGGACAGTAATCATAGTGCTACTGATTGTTAGATTGTATTAAGCATCAATTGGGCAACGTCAAGACCCTTGTTGCCAAGTAGCATTTCATAAGACTTTATAAGTTTATCTGGGGCACAGTGATGGGAGAGATTTAAGGCAACAGATATACAGTTACCTGGACCAGTACATTTAGTTATTCTAACATCTTTTGGTGGCCTTTAAACTTCAGAGTGAACCTGCTGAGTGAGGTGCTACTGGTTTCTATGGGTTTCCCTAGAAGCTTTCTTGTTATGACTGCACTTTTGTGTCTCTTTCTAAATACATTAACTTGAGGGAATCAGATGATATAAACTGTGTTTATATGACCCTTTCCCAAGTGTTTGCCCTTCTATGGTTGCACTTGTTTCCTTCTCTACAATGTATGAATTTTGTATACCAAGAAGGCTGAAGGTTGTGAGGAAAAGACCTTTCAGGACGTGATTAAGGTGCATTTCTTATATGACCCTGGTCCTGAAATTCTGTTCCATCACCTTAGGGGTACTTTGAGAGCCTGAAACAAATCACACTCCTGACATAAATTTCTTAAACAATTTTCTTAGTACCAATACCCAGAAAGGCATAAAATAAGAAGTACATACTCACCTAAGGTACCATAAATGTCAGAAAAGATGGTCTACATGTTTCAAAGCATTACAGATTCCCAATTGATGGAATGGCTCTCTGAATGTTTTTCTTCACAGATAGTAGACTACCCTCCTACTACCTGTACCTACTGTACCTACTAACTTGTCTGGCTTCCTTTAAGTTCTAGCTAAAATCCTATTTTCTACTGGAAGCCTTTTCAAACTCCTCTTAATTCTAGTGCCTTCTCCTTTTTAAAATATCCTTCTATCCTGTATGTAGCTTTCTGTATATATTTGTTTGCTTGTTGCCCTTTCTCAATTAGATTATGACTCCTTGAAGGCAGGGACTCTTTTTTTGTATCTTCAGTGTTTAGTACTGTGCTTGACACATAGTAGGTACCAATAAATGTTTATTCATTATTGATGTATAAATTACAATCAGTCCCAGAACACTATGAAGTTTATTTCCAAAACTATCACATACATCTTAAATAGACATCTCATCCAGATAGTCCTTATATGTAGAATGCATATGTACGGACATACACATATATACATATTATGTATGTGTGTGTATATGTGTATATATAGTAGGACACATGATTTTGTCCTTATTGAAATTCTTGGTATGGGAATTCCCTCCACTGAGGCAGATCACAACCTGTCTATAATGTATAGTCTTAGAGAGTTATCTGAGACTCAGAGGAGTTATGTTATTTGCCTAATGTTATGCAGCAAATAAACGGTAGTTGATTCTGGATCTGTGTAGAATGTTCAGTCTTCTATAGCCCATTGGCTGTCTTGTCCATTGGTGCAAATGAAATAGCAAAAGATTCACAAGAAGACCCAAAGATTATTGAGTAAATTCTCAATATACAAATTATGAAAAGATATTTCATAGTCAGGATCCCATAAAAACAGAAACTGTGGCAAAGCTATGGCCTGCAAGAGGGGCAAGTATAGTCATGTCACTGCAGTCATTTATCCATGAAAACATCGATAAAACAAAGTGCACATCTTAATAAATAATGTCTGAATTATGCATTGCACACATTAAGCATGTAGCAAATGATTGTTGAACTGAAGTACTTGTAGCAAATTTCTGCCTCATGAATGAACCAGAATAATTCAGCTGAGTTTTTGTGAAGTCATATATCATGGCAGAGGTTGTCTTCTTTGTGTGGTCTTCTTATCCTCTGTCTCTTTGTTAATTGGCCATTCAGAACAAGAAAGTAAAGGAGGAAGTGAAGCACTTTAGAGGGGTTATTAACTTAGATTCCTTAAGCATAATTTGATAAAGTAATACTCTATTCACAAAGATTTAATAAGGCTACAGAAAAGATTTAATAGACCTTCCAGATTTCCTCCCTTACTCTTAAGAATCCACAAAATCAATAGCAGAGTTTGATTCATTTGTTGCTTAATAATATTATCTTTCTTAAACTAAAATATTTGTATCTGTCTACCATAATTGGAAAACAGAGAAACACTTCACCCTCATCCTCCTTGTTTCACATAATCCCAGAATCTCAGAATGTGAAGCATTTGAGAAATCACCAAGTCCAGCCCATACTAGGTCAAAAAGCCCTCTTCCAAAATCATTTACCATTGGTTATCCCATTTCTACCTGACATTTTCCATTATGGGGTAGGCCACCACCTCTTAGCAGTGCATTATGGTTTGAGACTGTTCTAATCACTACTGTTTCCTTTCACGAAATCTTCTAACTCTCCATTCATCCCATTTAACTTTTTTGTGGGGGATGGGAGAATGAAAGATCTGATGCCAAGTCAAACAAGTCTTCTTGTTTTTTTGTAGTATATCCCTTCAAATACTTAAAGGTATCTATCAGTCCTTCTCCTCTTCCTTCAATTCTTCTCCTTCTGGGGGCTGAATATCTCCAGTTCTTTTAGTTGCTCCTCACACGTCTTCAGTCCCCTCACCATTATCCTTTTACCAATAGGTCGTAGTATCTGGAACCACCGAATAGGACTACCGATTACACAGAGAATGCCCAGAAACTCATGAAGACAATAACCCAATGAATTTTCCCATTGTATTTTAAAAACCTTGGTCTACAAATGAGCTAAATGGACAAGTAGCACATTAATTCAAATACCACTTTGAGTATTGCATCAGCATCACCATGCAATATGACCTATTTGTTGATAAAAAGCCACCCAGAGTCAGGAGGATCTGGGTTTGTTTCCTTACTCTAGAATATTTTTTATTGAATGACCATGGGCTAGTCATTCATTTACTCAGTAGTTTCGCAGTCAATGCTACCCAAAAATATAAACTAAATCAATAATTGCTCATTTATATCAGAAGGCGGTGTTCTCATGTAAAAAGTACCTTACTGATGAAATCTCGGGGCCGGACTTGGTCCCACATCCCCAAATGTGATTAATTCTAATTGTGGAAAGCAAATTGGCAGTTCATGCTTCAGATCTCTGTATTTTATAAGCACTGTTTCCCTTTCTTTATTAAATGCATCAATTGCTTATGTTTTTATATGATAATAAAATGAGATTGCAATGCACTTTGCATTCATTATCTCTTTTGATTTTGATAGCTCTGTGAGGTAGGTAATATTGTCATCCATATTTTACAGGTGAGGAAACTGAGCCTCCTAAAAGTTAGCTGGCTTGTCTAAGATCAAAGGTAGGATTTGAATTCAAGTTTTCCCAATAACAAGTCTAGCACTTTATCTACTATGCTATCATGCCTCCATGACATCACATTTATTAAAGAAATGATAGAAGAGATATGGGTTATTTTATATCTTATATTAGATTTATATAAAAATAAATTTAGAGTGAAAGATAATTGGCACTTCAAAGTAAAAAAAAACTTAAAAGACTTTCTTGGCTATAAAGGAAATTTGAAGTAATCATGATATGATAATCAACAAATTAAAAAATGTACAAATCCTTTATCAAGTTCTGTATTTCAAAGTTATGTGTAATTCAAGGAATGTTGAAATTGGGAGTTTTGAAGTTTGTAAACTGCTATTGAAACTGTCAGGCTGACTGATTGGTTTCAGTAAAGAATAATAACCCTGTGAAGACTAGAATAGAGGTGCAGGGCACCTCAGTGAAATTAACCAGGCTTGATGAGTTGTCTTATTAAAGAGATGTGTCATCTCAGACCTGGTCATCTGTTCCCAGGATCGCAGCAGACTAATGATCCATGAACTCTGCAGTCATTGCTTCAAATCACCTATTTGATTTATAAGTGTTTCAGGTTGACTGAATTTTATATTTTCATTTCTCTGAAATACTTGCAAGCTGAATATCTTCGAGTTAAAATTCCAGTTGTTGACAATCTAAAAAAAAATTATTTTGTCAGACAGTTGTATCAAGCTGAACATTATGACTGATCATGCCACTTGATTAGTAGAATACTAGATCCAGTGTTGGAATGTGATTTTTAGGCTATGCAGCCCAACTACTTTATTTTACAAATAAGGAAACTGACATATAGATTGGTTCAGTGATTTGTCCAGGGTCATACAGCCAGTAAGTGTCTAAAGTAGAATTTGAATCCAGATTTTCCGGATGCAAATTTACTACCCTATTCACTATACCATCCTGCCTCTTCATTATAGGGATTGTACTTGAATACCCAACTTATTGAGCATGCCATGGTTTGCCCTAGTGAACTTTGCAAACAAAGCTTAGAGTCCAGAGCTTGCCATCAGGAGAGATTCATTTCAAAACTTATCTCCAATGCTAAGCCTCAGTCCCCTAGATGTACAATCAAAGCAATAACATTTAAACTGCTTTATAAGATTACTATGAAGAAATCACTTTGAAAACTCAAATTCATGAATGTTCTGTGATTTTGTCAACATAGATTACTCCCAGTATGGGAGATCCTCCAATAAGGGAAATTTCCTGTCTTACAAGATCTTAGGCAAGTCACCTAACATCCTTGGACATTAGATTCCTCAGCTCTAAAATAAAGGATTGGATTATATAATCTCTTCAGTCATTTTAATCTCTAGATAATTCAACAAGCATTAGTAAGGATCTCCTATGTTGTTCGTTGCCAAAGAAGACCAAGCCATCAGAGAAATAACGACATGACTTGCACTTGACTTTGTTTTGAGGGAGGGAGGGCTATGCAGGTCACCAGTCTCACTTCTCCTCCAGAATCACCTGAACCCAGTAATCAGATATTCACTAGGATGACTGGAGATGACTGAAGATGAGGCAATAGATGTTAAGTGACTTGCCCAAGGTCACACAGCTAGTGAGTGTCAAGTGTCTGGGGTGAGATTTGAACTCAGGTCCTCCTGACTCTTGTACTGGTGCTCTACCCACTGCACCAGCTAGCTGCCCCTGTGTACCAGGTACTATGTTGGCCACTGCAGATGTGAAGACCAAAATGAAATGGCCCTGGCTCTCAAGGAATTTACCTCCTCTCATTAGATCCTATAATCCTGGGTCCCCCAAATTTGAGAACCTATAATCCTATGATATCCTCAAGGATATTGAAGATCCAGGAAGATGGCCTTCTGCTTTTGAAGATTTGTGTTGACTTTGTGTGGTTTTCCTGCCTCTCATACTGTCAATCACTTTGTGCTTCTAGCAGTGTGCTTGCCTTTAAAAGTACCATATACTGAGTCTAATTCTCTGTGGATTGGGTAAGTAGAGAACCAAGCTTTTTTAGAATTTTGCATTAAATAAGCATAAACAGAGTGAGGCAAACCACCATGACTTATAAAAATAAATATATTAGGACACATTTATTCAAATTGCAAAGGAATTATTTGTTTTTCTTTAGTTTCCTTAAAGCATGTGCTTAATAAATAGCATATACTAAAATATTTATTCCAAGAATAAATGAAATAGAAATCTATCCAAGTACTTTGAAAATCTGATTCGATTTGCAGAATTTCAATCTATACTAACTTCCAAGAGCCATATTGAGGGCATATTGTATGTCCATCGTTCACTATCCCCCATTTGTCTTTACAAATCCTCTCTGCTTTTAGAGTACCTGCTCCTGGGATACGGCTGTGTTTTAAATTTCTTGCAGATGCCCTGCTAAGTGTAAAGTGGATAGTAGGTGCTTAATAGATTAATTCAAGTTTGTTGATTGATTAAAATAATGAATGTTTTCTTTAAAAATAGCATTATTTTCTTTATCAAAATATACAAAGAGTAATAGATGATAATTGAGAGAATACCACATGGTCTCTCTTTATTGTGATCAATCTACTGTTAAAGGAAAAGCAGTACAGTTTCCCTAATAATGGCTCTGGGGTCAGAAGACTTGGGTTTGCCTCTGAAGCCAATGACTTAGGGGATTTGGGGCAAGTCCCTTCATCTCCCTAATCTTTAGGTTTCATCCTCTCCAAACAAGGTAACTGCCTTAGATAGCCTCTGAGTCACACTCCAGCTTTGTATCTATGATGCTTTAAATATGTCACAGAATCAGAGCAGGAGAGGACCTGAGAGGCCATCTAGACCAATGGGTCCCTAAACAAGCATTTCTTTTAAATGAATAGTAAAATCACAAAGTTTTATAATATTCATTGCCTGATGATATTTTTCTTCCATTTTATCACAAAATATCCCAACCCACTAACAGTAATATGTTGCTGAAATTGTACTGTCTCTTTACATTATTGTCAAAATCTCACTTCTTATTTGAAAGAGGACTATGAAATCTGCCTATTTGGATAACAAAATTGATTTAAATTGCATTATCTGAAGTTCGTTTATCAAAATAGTGACTATAGTTTGACCTATAATGAAAGGAAAAAAAAAGTCTTTGAAAATTGAGGAGGCTTTAGTATGAATTAGAGACACACATAGCTAAAAGGTTTTTGCCTATGTGAGAAATTTGTTTTCCTTCTTTGGTATCCCTCCACTTTAGCTAACAAAGTTTTAGTACAAAGAAAATACTTAGTGCATTTTGAAAGATGGGCTTTTGGACATAAGTATATTCAAATTTCAGCTTGTTCCTGCAGCATTCAACTACTTACTTAGGTGAGTAGTCAGTCACCATGAATTTTTCAAGTGTCTCCTGTGTACAAGAAATTGTCCAAAGAAAGCCTAAAGCAGTCCATGCTATCAAGCAGCTCACATACTAGGAGGAGGGAAGGACATCCAAAGAACTATGTTCAAAAAGACATATACATATAGGATAAATTGGTGATAATCATGGAGGGAAGGCCCTAGCATTAAGGGGATTGGGAAGGGTTTCTTGAGAACATAGTATTTTAGCTGAGGCTTAGAGGGAGCCAGGGAAGCTAGGAGGCTGAGGTGAGGGGAGAGAATTTCAAACAAGAGAAACCACCTGGAATTAAGAGATGGAGTATCTTATAGAAGGAGCAACCAGAAAGCTAGAATCACTAGATTGCAGAGTACATTGTGGGGAGAAAAATATTAGGCAGGAGAGAGTCAGATTTAAAAGGCTTTGAACATCAAGCTGAGAATTGTATAGTTCATCTGGGAGGTAATAGGAAGCCACTTGGAATTTATTGAGTAGGAGATAACATGGCTGTTGTTCAGTCATTTTCAGTAGTGTCTGACTCATCGTGACCCCATTTGGGGTTTTCTTGGCAAAGATACTGAAGTGGTTTGCCGTTCCCTTCTCCAGCTCATTTTGCAGATGATGGAACTAAGGCAAACAGGGTTAACTGACTGACCCAGGATCACACTGCTAGGAAGTGTCTTAAAGATAGATTTGAACTCAGGAAGATAACTGACTCTTGGCCTGGTATTTTATCCACTGTGCCACCCAGCTGCCCCAAGATGATGTGGTCAGAGTTACAATTGAATAAGATCATTTTGATAGTGAAGTGAAGGATGAACTGGAGTGGGAAAAGGTTCGAGGTAAGGAGACCAACTGGACAGCTAATATAACTGAAGCAGAGTTGGAAGAGATTTAGGGAGTTGTCTAATATCCAAACAATGGTCCCTTCTAATATAAGTGGTCACCACACTGATATATCTGTGCTTCCTTTCCACTGCTACCCCCTAAAATAGCCCAGTTCACTTCTGGACCACTCTAATAACTAGAAAGGTTTTCTTTACATTAAGCAAAAATTTCCTTCTTGATAATTTTTGTAACTACTAATTATTCTCCCTGCCGGAGTCAAACACAGTAAGTCCAATCCCTCTTGTACATGACAGCTCTTAAAATGTTTGAATCCACCTTTCACACATGCCCACATATACCCACAAGTCTTTTCTTCTCCAGGCTAAATATTCTTATTTATTTCAACCAATGAGCAGATGGCATGAATCCATGGTCCTTCACCATTCTGGTTATCTTTTTTTTAATACTCTCAAGTTTTAAAATCCCCTTCTAAAATTCTGTGCCTGTAATTGAACACAGTGCTCTAAGTCCTCTCTGCCCAGCAAAAGGAACAGAGGGGCCATCACCTTATTGGGATTTATGCTATGAAAATATATTCTTGTGCTCTCAACTGACTATATCAATAATAAACATGAAGAGAAATTTGGAAATTTAAGAACCATTTAGCAAGTTTAGTTATGTTTATCCATCTAAAGTGAAGGCAAATTTTGTTGAATAAGATGTCTGTAATCGTATCATGACATCAAGTGGACAATGCAAAGTCTAAGAACATTGTGTTTTTTTATGAAACAAGATCACAGGGTGAGAGGTACATGTAGTACAAAGAGAACTGAGCTCCATCAGATATATTTCATGTCTTTCCTTCTTCCAACTTATGTGAATGATCATCACCGAGTCATTTATGTCTCTTTGCCTCACTTTCCTCATCTGTAAAGTGGACATGTTTAGATCACAAAATTATAAGATCATAGGTTGATATTTGGAAATAATCTTAGACAGCATCTAGTGCAACCTTCCCATTTTAGAGAAGGTACAGAAGCCCAGAGAGTTTGAAGAATCTGGTGAAGTGTCTTGCCAAGGTTTACAGAGGCAACTGAGTTTGGCATCTGAGGACTGTGATTTGTCTAGGGTTACATAATCTTTAAAAGTGACCACATATTTCCTCCTCTAATGTCTCTTCCAGTTTGGAGATTCTCTAAGTGAAGTATAATAGACTACATTTTGAAATCTGGTAAATTGAATTCTACCCTGTAATGAGAATTCAGTATTTTTAACCAAAAATAGGACAAATCAGTAACTTTTTCTGCATACCATATCCTGAAAATTAGTCTCCTTGTTTAGGTGGTTGGGAACTAGACATCTATTTAGAAAATGGGTTGGGCAGCCTTTGGACTGGTGAGCAGAGGACAAGGAGGTAAAGAGATGCTGGGGAGCAGGGGAGCAGCATAAGCGTGCGATAAGCAAGGAAGGATGGGTGGCTCAGGAAGACAGCGAGAAACAGTAGGATTTGAGGAGCTGAAGATGGATCTGAAAGCCCTGGCCTGAATCCCACCTTTGCCACTTAATTGTCTATTGTTGTTGAGTCATTACTGTCATGTTCGACTCTCCATGATCCCATTGTGGGTTTCCTTGGCAAAGATACTGGAGTGAATTGCCATTTCCTTCTCTGGCTCATTTTACAGATAAGGAACTGAGGTAAACAGGGTTAAATGACATGTCCAGGGGCACACAGCTAGTACAAGTCTGAGGCTGGATTTGAATTCAGGTCTTCCTGACTCCAGGCTGGGCACCATCACCTAGCTGCCCTTAATTCACCTGACTTTGGGCAAAATAATTTACTGCTCTGGGCTTCAATTACCTCATTTGCAGAATGATGGGGTGCACTGAGTTGGCTCTAAGGTCCCTTCCCACTCTATGCGTGTCTTACGATCACTAATCGTACTGCCCTTTCAAGTTGATGATGGAGGGAAAGTCTCAGAATGTTAAGCTGAAAGGTTCTTGGAGGAGACCTAGAGTTGGCACTGGTAATACTATTCCTCCTGGAACCTTGTGATCGGCTGCCCAGAGATCACCTATCCCAACACATACTTTCTGTGATAGCCATGTAAACATCAGCAAATTACAGTTAGTTTGGATACTTCTCCTTGAATGGAGATGCTACCTCAAACAGAAACCACACACTCCAGACTCATTTGACCCTCAGCAGACAAGGCTGCCATAATATGGTGGGAGAAACCTTCTACTTGGAGTCAAAACCCCTGGGGAGAAGTTCCCAGCCCTCTCCCTTCGTACTGTGTGTCGTTGAGAATACAGCAATGTCTCTGAGCTTTACCTTCAGATTCCACTAAGCCCCTCACAGGACCCCTGTGAGGCTGTGAGGAATATATTTTAACCCACACACTATTATGTTAATGTTAGGTTCTATTAGCCAAAGTCAAGGGGAAATAATAGTTAACTCAGCTAAATGTAATCAGTTATCAAACATTTATTAAGTACTTAGAGTGTACCAGACACAGTGCTAAGCATTGACCATATGGTGTAAAGGAAAGGAAGCAATGGCCCCTTCCCGCAAGGAGGTTACTTGAAAGGATACCTTGGCAAGGCAAAGCAAAAGGCAGCTATTAAGCCCTCACTGTGTACCAGGCAATGCTAAGTGCTAGGAATACAGATAAAAACAGGAAGAAACCCACTTTCTTCCCTCATTACATTCTAATGGATATAAGGAATCACACATGAAAGAGAGCTGGAAAAGTGGGGGAGGATGAAGGGAAGTATTGGTGCTGGAGGCACAGTGTTAGAATTCAGAAAATATGAAGCAGGGTCTTGAAGGGAATGAAGTCTGGCAAGCCTTTAGGAACTCAGCCATGGAGGGAAAGGCTGGATGTTCCAGGGAGAGGAGGCCCTGCTGCTGAGGGAGATTTCAAGGGGAAGCTGTGGCAGAGACATGAAATCCAGTCACAAAGGGAAGGATTGATTGACTGGGCTCAGTTCTAATGGGGTACTGTCCCTTCTTACTAGGACCATAGTCTGCTTTAATAGATCATTGGAAATGACTTCTAATTATACTCTGAATAGAATGGTGGAGGTTGTTTCCTTTGAAATGAATGTTTTTAAAAGCTCATGCAATAGTTTTACTTTTTAAGGGGGTGAAACCTTGTTCCTCTTCTCCAGTCCCTTGCCCTGCTGTCTCCTTTATTAGAATCATAGCATTCTTCAAGTTGGAAGGGACTCCCCATTACATCCCACTTGTCTGGCTATCTACTCTCTACCTGAAAACCTTCAAAGACGGGCAATCCACCCTCTCTGGAGTCCACTCAGCCCTCTTTGCAGAACTTCTCATTGTTCTGAAGTTTCTGTTGACAGCCTGAAATTGACCTCTTGGTAACTTCCATCCATCGTTCCAGATTCTTGCCTCTGGGACCAAGTTGAACAGGTATAATTACTCTTCCACATGACAGCCTTATAAATACTTAATGACAGGTGCCCCCTGAGGCTTCTTTTCCCTGAGCTAAAAATCCCCAGATTCACAAACTGATTAACATATGGCATGGACTCAAGATTCTTAAACATTCTGATTTCCCTCCTCTGGACAGCCTCCAGCTCTTTAGTTTGCTTGGCAGACCTTTCTTTACATATTGCCATGGTCCCCAGAACCAAGGTCCTTGTTTCAGTCTTGGCAAAGGATAGTAGAGCCGTTGAGAAGGTTAGGAAAGTCCAAAGAGTGGAAGTATTTGAAGCTCCTCCTCCCCCCCCCCCCCCCCCCCCCCCACTGCCCGAGACTCCTCCTCTGCCCTGTCAAGAGAAATGGACCGTTGAGAAGTCTGGTAAAAAATGAATAAGGGACCCTTTAAATATGGAGAGACTGACCTAGGTCACCAAGGACCAAGCTGGTAGGCTTCAACTACCTACTTAAAGCCAGCACAAATTTTTGGTGATTCTACTGAAACTCATATGTGCCTAATATATTATTTATTTATTTTTATAAATGGCCTCATATATATTAACTCCTTTTGTTATTACATACTTGGGAAGGAAATTACAGGATCCTACGTAAAACCTTGGAGCCACCTGGGGAGTGGGGAGAAAGGGAGAGTCCAACTTTTCCTTTTACTGATGAAGCATTTAAAGAGTTTGCCCTGGGGTCACACAGGTATGATGGAGCTAAATCGGGATTTGAACCCAGATCTTGAATCCAAATCCAGTGACCTATCCACTATGCCATGTCAGCTTTCAATGATAGTACAGCTATTGTTATTCACATTTTGTAGAGAAGGAAACTGAGGTACAGAAAAATAGAATAATTTACCTGAATTAACAGCCAGCAAATGGTACCTTGGGTTCCTGAAAACTCTGTATTGCTGATTCTTAGACGTCAGCACCTGCTTTATAAATTTTTGAAGTATGTTATTATGCAGAGCCATGATGGTATATGAATACTGCTCATTCAGCAGAATTCAAAAAGAATGCTACTCTTAAAGTCAGTGAGCAAATTGGGCTAGGTTTTCCTTTGGTACCTAGCATAATGTATGTCGCAAGGTAGGCTAATATCAGTACATCAAAAATGTATCATTGGCACATGCATGACCTTCACCAACACAGGTTATAACCCTTTCATAACTGATGGAGGAAGTGTGGGATGATGGAAAAACCACAGGCTATAGAGGCAGAAGAATTGGCCAAAAATTTCATATCAGCTCTTTATTAATTGTGTGACCTTGGTCACTCATTTAAACACTCTGGGCTTCAGTTTCCTCATTTGTAAAATGGTGGAGCAGTACTAGATGTTGAATGGTAGAAAATGAACCATCCTTACATTATTTGTCTCCAGCCAATATAAGAATAGTCCCCAGTGCATCAGCAATTTCCTCCACGAATAAGATCCCCTTCATTCAAAACTGTTGTTCCCAGTGAGTAATGAAAACTTGGATTGAAGAGGTAGCTTCATTAATGGAGTAGTAGTACACTCTTGATTGTATTTTTATTATGAGTCATTTTTCTTCTATTTGCATGTTTGTACTGAAGTAGGAATTCCTGGAGATACCCCATGGTTTTTTTTGTTTTTTTAAATAAATTTATTAGTTTATTTTTAACATTTAAAAAAAAATTGAGTTCCAAATTCTCTCCCTCACTAAGAATGCAAGTAAAATGATATAAATTATACATTTGAAATCATACAAAGCATATTTTCATATTAGCCATATTGCAAAAAAGAATAAAAGAAGGAAGGAAGGAAGGAAGGAAGGAAGGAAGGAAGGAAGGAAGGAAGGAAGGAAGGAAGGAAGGAAGGAAGGAAGGAAGGAAAAAGATACTTAAAGTTTGTCAGTTCTCTCTCTCTCTGGAAGTGGATAATATATTTTTTATCATGACTACTTTGGAATTATCTTGTATCCCTATATTACTCAGAACAGCCAAGTCTTTCATAGTTCATCATCATTATAGCATTGTTATTACTGTGTGCAGTGATCTCCTAGTTCTTCTCATTTCACTTTGCATCAGTTGGTCTTCCTGTTGTGTTATTTTGTTTTGTTTTTTCAGAAACTACTCTCATCATTTCTTATGGAACAGTAGTACTTCATTGCAATCACATGCCACAAGGTGTTCAGCCACTCTGCAACTCATGAGCATTCCTTCAATTTCCGATTCTTTACTACCACAAAAAGAACTGGTATAAATATTTTGTGTACATATAGGTCTTTTTCCTTTTTTTCTTTGATCTCTTTGGGGTACATACCTAGTAGTGGTGTTTCTGGGTCAAAGGGAGCAAAGAGTTTAATAGCCCTTTGGGCACAATTTCAAATTGTTTTTCAAAATGATTGGACTAGTTCATAACTCTATCAACAATTTATTAATGTACCTATTTTCCCTCAACCAGTTCAGCATTTGTCATTTCTGATAGATGTGAGGTGGTAATTCAATAGTCAGAGCATTTCTGAAAATTGCCTTTTCATATTTGACGATTTATCAATTGAGGAATTGCTTTAATTTTTGTAAATTTGACACCTCCATACATTTAAGAAATAAAGCCCTTATCAAAGAAATTTGCTGTAAGCATTTGTTATTGCTTATTGATATTTTTTAGCAAAATGTACTTTCCTTGAGTACCCCTTTTAATTAGGTCCATTTTTGCTTTTTCTTTGTCTGGGATCATGATTACCACCCCTGCCCTTTTTATTTCAACTGAAGCATAAAGGATTCTGCTTCATCCCTTTATTTTAACTCTGTTGGTCTTTTTTGTTTCAAGTATATCTCTTGTAAACAGCATATTTCTCAGCTCTGGTTTCTAATCCATTCTTATCTCTGTCTCCATTTTATGGGTGATCTTATCCCATTCATATTCACAGTTATGATTACTATATATTTCCCTCCATCCTATTTTCTTATATTTATCTTTCACTCTCTTTTTATCCTTTTCCTTCTCAAACATCTGTTTTGCTTCTGATCCTTGCCTCCCTTAATCTACCCTTCCTTTTATCATCCTTTCATATTTCTTATCCTCTTTCTTTTCTATTTATTAAGTTAGATAGATTTTTATACCCAACTGAATATATATGTATATACACACATTATTCTTCCTTCTTTGAACCAAATCCAATCAGAGTAAGGTTTATGCTTTGCTGTCACCTTTCTCCTATTTCTCTCTCCACTGAAAAAGTCCTTCCTTGCATGTCTCTTTTATGTTACAGAAATCTCCCCATTTTAACTCTCCCTTTCTCTATCTCCCAGTGCATCCCACTTTCTCACACTTTCACTTTTAGAGGGGAGATCATCCCAATATAAAATCAACTCACACTCATGTCCCCTGTCTATATAGACTCCTTCTAACTGCTCTAATGAAGATAAAATTCTTGGAAATTACAACTATCTTCCCATGTAGAAATGTAACAGTTTAATAGTATTAAGTTCCTTCCTTGAGATTTCTCTTTCATGTTTAGCTTTTTATGCTTTTCTTGAGTCCTCATTTAATGCCAGATTTTCTATTCGTCTCTCCTCTTTTCATCATAAATCCTTGAAAGTACTCTATTTCATTAAATATCCATTTTCTCCTCTGTAGAATTACACTCAGTTTTGCTGGGTAGGTGATTCTTGGTTGCAGTCCTAGATCCTTTGCCTTCTAGAATATATATCCCAAGCCCTTTGCCATGGAAGCTGCTAAATCTTGTGTGATTCCGACTGTGGCTCCATGAAATTTGAATCATTTCTTTCTGATTGGTATTTTCTCTTTGACCTAGGAGTTCTGGAATTTAGCTATAATATCCCTTAGGGTTTTCATTTGGGGGTCTCTTTTAGGAGATGGTTGGTGAATTCTTTCATACCATCTTACCTTCTGGTTCTAAAGTAATAGAGCAGTTTTCCTTTTTGCTTTCTGACAGCATAGTGCCTAGGTTACTTTTTGTATCATGGCTTTCAGGCAGTTCAGTGATTCTTAAATTATATCTCCTCAATCTATTTTTTTCAGGTCAATTGCTTTGCCCAATGAGATAGTGAATATTTTTTTCTTTTTTTTTTTATTCTCTTGACTTTTTTATTATGTCTTGATGTCTCAGAAGTCATTACTTTCCATTCACCTTATTCTAATTTTTAAGGAATTATTTTCCTCAGTGAGCTTTTGTGCCTTTTTTTCCCATTTGGCCATTCCTGCTTTTTAAGTTCTCTTTTTTAAATTATTTTTGTGCCCCTTTTAACAAGCTCTTAATTCTCTTTTCATAATTTTCTTGCATCACTCATTTCTTTTTCTATTTTTCCCTATGCAACTCTTTTCTCTTTAACTTTTCCAGAATTTCTTTTGGGGCTTGAGTCCAACTCCCATTTTTCTTTGAGATTTTGGTTGTATTTTCTATTTTTACATTGTTTTCTTCTTCTGAGTTTGTGTCTTGGTCTTACTTGCCACCATAGTAACTTTTTTCAGGGCAAGTTCTTTTTTTCTGATTGCTTATTTTTCCAACCTGTTTCTTGACTTTGAATTTTATATCAAAATTGGGTTCTATCTAGTCAACTGGGACTGGTGAGGCACTGTCCCAAGATTCAGGCTTTTTGGCACTTCTGTTCTCAGAGCTCATTCTGGTCCTTTACAAGTTTTTTTGTTGCTTCCAGAGTGGTGTTACTCTTGGAAAGGTGTGATCACTGCTCTCCTGGTCTTTACTCTGATCTTTACCCAGGAGGAACCCCTATTCTTCTTCAGTCACAAGTGCTAACACTTCTCTTTGCCATGGAACTGTGGCCAGGCAGGGCCCCTGCTACCTTATAAGTTACTACAAGTATTCTTCTTCATCCTAGAAATGTGACCCAGAACTGCTTAATTGCAATAGAGTTGCCAATCAGTGCCGGATACACCCAGTGCCAGAGAAAGGCTTCCTTTAATCACTTTCCCACCAGCGGTCCAACCTCCTTACCACCTCTGAGATGAGACCTTCTGATGCTTCTACTGCTGTTGTGGTCATCCCCAAGAGCTGCTGCTGATGCCTCTGTCATCCTCTATGCTGGCCCTCACTCTGGTGTCACAGACCTCTCCTGCCAACCTCCTGAACTGTCTTGGTCTGGAAAAATGTTCCCCCTACAATCTTTTGTTTGCTCTACTACTCCAAAATTTGATTGGAGACCTTATTTTAAAGTTGTTCAGAGGGGAATATTGGGAGAGTTCAGCTGAGTTGCTCTATATATACCTCCACCTTGGCTTTCCACTTGATACCCTATCTTCTCGAAAAGTCATTATTAAGCTAATCATCTAGGCAGCTAGGTAGTATAGCAGAACTGCAATCAAGAAGACCTGATTTCCAAGCTAACTTAAGACATTTACTAGCTCTGTGATCCTGGGCAAGTCACTTAACCTCAGGTCTCTGTTTCCAATTTGTCCTTTAGGGATAATACCTCCAGGGGTGGTTGTGAAGATCACATGAAATCATATTGTAAAATTCCTGGCACGCAGTAAGCACAATATAACTGTTAGCTATTGTGTTTTTATCTAGACCGTGAATTTCATGACCCTGCTTAAATATTTTTGTCAATAAGATCATGTATTTGTTTTCTGAGTTTTAGTTCCTACATATTTTAATAATCAGTGCCTAGAAGACCCTGGGTATTGGCCTCCAACAGACTTAGGGTACAAATATACTGAATAAAGTCTTCTCATGGAGGACAGAAATATATAAGAACTGCAAACTATTTTGCATATAGCTCCTAGCTTTCTGTTAGCCTGCTGAGATAAATGAGATAAAAGTATGATTACCCTTGTATTGAAGCAATAATAGGGAGAACTACCACTGGGTGCTGATGATGTTGGGAACTTACCCAATTGAACTCAAATGAGTGAAAATTACCCACAGTTCTCTCATCCCCCTTTTATCGCTGTCTGAGAAAGAAGAGGAGCAACAAGCAGTCTGTCTTTGCCTTCTGAATCATTGCAGAGTAAGACAATCATCTTTCATTTTGTGCAGCTCTCAAATGCAGCCTTCTAGGGAGTGGCAGCACTTGGAGAACATGGCATTTCCTTTGTCTCCCATGGGTGTGCTGGGGTTGGAGATGGAACTGACAGGGGCAGTGTGTATGTTTGTGTGTGTGTGTGTGTGTATGTATGTTTTATGAACAACTGGAAGAATAAATTGGTAAGGCCTGGCCAGGTTATCAGATAGAAGGTTTTAACTTGCTTTGATGAACAGGCTGTAGCAAACTCCTCCTATATATGCAGGATTGTGTCTCTAGGCCTTAGTCTGTAGGATTGTTGACCTTAATGCACAATTGAAAGACACAATTTGCCATACCCACTAGGGTT
Source organism: Notamacropus eugenii (assembly GCF_028372415.1). NCBI lineage: Eukaryota > Metazoa > Chordata > Mammalia > Diprotodontia > Macropodidae > Notamacropus > Notamacropus eugenii. The sequence continues at coordinate 530,408,408 of NC_092873.1, forward strand.
CATCAGAGGTTTTATGAATGAAACTTTGAGTTCCTGGCTGCTTGTGGCTTATAGAGCCATGTGGGAATCAGCCTGGACAACATTTCCAGAAATAGGAAATTTCTTTATACTACTGTAATCTATATCTCTGACTTTTTTATAATTTTATTTCATAGAAAAGTACATTCTGTTATTTTTTCTACAAATTCACATTTACCTTACTTTCCCACGCCATTTTTAGGCATCAGTACATATCCATGAATCAGATCTGTGATTTCATCAGAATTGGGAGCTCTCAGTGTAAGAATTTTTTCAAACAATTCAGATAATGAGCTGGGGATGACTTAGTACGTGAATCCTAGAGTTGCCTGTGGCACATAGAGTTTGTATTTTGTCTCAGACCAGAGAACTAATAAATGTCCAAATTGAGATTTGATCCCAAGCTTTATTGACTCCAAAACCACATTATTCTTCAACCAAAGCCAGCTTTCTCTAATCAAACCTGCCCCTCTATAGTTTTGATGGATATTTTAATGTAAAAAGTAGATTTTTCGTAAGTCACATTGTTTAGACAAGACGTGATCTAGTGAAAAAAGCCATGGATTTGTAGTTGGGTTCAAATCCTACTTCCCTCACTGTCTTTATACTACTGCTCTCCCTTCATCTCCTTTTCTTCTTGTAAAATATAAGTATGTTGAGCTCAATGGTCTCTAAGATCCCTGCCAGCTCTAAAGCTATGGTGTGTTGGCTCAATATTTTAAAATTCTAATGTCTGAGATGAAAGCCCCCCCAAAAAATAAAACCCTGACTTATTGATATTAATCATGGATGTCACAAAGCAATACATGCAATTACTCATTAAACATTCTTATTTTTGTAGACTGTTTAGAACATCATTCTACTGTAAGCATTCGATCACAGAAGCAGATTCTGACCAGCGGCATTGCCGAAGGTCTCATCATTTGCTCCTCATGCTATTTTCTGTTGGTTTGTGACCTAAATTCACACTGACCTAATTTCTTACTAATACAACCATTTTACTAGCCATGATGAATGCACTGGAAATATTAGTACTCTCCAATGAATCTGAAATGTAATAACATTTTAGCAGTGTAATCATCAACAGGGCCCATTTGCTGTCAGAACAGAAGCCTATTAGGATCCAAGAGTGCTCCTTTCAGAAGGGCTCATCACTGCTTCAATGGGTAGAGGCCAATCAGTCCCATCCTGAGATGGCCTTACCTATGGAGAGAATAAGAGATAGCCTACATGATATCACTGGACAGCAGCACAAAGAATCATTAGTATCTCCCTAAGTGCTGTCCTTGGGTCTGAAATCCGGATTTCTTGCATTCATTCCTCTGGTTTCAATCTTTTTACAATTGAAATACTATTGGAAGGAGTAACATTGAACTAATTCCCACAAGTCTCTCTGTGAGCTGCCAAGTCCTCCTGTTATGAGAGAAATGAGACATAACAACAGGACAACAGAGAGAATAAGAAGAGTAAGAGAACTGGACGTTTGTGCCAGTGGAGGAAGGGATTGAGAGGGCAGAAGGAGAACTAGAAATGAAGCTTTCAAGGCTGAAAATGCCAGAGCCAGGGAAGAGACCAGGTCTATGAGCAGACCTGAGGTTGCCGACTGCAGTGTTTGAATCTCCATTTCCACATTGATGATGGATACTTGATGAGATTTACATAGTCATGGAAAGGTGGGGCTGAAACTCTGCTTTTGGGCACTGCTGTCTTTAGTGGATGCCAATACTTTTTGATGGAATCAAATGAGCAGAGCTGAGTGTGAACAGTGCCTGACCTTATCGATGATTTGTTCCTAACACCCTGATATAGAGAGATAGCCCAATGTAAAGGATAGAGAGCTGGCCTAGAGACCAGGAAGTCCTGGGTCCATGTCACGCCTCCAATAAATGCCAACTCCAGCTCATAATGACCCTGAGCAAGTAATTTCAACTTTCAGTTCCCTACCCAGCTCTCTGAGACCTTAAGGTACAAAGAAGGGACAACCTGCATCAAGAGAGTTTGCTGCTGGGATGGGGTTGGGGGTCAGTAGTCTAATGAATCCCAGGTCCAGTCTCTATCCTATCCTGAAAAAGAGAGTGCAAAATTGTTCCTTTCTGTTTTAGTGTGCTGGGAAGAGGGCAGTATTTCATGTCAATAATAAAATATTCATAGAATAAACACCACCATCATGGCATGGTGAAGAGATAGCTGGCCTTAAGAGGCAAGAAGACTTGCCTTTAACACATAAGGACTATGTGACCCTGGGCAAGTCACTCAACTTCTCAGTACCCACACAACTCTCTAAAACTACTAGTGGCTGAACAGTGGGGATCTGCATTGGTAGAAAGAGAGTCCATGGAGGAGTTCCCTATATCAGTGACATCACAGGTTCAACCCAAACAGAAACAAAGGGTAAGTGTTGCAGAACTTGTTCAGCCATTTTTTTGCATCCAACTCTGGTTTTCTTGGCAAAGGTACTGGAGTGGTTTGCCATTTCATTCTCCAGTTCATTTTACAGATGAACAAATTGGGGCAAACAGGATCACACTGAGGCCAGATTTGAACTTAGGAAGATGAATCTCCCTACCTCTAGGTCTAGTGTTCCTGGTGCTCTAACCACTGTACCACCTACTATTAAAACAACAAGTATTAAGAAAACTTATTTGGAATCAGGTAGTGCTGACACTTCCTGGCTTTGTGACTTCAGCCCAAGTTACTGAACTTTTCTGAGCTTCAACTGTCTTATTTGTGAAATGGGCATTTCACCACCAACTATCTCACAGGGTTGTTGTTATGAAAGTACTCTGTGTACTCTGGAGGGCTCTATAAATATTATTTTTAAGGAATAATAAAATGTTATGATTTCATAAAATAAAACCATTTCCTTATGTCAGCCTTTCAGAGATGGTTTAAGGTTCATAAATAAACTTTCTTTGAATTCCTCTGGGTGCTCAATGCCCTTGTGCCATGGAAGTTAGGACTTGTTATTTTCTAAACATTAGCAGCTTAGTTATTTCAGTGTATGCCATTCCTAGTATCCTGCTCACAGATACAAGGGTGGTGGATTCACATCAGCTCATAGTGGATAGGGGGCTGTGCTTTGTCCTCAGGAGAATGTGGGTGCAAATCTCCCCACTGTCACTAGCTGGATGCCTCTGGGCAAGTCACTTCATAAGTTGTAGACTAGTCATGAGCTGCTTTAGTGGATGGTATCTCCTACGCTGATGAAATTCATGTCCTTTGCATAGTAGAAATCCCATCCCTTTTTATACCCCTAACAATTCAGTATGACGATATTCAGAACCCTCTGCTATGTTTGCTTACAATCAAACAAACAAGCGAGTATTTACTAAGGGTCTACTATGTTCAAGACAGTGTGCTAGGCAGTAGGGACACCAAGACAAAAGCAAAATTGTTCCTGCCCTCAAGTAGCTTACATTCTATAAGAGGAAGGAATATTATACACAAGGAGACAGACACAAAAGATCACTGAAATAAATACAAGAGGTTTTGGGTGGAGAAGGAAGGTCGCTGCTAGCACAATAGGATATTGGTTACTCTACCATGGGTATCATGTCCTCCTTGTTTGTGGTTGGGAGTCTTGATAAATGTCCTTTGGATAGCTGAGGTCCATTGGCTTGGATGCTTCTCCCTCCTTGCCTAGAGTGTCTTACTATTTCTGTAAACTTTTTTGAATAATAGTTAATATCTAAGTGAAAATATTAATTATTTCTATCAGTGTATATTCATGGAAGGTTCTGCATATTAAAAAATGAGCAGCTGTGTTATTTATATGCTTCATTAGCCATTTTCACCCTTTTAGCCAATAGAAATATTCCTAAAATCAACTGCCTGCAAGTAGAGACGCACAAGGAGAAACATGCTACCCAGGAGAACCATCTGATGAAGCCTTCTCTAAATCCTTTCACAAAGATAATAAACCATCATCAGTCAGGTTTGTTTAAAAATAGTGTTTTTGGAATGAGCATTATTTCTTGGCATTCTTTTTTTATATGCCAATTTCCTCTTTGTCTTTTCCTTGCATCTGCAGCTCATGCTTTTCACTCATTAGTTGGCATGCAGCATAATTGGAAAAGACATTTTCCATATCATTGCCATAGCTGGATTGCCTGCATTCAAATACAAATACAAATTCATAGAGGGAGAACCTGGTTGTTTTGAAGGTACATTTTGCTTTGGATATGAATAACGAGGCTACAAGATTTCACATTGAGAAGGACCTTAGGGGCCATTGAGTCCAACGCACAACTAAAAGACTTCTTTTGTCAACATCTCTGCCAAAGGACCCTCCAGGCTTTATTGAATTACTCCCAATGAAAGGAATTCCACTGCCCTCTATGGGGAGACAGCCATGGCCTAGTGGATAGGATGTTGGATTTGATGTTGGGAAACTTTAACTTTAAAGCTGCCCTTGTTACTCACAGCCTATGTGACCTTGACTTCATATGACCTTTTATACATTAAAATCCTCAGTTGTAAAATGAAGGATTTGGCTTTGATGGCCTCTAAGGCATCTTGCAGTCCTAAATCTATGATTCAAGGTTCGTCTGACCTTCCAAAGCAGCTCCCTCCACTCATGGATCTCTCATTGTTCTGGGATTTTTCTTTATATCATACACACCTATATTGAACTATTTGTGTATTCTAGCTATTGGTCCCAGTTCTGAACTCTTGGGTAAACAGACTAAGTCTACTCTCTTCTACATCACATTCCTTCAGATATTTAAAGACAGCTTGCATGCCCTCCACTCCACACCAAACTAAATTATATTGGGCTGTTTTGTAAAGGTGGTCATTCTGGGATTCAGAAATTATTTTCTACTGTCTGAAACCATTGTTGATTCTCCATGTAGATGTCTATTTTTTTTCACTTAATGTGATCACTGGATAATCCTATTCTGGAATTTAGCTTACTGATGGCAATCAGAGTATATTGCATTAAAATATGATAGCTCCCTTGGACACTCACTTACCTATCTTACTCTTTTAGATCAAATTAATTAGTGCCAGTCACTCAGCTTTCCCCAAAAGGAGTTTTTCCTTCAATGAAAGTGACTTCATGTTCTAGTTCTTCCTTGACTTCACAGAATAGTGTTTCCTAATGGAGATGATTGTGCTTTCAAACTGTATGTCTTAATACAACTAAGTAGAGCAAGGGCTTCTAACCTGGGTCCACAGACCCCTAGGGAGGTCCATGGAGAGATTTCAGTGATGTGTGAGCATGGATAGGAAAAAGTTTAGAGCTTTAAATTTACGAGGCTCAAGGTAAAATGTAACATTTCCTTCAACTGTGAACGTAGGCAATAAAACAGTACTGTGAGAGGGGGTCCGCAGGCTTTCCTTAAGTACCCAAAGGACCCACAGGATCCACACACACACACACACACACACACACACACACACACACACACACACACACACACACACACACACACACAGGCTGGGAAGCCCTGAGCTCCAGGATCTCACTGTATGGCTTCTCTCATGACCCTCCCTTCCTCAATGGAATAAAGAAATTCATGTTTATATCCAGAAAAGTGTTTTCTCCTTTATCTTGTGCCTATGTTTGGGGGAAGGATATGATTTTTTAAAATAATCACCTTTCCTTTATTATTATTAATAATAACAACAAATCACTTGCACATATACAGGGCCCTAAGGTTTGTCAAGCTGTTTACATGTTCTTTCATTTGAATCTTGCAGTAACTCTCTGAATTAGGGCTGACTGCTATCCCTGTTTTACAGGTGAGGAAACTGAGGTAAGAGGTTGAATGACTTACCCAGGGTCACATAGTTAATAAGTGTTTGAGGCAAGATTTAAACTTACATCTTTCTGTCTCCAAGTCTAGATTCTATCAACCATGCCACCTAGATCTCCTGGTTTTATTTTCATAAGAATGAAAATATTCATGAAAATTTTCAAATCCACAGAAGTAATCAAGCAATAGGATCAATAAACATTTCTTAAGTACCCACTATGTGTCTTAGACCCTGGGAATATAATAACAAAAATGAAACATTGCCTGTCCTCAAGGAAATTACACTATAAAAGGGGTGGTCAAATGTTCATATATGCACCTCCGACCTACATTGATAGGGGTAGTTCCTTCATATGGGAGTCCTTTATATTAATGAAATCACAAATCCAGTTCCTATCTTAATACAAAATTGATTTAAAAAAAGACATATTATGTGGGAGAAATTAGTACCTGAGGGAAGAGGAAAGACCCTGTGGTCAATGGAAAGGACATCATTCATTCCAAAAGGAATTCATTCTTGCAGTCAAATCACCCAAAAGAAGTATAATACTTTTTGCTTTGTTCTATACAAATGCGCTGAGGATATATCAAGCACATCACTCCTCTGCTCATGCTGAGGGGTGGCCTGATAGGGCTTCCTTGGAGTACCGTTAGGTCTTAGAAGGAAAAAATTCTCATCTTTGATCTAATCAAGTTTCTGCATGTTGTACGTGTGGAGAGTCCGAGACAGGAGAGCTGATTTACCCAAAGTCGCGCAACACGTTTATGGAAGACTTGACTTTCAAACCCTGAGTTCTTGTATAATACCACAGTGACCTCAGAGAAAAGGGTCACAAAGTCATAGACTCAGAGCTAGAAGGACCATTGAGGGCAGCTAGTCCAACCTCTTAATTTTAAAAATGAGGAAACTGAGCCTCAGAATGGAAATGACTTATCCACAGTCTCTCAGCTACTAAGGATCAGAAGTAGGATTTGAACCCTGGTCTTCCTGCCCCAAATCTAGCATTTTAACCCCAACATTAACTAGCTTTATCAGCTAGTTAAGAAAGCTACACTTAGACACATTAACCAAGCACCTGCTGGACAATTCAGATCATTATTTACTGTGCCAAAATGTTGATAAAGATGAGAACTACCATTTATATAACTCTTTAAGGTTTTCAAAGCACTCTACAAATATTTTCTCATGATTGTCCTCCCAAAAACCCTGGGAGGTAAGCACTGTTATTATCCCCATTTTACAGATGAAGAAACTGAAGCAGATAGAGGTGGTGACTTACTCAGAGTAGCACAACTAGTAAGTGTCTAAGGCGGGATTTGAATTCAGGTCTGCCTTCCTGACCTAGCCCTCTATTTACTGCTCCACATAACTGCCTTAATAAGAAAAGAGTGGACTTATCTAGAATGAGGCATAACTGTGGGTCACTGTGTTGCTGAGGAGTTAAGAACTAATAATGGGCAGGATTTGGATGGGCCTAAAGAACCTTCCTGGCATGGGCAAAGCTGAGGACAGCATGGCATACTTAAGGACAAAGAGGAGAGTGACCTGAGTGGAGAAAGGTTTTAGATCATTGATTCCTAAAGGGAAGGAAAGGACTGTGTCCCTCTGTAATTACCAGCTTAACATAAGGAAGATGTCCATTAGTTTCTGAGGAAGGTGACAGTCAATATGAATGGATATGACATTCAACATGGGCTCCATTGTATAAAGTTCAAATTTTATACCAAAAAACTAAAAGGCAGCAGCCAACCCTTTGAAAGAATTATTCACTCAATTTACTAGTTCAACTATGTTGTGAATGAATCCTAAATATGCTTCATATTTTAATCATTAAACCTAAGGTAAGGTTATCTATCTATTAACTAACAAATATTGATTAGATATGTATTGTGTGCCAGACAACCTGGTAGGTGCTAGGGGTATGAAGACAAGAAACAATGAAAGAGCCCCTGCCCTCAAGGAGCTTATATTCTATCACCAAACTAACATTCACTATTTTGTCTCATGATTTTTTCCTCCCATAACTTCAGTACTCATCATTCCAAACTTTGTCATAAAATAAGAAATTGACTGTTGTGATATAATGAATAACTAATAATAATTTACAATGTAAAAAAGTAGCTAATAAAGCATAATAAATAAGCTAATAAAGCCCCTTCCCTCACATGACCAAAGAGAAAGGACAAACCTGCATGAAGTTGCTCTCTCTCCAGAAGTTCCATTTGTTCAAGATTGTTTAATTAAACATATTTAATTGTTATAGTATAATTAAAAATTTTACTTTCCTAGAACTAATAACCTGAGGTTTTTCTTTTTTTCACTTTATTTTATAACTCCTTTTAACTGAGAGAACATCCTTAGGGAAAGTAAAGCTGAGTCTAGGGAACACATCAGGAATGAAGTTTGTAATTATCCACTAATTTTAGGTCATGTAAACTGAAAACCTTTTTGATTCTTATTTTAAAAAGGAAACGTCTTGAATTAAGTGGAGTAGATGTCTATTTTTAACATATATTCACCTTCCCCACTTCATTTTTAGGTGATTGAATGCAAATTAGGGCATCTGCATTACACCAAGAGAACTGATCAATTCATGGGGGAAGGGGAATAGAGGCAAAGGAGAATTAACCAAGATGGAGTCTTGTGTTTTCATGTATACAGATTCATGTATATAGATTTCTCATATACATAATCATTTTCAACTAATTATTGTGACACTATGCACGTATATATAACTTTGGAAAATATTGTTGACCCTTGGCTGTTAAGAATTTGTGTAAATAACTTCAATAAAAGCTCATGTAGAATACTTGGCATATTTGCAGAACACACAAAGCTGGGAGGGATGACTAACACAAACTTGAAGACGCAGTTGCCCTCCCTCCCTACCACCCCACCACAGCTAATGTCCTCATCACCTTTTGTATGACCTATAATAACAGCCTTCTAATAGAAGTCCTTGCCTTAAGTCTCCCCTAACTCTAATCCATCCTCCATACAGCTTCCAAAATAATTTTCCTAAAGCACAGATTTGATCATGTAATTGCCCAACCCAATACATTCCAATGTCTCCTTGTTACCTCTAGGACTTCTCTGCCTACCATGTAGAGTCTTTCATTAGATGGTTCCAACCCACCTTTCCAGCCTTATTCCATATCACTCCACTTCACAGGTGGGCCAGTCCAACCAACCTGTTCTTTTATTCATTCTTGATACTGGAGGATCTGTTCTTTCCTTCCTGGCCTTTGCGATGCTACCTCCCCTCTACCTCCCAGAATTCCTAATTGCCTTGAAGGCTCAGCTAATGAGCCATCTCTTATATGAAGACATTTGCATTCCCCACTAAGATGCAGAATCCCCCTCCCCAAAAATGTTATTCTGTGTCAATTTTGTATGTACCTATACACGTTGTCTCCCCTGACCAGATCCCTAGCTTCTTGAAAAGGCTATTTTGCATATTTGTCCCTAGAACAGTGCCTGTCATGTACTAGGTCCCTTATTAGTCCTTGTTGATTTATACTTTCAAAAATATGGACAGATAAGATATGATAAATGAATATAAACAGAGATAAAGCTAAGGTTGTAATAAGAATGAATATGTACTACAGGTCCAAGAGACAGGAGGAAATAGATGAATGACTTAAGAAACAGATCTATTGGGGGTTTTTGTTCTTCATTCTCAAAGATGACAAAAGGCATCATAAGGGTAATGTCTTGGCTTGCTCATGAATTGGATTTAAGTGAAGCAGAGCCATACAAAGTCATCAGCTTCACTTTCCGCTTCAGAGTCACTGAAGCAAGATAAAAGTCAAGAATCCTGGTGATGACCTAAGATGCAGTGGATGACCTTACTCTTTCTAAATGGAGGTTGTTTCCAGGTCTCAGTTAGTCAGAGGCAATGCCCATTCAATGACAAAAGGCTAAATAAGCATTAAGATAAAAGATGACCTAATTTATCATCATGAAAAACATCAACTTAGGTGAGAAAGGCTCTCAAAACTTCTGACTAGAACAGCAAAAAATGACTATTTAAACTAATTATAAGCTATCATAATCTAAACAATGAGCCACAGGGACTTGGACTGGAGGCTCTCATTGCCCATTTCATAAAAACAAGAGAGATTTTAATTTAAAGGATAGACAAGTAGCTTCATTGAACTACACAATGAGCTTTTTAAAGCCTGTTTTTTCAGAGCTATATTTTGAGAAATCATGAATAGAACTGCACAGGACAAAAAGGAAATCATCCCATCTTTTTTGAAAAAAAATCTAGCCTCCAAGTACCAAAATATCTCAAAAAATATAAAAAACCAAAAATTATATTTCTAGGGACAGAACACCTGTTTGTAAGAATGTGGCATCCCAAGTGAAGAGAGAGACCACAGATGGTAAGGGGAGAAGAGAAAAAAGGAGAAAAAGGAAGAGAAAGAGGAGGAGAGAAGAAGAAACAGATCAACTTGTATGAAATAGTAATGAAATACACAAAACAAAGAGAACATTGTGTACAGTAACAGTAATAATGTTCAAAGAACAACTGTGAATGACCAAGCTATTCTGAGTATTATAAAGACTCAAAAAACTGCAAAGGACCTATGAAGAAAAATGCTGTCCACCCACAGAGAAAGATCTGATAAGCAGAAGTATGCATAGTATGGTTTTACATATATATATATGTATGTATATATACACATCTATGTGTGTCTGTGTGTATGAAATGTGGCTGTCTCTAGTGTGCAGGGGGTAATAAATGAGTAAGATTGTTCATAACTTAAAATAAACTTAATTTAATTTTAAAAAAAGAAACAGATCATATGCCTGATATCATTATATAGTAGTAATGGGCAAGTACAATTATTCAGAAGTCAGAAACAGTCTCTTCTCTTGCCCCCTCCTCCCTCCCCTCTCCTTTCCTCTTCTCTTCTCTCTCCCTCTCTCTCTATCTCTCCCCTTAAGAAAATCAAAAGAGTTAATAATGACTTAATTTGCTTTAATGATATTCTCATTATCCACATAAGGCAGAGAAACAAATAAGGAGAAAAATGGAATCCTATTCTGCTATTATTTTCACCAAAAAGGAGAGCTTGTATGGTGGTGCGAAAATAGTGGAGATTTTCCAGGCAAGCAATTATTGCTATCTTTTAAAATTGATACCAGGTTAAAGAAAAGCAAGGAATATGCTGACATTTACCATCCATTTTGTGAGAGAAAATTCCAGAGTTGAAATAAAGAATAGGTAACACACTATTTTATAATTCTATAAGGAAGGAAGCCAAGGAGAGATGAGAGACTCTCATGGATAAAATTGAAAAGACACAAAAAGAAACCATTTCAGTGAAGAAGAAAAAGCAAGAAATGTGTGAAGGAATGTGACTGAGCAGAAAATATACCAAGCATCTTAGATTAAAACATGATAAAAGCAAGAGATAGTAATAGAGTATAAATACAGAAGAATGACGGAGAGGTCTGGGCTAAGAACTCATTGTTTGACAAAAACTGCTAGGAAAACTGGATAACAGGGTGGAGGAAACTGGGCATAGACCAATGCCTGACACCATATACAAAAATAAAGTCCAAATGGTTACATGATCTAGGTATAAAGATTGATATCATAAACAAATTAGGGAAGCAAGGAATAGTGTATTTGTCAGATTTATGGAGAATGGAGAAATTTTTGACCAAACAAGGGATAGAGAACATTATGAAGTGCAAAATGGATATTTTTGATTACATTAAATTGAAAAGTTTTTGCACAAACAAACTCATTGCAACCAAAGTTAGGAGGGAAGCAGAAAACTGGAAGATATTTTTTTGCAACTAGTGTATGTGATAAAGGCCTCATTTCTAAAATATAGAGAGAACTGAGTCAAATGTACAAGAATATGTCATTCCCTAATTGACAAATGGTCAGAGGATATGAACAGGCAGTTTTCAGGGGAAGAAATTAAAACTATCTATAGTCATACGAAAAAAATACTCTAAATCACTATTGATTAGAGATGCAAATCAAAGCAGTTCTGAGGTACCATAACAGATTGGCTAACATGGCAAAACAGGAAGATGATAAATGTTAGAGAAGATAGAGAGTTGGAACACTAATTCATTGTTGGTGGATCTGTGAGTTGATCCAACCATTCTGGAGAGCAATTTGGAACTATGACCAAAGGGCTACAAAAATGTGCATACCCTTTGACTCAGCAATATCGCTTCTAGGACTGTATCCCAAAGAGATCACAAAAATGGGAAAGGGTTCCATGTGTCCAAAAATATTTATAACAACTCTCTTTGAGATGGACAAGAACTGGAAATCAAGGGGATGCCCATCAATTGCAGAATGGCTGAACAAGTTGTGGTATATGAATGTAATGGAATACTATTGTGCAATAACAAATTATCAACAGGAAGACATCAGAGAGGCCTGGAAGGACTTATACGAACTGATGCTGAGTGAAAGGAGCAAAAGCAGGAGCACTTTGTATATAGTAACAACCACAGTTTGTGAGAAATTTTTCTGGTAGACTTAGCCCTTCACAGCAATACAAGGACCTAAAAAAATCCCAATGGACTCCAGGCAAAATGCTTTCCACATCCAGAGAAAGAACTATGGAATTGGATTGCAGAATGAAGCAGACTATTTTCTCTTGTGTTTTGTTTTGGTTTGATTTTTCTCATGGTTTCTCCCATTCATTTTAATTCTTCTATGCAACAAGACTAAGGTGAAAAACCATTTAGTAAGAATGGATGTGTTGAACCCATATAAGATTGCACGCCATCTCAGGGAAGGAAGGAGAGAAGGAGGTGGAGAAAACCCAAGATTTATGGAAGTGATTGTAGAAAACTGAAAACAAATAAATTCATTTTTTTAAAAAAAGAATAACAGAGATTATTGCATAAATATATGCTATTTTATTTTATCTCCAAAAGAACCCTGAAAAGTATTATAATGCCCAAAAGTATCATTGACCTCATTCTACCAGTGAGGAAACTAAGACCTCAGAGAGATAAAGTAACTTGTCCAGTGTCAGAAAGCTCTGAGTAGAGTGTAGGATTCAGATCCAGGTCTCTCCTGACTTCTAGTCCAACATGCTTTCCAAGAGACTATCCTGTCTCTAGACATGTCTTCCTCTGAGATAGCAGGAAAGGAGTGTTGGTTGGGTGAAAAGATAGAGGAAGAGTATAGGGGTAGAAAAGAAGAGACTTCCATGTCAGATGTCCTTAATTTTCCTAGTTGTCTTCAGGTAATGAAGGAATCAGGAGATGTTGGGACACTGAAAATGGTGGAATAGATTTAAAACAACTACTGTGATGAATAGACAGGGAGTTAATTAGAACAAAAGGATTGCCAAGCAGTCTTGAGGGTCCAGATGAGGCATCAGTTTATAGCCAATCCAAATGGCCACATTCCTTAAATGTTTTCCAGTAATGCTTGGAAGCCCAGAACAGAGTAAAAACAGGAAGGGTATTTTACCTTGAATTCCATATTGTGTATATAAACACAACCTTGGAAAATAAGTCAGCATTGGCTTCTAGGGGATGAGCAAGGGCATAACTGAAATGACTGGCCTTACTAGAGCAAGTTGGAGAGATTAGCTGATAGAAGCCAGAAAATGTTGATGGACTGAAAGAAGAGGGAGGGATGAAGGGATTGGCAGTGCTGAAGTCACAGAATCTGAGAGCTGGAACAGTGATTCTGAATCTGTCAGTCATTTGGCACCCTGAGGCAATGTTCTATTGGCCTCCCCTTGTTATATTTCCAGTATTGGTGAGGAAAGCCCTCTGCATACTTCTAACAAAATGTGTGCTCCCTTTCTTTAGTTATTTAATGATAGCTTGACTTCACTTGCTTCACTTTTAGTTAGCTACTTTAGACTCTAATAGAACATAATCTCTTTCAGGGCAGGTACTATTTTAAAAAACTGTTCTTCCATTCTTAATTTGTTGGAGTGTAAATTGTAAATAGTAAGAACTACATAATGCAGTGAATAAAGGACTTGGCCTGGAGTCAGAAAGATCTGAGTTCAAATCTGGCCTCAGACACTTACTAGCTGTGAGACCCTGAGCAAGTCATTTAACCCCCTATTTACTCAGTTTCTCATCTCAAAAATGGGTACACATTGGAGAAGGAAATGGCAAACCACTCCAGTATCTTTGCCAAGAAAACCCCATGGACAATGTCCATGGAGTCACGTAGTGTTAGACACAACTGAACAGCAAAAGTACTTGATTAATTCTTGTAATATTAAACAGCATTTGAGGATGAGTCCCTTTACAAGCCTTCATTGTAGAGACTTATCATTGCCAAGTTCTCTACATTTTTGCCTTATGGGCCGAACAGTTCATTTGTTCATGAGTCATCTCACCTTTTACTGATTCTGACTAGAGCGATCTTGCTGTCTGTATTGATCCCTGGCAGTCAAACATCTACATTCTGTTAGTGTTTAAAATCTCTAGAACATTTTCTTTTGTCTTTGATGGTGTGGATAGGGCATTAGACTTAGAGTTAGAAGAATTTCAGTTCAAATCCTGTTTCAGGCAATGGCTAGTTTTGTGACCCTAGTCAAGGATCCAGGGCCCCAAGGTGCATGGCTTAGTTTTCTATCCTTCAAAATGATAGGACTGTATTTATTGGTCTCTAAGGACCTCCCCATCTCTAAATCAGTAATTATTTGCTATGCTTAATCTCTGTGCTAGATTTCTTCACATTGACCCATTAACAATCGTGAGCATAATGACAGTTTTCTTATCCACTAGCTTCCGTGGCAAGAGGTGAAGAGGTAAAGAGCTCAACGAACAATATGGCAAAATCAGCCAAGGCAAAATAGCATATACTTCAATACTTGGAAATGTCATTATGATCCTGGACACAGAGATAATAAACAAACAATACACTGGAAAATGTGCTGCAGGTTCATAAAATTGAAGATGTCAATGCCTTCCAATGCCTAGAAACTACAGAAATAAATAACAAATACCTTTTTCAATAAGAGAGTTGGAAGGAGCTGAATCACTCAGATTATTACTATTTCTTAGAGTATTTTAACCAATACAAAACAGTCATCACAATGAAGAAGTCAAAAGATCCCAGAGACTGCCTCAGGCAGCAAGTTCTAGAATACTTTGTTAAACAACTATGACAACCAAGGGCTAGTGATGTGGGGGGAAGGGGGGGTTCCAACTCAATAAAAAACAGGGCTATTAAATCATAGGTGAGGAAAGGCTAAATATTGACTAAGAAAACCACATAATAACATTATGTTCTCTTGTCTTTTTGTACTTTGTAAATATTTCTCAATTATGTTTTCATCTGGTTGGGGCCCCTGGGGAACAGCCTCATGTTTCGCACCTCCGATTTGCAGTGTACAAGGTCATTTGTAAAATATTAGCATATATGCTATGTCACCTCAGAGAGCATCAGAAAATGAAATTGGAATCAAACCATAAATACTGTAGAATGAGACCCAGTTAAGGTAGCAACTACTATGAACTTGGTGTGACCACCCTTATTCAAAATGGATTCCTTCCTTGATAAAAGGGAAATTTCCACTGATTGGAATAACTAAGCACTTAATACAGTGCCTGGCACGTAGTAGGTACTTCACAAATGTTAATTGATTGACTGACTGAAGTATAGGAAGTATGGTATAGCTACCAAAGCTCAAGAAAACAGAAATGAGCATTCTTGGCTGAAAGAAGGAACATGACTGGACATGTGACCTGACAAGATAGGAAATAATGGGTGGAGTATCAAGACACTGAGATCTTGATTTGTATCTTGACCTTGCTGTTTTCCCTCCTAGTTGGGATGAGAGCAGGACCAATTTGCCATTTCTACTACCTTCTCTATCTACTGACAAGGAAAGCAAAAACTTGTCCATTAGTCAGATATTTTTATGTCCTGTCTTCTCTGCTAAATGCAGGAATGATCAGAGACATAGTCATTACCTACCTACCCTGTGGATGTACAGGAGACAGCCCATAAGGTAGAAAATTAAGTGACTAGCAATCTTCTTCTCATGTTTTCTCTTTATCAGAAGGAATAGCAAAGTCCATTTGACTTAATGTCGTGAAAGGTTCACCCAGACCTTAGAAAGATAACCATTTCCTTCTTGAATTCAGAAGTAATTATATCTAAGTTCCATATTTGGAGGATTGTTGTTAAGGATTCATTATCATTGCATTTATCATTTCAATATGCTTGTAGATTTTTTCTTAGGAATTTCCCAATAATTTGTCTCTCTCACCCATATCCCAACCTCCTCCTCCTCCTTCTTCTCCTTCTTCTCCTTCTTCTCCTTCTTCTCCTTCTCCTCCTCCTTCTTCTCCTTCTTCTCCTTCTTCTCCTTCTTCTCCTTCTCCTTCTTCTTCTCCTTCTTCTCCTTCTTCTCCTTCTTCTCCTTCTTCTCCTTCTTCTTCTTCTGCTTCTTCTTCTTCTCCTTCTTCTTCTTCTTCCTCTTCTTCCTCTTCTTCCTCTTCTTCCTCTTCTTCTCCTTCTTCTCCTTCTCCTTCTTCTCCTTCTTCTTCTTCCTCTTCTTCCTATTCTTCCTCTTCTTCCTCTTCTTCTTCTACTTCTTCTTCTTCTTCTCCTTCTTCTCTTTCTCCTTCTCCTTCTCCTTCCTCTTCTTCCTCTTCTTCCTCTTCTTCCTCTTCTTCTTCTTCTTCTTCCTCTTCTTCTTCTTCTTCTCTCTCCTTTAAATTCCATTTTATATATTGGTGGTCAGTTTTCTATGCATTCTACTGCCCAAGTGCTATAAGACTCTGAGAGGACTGACTCTCCAGAGATTTGGGTTATAGCAGGCACAGTAACAGATGAAACTGTATGTAGCAAAGCCATGATTCAAAAGCTTTTTTTTCTGAATCTCAGTCCAGTGATCTACTTATGTTGCCTTCCACACTGATATTGTTGTAAACCAATGATTACCAGCTTGGCACATACATGGGGAGAAACTGCTAAGTTTATGCGCAAGACTTGAAAGAGTCAAGAGAACACTGAGAAGAACAACACGCTAGTACTGTTTTGTGATGGAGTTATTTGAAATAAAATGCTAATGTAAAATGATCATGTATTGCATATCCAATAAGTACAGCAAGTCTCTGCTACATTGCCAAACAAATGTTCTGATGAGTAGAACTGACAAATGTACATATCATACATGGTTGGCCAATGTTCAAAGAAATGGAATAGAACAAAATTCAAAAATTACAACTACAGTTTATATAGTTTACTCTTTCCTTGATGACTGAGAAAGCACTTGAGGACTGCATAAAAAAAAGCATGGTCATAAGTTGAACATGTTATTCTACTAGCAAAAAATATATAATAGTGAGTTTCTTGTAAGAATTTTAGTGAGATTAAATATCTGTCTTAACTAAGTATATTTTGATATTTCCAAGGATTCATGATGTTATCTGACCTCCCTCTCCTGATGGAGATCTTATATCACCCCATCATCCCTTGTCACTCTGTGTGATTCCTGTCTACGTCCTTCTGCAGACACTCTGTAATGCATCTGCTCAATGCACTGGAATCCTTTGACTAGGTCCTTTAATTGTTCTAGTTCCTAGAGCTCCACTCAGCCTGTGCCTCTGTGAATTACTCTCATTCCCTACATAAAGGACTTGCCTCCTCTTCCAATCACAGGCATCTTTGCTAATCGCTTTTGTGTCAGTTTCCATGTATAAGACTTCGGTGACATTATGCCACAGTTTCTTTACACACCTGCCATGCAGATTCCTATGACCCTTAGGTCATATACAATTTTAATAATCATATTCTATGATTTATAGTCATGTAACAGATAGACAGAATATTAGTATTAAAGAGATGAAATTTTATAAGCCCATTGTGCAAGTAGCTTGGGATTGCAGTGCAACATGGCAGCCAACAACGAAATGCAAATTTGGCATGCATTAAGAGAACCCTACATTCCAGGGAAGGGAGAAGATAGTCCCACTACCCTCAGCCCTTGTCAGACAACATCTGGACTTCTGTGTTCAGTTCTGGCCACCAAGTTTTAGGAAAAGCATTGATCAGGTGGAGAATGCCCAAAAGAGTCCAGTGCCTGGTGCGTAGTAAGTGCTACATAAATGTGTGTATTATTATTTTTATCCATGATGGTGAAGGGCAAAGTTATGTTCTACGATTAATATGTGGTTGAGAGGCAGCTAGGCAACTCAGTGGATAGAAGAAGGGACCTGGAGTCAGAAGGACTTGAGTTTAAACTCAACCTCAGACACCTATTAACTGTGTGACCTTAGACAAGTGACCTTGTGACCTGTCTGCCTCAGTTTCCTCTTCTGTTAAATGAGATAAAGAATAGAACCTCCCTCCCAGGATCATTGTGAGGACTCAATGAGATATTTGTTAAGTGCTTTGTAAACTTTCAAGCTTCACATAAATACAAGCTATCTATAGCTATTGAAGGAGCTTGTGATGTTTAACCTGAAAAAGAGAAGATTTACAAGGAATACGAGCCCTGTCTTTAATATTGGAAAACCCATCGCATGGAAGAGAGGTTGACTGGGACTCTTTAGTCCTGAGAAGCAGAACTGCATGTAACAAGGAGGAAATAAACCTCTTCCATTGATGGGAGCTGTCTCAGAGTGGAAGTTTGCCCTCTGAGTTAGTGGGTTACCTCACACTGGGTGGTCTTCAGTCAGTTTACACAACCACATCTCAGTACTACACTCCAACCCAAGGGCACCAACTGACTCTGTGTGTGGAAAGAGCTAAGGATCTGGAATCAGAAGAAGGCTCCACTCCCAGCTCTACTGTTATGTGGAGCAGGAGGTGCAGGGATGGAGGTGGGATGGGGATATGACCTTGGGTGTACATAACCTCAGTGGCTTCATTCTACTGGGTAGGTAGTCCTACTTTGGGCAGGTATTCAAAGTGAAAGTAGTGATGGTCATCTTGTGAGGGATCCCAGAAGGCAACCTTTGAATCTACAAGTGTCTATTACAGCAGGCCTGGCATTGTACACTCTAACAGGAGAGATAGCTTACACACATAAGGGGAGACACAAAACTCATATGAAGCAGATAAAAGATAACCTTGGAGGCAAAGGGAAGGCAATAGGATCAATGGGGAAGGGAGTGGTGAGTAACCTGAAGGATCTCAGCAGAAGGTACACTTGAGAAAGGAGGGAGGGAAATAGAGAGGTAGAAAAAAAGAGGGAGAGAAAGAACAAAAAATGTTACAAAATAATGGAAAGGAAAAAGACAAGGAGACAAAAGGGAAAATAAATAAAGAGACAAAGAAGAAAACAAGGCAAAACAGAGACAGAAATAGTTTGCAAAGAGAAAGGAGTTAGAGATTCACCCACTAGGAAGGAAAACAAAACACGACGTGACATTTTTGGTCACATAGTCCTGTTAGAGGTGAATTAATTACTTTGGGGGATACAAGGGCTTAATGTAATCTACTAATTAGTACAACCTGAAGCAATAGCTTTCACAATGATAATTTGATAGTCCCAAAGAGTTAGTCACCCTTCAAATCTGCCTGCTTGCTCCCAGCACATACTGTGCGTAATTGGAGAATCTGACTTAAGTATTATCTACACCAGCCCGTGTAGCAGAGAAAATAGACAGACAATTTGCAATGGTGTTCAGGCTGCTTGTCATTCCTGTATCTTCTTCCCTTGGGTTTGTAAGAGCAGGCCCACAGGCTCACTGTGAATCAGCCTATTCAAGAGAGGATTGTGTCTTCTCCCTGATGGTTTGTTGGTGGCTTAATACATTTGTCACTGTACGTGAAGTACAGAAGACCTGAATTCAAATCCTGCCTGACATTTCCTGTGATAGCTAATCATGGTAGGTAGCATTTATATATCAATTTAAGGTTTCCAAAGTGTTTTACAAATATCTCACTTGATTCCCACAAAATTCCCTGGGAGTAGGTGCAGTTGTTATCACCATTTTAGAAATGAGGAAACTGGGGCTGAGAGAAGTTAGGTGACTTGCCCAAGTTAGGAAGTATCTAAGGTCAGGTTGGAGATCAGGTCTTTTCTGACTCTAGGTCCAGCTTGCTATCTTGTTTCACCTGGCTGCATCAATACGGACTATATGAGTATAAGAAAGTCACCCAAGCTCTTGGTTATATCTTAGTTTCCTTCCTCCATAAAATGAGGGGTTTGAACTAAATGGCCTTTAAGGGACTGCCTAGCTCAAGGTCAATGATCAGATGATCTTTCCCTCTCACTACCCTTCACTGCCAACATTTCCTCTCTTCTCCTCAATATGCTCACCACTGTGGTCAGTACACCAATAAATACCTACTAAGTGCTTACAAAGTGCCCAGCAGACACTGTGCTAAGCACTGAAGATACAAAAGAAATCCAAAGATAGTCCCTGCACTCAAGGTGTTTGCAGTCTAAGGGGGGAGACAGATATGGACAGATACTCTACCTACAGTATAAATAGGAAGAAAAGAGGGAAGGTTAGAATTGAGAGAGCTTGAGAAAGTCTTCCTGTAGAAGATGAGATTTTATTTGAAAGAAAGACAGAATGTCCAGGAACAGTGAGGTGGTGGTCTCATTTCCTTTCTTTCTGACTCTTGAAAAGAAGAAAGGAAGGTAGGAAGGAAGGAAGGAAGGAAGGAAGGAAGGAAGGAAGGAAGGAAGGAAGGAAGGAAGGAAGGAGGGAGAGAGGAAGGAAAGGAGAAAGGGAGAGAAGGAGGGACTGGCTTTGACTATTTTTTATACTAACACCAGTTAAATGCATTTTAGGAATATAAAGTCTAAGTTATATTAAAAGTATAAAACCCTAAACACATAATGCATATAGCTAAATGACATTGAACTAAAATATATTCCTTGCATCATAATTGATTCCTGCCTAGTGGCACTGGATTTTCACTAGAAAGCAAGAATTCTGGAGGAAGATGAGGTCAGTTCTCCCCCAGCCACTTTGACAAGAAGTAAGTAACCTTGTATAATTGAATTCCAGAATTGAGGGGAATCTCAGGGGTTATCTAGTCCAACTAGCATACAATCCATTGCCCTATTTTCAATGTGCTGTGATTTGGATATATGGCCTTTGTTTGGAGACCTCCTGAGAGAGGGAATGTATTGCCTGTCCAGGAAGCTCATTCCACTGTAGGACAACTCTTAATTATTGCCATGTTCTTTTTCTGAGGTTGAGCCTAAATCTCTCCCTCTACACCTTCCACACATCGCTCGCGGTTCTGCCCTCTGAGATTCAACAGAAGCAAGCTTAATCCATGTTCCAACAAATCAACAAATATTTTTTAAACACATTAATACATATCAGGAACTGTACTAGGCTCTTGGGGTTCAAATACAATGAATGAAACATTTCCTACAATGAGGGAGTTTATAGTGTAACAGAGTAGAAAACATGTGCATATTTAAGTACGTATTCCAAATGAAATTTTAAGAACATGAAGGTGTGGACCATCATCCCCCATAGATCTCTCCTCTAGACATTAAACCTCCCAAGTGACTTCAGCCTATCTTATGGCGAAGTCTCATTGCTTCACCTCCACCCCAGTTGCTCTCCTGTGGATACTCTCTCACGTCTCCATGTCAAAAGACATTTTGCCCAGAACTGAACACAGTTCTCTGACTTGGAGGAAGGCCGAGACAATGGGACTTCCCTAGTCCTGGGTACTCTGCCTTTCCTCATGCCAACTTTGGTTTAAGCAGATTCTTTGGCTATGCTGCTGCCTCCTATTGGCCTGATAGCCCACTGAAATATCCTTGTTTTCTTTATGGTCTGACCATGCTCCTCCCATTCTCTACTTGACTAGTTGATTTTTTGACTCCAAGTCAAGCCAAGCATTCATTAAGCGCTTACTATGGACTAGGGCCTCTGCTAAACATGGAGAATACAAAGAAAGGCCAAAAAAAACCAGTCCCTGCCATCATGAGCTCACATTCCTATATGGGACTCCATGTTTATAGTTCTTATATTTAAAACTGCTGAGGGAGGATGGTCCTAACATGGTAGGTGGACCTTTTATAGATGTTTTCTAAGAGGGCATGCACAAGAGTTACACAGTGAGTTGTGTAGATAGGTCATTTGCTAAATGAAACTACAAATCTACGTAAGTATCAAAGAGAAGGCGCCATCTTCCTTGTTTTTAGTCATTGCCCTAAGTTAGGTGTGAGGAACCTGCCACCTCAAGTTCATGTGTGACCTTCTAGTTCCTCAGGGGTGGCCTTTTCACTGAGTCCAAGCTTTATACAACAAATACTTTTATTAAGGGGATTTGTTCTGTAAAGTTTGGATTCCATCGAAGGGTCACACTTGAGGGCCTAAAAGGTCACACATGGCCTTGAGGCTGCAGGTTCCTCACCCCTGTCCTAGTCTGCTGAGCTCTCTCTTGGCTTCTGTCATCCAATGTATAATCTCTGCCACCTGGCCTTATGCCCTTTGAAACCCTGAAATACAAGCTGCATATACAAGAGTAGTCCTCCTTCCCCTCTTTACTCAATAAAAGACAACAAAAATAGTGTTCATGACTGATTGGTTGGGGGCATTCCTTTACTCCCTATTGGGTGACTTAAATTTTGATAAATTCTAAGTTGCTTTATATTTTCAATGTCTGAATGATTGAGATAATGTGAATTCTTTTCTCCAAAGTTATAATCACTCCAGGAGATGGTAGTAATAAAAATGGATTTTTTTTTTTTGCTTTTAGAATGGAGAGCCTACGGAGGCACAGGAATCCCCCCCAGTTTCTGAGAAGTCCTGGCATTCAGGAAGTGCGTGCTCCACTGAGGAAGAGACCCGAAGAGGAGTGTAAGTGTGCTGAATCAACTTTAGAGTTTAATTACTTAGAAATCTGAGTAATTGCTGCTTAACTGCTGTACCAAACCTGCAACCTCTAAGTGGATCATTATAATGTATTAACATACATCATTTCAAGAAATGTCGTTTAGATGAATGGATAGAGAGTGGTAGGGAGACTAGGATGATAATTACAAACCAGTAAGCAAGCGAGAGTGAAACTTGACAATTTTATTTCCATTGATGTTTTTTTCATTAAAATCCTATAATCCCATACGAGCTTTCATTATGATCTAGCCTTGCTATCAAACATGGATACAGGTACCACATGCTGTCCCACTGATATTGGGAGGCAGAGTAAGATGGGATAATGGGGAGGAATCTGGTCAGAGTATTGGGGACATCTGGGCTTAAGTCCTTCCTCTTCCACAGCCTGATTTTGTCAGCTTGGGCAGGTCAGTGCCGCAGCTGATCCTCAAATCATGAAACAGCCTCAGGACTGCCTTTGTGGGTGCCAGCTCCTCACTGGGACTCCCCTACATCCGTGACAATTCCAGATATTCATATTTACATCTACGCCTATAGCTAGCTTTAGCAAAAGTTATATTTCCTTATCTTTGTGGTGCTATTCCTAGCATTGTAGACAGATAGACAGAGAGATAGATAGACAGAGAGACAGAGAGATAGATAGACAGATAGATAGATAGATAGATAGATAGATAGATAGATAGATAGATAGATAGATAGATGATAGATAGATGGATGCATAGATAGATGGATAGATAGATAGATAGATAGATAGATAGATAGATAGATAGATAGATGGATAGATAGGTAGATAGATAGATAGACAGATGATAGATAGACAGATAGATGATAGATAGATAGATAGATAGATAGATAGATAGATAGATAGATAGACAGATAGACAGAGAGATAGATAGATAGATAGATAGATAGATAGGTAGGTAGGTAGATAGATAGAGAGATAGATAGGTAGATAGGTAAATAGAGAGAGAGAGAGATAGGTAGGTAGGTAGATGATAGATAGACAGATAGATGATAGATGGATGGATAGATAGATGGATAGATAGATAGATGGATAGATAGATGGATAGATAGATAGGTAGATAGATAGATAGATAGATAGATAGATAGATAGATAGATAGATAGAGAGATAGATAGATAGGTAGGTAGGTAGGTAGGTAGGTAGGTAGGTAGGTAGGTAGATAGAGAGATAGATAGATAGGTAGATAGAGAGATAGATAGATAGGTAGGTAGGTAGATGATAGATAGACAGATAGATGATAGATAGATAGATGATAAATAGATAGATAGATAGATAGATAGATAGATAGATAGATAGATAGATAGATAGATAGATAGACAGATAGATAGATAGATGGGTAGATAGATAGATAGATAGATAGATAGATAGATGATAGATAGATAGATAGATAGATAGATAGATAGATAGATAGATAGATAGATAGATGATAGATAGGTAGGTAGAGAGAGATAGAAAGATAGAGAGAGAGAGAGAGAGAGAGAGATAAAAGTAGATTTAGACATAGATATTATCCACACACATCTATGTAATATATAATCGATCTTTTAATCCTTTATGCGATCATCCTATTTAGGGCAAGAAGGGATTCTTTAGATCATATCATCCAATCCCCTCATTTCATAGATGAAACAGAATCCCAGCTAGGAGAAATCAGTCAATCAACAAGCATTTATGAAGCACCTACTGTGTTCCCAGTCCTATCCTAAGTACTGGAGGTCTCCCAGATAGCAAAGAATGGAGTCCCGATGAGCCCAGTTCTTCCAAATCTAGCTCTTTCTACCATGCAATGCTGCCTCCACTGAGGGGCTGCCATCCCTGCGCCTACAGCAGCATTTGAAACTTTTCCCTTTACCCTCCTAAATATCCCCTGAAAGAATAAGAGAAATGAAAGTTTGCCATTGTCTCTTCTTTCTGTTGTGGGATTTTTTCACTGGAAATGAGGGCTCCATGGAAGGAAATGTGTCTGGATGCCAAGCTCACATTCACCAGTTGAGTTGGGCTCAACAAGAACTAAAACTGAGGGCCTTGCCCCAAACCATACTGTACCTATTTTGCATATCCTCTACACACAGGTACCGTCTCCTCCAGTAGAACATAAATTCCTTGGGGGCAGCGACTGTTTCACTTTAATCTTTGTGTCTTCAGTGCCTATTACTGTGCCTGGCACATACTCGGTACTTAATGAATGTATATGGCTGAGAAATGTCAGTAAGACACAGGTCCTTCCTTAATGAGACATCATAATTATAAAAAGAATTATAATAAAAAATGAAATTTGAAGTATGTTAATTACCTTGTCTTGGCTATGTCAGCCAATCAGAAAACATTTATCAAGTGCCTACTAGTTAAAAATTAAAATAATAATGAACTCTATATTTGTATAGTACCCTGAACTTCAAATACCTTATCTCATTTGCACTTTATAAACACCTTATGGGACAGGTCCTACTGCATTACTATCTCCATTTTGTAGATGAGTAACCTGAGGCTCCAAGTGGCTATGTGACACCTATGTAGATGTCTGGGTATCTTGGGAAGCTCTTTACCTTTCTGTTTCTGTTTGGAAATGCCAGGCTAACTTGACTTCTTGATAGAAATAAGACTAAACATTGTTCAAAGCTAGCAGATGCACATAATGGTTGACTTTTGTAATCAAAGTGTGGGCACAAAGAAATCTGGAATCCTGACTATAGGAAGGCTTTCGATTTTTATTAGGATGTGGCTGGTGCCATAGGTTGACTTCAATATATTGTCTGTTGTCCATTCATATTTTATAGGCATTTCACATTTGTTAGAGTCATCTTATCTTGGGTAAAAACAAACTGCATTAAAGTTGTCTCATCATGCCCAAAGAGTACCCTCTGTACAAAGTAGAATAGACGGTATTTTCATTCAACAACACTGTAACACTATATATGCTGTGTTGTGTCTCTTTTCTAATGTCCTATTCACAACCAGCAGCATGATGGACAATACAGCTCTTTGGCCCAAACTTGTCAGGGTCGTGGGTGTCATCAGGAGCAAGCTCTCACCGATTCAGGCTGTCTATGTAGACACAAGATTGTTGTCACAGACTCAGAGGGGAAATCCCCCCTTGAGAAATCATGGTTGCTTAGCCATTTGTCTGGGGCTCAGGGGCTAATTACACATCATGGTTTCACACAGAGGGCAGGCTTGCTTGTGTTTTGTAAACTGCTGACTTTACTTAATAGGAAAAAAAAACATTTCTCAGTCCACGGTGAATGCAATTCTGTGTTTTGGAATGTGTGCAGTTTAAAGCTCAGAGATTTGCTGAGTGAGGTTGCCTGTGAATTTTTTTGATGTGAATATTTGTCATGTTCTGTGAGCTCAGTCAGACTGAGACTGACACAATTAATGTCCTCAGGCCTCTTGTACTGGGCGAGTCCCACCCCTACCATTGTCCCCACACTACAGAATTTATTCAAAAGATTTTTCCATTCTAACAATCTAATTTTAAAGCATATACTAAGCACCTTCAGTTTGCAAGGTACTTTTTTTTGGAGGAAGTGGGGCTAAGTGACTTGCCCAGGGCTGCACTGCTAGTAGCAAAGTGCTTCTTAAGGAAAAGGTTCATTGATTTGTCCAAGATCACACGAATAGTAAATGTCAGAGGTGGAGTTTGTATTCAAGACTTCTGTCTCCAGACACAAAGTTCTTCCACCAGGCTGCAGTGTCTCCCTCAGAACACATCATATCTTGGGCCTTCATATCCTCACGTGCTCCCCAATATATAGCCCAAAATGTTTCCAGTTGTGCTTAGCTTCAAGTACGTCACCATGAACCATAGCTTTGAGTAATGGTGGGGAATATTCTTGGGGTACAAGTAACTTTTGGCAATTTCCATCTCTTCCAATATAATACGCAGCCGAAGGCCATACATTGCCTTATTACTTCATTTTACTTCATCCGTAGAATGGGGGTTAGTAACATCCATAGTAAACATTTCACAAAAGTGCGAGGAGGACCAGATGACCAGATGTGTGGAGAAGGCCTCATTAAACCTGTAGGCTCTGAATGAGTGACATCAGCCATTATGATCAAACCTCGCTTTCGTTTTCATCTCTGTATGTTAGGGCCTCTGCTGAGGGCCCAGAGCAGCCTCCTGTCTACAGCCTCAACCACCAAAGCATCAATTTAAACTGTAATTAAAAATGAGAAGAAGAGAGTTTCATCATGAAGCTACTGGATTTGTAATTATTTAATTTAGCTCAGTCTTATGAGATACTTGTGTTTACTTGGCTTATTACATTCAGCAGAAGCTCTAACTTTGGGTCTGTTTTCCTTTGTAAGTCAGTCACTTTGGATCAGGATGTCCTGACAATTGGATTGCTGACATTAGAGTTGCCTGGGTCACCTAGGGACTTGCCCAGGATCTTACAACCTCTATTGCTGGGGAGGTGGCAACTCTCCAAAACTATAACTTGCAGATTACAAGGTGCCAATTTGCATTGGTGTTGGTAGAGAGAGCTGCCTCAGTGAGAATTCCTTACATCAATGGAACCTGGTCTAGTCTCATTCCATCCCATAGCTTACTTATGATTGTGCCATGAAAATATAAAGGCTGTAATTATTTATTCAGCTTCAGATATGTTAGTAACTACAGCTAGGAGTCTTCCTGAATTTATGTACCTATTTTAAATAGAAAAAGCAAATAGACATCAAATAAGAGAGGGATATATTTCTTTCTCTGGAGGCATTGTTGCATGGTAGGTAGCAGGCTAGACCTGAATTTCAGAAGGCCTAGGTTGATTCTTCCAGCTCATGCGTGGTAGCTGCGGGACCCTAAGTGCATCACATAACTTTCTGAACCTCAGTTTCATCATCTTTAAAATGGGGGTGCTTCATGGAGCTATTATGAGACTCAGATGACATAATGTATAATCTGTAACTCTGAAGTCCCACATTAACATGTATATTTTTATTTAATCAATTTCCAAAGTTCCAGCATAAATTTTAGTTTGAATCTTAAAAATTAGGCCTGTCTCTTGGCTTAGTTTAATTCAAATCAGCCTTTTCCTAGAGGAAGATCTCTCTAGGGCATCTTCCTGGAGGTTTAATTCATTCCTTTTATCTTCAAACTCTACCTTTACCTCTTTGATCTACTTTGGGTGTAGTACTGAATGTTAAACTGTCTTGTTGATCTGAACTTCTATGTAGAACATTATTCATCTCTTAAATTTATTTTTATTAAGTATGGAAATTGTTTTGTGAGGTATTACATCTTCCTTTGAATTCTCAAATGCTGTTTTACTGATTTTAAGTGCAGAAAATGAGAATACTGATCAATCATCTTGGCAAAAACCTTGTTGTTGAGGAATGCATGAGGACCAAGAATGGATTTTCTATAAGCATCAAAACCAATGATTTATTTTATTAACTTTCTTGATAAAAGCATATTTGAATATTGATGAGAAATAAAATGAGTGTTTGATCATCCTTTTACTCTTTCAGCAACCATGATGCACACAACTAGATGAAAATTGCATTAAAAAAGAAACTCACAGCATCATAAACTGTGAGTTAGAAGGGACCCTGAAGCCTACCTAGCTTCACCTGTCCCTGAATGAGAATGGTATTTACAACAATCTAGCCTTTGCTTGGAAATCTCCAGAGCAGGAGAGCCCATCACAACTCCAAGGCAACTTGTTCCACTTAAGGATTAATATGTTAGGCAATGTTTCCTTGCCATAAGCTTCCATCTACATCTTTGCAACTTCTGTGAACTGTTCTTAGCTCCTCACCCTGGGGCCAAGCCAAAAAACCTGAATTCTTTCTACAAATATTTGAAAAAAGCTAACATGTTCCATTCTAAGTCTTTTTTCTCCAGGCTAAATAGTCCTAGATTCATCAACTGCCCATATAACATGACCTTAAGATCTTTCATCATTCTTGGTCACCTTCTCTTGACCCTCCTGTTTATCAATGGTCTCCCTCAAATGTGGTGCTGAGAACCAAATATGCTAGCCTAGGTATATTCTCATTAAGGTACAATGCAATGGGACCTCCCCAATCCTAGACAACTTACCTTCTTTGGCACAGCCTCTCTTGGAGGTCCATGTCCTCAATGAACCTCAGCGTCTTCCTTCTGATATTGTCTTAATTTTTCTTTGTATCTAACTTGTTTGTACCTAGTTATTTACATTCCATCTCCACCATTGGGTTGTGAAGTCTTTGAGGACAGGGTTTCTTTTTCTGCTTCTCTTCCTATCTCCCATGCTTAGCACAGTGCCAGGCACTTAGCAGGAGCTTAATCAGCTTGACACTGTTAACACGTATGGACTTTGTCACGGTCATCATCATTAACCCCAACTTCCATTTGGTAAGACGGCATGACATGAACACGACATTTTCCCTGACTTGATTTTGTTCGTGTTAAGTTCCCCAAAGTATCATTTAAGTCCACAGCTCCATAAATTTCAATCTGAATAGAGCCTTGAAGGTCATTAAGGACAATTGCCTCATTTTACAAATGAGAAAACTGAAGCAGTGAAAGGTTAATGGTCACATGGCTAGCAAGTGCCTAAATTGGCATTTGGACCCAGATCCTTGTGACTCTTGGCCAGGATCCTAGACACTAAACCTCTCAGGGTCCCCCAAATTAAAACCTGTATGGTCATGAAATTCTAGGCTATCCATATAGATACATTTGACTACCATCAAATACAAAAGTGTGACATGTTCATTCTGAATGGTGGTGAAACCCAACATGTTTGCTGCATACCATGGTGGCTAGTAAGGCGCAAGTTAGTATTTGGCCAGTGCTTGTTAAGTGACCAGGGACAAGTCACTCAACCTTTCGGATTGCAAATTTCTCAGCTATAAAATCGGGGTAGCAGTAGCTGTGGTCAGCTCATAACTTTCTTCTGTTTCAAGTGATCTATGTAAACCACTTTGCAAACCTTAAAGTTCTAGGTAAATGTCACCTTATGATGTCACCATTAATGTGTATATATGTTAGGATGTGTTGTATCACTGAGGGAGGCACACCTTCAACCAGTTGGAGACAAACTATGAACTAACCCTTTTAAAGAACTTCCTCAAGTACTAAAGAACTTACTTACCAAGAGGTCACAGGTACATGGGGCTCTGGAATCCCATTCCTTCTGACTCAGAAATTACCTTCTATTTGTTATATCACACTTTCTATTACTACTACTACTACCACCACCACCACTGCCAGTACCAGCACCACCACTACCACTATAACTATTACTACTAGTATTTCTAAATATTACTACTATCACTAGGTTTATTCCTCTGTCAAACAAATTATATGAAATCTAGCTTAGAATTACTGCGCAAAAAAATTCAATGGAAACTAGATTTCCTTGAAATTTATCTCTATATAAATGCACATTTGTATGATGCAGCAACACTGGCCTTCTTGCTAGTTCTTTCACATGACACTCCATCTCCTAAATCCATAGGATTTTTGCAAATACCCGGACTGCTTCCCTTCTCCACTTCTGTATCTTAGTTTCCTTTCCCAAATCAGCTTCGATCATTTCTTTTAAATTACCTCTCCCTCTGCCACTGCTAGTGCTTCCCCTCTAAAATTATCTCCATTAGAACTGTGTACATCTTGTATATAATAGCTATTTGAACTTTGTTTCCTCCATGAGAACTGGAGATCCTTGGGGGCAGTGACCATGATTTTCATATTCTTTGTATCACCAGAACTTAAGGCAGTGTCTCGTACATAATAGGTGCTTAATAAGTGTATTTTGTTGTTTAAAAAATGTACATTTGTAAAGACATATTCCTTTTTTTTTCCTACTAGCAGTAACAGTTTCTTATGGCATTCTAATAAAGTTAACACTTCAGGGGCTCAGAAGCTCACTAGGAGAAGATTTTCCAGAGAGCTGAAGCGCACCTTTTCAAATCACAATTTAATGTGTGTGTGTGTGTGTGTGTGTGTATATAATATATATATGTATGTATATAATGTATTTTGCACTCCCCCGACTTCTTAAACTGGAAACCAGATAGAATCTAAACCTTCCTTGATGACCAAAGGAAATCATTGTAGACGTCTATCATTATTTTACTGTGACTAAGAAGGAAAGGGGCCCTGGAAAACAGAAGGCTCAGAGGAGAGGTGGCTGAGATGTAGGATTCCCCTTCCTCCCCGCTCCTCCCAATGCCCCGCACCTAACATCACTTAGAGGTTTAATCATTCTTTTTGTGAATGAAGGAATGAGGAACCCTGGAAGACAAATGCCATCTGTTTTCATGCCTGCCTAGGGCTGGCCTACAATTTTTACTGTTGCAATCAAAGTCAGCCTGCCGAATAGCCCCTTGATAGGCTTTGTGCCTCTGGTGTCTCCCCTGTGACCTTAGTCATTCCTTCCTTCTTGGGGTCCCCAGGTCCCCATCTGCCAAAGGCCTGGATAAGGTGGCTCTGAGGCCTCTGCCAGCTCTACCTTTATGATCCTATGATCTCTTGCTAATCCATCCTCCCTACTGCTTCTGATTCATCCCCCTAAAGCCCCTTCACAGGAAGAGAGAATTTAGAGCAGGGAGGAAAGTGAGGAATCGTCTGATACAAACTTCTCATCTCACAGAAGAGGAAATAAAGGCACAAAGGGTGAAAACAGGAGTTTAGAAGCCTTTGCGTTCATCACTGACCCTTGGGTAGCCTGGCCAAGGCCTTCTCTGACCAACATTGGTTGACTACACTCATAATGGAAGGAAATATGAAATTTCCATTAGAGGTTAGTGAAAATAAAGCTAATTTTCCATTTCAAGTTCAAGGATTCCTGGTAGGGAGGGAGTGTAAATTCAGAACCCCTGTGGAAAGGATTTCTACCTGTTTCTGCAGGCAGGAAGAAGCCAAACTGACGTTCAAGTCAAGCTTTTAACAACAAATCCTGAGTCCCTTCTGTGTGTCTCACCATCTCCACCTTCATTCATGATTCATTCCCTTATTCAGAAGTTCTCAACAGGTAATGATGAGACATGGGATACTGATAAGAACTCTCCCACTTCCCTCCTTCCCTCCTTCCCTCCCTCCTTCCTTCCTTCCCTCCCTCCTTCCCTCTCTCCTTCCCTCCTTCCCTCTCTCCTTCCCTCCTTCCCTCTCTCCTTCCCCCCTTCCTTCCTTCCTTCCTTCCATCCCTCCTTCTTCCCTTCCAGTGGTCCTCTTCTTCCCTTACCTGTCTCCTTTATGCCTCCTCCACACTGCACTGGACAATTCCCTTTTTGGAGCCAAGGTTAATACTGTATAATTTTTCCTATTATATTTAGTCTTTCTAGATGAATTAGGCGGCAATCTCATTATTATCCTGTTATTAACAACTAATTAGAGCTTGAGCTCCTTACCTTTGGTCTGAGGCCTTTCACAGCTATGACTCTGCCGGTCTTTTCACCATCTCCCACTTCTCCTCTTCTTGAAATCTCTAATCAAATCACATGGCCGTTCATTGTCCCTCAGACCTGCCCTCCTCTGTTCTATGCTCCATCTTTCCTTCTTCTTTACATGTGCCTGAATTCAATCCATTTTTACATTTCCCACGTTTTCCATGAAGGTTGTCCATCCTTCCCCGCTCACAGTGATTGTTCCTTTGTATAAATTATTGTAGCACTTACATCCAAATAATTTACCATTACTGGGTTTTTGTCTTTCTTTCTATCCCCCACACTTAGTATAGTAACTGGCATGGGTAAATAATATAAATGCTTATTGATTGACTGACTGATCATCATAAGCTAATACATCAGGCTCTATGACTTGGATTTTACATTATGGAAACCCTCTTCATTGTTGCCTATAACAACCCGCTTCTTACTTGGTAAATAGTCTTCGAGAGGGTCCCTAAAGGTCAAATGTATTTATGAACTCGAACAGGATTTGAACTCAGGGCTTTCTGAGTCCATGTCCTTCGTTCTATCTATCTATCTATTTATTCTATCTCCTATATTGGAAGTTACTTTTGTATATGTTTTTCACTTCAATTATATGGTCATTCATATCAAAAGACCATCTAAGAGAGCCTTATTGTATATGTCTTTGTGTTCAGTAAGTCCTCATTAGATGTGGATTGATTTTTAAAAAATAGATACAGATTCACTGTATCCAGTCACTCTGTAAAAGGAATCTCCATTTGTCAATGCAATTCAGAAGCTGTTTTATAATTTATAATCTTAGAAATGTGCTCAGGGCACTGAGAGCTTCCCTGGCTTTACCGCGGTCACAGAGGCTTAAACGCAGGCCCCCATGGTCCTGAGCTCTCTCGTCACAAGTCCACTCTTCTTCCTGCAAAGGAGAAATGTTGATTACAGATTCTTGAGATTCTGGGATATACTCTCTAGTAGAAGCAAAGAGAGTTTCAATTCAACTCCACAATAATTAGGTAGCTCCTGCATCTGGCACTGGCTCAGCACTAGGAACAAAAAATGGCTCAGTTCCTACTTTGAAACAGTTTACTTTCTTTGGTTGAGACAGCATACATGTATAAGCATATGAATAAATACATGCATGTAACAGGCAGGTGCTGGACTAGGGGCTTGGGGTTTCTTCCTCCACTAAGGAGTCTCAGCTCACTCACATATGAGTGGGGTAACGTCCATTCAGTGAACAGGCCTCTTTAAGGAGTGAGTCCAGGGATGTCCCCTTTCATTAGAAATAAAGAAATAAAATTAAACTGGGAGGGGAAGACCTTCAGGGTTGCTCTTCCAAAGAGAAACAGTATGATGTGCATGTTGTTTATAAGCAAGTAGAGTAGTTTGTGGAAAATGAAGTTAACTGGAAAGTTCTGGGCCCTTCCTGGAGGAGCTTTGGGAGCAGTTCGTGGCTCCTATAGTAAGTGGACCTTGAGCATAGTCTTGAAATAGCTGGGGATTTCCATGGCATAGAAGTGAAGAGAGGTCATGTTTCCTAGAGTTCCTAGAACGAGACATGACCTGCGAGATCTCTGTACAAAAAGACCCTGAAGCATTTGGAGCTTTATAAAAGGAGGAAGAAATTCAAGGTTAGATTATATGGGGGGGAAGCATAAAGGGAATCAACTTTACAATAATTAGGGGGGATTTAAATTCGAAACCTTCAATCAACAAGCACTTACTAAGCCATTAAGTACATTCCAAACATTAGGGAAACAAAGACAAAACATGAAACAAGCTTTGCTCAAAGAAATAGTAATCTATCAGGTGAGAAAGCAGGACATACACACAGCATGTGCAAACTTGCAAAAGAAATATAAGTAGGATAAATACCAAAGAATGCAAGGCAGTTAGGGAAGAAGGATCCCACTAGCACTTGGTGGGATCAGGAAAAGCATCAAATAGAACATGAAGGTTGAGCTAAGTGTTAAATTCTTGGAAGAAGGATGAAAGAGGGAGTGCATTCCAATATGTCAGTGGCCAGTGCAAAGCTTAGGGGCAGGAGATAGTTTGACTGGACCATAGACTGTGGAAATACATAATAAGGTTGGTGGAAACCAACATCACATCAAACTGTCAAGTTGTTGTATGGTCATAGTTCAGTTATGTCTGACTCTTCATGTCCCCATCTGAGGTTTTCTTAGCAAAGATGTGGAATGGTTTGCTATTTACTTCTCTTGCTCATTTTACAGATGAGAAAACTGAGACAAAAAGAGTTAAGTGACTTGCCCAGGGTCACACAGCTGGTAAGTGCCCATGGCCAGACTTGAACTCAGGAAGATCCTCCTGATTCCAGGTCTGGCACTTTATTTCTTGTGCCACCCAGCTATATTAAAATAGAACAGGCTGTTTTATGATGTAATAAATGGTCTTTGTTAAAAGTAGACAACCACTTGATGAGCATGAGAGAAAATTCCTGTACGCACCTGAAGTTGATGAATCCTAAAATCATAGCTATTAATTCAATTCAACAAATTGTGATGACGATTGACTTTGAGCAAGTGTCATCTTGCTTCTAGATATCTAAAAATAAAGAATCCCTGCTCTCTAAGA